>NC_051064.1:0-1200000 GCF_004664715.2 Peromyscus leucopus | reverse complement strand
AGGATGACTGAACTGCTACTCACATCACCAGTGAGGCTACCTGGAAAATGGGACCCCAAAAAAGACACGGAGAAATGGATGAGATCTACATGAACAGCCTGGTCATGAGTGGGAACAATGAAGAGCGACGGTCGAGGGAAAGAGAGTGGGAGATCCTAGCTGGATCAAGAAAAGAGAGGGAGAACAACGAATAGGAGACCATGGTAAATGAAGACCACATGAGAAGGGGAGGAAGCAGAGAGCTAGGGAGGCCCACGGAGATCCACAAAGATACCCCCACAAAAGACTGCTGGCAATGGACGAGAGACGGCAGGAACTGACCTACTCCGGTGATGGGATGGCCAGACACCCTGTTAGTTGTGCCATAAACCCCATCCAAGGAAGGTCTGAGGAATCTGGATGCAGACATCCACGGCTGGGCCCCTGGTGAAGCACTGGGAGTCTAATTAGTGAGAAAGAAGAGGGTTTATATGAGCGAGAATTGTTGAAGCCAGGGTTGGATAAAGCACAGGGACAAATAACCAAACGAATGGAAGCACAGGATCTATGAACCAAAGGCTGAGGGGCCCCCAACTGGATCAGGCCTCCTGAACGGGTGAGACAGTCATTTGGCTTGATCTGTTTGGGAGGCAGCCGTGTGTTGGTGCCTGGTCCTGGGCTTGTTGCATGAGTTGGCTGTTTGAATCCTGGGACACATGCAGGGACACTTGGCTCGGTCTGGGAGGGGGGGACTGGTCCTGGCTGGACTGAGTCTACCAGGTCGATCCCG
This sequence comes from Peromyscus leucopus, assembly GCF_004664715.2. Classification (NCBI taxonomy): domain Eukaryota; kingdom Metazoa; phylum Chordata; class Mammalia; order Rodentia; family Cricetidae; genus Peromyscus; species Peromyscus leucopus. Next base: position 1,199,231 of record NC_051064.1, on the reverse strand, counting down.
GTCCTCGGGGAGACCTTGATCTGGAGGAGGTGGGAATGGGGGGTGGGATGGGGGGAGGGGGAGGGGGCGAGAGTGGGAGAACAGGGGAATCTGTGGCTATTATGTTGAACTAAATGATGTTGTAAAATAAATTTACTTAAAAAAAAAAGTAATCTTAAAAAATGGAAAAAAAAAAGAAATGATAAGTTAGAAACTTACAAAAAGGATATGTAAACTGTTGGCCTCGATGTTATGATATTCTAGTGACAAGTTGAGTTTAAAATATATTTCAAGCTTTCAATTCCAATTTTAAACCTTTAAGATATATGCATTTCTATATGTATCATGAGAGTTAAATGTGCATATTCATCTTGAGTTTTTTTTTATAATTTTCTATTTTCCTGAGTTGGATGTATTTATTTTTTCAAACAAAAAGTGTTCTTTGAAATAAAAATGTAGTACCAATTTAATTTTATAATAAATTAATGAAAATAAAAAAAAAGGACAGTTATTATCTCACTGTATTTCAGGGGCTCCAGTTCAGTTTAGCTGGATCCAGTTCTCAGTATCATGGCACTCTGAAATTGAAGTGCTGAACAAGGGACCAAATTCATCTTGAAGCCCACTCTATGGTGACAGAGGTTGGCTCCCATGTCCAAAAAGTACCATTCCCTTTGCTCTCTGATCCATTGTTCTTGATTCCCAGAGAGTCCATTCTTCATCCCTGTAACATTCCACTCTCTGTAACTGTTTTCAAAATAATATTGTCCTTCTTCAACCCCAACAGCACTAACCTTCAAACATGACCCTCTCTGATATCCTTTTAGAATTCACATGATGTAATCAGATCCACGAAGGATAGACAATCATTCTTGATAACTCATGGTTAAGGTTAACTTATTGGAAAATTAATAATATCAATGAAATCCCTCTATCATACATTTAAAAATTATGAGTAGATTGATACATTTTAAAATTCATTAACCTGATAGCTACATTCTGATATCTTCTTGTCCCACTAGTCCCTCTATAGATGTTGTAAGGACTAAATTTCAACATTATTTCTGTACTGTAAAACGCTAGTGTATTTTTGTACCCTGTAGAAACCAGGCTAACACACTCCTGTTTGAAACGGTTCACAAGGAAGGCACAAAGAGGAAAACTGAATGTTTATTTGTATTTGGAACATTTTTCTCTATCATTTTTAAAATAGTTTTGCCTTTTGGAGGACTCAAGAAGTTGTCTTAAACAGTAATTGATTAATTTTCCACATTTTAGACTCTAATTTTATTAAATCTTTTATTGATGTGGTTGTTTACTTTTGAGATTGTATTTTAATTACAATATTTCTCTCTTCCCATTCCTCCCTCTCAGTCCTCCCACATAACTCACTACTCTCTTTCAAATCTGTGGCCTCTTTTTCTCAACAATTGTTATTCCATACTTACACATGTATATGTTTGTATATACATATGTATTCCTAAGTATAACCTGCTGAATACTCATAATGCTTATACTGATGAGGCTTTATGTGTTTAGCTTTTGGTGTTATTAGGAGAGATCCTCTCACAGCAAACTCCCTGACCTTCTGGCTCTTATAATCTTTCTGACCCCTTTTCTATACTGTTCCCTTGGCCTTAACTTTGGGAGTGTTTTGTAGATGTATGTGTTATGACCGGACATTACAGCTCTGCATTTTGATGGGTTGTAGTTTCTGCGGTGGTCTCTAACTGTTGAAAAGAGATTTTTTTTGTGGGTTGGGGGTGAAGACTACACTTACCTGTGGGAATAAGGACACATTTTTAGGTTGTTATTGGGGATTATACTGGTTTTGTACATTTGTGGTTGTAGATCATACTCCATTAACCATAAATTTGCTGACACTCTTAGTTAGCTAAGATTATTGTACAATGAATAGCCCTCTTGTTGAGCAGGTCTTGACTCCAGTTGGTTACTTACTAGGTGTGTGAGCCACTACTGCACCCTTAGTGTTATGCTTTGTTGGTTGTTAAGAATTTCATTGGCATCATAAGTGGGTAGGGCTGTTGATTGCCTCCTTCCTTTGGAAATTTGCCTGGTGCCTTAGGGTACCATGGAAGCTAGTCCTCTGGCTTGGGACACTCAGGTCAGTTCCAGCTGTGAAGTCTCTGGGCTCTGCTTCTGACCTGTGTAATTTCTTCAACAATAGGGACTTCCCTTCCATTCCCTCATGCTGGTGGATAATCAAGAACAACAATAAGCTCTGTATTTTGAGGGTCTCCTAAAGAGCCCTGGCCAACATAGGTATATTTGTTCTTATTAATGGTTGCCGTATCTCCAGTATTGTAGTCCACAATCCTTTATATATCTCTAAAAATATTTTTTATGTCTATTTGTTTTCTGCTATATTCTGGAAACTTTTATTTTCTAAATTGTCAACTTGACTGGAGATTTAACTCCTTCAAATAGGTATATATGGAGGTAACAATAAATGCTTTTAAAGATTTATTTGTATTATTTTAATTATATGTACATGTATGTGTTTATGAAGGAGAATGTGCATGGAAGTGCAAATGTCTCATAATGAGCTGTCTTAGATCCCTTGGAGTTGGAATAACAAGTGGTTGTGTGTCACCTGACATGGGATTCTGGTAACAGAACTCTAGTCCTCTGCAAGAACAGAAAATTCCTTTGATCACTGGACTATCTCTCCATGCTATAAATATTTACATTTACAAGTTTTTTGGAGAATAAGGAAATGTGTAGTCTGAATAGTACACAGGACCTTTTAAATAGCAAACAATATGAAGAAACCATAAAAATGTAGATGTTGTTCCATAATATTTCAGATTTTCAGATACTAAAGGTGGTGTTCAAAGTTAATGACAGACATAAAGGGCATTGGTAATTGAGTTCAGGGAGCATTACTAAAAATATGAAAGGTACAGACTTAACATAGTCATCCACCACAGAAATATTAAGAAAGAAAATACAGCATGTAGATGTGATAGGAAATTATTCAATAATTTTTAAAAGAATAAGGTCTTGTCATTTATGCAACATAGATATGCCTGGAAAATGTTATATTAAGTGAAATTAGCCACGTATTTAAAAAATGTTGCATGTTCTCACTTACACATAAACCTAAATAAGTTGGCATCATAGAATTAGATGGAAGTAGATAAAAGGTGCGTAAGGCAGGGGAGCATTCAAATAATTTATTATCAGATAAAACAAAATCAGTTAGATACGATATAAGTTCTAGTCTTAAATGATAGGGTGACTATAATTAAAACAATATATTGTATGCCTCAAAAATCACTTGAAGAAAGGATTTTTAAAGTTACCAACACAAGAAATGACAGGTATAAAAGGTAATGGATATGCTAATGCCCAGATGTAGTTATGAACCATTGTTTACATATATTGAAATAGCATGCTGTCCCCTATAAATATAGCTGAAATACAGTAAGGTCTGTGGCAATCCTTCAGAATGGAGCAGGGTTTGAGGTAAAGAACTGTAGTCATACTAGAAGAAGCATGGAGATAGTAAATGCATAAAATCACCAGAGAAACTTGACATTGAGGGGTACACTAAAGACAATTCATTGCAAAGTGTATATGTGGAGATAAGAACACACAATAACTAACAATTTGAGTTGTGTGTGGAGAGGGTGTGGAGGAGACTGAGGTCTACCTTAGTGAAGTGGGAAGGGATGGGAGAAAGGACAGGAGTGGAGGGATAAATTACATGGCTACTACAGTGTGGACAGAAAGCCTGACTTCTGATGGTAGACAAAGCAGCTTTTGTATTATAGCAAGAAGAAAGGAAGGAAGAATGGGACAGAGGCCAGCAGCTTTATAGATAGTATTATGGAAACCGAGGGAACCCCTAGTGGATCATTTCCATTTTTTTGAAAGTTAAAAGGAATTTATTTTTCCCCTAAGAATTTACTTGAAAAATTTGACCTGAGAGGCTTTCCTTGCAGTCTAGTTTCCATGGTACCAGAAAATACTATACAATCTGTTGGAGTAAAACTTGAACAAACTCTGCTGGACCCTGACCAAAGAGCTCCTCATTCCCCTAAGGCCTGCTGAAATCCCGGCCCCTCCCCCTCTTTGTTATTGCCCAACTCACTCATCCACTATCATCCACATCCAGATAGCTAGAGCAAGGCTGTTTCCAAAGACATAACAACCGTATCTGGACAAACACCCCAGAAAGTAAACTCACATGTAGCTTCTGGAAGCTGTATTAACTTTCTCCTCCCCGGAACTCCCTACATAAACCATGACAATGACCAGGATGCCAAGATATCTGTAAAAGTGGAAAATGTGTCAGTGGCAACCAGCAGCTTTATAATTGGACTTAAGGTCTACTCAACAAGAGGTAAATCATGCTTGGTACTGAAAACATAGTCAGTTTGATGAGGTTAGTGAGATCATCAACCTTAGTAAGGAATCTATTATCACTATTTTGCTAGACCAATGCAATTCCTTACTATATACTAAATATTACCTTTGTACCAACAAGTAAGTGTAGCCACTACCCCCTCATCAAAGATGTATCTCTTTATAGAAAATGGAACCCATCACAGAAAACCACAACTGAACACAATATAGAGATCAACAGATCATGGAGATTCCAGACACAACAGATATATCTGCAACATTGCTCACACATCTATTACTATGAGAACATTGTAGAAGAGGTGGAAAGACTGTAAGAGCCAGAACACAAGGAAGTCTGCAGTAAAAGTCTTCTAGAAATGATTGCATCAACAAGATCAGGACAATGACTATATAAGTGGGCATATTAACATGGTAGGGAAATTTCATTTGGATCCCACCCCTACACAAAGTATTACAGGCAGCTAATGACTGCTGGAAGAAGGAGAAGTAACCTCCCACTCATTAGTTGTCCAATGCAAATTGGTCAACCCTGAAACCATCTAACATAATCAACCGAAACTGACTCCACAGGTTGTATAAATTTGAACCCAAACATACGTACATATGTGTGTAAGAAATATAATTTAAAAAGGGGACTAACAATTTGATACTGGGGGAGACATTGGATGAGTTGGAGGAAACATACATGGGAAGGACTAGGAACAGACACACTAAGGAGGGGAAAGTGACATGATACTATTTTAATTAAAAACATTGTTTTAAAAAGGAAAGTAAAAAAAATGAAAAAGGATATATTTGAAACCATTGACATTAAAAAAGAAAAAGAAAAAATGAAAGGAAGACCTGAATTTTTCAGCAATATTTCACATAAAACTGACAACTTATATTTGTATATTATCTCCCTAATAATGTGGAGTATCTTGGATTTGTGCTGGCTAGTTTTTAATCTCAATTTGAACTAAGCTATAGTCATTTTGGGAAAGGGAATTTTAATTGAGAAAATTCCCACTACATATTGCCTCAGGGCAAGTCTGTGGTGTGTTTTCTTGATTGGTGATTCATGTAAGTGGGTCCATCTCACTGTGGATGTTGTCACCCCTAGGCTGGTGGTTCTGGGCACTCACTACAAGGAAGTAGGCAAAGCAAGACATATAGAGCAAGCCAGTAATCAACACTCCTCCGTGGCTCTGCATCCTGCCTTGAGTTTCTGCCCTGACTTCCTTCAGCAATGGAGTATGACATGAGAGTTGCAAGTTAAAATAAATCCTTTCCTTTCCAAGTTGTCTATGATCCTGGTGTTTTATCACAGCAATTGAACAACTAAGGCAGGTACAGTTGTAGAAATTATATAAAACTTGGATTAGTAATGAAGTGGGGAATTTCTTATTTAATGTGAGGAGAAAACATAATCAAATGCTACTCAGAGAGTTTTATGCAAACAAAACAATCAAATATAACAATTGATGGGCAGGAGCTCCTCCAAAAGAGCAAAAGGCCAACTGAAGAATGGATGAAGAAAATGTGGTACATGTACACAATGGAGTACTACTCAGCAGAGAAAAACAATGACAGCATAAAATTTGCAGGCAAATGGATGGAACTAGAAAATATCTTCCTGAGTGAGGTAACCCAAACCCAGAACGACAAACATGGTATGTACTCACTCATAAGTGGATACTAGATGTAAAGCAAAGAACAATCAGACTGCAACCCACAGAACCAGGGAGGATATATAACAGGGGGGATCCTAGGATGACTGTGGCTTATAGTAAGTTTTGGTTTTACTCAATTACTGGGCAAGCCTCAGTGAAACATTTCACTGTTAGGATAAGAATTTATACTGTATCAAGCTGATAATAGAAAAATAAATAAATAGATAAATAAATAGATTAATAAATAAATAAAAATGAAAAAAAAAGAATAAAAGCTAGGGCTAGATAGATGGTTCAATGGTTAGTAGAATCTGCTGTTCTTCTAGAGGAGCTAGGTTTGATATCCAGCACCTACATGGAGACCCACAACTGTCTACAATCCAGTTTCAAAGGATCTGACACTCTCTCCTGACTTCCTTGGACATCAGTCAAGCATAGGAGCACATGTATGCATGCAGGCAAAACACACATGTACATAAAACAAGCTAAATTATGCAAATCAAAGAATAAAAGCTACAGGGTTGGAGAGTAGGCTGTGTGGACTCTAGTTTCAGGGATAGCTTTCCTTGAAGGCACAGTGGTATTTGGGCCGCATGGTGTCACAGGGCAGAAAGTCATTCCACATAGACCACAAATCTGTCTCAGAGGTTCTAGGCTACAATAGCTGGCCAAGGCTTACAGAGGAGAGGGTGGTTTGGGTGGGACTGGGTAGTCTTTGTTGCTCTAGGTCTTGGGGAGCTATAGAAACAATGACAACAAAATAAAGACATCCTTATGGGCTCGGTTTTCTGAAATTACTTAGGGGACCAAAGTATGCAAAAGCCACAACACAAATGTAATTTAAAAAAAATTATCTCAACCATCAAATTGATTTCTTGCAGGAACATCAGAATCATAAGTATCAAGCCATATTGAAATATCTCACTCAAGAATATTACTGTAATTTTGATAATCAATAACAGCTATTAAACTCACTGTGGGCAAAAAGAAATGCTTTCTATGTGAAGAATATGAATACTTGCCGATAACCATTCTCAAAATTTTTTTTCAAGCTGGCTGTAGAATTTACATAAGATCTTTACAAACTAAAGAGCATCTTAGTGTAAAACAGTAATGTTAGTGATGTACCTCTTATTTCTCTCTCCCTTACTACATCCAGGGCTTATGTCACAGTATTCCTAGGCATACTACTTAATGTCATGTGGTAAGTTCACCACAGCTAAGACTGTCTTCATGTTTTCCTATTTGAATTTCATGAAAGAAATGCTGAACCAAAACATGGCTGCAAGAAGAATCCATTCCAGAAAAAGAAAGGACTCTAAGGGAAAGGAAGGTCCTTTAAATTTAAAACAGTGCCCGGTGCATTCAGCTGAGGCAGGACCCAGCCCCTCCCCCTGCCTCAAGGGCAAGCAAAGTGTCAGATCACAGGCAATGGGATCCAGAGAACCAGCTCACACACTAGGGCTAGATCCCAATCACATAGCCAGGGGCCGCCAAAATAGACCTAGCTACACACCTGTCTCCCGTATGCAGAGGGTCCAGTCCATGGGAGGACTTACCCTTTTGAAGGGGAGAATGGGAGGTGGATAAGGGGGCTGAGGTGGAGGTGGAGGAAGCAGGAGAAGGGATGAGAGAGGATCTATGGTTGATGTGTAAAATAAATAATATTTTTTTAACTTAATTTTTTTTAAAAAAAATGTAAAACAGCGCTGAGACACGACGTACTGGAATATTCTGCAGAAAATGCAAGGCTGTGTAGGTGTGACAAAATTAGAATTACTCTCGGGTATAGAAGGCTAGAGTCTCTGGCCTAGGTCAGACATGAAGGACTGATGAACATCTTCAAAGAGTGGATATATTTGTATGGACTCAAACTTGTCATCAGATGTTGTGTCTAAAGATAACCACACTTATTACAGACTGAGAATGTATCTCCATTTGTTGTGCTACATAATTCCAGAAAGATACAAGGAATAATGACAAATTTTTAGCATAACCTTGATAAAAGTCCAATAACTGACTTCCTTCAGTTGAAATTGTGAACTTCCTTTTGAAATTACATCTATTCATTTGTGTTAAGATGGTGCAATGCACATGCCACAGAGTAGGTGTGGGAAGCCAGTTTTCTCCTTTTGCCAGGTGGTACCCAGGCATCGAACTGAGGTGAAGGTCTTCAGGCTTGCTAACCTTGCCCACTGAGCCATGTCACAAGCCCAAAAGGCAAACTTTTCACAAAACGGGTCACTTGTTTCAATTCAGACCCAGAGACCCTTAAGTTGTTTTACAAAATAAACAAGTGTCAACTAACTCAATGCCACCACTCCAGTGGATCCTGATTGGTGTGCTCTTATTTCCAGCACACACAACTGAGCATCCAGGGAACCCAAGTCTACAGAAAATACAAACATGGCACCACTGCACAGAAAGCAGAGTAACCCACTTAAATGAATAGAATAGCTACAGCTCCCCAAAGCACTCTATCTGAAAGAAATACAGATGACCACACAATCTATCTGCACTCTTTTCAATCAAGGGAAATACGTTTAAAAAAATCCCTTTCCTCTTGATGTCAATATTGAATATGGTGTAGTTTGTATTTTTCTTTTATTTTTGAGATTATAATATTGTCTTAGTTATTGTTGTATTGCTATGAAGAAATACCATGACCAAACCAACTTAGAAAAGGAAGGATTTAGTTGTGAACTTGCTTACAGTTTCAGAGGGTTAGCCCATGGCCATCATGGTGGGAAATATGGCAGCAGCCAGAGAGTCATGTTGCTAGAGTGATAGCTGGGAGCTTATATCCTGATCCCTAAGCAGACAGAGAGGGAGACTGAGCCTGGTTTGCCCATTTGCTGTTGGATAACCAATTGCTGTGCTTTTCCCGAGGTAAGACTATTTCTCCCACTCCCAGCATTCCTGAGCTGCTGTAGTTCTTTTGTAGGAATAAGACCATGTGGTCACAGACTGTGACCATTACAGAAATTAATAATCAAAATGGAGAGTTGTGGACCCCAGTCCCAAAGGCTACATCTGCAAGGCCAGTTCTCTACCTAAGACTCAGGGGGCACTGCAGAAAAGAAGGTAGATCAATTGTAATTGTGCCTGCTAGTCATATCACAAAGTCTCACCAACATGGCTGCCTAAGCATAAGCACAACAAATTCTTTTCATAAGTTCCTTACTCCAATGAAACAAAGCAGATAGGAAGGATAAAGATAGGAGTTCAGGTTTGTAGGGAGGGAGGCAGGAAATCATCAACACACCTACTGATTTTGCATCCATGGTGATTCCAATAAACACATGCTGAGAGACACAGGACACAGGATGCACCGACTGCCACTTAGTAGTTGGATAGATTTATGCAGTCCCTCACTTTCACCCTCTTACTCCCAGTTTTTCTGCATCAATACTTATGCAAAGTGGCTTCATTATCGAGTAAATGGTTGTTTACTTCTCTAAATACTGAGTAGGTGTGTGTATATAAAGGAAAATAAATATGTACTGTTTGAAAATAATAAGAAAGATTAAAAATGGTTCAAGGGTGGAATTAATAGAAAGTAACAGAATGTTGACACCACATTTCAGACAGCAGGTCATCAATGTGTCATGTGTTGTAGCAACCTGGAGGAAAGAGGAAAAATTATGTCTTTTGAATGCACCTCATGAACCAGTAAGAGGACAATGACCTTTAAACACAATGTTCACACTATTTGCACCAGTTACACTGCTACATTTTCTCCAGCCAATCATCTACCTATCTTTTCCTAGCCAAACACTCAAGATATAGTTAGATTCAGGTCCCCATGTTCGTTTTCTAGGACACAAATATGCAAAATGATGCTATTTGTCTTTGAAAACATCATGTAAGTAGAGACTAATTTAGACTTGCAAGGGAAAAATAAAGGCTGTGTTTGTTAGGAAATTCTTAGTATTGTTAAGTAAATATCAAGACAAAAGTCTGGCACTAGAACCCATAACTGAACATTTTTCCTACTTGTATAATAAGACTCTATATAAACCACACACACACACACACACACACACACACACACACACACACACACACCTAGACATGTTTTTAAAAAAAACTAAAAATGAACCTTAAAAGAACAGCCAACTCGCTGTGGTTCTCCCCTTTAGTCTAACCTAGAGCCTAACAAACTAGCAACATCCTTGCCACCACCACCATGCTATCTCTATGTCACTCGAGCCATGACCACCATTACAAGCACCAGCACCAAGCTCCAAGTTGCACCATAGTTCTCTCTTTCCCCAGTTTGCCATGGATTTGCCTTCTGTGAGGGTTAGGACACTAATTCTCTTTAAATTTTTCAAAAACATTGGATTCTGGGCACCATAGACTTGCTGAGTGAGTCTACTTCCTAGGGCCATTGTATACATAGTTTTGGATTTCTCTGCTTCACAGGTCCCTGCCAATCCTGTTTTAATTTTGAAAACCTTCTGTACTGTATCAGATTTAATAACATTTATAATTGCAAGAAGAGTAAACAAAATCATACACTGTAATTGGTTTGAGAACAGTCTTACTGAATTAGGAATACCACTGAAAAGCCATATACTCAGAAACATTCACTGTACCTATGTAAGCTTTTCTTTCATACTTATAATCATAGCTTGCCTCACTGCTTATTCAATTAGCTCTACCATGTTCAAGTGCAGTTTGGGAACTGCTCTCCATTATCCTGTTACCCCAGTCCTACTGAATGATAAAACTTCAGTTCAGATGCTCTCTCTAATATATGCAGGCAGTTCTAATTCTAAATTTACTGTGTCCTTTCTGATTGTAAGCAAAAATTGGCATTAATTAATATTTTCTAGTCTATAACATTGAGCGATGTTTTTGGAACTCACATTAAATACTTAGACTTACTCAGGATTGGAAGTATGATGTAATAAAAAGGTCAAAAATGGTGGTACATAATCTATCTTCAAGAAATCATAATCTAGTTGGGGAAGTAAAATATGAAAAGTAAATAGCAATACATTCATCATGTGTAATTTCACATGATAACAGATTATCAAAAGGTTACACAAAGTAACCTCTTCAATGAATCAGAGAATAACTGCCAGGACAGTTTAGATAAAGATGACATGTAAGTTGGCAGAAGAGAAAATTCTTCTATGTGCAATGTTGCAAGTGAGACAGAGTTGCCGCTTTGTAACTAATTCAGTAAAGGGAAGCAGTTGTTTAAGAAAAAAAAAGTGGTAACAGAAGGGAAACGGGGTTTACTTTGAGAGGCCTTAAATAACAAGTCGTTTAAATTAGCATACAGAAAAATGGGTCTCATAACTACATTTTCACACAAGCGCAATACACGCTTTGTTCAAACTCACCACCCCCATTAGGCTTTTTGCTTTTTGTTTCCCTTCCCAAACAAAGTCATTTTGTTGCATCGAATAGAGAATCAAGAGCTTTGGAGTGTTTTAACAGTGAATAGGGACGCAGCATCTGATGGTGTGAGGGATGACGGTGGGAGCATGGAACTAGCCAAGAAAGAAAGTGAGGGTCAACTGCCGCTTGTCTGGGGACTCAGCAATATCTTCTGGGGTCAGCCGAGTAGTGGGAAAACCCAATGATGAACCATTTTCTTTTTTCTTTTTAACTTTCTTGTTTTTTTATTCTTTGTGTCTTTCACATCACGCATCTTGGTCCCATCCACTTCCTGTCTGTAGTTATCTGCTCGCTACCCTTACAGCTGCCCTCCTCCCCCCACCATGCGCGCGCGCGCACGTGTGTACACACACACACACACACACACACACACACAAGTGTGACATAGTGAGTCACATCTTTACTCGCAAGTGTTCATTGAAAGGAGTTATTGGTCTGGTCAAGGCCCTGGCTTCCACTACAGTATCAATGCTGGGCCCTCACTGGGACTCCTCTTGGTTATCCTGCTGTTGCCTTGTGTTGTGGAGACCCCGTGGCTTTGGATCTGCAGGACCAGTTCCTTCACATGCCCCAGGAGATCACAGATGTGGTGGACATTGGGGTGGGCCAACTCATAACCCTGGTTCTGGGCCTGGGTAGTTGCAGGGTTTGCCAGCCTGCCAGCAATGGGCAATTATCAAGGAATACCTGTCAATGACTTACTTATTAAGTAGGAAAGAATAAGAGAGTCAGAGTGACAGGTGGTGCTAAGTAAGTTAGAAAGATGACACACTTTGTGTGGACTGGAGGGGCCATTTTAGAGAAGACGCACACTGAGTCTTTATTAAACAGACACAAGGAATCACTAATATATGTTTCCACTGGAATTTGGAAACATGAGGCCACAGTTAGGAGAAAGGCAGGGTCTAAAGGTTCCTCTCTTGGAGTGGCAGCACAGAGTGGCCTTTGAAGCTAGCCAGTGACAAGCAGGAAATCTCAGGGACAGAAGTGTGGAGAGGTGAGAAGGTGTGTCACAACCTGTGCAGAGGCACACAAAACACAAGTTACTTGGTGACCTTGAAGCCACACATCAGACAGTCATCTGAGCAGGTGGCTTACAATAGAAATTCTGGGAAACTCTTCATCTTTGTTCTAACAGAGATGGCTACCTAGGAAGACAGCTGGCAAGTTTCTATAGTGTCTATGATTTTTGCAAACTTATCATAATAATACATTTTCTAACCACGGAATTCAAGGCTTCAAGGAAACATGAGTCACTGGAAAGCTTAAACTAGATCATGTATGGTGTCATGTGTGAGGCAGATGAACCAACAGTAACTGTATTTATAAATTATGTAACTCAAAACTATATTTTCATAAATATAGCATTAGATAGTAATGTACTACACAAAATTTGAAGATTCTAAATAATTGAATATTGGCAAATTATATGGTTCCAGATAGGAATTAAATTTAATCTTTAATAGACTGCTAAGTTTTAGAATTGAAGTTATTAAAGCAGAACAGAAATTTCTCACTTTTACTTTATTTGATGGAAAGATACAATTTTTCAAGTGCATTTAAAGAGATCCTTAAAAAAACTGCATAAAACACATTTGATTTATTATTGTATTAAAAAATCATTTATTCTGCTAAAGGGAAGTATAAACATTATTTTTTCAAAATACATAATTTAACAGAAAAAATTAACCAGAAATACAACTTTGTCCACTTTATATTATATTAATTTGTTCCTAATAAATAAAATTGCCCAACACTATTTTAATTTACTTTGTCTTCAGTGCCTGTTAGGTAGCTTGTTTAAATGCATCAAAATACTAAGTAAAAAATACAAAAGAATTACTCCTAAAGCATTGATCTATTTTTAAAGTGAATTGGACAGTTCAACATCATAAACCTCAGTACATAAGGGATTTTTCTCTTTTCAGGGCAGACACTGCCATAATGGACTTGCTAAATGCATGCATTTGATATAAGAAAATTATGGTAATGTGACATTCCTACTACATGATGGAATACTCTCTTAGATAGTGAAACATATTAATAACACACATGATAGAGTTCTTTTGGCTCTTGACATTTAGAACCAAGTTTTTCAAAGGTTGTCCTTATTATGCATGTATACAGTAAGCATAAACCACACAATACTGTGCGCGTGCACGCAAACACACACACACACACACAATGCCTTTGCCTCAGTAGAGTTTTGCACAAATCAACAGGTTATTAGAATTTTCTCTTAAAGCAAGATCCTTAAGGAAAAATCTTTCTTATAGAATAAGATGCAGAGAAATAACTCTTAGATAAACCTGCCTTCCTTTATGATAAATGTATTGGGGTTAAAATAAAGGTTAAACAGCTACTCAAAACATAACACAATGTTATTTCCTTACCATACACAAAATTGTATTTACTAGAAATATGTATATGTGCCTGTGAATTTTCATATTCATTCATATGCAAGTGTTTAAACAATACTTCAAAGGTATTAATAGAAGGGTTGTGTCATCAGTAAGACTACCCAGGATCTTAATTGACTATTTGGACATATTCCCTACAAAGATGACCTTCTGTGCATGCCATAGAGCCATCTGCAGATGGTTGTAGGAATTTAAGTCATATTCTGAATTTTCTAGGGCCAAAGTACAGTATATACCTCAAAGTTCTCTGTTCTTGAGTCCAAAATCTATCTGACCAATCATGGGTATCACAGTTCTGAAAGCTTGGTGCTACCTTCCTAAGGACAGAAACAATATGAATCAGCAACTTGATTGTCTTTGTCTTGTATTTTGAGATAATGTTACTTTTTTAAGAAACCAAAAATGCCTTCTGCAAGTTAATGTTCATTTAAATACATATATCAATGTTTATTTGAAATTACAGAGGCAGGTCCAGATCAGTGACAAGGAAAGTTGACTACCTGTTTTTTTGGGGAATTTTTGGTGTTGTTGTTATAACATGCACAATACAAGTATGCTTATTTTGAAAATGTGAACTACAGAATATCAAGCAGTAACTACCACTTTATAAAAAAAAATCATCATTAGCAGTTAGAAATAATATTTAATTTTCTTCTTCTCCTCCTCCTCCTTATTCTATTTTTTTTTTGTTTGTTTGTTTTTCGAGACAGGCTTTCTCTGTGTAGCTTTGTGCCTTTCCTGGAACTCACTCTGTAGCCCAGCCTGGCCTTGACTCACAGAAATCCACCTGCCTCTGCCTCTGCTCCCAAGTGCTGGGATTAAAAGCATGCACCACCACCGTCTGGCTTAATTATTATTTTAAAATTATTTAAGTGTGTGTGTGTATGTGTGTGTGTGTGTGTGTGTGTGTGTGTGTGTGTGTGTGTGTGAAGGAATCCAGAAGGGTCAGATCTCCTGGAACTAGAGTTACAGTTGATTGAGTCATGTGATGCTGGGATCCAAACTTGGGTTCTCTGCACAGAACCTTACTGGCTTTTAAATCATGGAGACATGGCTCCAGTCCCACATACAACATTTCTTTGCTAATGTTATGTATCTACCCAACAATGTTGGTGAGATTTAATTTAACAATGCCATGCCAATTTTGCTAACTGTAGGGATTATTTTTCAATATAGGGTCTCACTACCTAGTACAGCCTGGCTTTGAATTTAAAATGATCCTGGTGCCTCAGCCTTTGGAGTGCTGAGGTTACAAGCACACATCACTATGTAGAGCTAAAAAATGTTAACAAAAAGCCACCAGTGATTTCTCAACTCAATAATCTAGACAAGCATTTATTCTCTAGTATACTGAATTGTTTTCTCTGATGTAATATTATTTTGCCTGAATTTTCTTATCCAAACTAGAACTATGTAACATTTCTCCTAAAAGTTAAAATTACTTTCTAACAAATTGCACTTTCTTCCCCCGCCCCACAACCCCGCACCCATCAGCTTGCTTTAAGGATAACCATGTGTTCAATATGCTTGCTTGAAATTTGGCATATGTTAAATGGTTGTTTAACAAAAATATGTCTGCAGCAAACTGGACTAATCTTTCCAAGAGATAACCACACACCCTCAGCACCCCAGTATGGTGTGATGAGTGAACATACAAAAAATGGACCATTGCTTCTGCCTGCCACCTGCCACCAGGACAAGTACAGTAAGTAAACACATCCCCTTCATATTCTGCTTTAATCTGTAAAGTTTCATCTGGCCCTTTATAGGCAGATGCTACTCAAAGTTCACATGGAATCCCAAAATGCCCACAGGTATTCTTACTTCCTAATTTTTTCACAGTGACCAAGGTCAGAAGCTGAACTTATCAGTCCTACAACCCTGCGCTGATTGACTTCAGAAGCAACTCCACTAGATCTGCAACCCACTCAAAGCTTTTCATTATCGTCTAGGGTCCTTCCAGACTTACTTTGAAACACAGTATGATTATCTTCCTGATAACTCTGACCTCCTAATGGCCAAAGTTCCCAAGAATCATTATCAATAACATCAGCAAGAATAATCTCTGGTAGCTACATCAACACTAAATCCAGTCGTTACATCAGCCATTGTTCTAGGGCAGCCAGGATTTCTCCAGTATTTCAAAAACAGCTGTGTAACATGACTCATGATGTCCATTTCTGTCTGGCCTATAACAAATCCAGCTAAACAAAATTTTGTAGCAATGAATTGCTCTCCAGACCATTGTGGATCATTATTGACATCATCCTTGAAGAGTAACTCCACTTTCAATAGGTAAAACTTATACCCCTTATACAACAGGGTTCCTTTTGGTAAAGGGTGCAGTTGCTATTCTATGGCACAGCCTTTCAACTGGAATCATTTCTCACTGGGGTGCAATCAAAGCGGTCTCCCCACATTTCCCAGTGAAAGCACTTTTGATACTGGCTTCCTGTAACAGCTGGAAATTACAGCTTCCTCCTATAATCTGGTCCTTGTACTGCAGGATTCTTTCTAAATTATCTAACACTCATACACTTCTTTTGTCTTACCCTCATAGAGTTTTCTCATGGTGCTCAGTACCTCAGCTGTTGCCATTACTGTGGGTGAGCTGGAGGTGCAGACCATGTGGGAAAGAGCTAGAATACCTGGATTTGAATCTCACATATCAGTCTGCAAGTTCATGGAAACATCACTTTTCTTGTCAGAAATGGGTTGCTATTTCTTCCGACCATGGATTAGAGCAATTGCTTAAGTATACAAAAATATTTGTAAGATACTGAATGTTGTGCCCGGAGTCTAAAACAGTAATTAGAGGGTGCTTCTATCATCAGCAGAACCTAACTCTTAAGATACTAATAGCATTGTTGCTCCTCTTTTAAAAAATATTTTTCAAATTAACAGGTAAATTAGTCCATTTATCAGATACAAAATGGTGTTTTAAAGTGTGTATATCTATAGATATATATTATCGAATGATTAATGTTGCTAATTAATACATGAAGTATTTTGTGTGAGCCTATTTCTGTGTGGGATCTATAGAAGTTGATCTTGAAGAAGTAAAGAAGAGCCTGGTGGTTATTGGAGTTGTGGAATTTGAAGAAGAGTTGGGAGCTATAATTCAAAGAATATGAGTTTATCCTGCAGATGGGAAAATTAAGTTGAAGAAATCTGTTTTAAAGCACACAGACAATAAAAAATGCAGTATTTTGCATCTTTGAAAATTGAGTATTTGCTTTTGTCCATATTCATTTTCAATTTTATATATTATTACATCTTGTTGCTCTGAAACCTCCTCTTAGAGGGGGAACCAATTGGGATTTGTTTGTTTGTATGTTGTAACAAGTATGGAGCTTGCACAAAATGAACTCCATGGAATGGATACATCCCAAAAGTACTTGGTATTACAAGCATATTCAAGAGCAAAATGTGACAAGGTGAAGTGGAAGTCACACACCGAAACTGTATTTTCTTACTAACAAAATACACATTTTATAACAAGAAGCAAATCTAACAATCACTCAGCCAGGAAACTGTGATACACATATTATTCCATTTGATTCTTTTTTATTTAAAATTTTTTCATTTTACATATCAACCACAGGTCCTCCTCTCATCCCTCCTCCTGCTCCCCTCTCCCCACCTTCTCCTCTAGCCCATTCCCCATCCCCTCCTTCAAAAGGGTAAAGCTGCCTATGGGGTTACAGCAAATCCTGGTACATTCAGTTGTGGTAGGACTAAGCCCCTCCCTCTGTATCAAAGCTGAGCAAGGTGTCCAACCATAGGTAACAGGCTCATGCACCAGGGATAGATCCTGATCCCACTGCCAGGGGCCCCTCAAACAGACCCAGCCACATAACTGTCTCCTGTGTCTAATGGTGGTCCCATGTAGGTTCCACTGCTGTCAGTCTAAAATTTGTGAGTTCCTATGAGTTTGGTTCAGTTTTCTCTGAAGATTTCCCCATCACAGTCTTAACTTGCTCATATAGTCCTTGAAAAAAGAAATTGAAGAATATGTCAGAAAATGGAAAGGTCTACCACACTCATGGATAGGTAGAACCAACATGATAAAAATGGCAATCTTACCGAAAGCAGTCTACAGGTTCAATGCAATCTCCATCAAAATCCCAACACAATTCTTTACAGACCTTGAAAGCATACTCAACTTCATATGGAAAAAAAAACACTAGGATAGCTAAAACAATCCTTTACAATAAAGCAACTTCTGGAGGCATCACCCTCCCTGATTTCAAGCTCTACTATAGAACTATAGTAATAAAAACAGCATGGTATTGGCATACAAACTTGCATGTGGATCAATGGAATTGAATTGGAGATTCTGACTTTAATCCACACACTTATGAACACATGATTTTTGACAAAGAAGCCAAAACTGTACAATGGAAAAAAAAGCATCTTTAAATATGGTGCTGGCATAACTGGGTATCAACATGTAAAAGATTGCAAATAGATCCATATCTGTCACTGTGCACAAAACTCAAATCTTAGTGGATCAAAGACCTCAAAACAAATCCAGCTACACTGAACCTTATAGAGGAGAAAGTAGTAAGTAGCCTAGAATGCATTGGCACAGGAGACCTCTTCTTAAACATAACACCAGTAGCATAGACACTGAAAGCAACAATTAATAAATGGGAACTTCTGAAACTGAATATCTTCTATAAGGCAAAGGATACAGTAAATAAGGCAAAATGACAGTCTATAGAATGGGAAAAGATTTTCAACAACCCCACATCTGACAGAGGGCCAATCTCCAAAATATATAAAGAACTCAAGAAACTAGACAACAAAATTCCAAATGATCCGATTAAAAAAATGGAGTACAGATCTAAACAGAGAATTCTCAACAGAAGAATTTCAAATGGCTGAAAGACACTTAAGAATTGTTCAACATCCTTAGTCATCAGGAAAATGCAAATCTAAATGACTCTGAGATATCATCTTACACCTGTCAGCATGGCAAAGATCAAAAACACTAAAGACAGCTTATGTTGGAGAGAATGTGGAGTAAGAGGAACACTCCTCCACTGTTGGTGGGAGTGCAAATTTGTACAGCCACTTTGAAAATCAGTATGGCAACTTCTCAGAAAAGTAGGAATCAATATATCTTAAGACCCAAGAATACCGTTCTTGGGCATATACCCAAGGGATGTTCAATCATACCACAAGAACACTTGCTCAACTATGTTCATAGCAGCATTATTTGTAATAGCCAGAACCTGGAAACAACCTAGATGCCCCTCAACCAAACAATGGATGAAGAAAATATGGCATATATACACAATGGAGTGTTACTCAACTGTAAAAAACAATGACATCAAGAAATTTGCAGGTAAATGGATGGAACTAGAAAATATCATCCTGAGGTAACACAGACTCATAAAGACCAACATGATATGTACTTACTCATAAGTGGATAGTAGATGGAAATCCATTTGATTCTTAATTTAACAACTCATTACAAACTTCTGTAATGCCAAAACATTTGATGGAAGCTTAAAAGTATCTACTGGCTTTTGCTAATTGCTTTCCACTGTGTGACCTCACCTTATAAAACTACTTACTTAATAAATATGTTCAATGAATTAACTTGAATTTTGTTGTAGACCAAATATATTTAATCCATACAATATAAAATACAGTTATCATGAAGCCACTTGATTTGGCTCAAACCAGAGATACAACAGGATAAAAAATAATCTATCAGCTGGTTCTCTCTTACATATATAGCAGGGCCCAGCAGTGGAAGACATTCCCTGTGGGTTCTGTAAGACCGGAATTAGCCAGTAGGATAGGGAATCATGACTAATCATATGTTCTCCTTCTGTGCTAACATTTCATGTTCCTAAGTCTTGGTTTAGTGCATTACTATAAAATGGAGTGATTTGTTTAGGTTCAGGCCACAAATAGAGGCCAATGTCAATTTTAATTAATTATTGGTGATTTTGTAGAATCCTGGGCTGAGCCTCATTTTCAGACTTTACATCTGGCTCCAGGGAGAAGGCAGATGAAGTGAAGGTACAACGGATCATAGTTCACATCTTTCTTTTCACTCCTGTGGGGTTGTGTGAAGAAATAAGCTACTCTGTAGCTCTTTTGAAAAGTAAAATATTTCATACTGCTTTCAAATGGCATCTTTTAACCCGATGAAAAGATAAATACAATATGATGTTATTTGTTAAACAACAATGTTTTTACACATAAAAACTCAAAAATTACCCAAATGGGGGGGGGGCGTATTTCAGAAAATGGTTTGCTCTGCAAATTGACATTTTTCCTCCATTTAAAAAAAAAAAAAAACAGATTACTAGTGAAAACAGACTGTGGACAGCCTGGGACCTCTGATGATCCAAGAACTTCTTGAGAACAGAGAACAGATCTTAGATAACTGTGGGTTCCTCCATGGAGCCAATTGTTAAATAGTACCAGTCTATACAACATCAATTCAAGTTAATTGCTTTTTTAAATTATATATATATATATATATATATATATATATATATATATATATATATATTGCCTGTATATTTGCCTGTGCACCATATGAGTGCTTGGTGACCTCACAAGCCAGAAGAGGATATCAGATCCCTTGGACTGATTGGTGGTTTTGAGCCAGCCTGTGGATGCTGGGAATCAACCCAAACTACTGGAAGAACAATCAGTACTCTTAACCACTGAGCCATCTCTACAGCCCCTCAAATGCATCCTTATAAAGTAATGTTACTTGCTGCCACAAACATTTTGATGTGGTTTTCCTTCACTTGCCCTTTAAAGTTATTTTTAGGGTGAAAATTTCATTTATGAAATTTATGTTTGTTGATGTCATGATCTAGGTTCTGGATGTTGAATGGAGTGTGGTGGACTATCACAAGGCCACCTTCAGTTTGTACCTATCTTTGTGCAGAGCACTAACTATACTCCTTGGGAGCAGACTTGTAGGTGGATATTAGTGTGGATAGCAGATATTACTGTGAGGGACACCACTGTTCATCCTTGTTCCAGGGCAGAAAGGAAACAAGTTGTCTCAGGTTGGGGCTAAGTTTCCTCCATGATATTCACTGGGCTTGCTGATCTCTGCAGCAAAGGAACATGACTTTGGAGCCAAAAACATCAGCTGAGCATAAACCTTTTCCTTAAGAACCTGTTGGAAACTGGTGTCAACCTCAGGTGGTATTTACAGCAAGTCTGAAGGGGGTTAGGATCATATACCCGAGTTTACCAAGCTGAGTTAAGAGCAAGAACTATGTCTAGTGATCCAATGACCTCTTACTGATTAGATAGGAGCTTGCATATTAATAATCAAAATACCTTAGGTCACTATATTTTTTTACAGCTTTCGGCCAGAGTGTTTATGTACAATAGAGCAGAGCCATAGAAACCACCAAAACCTATATCCGTGCAACATGTCTCAAATTCTAAGATAAGGCCACACCAGTCATTAATTAGTTTTTAAGACATGGAGAAAACTGTGGATTATACTGGTCTACAGTGATGCATGGTGATGGAGCCATACAGACTGAAATCATCTGCATTCAACTTTGCAGTCCTGACCCTAGTAGCATGCTGTCTGTTGGAAGAGGGATGTAGTTAATGAAATGTGGCTCCCCTCCCCAGGGATAGCATTGTCTAGCCTGTGCTCAGTTAGAGTACACTCTACCAGGGTCCCTGTTGATTACTCTTATTTTCATATCATAGTGAACACATGCCCATTTTTCTTTCTTTCAGATATTGCCCATGACCAAGTTGGCAGCGACCAAAGAAAGCCATTTCTGCCCAATCAGTGTGTACATGAAGTAGTGTAAAGACTCTGTATACTTAGCAAACATGCAGATCATATGAGGACTTTCTTATTGGTCACACACACACACACACACACACACACACACACACACACACACACACACGCAAAAATCCATGAAAGATATTGCACTGGAAAAAAAGTGTCATATCAATGTACCTAAGCACTGTAATTTGTTGTTTGGCTTCTAAAACATCTTAAAATGTTTAGTACAAAAAAAACCCATGTAATTTGAGAGTTATAAAGTAAAATTTGGAAGAAAAAAATCCAGTCATTATTGCTGTTTGTACTAAAAAGTCAAAATGTTTATGAGTTTCATTAACTATGTACCAATCGAATCCTATTTATTCATGCATTTTAATCTCCATTTCCACTATTTAGATACTACTGACTGTGTAAATATAATACTGAGCCAATCACTAGCATTCTGAGTTTTCAAATGAGTTGTCATTTGTTTACATGTATGAAATTACGTGCAGAGACAACACATTTCTAATTCTTCAATTCAAATCAGAGTATTTAGGTAACAGTGCCACCTATTGCTATAAAGTTAAAGTATCCTGGTTGTTAGCATTTCCTTAGTATTTGATCCAATTCTTTTATTTTCTGACTGCATTTGTACTTCTAAGTTTTTTTTTACAGTGATTAGTATGTAATTTTCAATATAAATTTTCAAATATATGTTTGAAAGTTTAAATATATAATGTTTCTAGTAGCAACATGAAAATAAAATAATCTAGGCTTACATTTTAATTTCTATCTTTACAAAACCTTACATTACAGTATAGTATGAATAAAATTGTAATTAATATATATATTTAACATCATCTAACATAAATAAGTAGAATTTAATTTTATCTGTGGCAAACTATATAAAAATATATTTCAAAAAATCATTGGAGTACATAAATCAAATTTTCTTTGCTATGATAAAAAACTGTCAATTTCTCTAACAAACTGATAAGTCCCTCAATTTGGATTTGCGCAAGAATATTTACATTGCAACATAATATATATTTTATATCTCTTTTTCTATTTTGTGATAAGAATACAAAGACAACTGAAAGCTTATGCTCATATAAATTAATACCACATGTGTTCACATATTTTAATATCAATGTCTCTTTGAAGCAAAATGCTATTTTGACTTTTCTACTGCAACTACCTGTTCATATACATGAATGAAATATATATTTGGTTAATAAATTTCTGCATATCTATAACTTTCAAATTTATAGTTTTATAATGTGGTACTCTCATGATTTTGCACTACTTATTAAAAGTTGTGTATGGTTTCACATAATGGTTTGTCTACAAATACTAAGAAAAGTTCTTGGGACCTCTAGCACCAAAGTTGCCAATGAAGTAAAATAAAAGTAAAGCAGAATCATCCTCATCTTCCACAAAGGACCAGAGCACAAAGTGGTAATTATAAAGTTTGGAATTTAAAGATTCAGTAGACGAGAAAAAAATGATTACCTTTTTAAAGTACATGATATTCTCAATCCAATCATTAGGGATAGTGTCATCAATCATGTATTTATTAAGCTTATATAGATTTTTATGGATTATAAAATCATAATTTCTCCTCAGCTCATGTAGAATCTTTGTAATTTAAAGGTTAAAGTTATTTAAATTGCTCAAGTGCATCTTTCATTTTGCATTAAATCCCATTGAGCTGTTTGTTGGTTGTATGTTTATATACAAATAATGTCTTCAGATCACCTCAACTTTTGCTATTTAAATTCAAAGTATTTGAAAGGCCTCATATTGTCTAAATATGCTGAAATATTGAAGTTTATTATCACTGAATGACCTATTTCTTATATAGCTGCATAGAAAGATATCCAGCATTTGTGGAAGAGAGGTAATTATATTGCTAGTAGAATCCAGAATAAAGCTTTCTCTCTCGATTATCAAATGATTTGCACTGTGAAGGGAGTATAATTAAGCATCTTACAGATCAAGAATTCTGTTCACAGCCATACCTATATGGAGGACCATTCTTGGAACAGAATTCCTATTGAACAACTATTTACCAGGCAAGTTCAAGAATAAATGCAATTACCAGTTGGCCTTTTAAAAAGATCAAAGACATTTCTGCTCATTTCTCTTGTATATGGTTGTGCTTTCTTAACTCAAATGAATATTTAAAGATAATTCCATTCAAATACAGATTTTCACAAAAAGGTAACTGAAATATATAAGACAATGTACATTTCAAAAGAAAGAAATAAAAATACAAGAGACTTGCCTATTGTTTCATGTGATACAAAAAGAGGATATTTAAAATGTCAGTGAGCACCACTAGCACCTAGAAATTCCTTAGTTTTTAAAGGATTCATTACTAACTTTCAACAAAAATGTGGGACTGAAAGAAAAAGGACTGGCAAGGGAAATTGGAAATGTTTTGGACATTTCTTTTTTTTGGGTTTATTAACCCAAGTTTATATAGTTTACATAAGCACATAAAAGACACAATTATACTAAAAGCTTGCTTTACTGTCAATAAAAATAAAGAATACAAGTAATACACATACAAGCATGCTCATATACCCAAATATGCTTAAAACAAAAATAAAATAGGTTTATATGAATGCACATAAACTTAGCTTGGTAATTAAAGTCCAAGCATTTGACTTATTTTGTACATTTGGAATAAAAACAGCTATTCTAAATGAAGATCTTTGGGGTCTTTACTTAGATTTTGAGATCTTATTTTATTATTCTAAGTAATATTATCACTCATGTATAATTTAATGTGATATGAAAGAAGGATAGGCAACTGGCTCAAATGTTCAATGATTTGTCTTGCCTTCTCACAGAATTTACAGAGACTGCAGACTCCATCTTAGATTGAGAGGATGGGGTGGTTATACCCCAATCACTAACACCATCACTGCTTTTCTATCTTGGTTTTTGACTCGATCATTGCTTTAAATGAGTGTCACAAAACCAATGGAGCTTCAGGCTCCACATTTCCTTCCCCTCATGATCATTTTCAATTTATTTTCTCGTGCATGTCATCATTTTAATGTAAATCTTTCTCTTTCTTTTTCAATGAAATGAAATGATTAAGTAATTCTCCCTTTTGCATGATTAAAGATGACGGATAAGCTTGGGTAGGTGGATAAAAATCAAGACTCCTAGCAGAGTCTGGGCACCTCACATGTCAGAATCCTTCCAGCTTGCTCACTGTTAATGACAGGAAAAAATTAGCATGTCTGTGGCTAGCCTAGAAAGAGTCAAAAGATAAGGACCCTATATTCTTCTTCAGCTAAATTTAAATGGATTTCAATTTTTTGCTATAATTAATCTTTAGTACAAAAGATTGTACTAAATGTTTCCCCAATAATTTAGTTTCATTAGAAACTAAAAGGTCAGCAAGTATTTAGTGATTTTTTTTAAGTAAATAAGAATAATCAGACAGAAAGTAAAAAGAAAAGACAGAGCCACACCACTTCAAGCATTGGTTATTGTGGCCATGCTATGTCAGTCATTTTCTCATTGTGATTGAAGGAAAATTACATGAAAAATTTTTTTCATTTAGTATCTTATTTTTTTTCATGACTCCTTGCCTTTACCATACATCTTTCCACAGGTCACTCAGATCTGCATGTTACAATGAAACTATCACAAGTCACTAATGCTATGCCTTTATTGCTTCCAAATATGGCATCTGAAACCTCACTAAAAACCTGAACTTTAGCCTAGAACTCAGCAGCCTCCTTGACTAATTCTGATTATTATTCTTAAAACCAATATTAAAAGCCAAAGCTACGGCTATTGTGAACACTCCCAAGCACTCACCCATAGCTGCCTCAGTCAGCTAATTTATCAAAGAAAGCCACTCTTCTTCTTTTTTGTTTTGTTTTGCTTTGTGTGTTGTTGTTGTTGTTTGTTCTTTTGTTGTTTTGTTTAGTTTTTTGGGCAGGCATCATTCTCTGATAACAAGAGAACACACCTGTCTCAGATAATTTTGCCAACCAGGACCACACATTTCCTGACCCAAGTTTTGTAGACATCTGTATCATGGAGGCATTGAATGCTTTTCTTTCCTGTCTTTCATTCTTTCTTTCTACAGAAGAAATTGCTATTCTTTGATATTTTTCTTCCCCTGAGTATGTTCTGGATGGCAAAATTTGGGCTACACAATGCTAATTTCTAACCTAACACCATGACAGCAATCACAGCCGTCACAGGGACGGAATAAAGAGAGCAATCTAACATCCAGGGCTATGAGTTTCTCATCAGTGGCTGGCAGACTGCCGTGAAGGCTTACAGTAATCCCATTGGACAGCCCTGGTTGATGAAGCCTGGGAACAGGCTGCAGAATGTGGGGAGTTCACAATTGCAAGCATTTGTCCATAATTTAAAGCTATATGAGAAGTGGAGAGTATTCATCTGAACAACAAGCTGTAATTTTACCGGAGTAACATTTACACAGTTTTTAACCCATTAACGCCTCCCTTCCTGACACAAGCCATAGCCCGTGTTCATAAAATACCTTTCTCAGTAGCAACATGCAAACACCTAGCTCAGGCTTATCTGTTAAGCTGTGAAAACCTGCCAGGAGAATAAAAGCTTTTTGTTTGGAAACAGCATCGGTGAGTGACATTTCTAAATCTCAAACTTGGCAGTTTTTGATAGTTTCCTTGTACGCCAGGCTTTTAGTACTTGGGATTCATTTTTAGCATATCACAAGCATATCTAGGCTGGTATTTAACTTTTTTTTCCATTTTCATATATGCTGAGTCTGACCATCCACTGCTTCAGCCTGTGATATTAGCAAAGTGCAGTGATTGAAGCTGAGAACAGAAGGCTTGCGCCTGCCATTGTGCAGCCGCACTGTGGAAGGGGCTTCCTGCCTGATGTGCTGCTCTTGGCACCTGAGAGATGGAGCATCATTTCAAGGAAAGGAAACAATATGCTTTATATGCCAAAGGTGCAGAATTATTGTTATTACCTGCATAAAACACATCTCCTCGGGGGGAAAAAAGGAAGAAAAAGAAAACAGTGGTGAAATTACCTGTGGATTTCTGAATGGAAGGATTTGCCTTCATCCCAAGTCCAGAATTCAAAAGTTCGAGCCATTTTTCTTTACATATATTCTACATTTTCTTCTTCCCTACTTTGCTTCATTCTTCTCACCAAATTACAGTTTTCCTTTTTCCCTTACAAACTACTATCTCAAATGTGTAGCTTTTCCTCTGGCTTCAAAGAAAAAAAAAATTTTATCCATTCAGCAACAGCTGCTTCAACTAACATTGTTCGTTATCTCCATCTTATTCTTTCCATTTAAAATCAGAAAATCATTGATGAAAACCTAATACTGTCAGTTTTTATAGGTTGGTCGTTAGGTCTAACAATCTTTTTCAATGAATTCACTAACAGTGACAGTAATTTTGCTTGCTTTCTAATCAAACCATTGTAATGTCGTCAAATCTCTCATTTTAAGTCAAGGCAATTATTTTGTTGGAGAAGCTATAAATGAAAAAAAAAGTGTCTTAAAACAAAGGTACACTTTATATCATGTTCTCAGTCACCTATGGTTACACTGTATGAGTTATGGAGAAAAAGTACAGAATATGCCTGGCATCCAGAGGTTCTTTTGATATTAACTAATTTACTGTTAGTGAACTGTTATATATGTCTGTGATGCTTAAACATTTAAAAAATATTTTCCTTGTATTCTCGGTTAAAACAATTAAAAATAATTGTATATTTTTGTGGAGCACAATGTTTATTATATGCATATTTGCTATATTATTAATACAAGATAATAGACATATCCACCACCTTAGGTGTTTGTTTCAAGAGTTTCTAAGTTAAATATTCTCTAGAATCTTCAAAAGTGGCCAAGTACTACTGCAGTTGGCCCTTGGAATCATGTGTGCATTCATGCAACTATTCTCAAATGACTCTTTGGGATTCAGGATTAGGCTTACATTACAAAACCTGATTATACTTAAGATAATCCGTAGACAGTTACACATTATAAATTTTGATTTACAACCCACATCTTGGCCCTAACAATTGCAATCATTTTAAATTTTAAACAAAAAAAGACACAAATAAAAAACTTAGCATACATAACTCCATACAGCTTAGACGGTAAATAGCCACACAGTCTACAACTGGATCACCTGGAAACCTCCCCTGTGCTCCATTTCAATGGAGGCCTTTGAGCCCTGTGTTTGTATAGAGTTCTATTGTTCTGCTCTGCTTACCAGTTTTCTTTAACCTTAATATTCCTTTTAATTGTTTTATTTTGTTTTTAATTTGTATTGTATACATTTATCATACCTGGTACTGCATTACTTAAGGACATTTCACACGAGTGTATAAGAGACGTTGACCAGTTTGCCCTATTCCCTCCAACTTCCCACTTTCTTACCTCTGTTTCCTCCTGTTAATAACCTTTGTGACTTTTTTTGAAAGTCTCACTATGGAGCTCAGTTTGACCTGAAATTACTCTGCAGTCCAGGTTGGCCTCAGTTTTGAGATTTTCCTGAACCTTTCCAATGCACCCCATATGCAACAGAGATTTGACTCTGTGTGTGTGTGTGTGTGTGTGTGTGTGTGTGTGTGTGTAGGAGTGCAGCACATGATGCCTATACAGAGTACAGAGGCCAGGAGTAGTGGCTTCTTCTATCCCTTACTGTCCTTTTTTTGTTTTCTTGAGACAGTTCCTTTTCTTCAACCCCTCTCCATTTCCACTAGACTAGCAGTCCTTAAGACTTTAGGATCTTTCTGCCCAGTTTCCTGAACATGGGACATCCTGGCTACAGATAAGCACTGCTGAACTCAAGGTCTTCTTTGCTCGGTCTCTACTTTTAAGTTTTTAAGAAGAATCCAAAAACTTCTTGCTTTTTCCCTTTTATTTCCATACATTTTTAGTTGAAGACCTTTAAGGAACCTACCAACATTTGTCCTGAATCTTTCAGGCTGCATTTACTAGTGTCTTAAAATGCAGCTGAAAACTTTCCTCTCAGGTCTGAAAACAGACATTTGTGCCAGAGACTTAATCAATTTTAGGGGTGATTCCTTTGAGTCTATTATTTTCTCATTGAGAGGCACAAAAATCTCCTTGTTATTGGTGTTGACTGTTGTCATACAAAATTCTTGGATCCTTCATTTATGAGAGATTATTAAACAGTCTTGTTTTACTTATGTTATCCTGTTTTAATATAACAGATTAATAATAAGTGAGGTTACTTTTCTGATTGTATGTGAATTCTCCCTCTGAAGATCTCTTTTGTCTTTATGAATCTTGGGTACTTGGCTTTGACTAAAGACTGTAATAAGTAAAAAAGAAAAAAATACTTTGTTTGAAATACAGAGCTCCTCTAAAATCTTAGAGTTGGTTTAGGTACCAATGATTTTGACTGTCATGATTAGCTAAATATACCAATAGACACAGGACACCTAGAGATGTATTAGAAAACCTCCTAGAAGTTACTCTCTTGAGCCAAGAGCCTAGAAGTTACTCTCTTCAAGCCGAAAACTCATCATGAAGCCTTTGTTGATTCAATCCAGAGACATGTGCCTATGTGGGAAGAAAACCCACAGATCCTGCACCATGAATCTTTTTTCTTTGATGTATCATCCCTTTCACTTTAACTAATTGCCTTACCATAGCATGCTTTGTGGGATATTTTCCCCCAAATATCTTAAGGTAAGAAGTATTTCCAGAAACATTCAACCTCCAACACCTGATAGTCTTTAATATATGCGTTAGTTCAGATAAAAAAGCAAGACAAAGGTTTGGACATTTCCTCTGATGTTTTAAACACATGGAGATTAAGAACACACCTATAAACTGGGCGGTGGTGGTGCACACCTTTAATCTCAGCACTCGGGAGGCAGAGGCAGACAGATCTCTTGAGTTTGAGGCCAGTCTGCTCAACAGGGTGAGTTCTAGGAAAGGCTCGCGGGAGATACATGTCCCATGGGACTAAGCTCCCTGGAGGTCCCTGACAGAGTGCCCGTGTTATGCCTCCTCACAGAAGATGTGCTTCACAGATCGTGAGCTCCCTGGGCTATGGGTTCTGTATAACTGCTTTTCTGATAATGTTCTAATTAATCTATAAAGCACAACAAAAATTAATAAATTCTTGGGTTGTGAACTATGGAGGAAAGGGGAAGCTGAACATGGATCTTAATCAAATATAACAAAATGAGCTCTTTTTCTAAGACCCCAAACTGCTAGATAAAAAATATATATAAAGGTTCAGGCACTTCTAGGGAATGAACATTCACCCACTAGGAATCCTTTAGGAAGCCCAACTAAAATGATTTATGATAAAAAAAAAATGTTATCTCATAGGAGACAGATGGTGGGCCCCTCTGTTGAGGAAGTTCAACATGAGAAACTTAAGGACTACACAAAATCCCTTCCCCTTACAGGTGTAAAAATACAAGAGTCCATATTCCAACAGGTAAAATGGTTTTATATTAAATATATATATATATATATATATGTATATATATATATAATAAAAAAACTAAAAAAAAAATAGAAAGGGTCTACAACATCTAAATTGACTAAATGGGTCATAAAAACCAAAAAAAAAAAATAAAAGTAAAAATACATAATAAACTAGATAAGATAAAAAGCACAACTACAGCCCCAAATATATCTATACAAGTCTAGGGACTGTATTAAGTTTAAAAACACAGACTACTCTTTGGGTCATAAAGTTCTTGCTAATAAAGTGATATGTCTAACACCAATTAAAATAATTGTAAGCTTGCTGTTTTTTTGAAGATGGTATAATTAAATTATTGCCAAGCTCTTGTTGTTCCTTGTATGACTTGATAGTTTTCTTTTCTGTATATAAACTACTGATTTACAAAAGTAAAATTACAACAGAATCAAACCACTTCTAAATATGTTGTCTGTCAGTCATTCGCCGAATCCTTGCTTTCCTGACTACCCAAGCCCTGGTTCCCCTATGGTTGTGGTACCCCTGATGGGCCAGTTCATGACAGTGAAACCTCATCTGTCAACAGTCCAGCATACCTTCCAACTGTATCACCCTGTAACACATTATTTAACACAAAGATCTTTGGTGGGCATTCAGTGTCTATACTATCATCTTACCCAATGCACAACACATTCTTATGGGTATATGAGGATGTTTCTATTTAAAGAGGAGAAGCTACAAAACTTTAATATACAAAACCCACAAGCTTAGTAGTACAATGATCCGAAGCTTGTTCCAGATAAGTCATTACAAATCATAGCTACAAGTGAATGAGAATGGAAACTTGGTCGTTGGCATCTAGAAAGGCAAAAATGTTGTATAAAGTCAATTTGGAAACATGAGTGAGTCCAGAGGTTACAGCAAGTGCAAAGGAGCCACAGAGCAATGCCCCAGGAGAATATCTTTCCTTCTTTACTACTCCCAGAGCTTCACACTGGGCACCTCCAAAGAGAATCAGAGGAAGTAGAATCCCTATAATGCATTCCATGGTATGGAGGATATTTAATTGACCATTTTTTCTTCAAAATTTACCCTTGTGCATTGTCCAGGTGAATTTCTGTGTCTCTAATACAGAGTACTCCAAAAAGATTATCAGCTACCATCCAAAGAAGACATCTGACAGTCTGGTCAAATACTCTACCATAGAGACTCCCTTAAGGTGGCTTCCCTCCACAATCCACTTTTTTTTTTACTTTTGACTCATACTTTGATAAGATATTTTACCTGGTATGATAAATCCAAAGTCTCTCAGTACAATTTAAATCCATTTTTCTTGTTTTTATTTTTTTTTAAATTCCACATGTGTGAGGTTTTTATTTTTGTCTTTATAAAAAAATAAATTTACATAGCAAAAACTAATGGATGACATCAAAGCTGAAATTAAGTGAAACTCAACAGAATAGTTAAGATGTATGAACAAATGTATCCCAAAATGGGATAAATACAGCAACATTTCAGTAGGGTTACTAATCAGAAGAAGAAATATACCTCAATATATACTTGAACATATAACATAATCCAGAACTTAACACTAAAGTATTTCTTTTCTTAAAATTTGATTATTTTGTAATCATTATCTATAAATTTGTTAAAATAGAAAGGAATATATTTCACTTTGGTATTTTTATACATAAATGTCACTGTATTTTTCTCTTGTTAATCCCTCATTTTTCCTTCCTCCAGCCTCACTTGCAGTACCCTTCCTACTCTAAGATATTTCTTTCTTCTGCTTCCCTGTCACATCAACTTTTTTTGACTATCATTCTACTGAAAGAATTTCTTGAGGAAATGAGTATCCTCAGATGTGTCTATAACATCCCTAAACTATAAAGGGATTCTTCTGGGCTGGCAAGATGACTCGGTGGGCAGCTAAAGAAACTTGTTTCCAAGAATTGACAAGCTGAGTTTGATCCCACATGGTGGAAAGAAAGAACTGACTCCTGATGTGTGGTGGTATTGTGTTCCCCAAAATATTGTGTGCCTTAATAAATTTATCTGGGGTCAGAGAACAGACAGCCACTAGATACAAAGGCTAGAAAATGGTGGCACTCACACCTTTAATCCTAGCATTCCAGAGATAGAAATCCCTCTGGATCTCTGTGAGTTGAAGGCCACATTGGAAATAGCCAAGCATGGTGACACACACCTTTAATCCCAGAAAGCCAGCCTTTAATCCCAGGGAGTGGTAGTAGAAAGCAAAAAGATATATAAGGCGTGAGGACCAGAAACTAGAAGATTTTGGCTGGTTAAGCATTCAGGCTTTTGAGCAGTAATTCAGCTGAGACCCATTCCGGGTGAGGACTCAGAGGCCTCCAGTCTGAGGAGACAAGACCAGCTGAGGATCTGGTGAGGTGAGATAGCTGTGGCTGGTTCTGTCTCTCTGATCTACCAGCATGGACCCCAATAACTCGCCTCGGGTTTGATTTTATTAATAAGAACTTTTAAGATTCATGCTACACTGATGTTGACCTCTTACCTCCACACAGATACCATGGCACATGTGCATACACAAATAAATGAGTAAATGTAATAAAATAAAAAAGATTCTTCTTTGCTTCTGTTATGTATCTGCAGTCCAATTTCCTTTCCTAGAAGCTGAAATAAAATATTATGGTCAATGAGAGGATCACACAATCACCTACATAGGTTAATGCTCTTTTGCAGAAAAAGATCTAAAATTCTACAAATCCAAGATGATAGGGATAAAAACATGATGATGGAATCTGCACTCTGGGAAGAGAGAACAGTAGGGAAAAAATGGATACTGCATCTAGCTGTAAAATCAACAATACCTAGCAAAATCCATGTTATAGTTACCATTTTATAACTTGTTTTTATATTTATTACATTATCAGTAACTCAAAGGCAGTACTTCAATTTCTGAAAGGTATTCCATTATACAAACATGCCACAGATAATGTATTCAGCTAGTAAATATTCAATCTAATTTCATGTTCATCTTCTGCTTTGAAAAGGTTTTATGGAACCCATGTAACTTGCTGTTTGCACAGGTCTGATGCTGCATCTTGAGTTAGTTTGTAGAAATGGGAATGCATCATTCTTGTTTTCCAATGGTGTTTGGCAAAAATACTCTCTAGAAAGAAATGATACTATTTTATACTTCTAAAGTATTTTTCACATGTGTGCAAATACTGTACATAAAAGCAAATCTTGATTAGAAACTGGGCTTGGATGTCAGATTTCTGGCTTCAGTACCTGACTCAATTATTTATTAACTATATGACTAGAGAGCCTATTTCAGACTTTAAACACAAGTTCTGTCAATAGAAGAAATAGTTTTTATATCTACTTGTGAGGTTTTAAAAAAATTAAACAGGATGTTGCATATTTCAAACAGTGTTGTTATGTGGAAACAACAAACAACAGCTAGGGAACAGTGGATATTATCACTCTAAAACTATGTATTTTCTGAATTGTTAAGATCCAAAATTGTCATTATTATTTAATCCTGAGGCTCTTTAACAATCTGTTTGAGTTTTCTCATTTCTTAGCTGATGACATGGGTTTATACTTTGCACTCATCATGTTCATCATGGTAGTACTTAAGCATTGAGGGAGGCGCACATCCAAGGTAGAAAGAGTCTGCACACTGAATGTTTTGGTTACCTTTAGGTTGCTATTTGGATTTGAATTTTGTTTTGTGTTTTGATTATTATGTTGCTGTGGATATTGTTCTATATAAATAAAACACTGATGGCCAATGACCAGGCAGGAGGTAGGTGGGACAAGGAGAGAGGAGAATTCTGGGAAGCGGAAGGCTGGGGGAGAGACACTGCAGCCACCACCAGGACAAGCAGCATGTAGAGACTCTGGTAAGCCACCAGCCACGTGGCAAGGTATAGATTTATAGAAATGGGTTAATTTAAGATAAAAGAACAGTTAGCAAAAAGCCTGCCACGGCCATACAGTTTATAAGTGATATAAGCGTCTGAGTGATTATTTTATAAGTGGATTGTGGGACTGCGGGGCTTGGGGAACCTGGAGAGAAGCCCTCCAGCTACAAATGGCGCCCAACGGCTCGAGTTTCCACCTTAAACCTGAGAATATTTAATAACCAATTCTAAACAGAGCCAAAACCAGGTTCCTGCTTCTTGTCTCATACGGGCAGCTAGATGCGGCAAAATGCAAGTTTGGACACTGGCGGGTTCCTGGCGGGTGCGTTTGACCGGCAGTATGGCGGAAATGAGGCATCTGCCAGTGGCAAATTAAGCTGTGTGGTAGATTTAGTCTTTACTAGTATTTAAAAAAAAAAAAAAAAAAAAAAAAAAAAAAAGAGGTTTCTGGGCTACACGCTGCTTTGATAAAAGCTTAGACCCACTATTTCTGAGACTTGATGACTCCCAGAGCTGGCGGAAAACGTACCACTGCCATGTTGGGAAGCTGAAGTGGGTGGAGCCAGCAGCCACAGCGCCCATTCAGGCTTACAATGGTACAGTTTAAAGCAATAGGCTCAAGGCTCAAGGTAATATAAAACATAAGCCACATAAAGATGGCTACCACACAGAGAATCTGGATTATGTTCTCTTTGATATTCATAACTAAAGAAAAACATTTGATTACAAAACCTGTTGAGTTATGCCAAAATGTATATTTTAAAGGTACCTTGACTTCAAAATTTGGATATAAGGATATGTTACTTTGGAAAAGAGGTTCTGCTTTTGTTTCCACAGAAAGCCAGAGGCTGTGGACTTGTTCCAGATTAAGATACATCAGGTTTCACCAGCCAAGACCCCCTGAAAGGACTCCGATGACACCATGGCCCAGATGATCCAACATCCAGATCGGTTTCAAGGCAACTGGTTCACACAATACAGCCTCACGGACTACCCCATAGGTCTAAAATTTTCTTTGCATCCCCATAAGATACAGCGCCCCCCTCCAGCAGGAAGTAGTAAGAGATGCTACGCCCAAATTCCCAAATATACCAAGCTGGCTTTAGAGGTGGAATTGGCTCACTCCCCCTCTAAACCCAGACATATTGCTTTAAAAAAAAAAAAATGGTTAAGTGATTCTTGTGTCCCAAATCAGAAGAGCCCTCTGGTGTGGGACAGAGAAAAACCAATATTTTTATTTAAAACAGGTTGATTATAAATGTGATCTCTTTCTAAAAAAGAAAAGGGGATATAATATAGATATATAGGAGGATATGGAGATGATAAGATAAAAGGGTAGATTAATGAACCTACTTTTAAAGAACAACTTGTTTAAAATGTTTTACATTGGTATAGATTTTAGTTTATGTTTAAAATGTTTTACATTGGTAAAAATTTTAGTTTATTAATACAAACTTAAAGTTAATTTTGTTATACTGTATA
This sequence comes from Peromyscus leucopus, assembly GCF_004664715.2. Lineage (NCBI taxonomy): Eukaryota > Metazoa > Chordata > Mammalia > Rodentia > Cricetidae > Peromyscus > Peromyscus leucopus. Next base: position 1,163,729 of record NC_051064.1, on the reverse strand, counting down.
TATATATTTCTATTCTTGTTTGAGGTATTATGTTTAACTCATTTAAAATTGTAATGGATGATTAAAAATAGATTAATAATCAGTCATCTATGATAATCATATTTGTAGCCATGTTAGTTAAGTCTTCTAGGTATACATAGATATATTTCAGATAGATAGGTAATCTTCAAACACTTCATAGACCTAGAGAATATGGCATTTAAATAACTTAAAATTCTGTTGATGTGAGACACAATTGCTCCTGGCTGCACCAATTGATCCCGAGAGAATGTTGGGCTTCTAAGACATTTCCATTTGGAAGTTTGTCTTTTTGGCACAAAATGGCCTACTGGGCAAAGAACTGCCCTTGCCTTGACAGCTGACAGTACAAATGCAATGCTGTCCTTTCTGTACAAGCGGGACACAAGGAAAGCGACCACTGTACTCTGCCAAGACAGGGTAAGATGGTCTCTCAGAATTCCTGCTTCTGAAAATGGTCTGTCAGATACTCTAGGCCTGTAGCCAATTTGAATGCACCAACAATGCTGAGAAACATCAGGTGACTGTCCAGGCTGCCAGCTGTCTTGGTCTACTCTTGCAAGATTCCCGAAGTTGCTTGCATCCGTCTACCATTTCTCAGGTACCATTATGTTCCTTCTCAGGTCTTTGATGTGGTTGAAAACTAGGTAGTTGTAATTTCCTCAGTTATGATAAAAGATAAGTTAGATATAAAACCTTAAACTCACAAATATAAGATAGATAGGACATCTTCTTTAATATTGTAACTATAATTCTTGCTCAGTAATTGTTTTGTTATATGTAATTTTACCATGTTAAAGTTAAAACCTTCCTTTTTAAAAAAAAAGAAAAAAGGGGAAGTGCTGTGGATATTGTTCTATATAAATAAAACACTGATGGCCAATGACCAGGCAGGAGGTAGGTGGGACAAGGAGAGAGGAGAATTCTGGGAAGCGGAAGGCTGGGGGAGAGACACTGCAGCCACCGCCAGGATAAGCAGCATGTAGAGACTCTGGTAAGCCACCAGCCACGTGGCAAGGTATAGATTTATAGAAATGGGTTAATTTAAGATAAAAGAACAGTTAGCAAAAAGCCTGCCACGGCCATACAGTTTATAAATGATATAAGCGTCTGAGTGATTATTTTATAAGTGGATTGTGGGACTGCGGGGCTTGGGGAACCTGGAGAGAAGCCCTCCAGCTACATTATGTGGTAGGGGAGGACTTTATTTTCTGGTCCAAGCTATTTGGTGTTCTCTAAGCTTCTTTTACCTTTATAGACATGTCCTTTTTTAGGTTGGAAAATCTTCTTTGATTTTGTTTAAAGTATTTTCTAGACCTTTGAGCTGTAGATATCCTTCTTCTATTCCTATTATTCTTATTATTTGTTCTTTACATAGTGTTCCAAACTTCCTGGATGTTTTGTGTTAGGAACTTTTAGATTTAAGATTTTCTTTGACCAATAAATCTATTTCTTTTATCATATCTTCAACACCTGAGATTCTCTGTTCCATCTCTTGAATTCTACCAGAGATGCTTGCATCTGTAATCCCTGTTTCCTTATCCAGATTTTCCATTTCCAGAATTTGCTCCATTTGTGCTTTCTTCATTGTTTCTAGTTCCATTTTAGGTTTTGAACATTTTCCTTCACCTGTTTGTTTTTTCATGGCTTTCTTGGCACTTTTAAGGGATTTGTTGAATCCTCCAATTATTTGTTTGTCTTCTCCTCAATTTCTTTAAGGGATTTTTTTATTTCTTCTTTAAGGACATCTATCGTCTTCCAAAAATTGACTTTAAGGTCATTTTTTTTGTGCTTCAGCTGCATTGGAATGTTCAGGTCTTGCTACAGTAGCAGGGCTCTGATGATGCCACATTGCTCTGTTGATGATTGCATTCTTAAATCAGTGTTTAGGCATCTGTGTTTGGGATGATTATAGGTCAATGTGTTGATTCCTGAGATTGTCTTTGTTGGATTCATGTTTTGTTCCTTGGTTTCTGTTTTCTCTCTGGTTTTCCAGCCTAGCTGGCCAGGGGTTTTGATGACCAGAGAGTTTCCAGGCCCTGTAGTTTGGCTCCCCTGGGGTTTTTCCAGCCAGCAAGACCTCTGGGGTTATGGGTGCCAACATTGCCTCTGTAGTTACAAAGACCTGTGCGGCCTCTAGGGTTTGGGGTACCTGCGTGGTTTCTGGGATTCCTAGTACTGTGTGTTTTCCCCATAAAGCAGAAGGTTTCTGCTGAAGTTGTGAGCTGAGATATGAATCTTGGAGGAAGAGGTGCGGTTGGGGGTTGTTGGACCAGCTTTAGGGAATGTTAGCTGGCAATAGTCAATGTTTTAACTTGGGTCCCTAGAACTGGTCTTCCGCTGAAGTTGTGGGTCAGAAAATGGAACCCTGCAGTAAGTGTGCTGTTGGGGAATGTTGGGTGGTCTTTAAGGAGTATTAATGGGCAGTGGGCAGTGTCTTATTTGGGTCCCTAGAACTGGCCTGGTCTCTAGTAAAGCAGAAGTCTTCTGCCAAAGTCACATGCTGGAATATGGAGCCCAAGGAAGGGGGTGCCTAATATCTTATTTTTTATATAATTTTGTTTATATATTTTTCTTTAGTCTTTTATTTTACAGGTTCTTTGTGTTTATATTATGACTTCCAGAGTAGTGTTTTTATGGCATTCCTGGGTGCGAAAATGAGTGGGTTCTGAGTTTTTGTGCCTTCCATTAGGCTCTTTTACTTTTGTTTGTTTCTTTTGTCTAAGTCAGATATGTTAGTTTTTGTTTTATCTTATTTTATTTTATTATTATTCCATACAAAATAAAAACCAAATTTGAAATAATATAGATTTATCTTCTATGATTTCTTCTCTTATCTCTCTGAATTTTGTTCCCTATTTGGCAAAGTAATATTGAAATTACAGCTTCTCTTTGCATCATGAAGCATTTGTGTCACAGACATGTAAGTCAAACATTATTCCCCAAGACCAAATATACATAGGTTTTATTCCTCTCACTGTGCCATCAAGATGTATAAATCACACACACACACACACACACACACACACACACACACACACACACACACACGATTATTCTTATCAATGGAAAATCTTCAAATCAACATTGAGTATATGCCTAGTATTTTGCTAAGTGCCCCACATTCATTATCTTATTTATGTTGATCATGTGAGATTTTAACACTCATTTTGGAAATAATGAAACTGACACACAAGTCTGGAAACTCACCCCCAAAAACAAGGCTGGACACAGCAGACTCTGGACAAGGAAATCACATTTGCTGGCTCTTAAAGAAGCTGTGCATTGCCTGATAGGAAGGAAGCAAATTGGAGGATGAGCTGTGTTATTTTGGGAACCAATAAATGAAAGAGTGTTTCTTTACAGAGTAACTTTACCACTCAAGCCATGGTTCCATTTGAGTAGGACTGGCACTGATCTTTTATAACAAATCTCGTTTTACAGCAACTGGTTCAGTCTACTTCACCCTGCAAGCAACACTGGTTTTGTTTTTTCTCTTCTTTTCTTCACTTCACAGTTTTCATTCATATAAATTGTTCATTATAATAACAATTCCAATATATTCATTCATATAATTTTTCATTCATATAGCTGAGAAAAGAAAGGAGTCATCTTATTGAACTTCATATATAGGACAAAACAAGTTAAATGTTTTCATTTTTCACTTTGAGGAGAAAAAAAATCAGCTTTTAGTCAAATCAACTTAAGAAACAGCTTGAATTGCAAGATAATACCACTGCTTTAAGTGATTGCTGGTATGCTCATCCTATTCATAGCGGAAGAGCTATGATTTATGAACATTTTTATTTAAAGTATAATCTTGGATTTATTCCAAATAATTGTCATCTTTGAAATGTTGTCAACCTGGGCTAGCCACAGGGATGCCAGAATTAAAGTATTATATCAGCTCACCATAGAGTCTGCCCATTGGCCTCAAGTACATTTTATCTGTCTCTCTTTTTATCACATAGTCCCTCACTTCACATTTGTATTTAATCCATTGACTTCTGTGATTTCTTTTATTCCAGAAAGCATGTAAAACATAGGAGAAAATGAGTAGACATATTCACTTAGCAGGAGCTTCCTTCTCATTTCTCCCTCTCTCTAGCTGAAACTCCATTAGGCAAAAGTGCCTCTGGTATTAATCTAAGATGATTAGCTGTGAAGTGGAACACAAAAGCAAGCCTGAGGTGGAGCCATCTGCGGGTGGAAAGATGCTTTAGAGCAAAAGGATCAAGAAGAACAAGAGTATACAAAGGCAAACTTTCAAAAAAAGCCAGAAGCTGGAAATGAGGTTATCAACAGCTGAAATCCGATTTCGTAATAGTAGACAGATGGCAGGTAGGAAGATAGATAGATAGATAGATAGATAGATAGATAGATAGATAGATAGATAGATAGATAGATAGACAGACAGACAAGCAGGCAGGCAGGCAGACAGACACATAGATCAATACATAGGTAGATATATAGATATATAGATACAGATAAGGATAGAGAGATAGAGACATGATATATAAATATAATATAGATAGATAAACAGATTACAGATACATAGATACACTGATACATAGATGCATACATAAATACATATTATATATATTTATATATATATAGATGTATATAATCTCTATATATATGGGGATTACTACTAGGCTTGGGTGAGTGTAGTCAATATGAAGAAAACACCACTGATATAGTTTATTTGAATATTTTCCTCTTTCTTTTATTTGCTAGTTTTTTCTCTAACTTTAATTTTTGACCCATTTTATATAATTCCACACTTTTATAGCATACAATTATGTTAGAGTCAACACTACTTACAAAATATACTGTGAGCTCCCATAAATAGCCTTCCTCCTTCATAGGAGATGTGTTCCACTCATGCTAATTTATCAGAGACAGTTTCTTTACTTCTGAAGACACCACACACAGCACATGCAAGAATCTAGCTGAATCTGACCTGGGAGCCTCCTCTCTGAGGACTAGTTTTCATAATGCCAGAACATGCCATGAAAGCTTGAAAAATAATCCATAGTCCTACCCAGCAGTGATACCTGCAAACCACAGTTGTGAGAATGGAGACATATCTCCAAGGAGAAATAACATTGTGTATATTGTTCTGGCTAGTTTTATGTCAACTTGACACAAGCTAGAATTATATTAAAGGAGGAAACCTCAATTGTAAAAACACCTCTGTAAGATCTGGCTGTAAGGCATTTTCCTAATACTGCTTGATGGGGAAAGTTTACAGCCCATTGTGTGTGGTACCATTCCCAGGCTGGTGATGCTGGGTTCTATAGGAAAGCAGGCTGACCAATTTTCAAGGAGCAAAGCCAATATCAGGATCCCTCCATGACCTCTGTATCAGCTCTTGACTCCAAGTACCTTCCCTGTTTGAGTTCCTGTCCTGACTTACTCCACTGATGGACTGGAATATAGAATTGTAAGCCAAATAAATGCTTTCCTCTCCAACTTGTTTTTGGTCATGTACTTCCCTCACAGCAATAGAAACCCTAAGACATCTATTTTGGCAGTAACCAGCAGGTGTCTAGTAGGATATAAATCCCACTCAACAGGAAAGATTTCATGCCTGGTACTGATATTATAAATGTAGCAAGCTGCCACTGTCCATGAGGTATCTAGATCCAGTTTATGTATGCATCTATAACACAATCACTACACCTAAGGCTCAGGGAACATTTCAAAAGAGTGAAAGTTAAGTTTGTAAATATGATCAGGAAACCTGCTGAGAGATTGTGTTAATGATATGACAGGGAAGCTATAGCCATCAACTCTCAAAAATAAGATTGTCCAAACAAGACTGAATAAAAAAAAATTGTTGATATCCCAACATGAATGGAAGAAATCTCACAATGACCTACCTTTAAAAGAAGAGCTATAGGAAACCAATGACTATTGGAACAGAAAGAATCAGTCTTTCCCAGGGATGATCCCGTAATTGGTTATCCAATACCAAGTGTATATAAGCAACGCTAAATGGACTCAGCACATTGCATTTAAATATTTGTGTGTGTGTGTGTGTGTGTGTGTGCGTGTGTAAAACTGTAATAATTAAAGAAAAGGGGACCATAAATTTGAGAGGGTGTTGGCAGCATGGAGGGACAAGGGAGGGGCCAGAGGGAGTGAAGAAAAATGATAAAAATATAGTACACATATATAATTTTAAATTTTAAATTGTATTATTCATAACATACCATAAATTTTTATCAAGAAAATGTTTTATTCATGTTACATACCAATCAAAGATCCCCCTCTTCCCTCCTCCTACCCCTCCAGCCTCCTCCATTCCCTCCTACAAGAAGGTAAGGCCTCTCATGGGGAGTCAGCAGAGCCTGGTACATTTAGTAGAGGCAGGTCCAAGCCCCTCCCCCTGCCTTGAGGAAGTTCCTAGGAATTTCCAAAGATGACCCCAGCTTAAACTACTGGCAATAGTGGAGAGGGTGCCTGAACTGGCTTACCCCAGTAATCAGGTTGGTGAATACCCTTTTGTCATAGAGCCTTTCTCCAGTAACTGAGGGAAACAGATGCAGAGATCCACAACCAAACACCAGGCTGAGTTTCAGGAGTCCACTAAAAGAGAGAGAAGAGGGATTCTATGAGCAAGGGCATCAAGATCATGATGGGGAAACCCACAGAGACAACCAAACCAAACTAGTGGGAACTCATGAAATTTAAATTGTTTTTAAAGCTGTGTGTTACCTACAGGAAGAGAGTAACATTACATCACATTACTAACATAGTAATTCTTGTGAATAATTATTGAATATTGTATATTAATTGCCAAGATTCAAATGTTAATTTCTCTTTATAGCATAATTTAATTCACACATCAGGCTCATTTAAAACTATGGATAAACTAGTTCTCCACTTGACTAGAAAGAATACATGGTACACACATTAGGAGACTAGGAAGCTGCTACTCTTCCTTCTCTATTTTTCTAAATGACAATCATAATGTGCTTGCATAATATTTTTAAATAATTGTTTCATATCTGCCCTAGGAATAGTAAACAAGATAGTGTAGTAGGTTTTAGCTTGCATAACAAGGATTAGGCAAAAAATTAGGAAATAAGTTAATTGAGAAAGTGATAAATGCCACGATGACAGTATTATTATTATGACACTAAAGCTGTGAGAAAGAGAATATTTAGTAATTTGGTAATTAAAAGAGGCAAGTACAAGCTCAGGCATAGGTGTTCTTGGAGCATATGTTTGTTTCACTTGACTGTCTTGTTGATAACTTTTGTCTTTGTGTATCAAATATGTGTCCACTAACTACCTTACCCAGAATGAGATTATAAAATGTAAATTGGGTAAATACATGTGTCCCCTTAAATTTACCAAATATTGTCTCATAGAAACAAAATTTAATGTTCATTACCAACTGCTACTGCCTGGCACCATCTGCTACTGCTATCTATGGTTTCACTTAACTTTGTGATCAATTACCTTAGATTTCTTTCTGTTCCTTAAAGCAGTAACATCTTTTTATACCAAGACCTCCCATCTACAAAGTGTGGGCTTATATGACTGAATATGTGGTGTACCTTTTGTAGCACACATAAAGGCTGAGATGTCAACTTGCTTTAAAATAAGATTTGCGGCACCACCTGATGCAACAAGAGGGGTTTCTTTACTAGGAAATTAGAAGAAAAATACTAGAGCCCTGTGGGTAGTTAGAGCAAGACGTAACTCTTCCCATATAGTTTTTACTTAGTGCAATGATCAGGTTCTGGTTGAAACATAAAGAAGCAACCATTTAACCATGAAGTTTGGAAAATTCAGTCTTAATCATTCAATATCTTGTTCTTTCTCCAAGTAGACTGCTTTAAGCATCTAAAGCTTCCTCCTGAGGGAGGTGTTTTGTGAAAATTTCAGGCATGATATTAATCCTTGAGAGGACAAACACATCAGCATGATGGTGCTTTTGAAAATCTATAAATCATTCTCCTGTGGTTGCTTACTCCATCTACCTACAGCCCAGATTTAATCATGAAATTGTCACCTGACATAGACAATCCTCACCATGTGGCCTGAGATGGGGAAAGTAAGGGCAAGCTACTTCCTTTAATATATACTGGGGATACAGTCATAAATTTGAAATGAATTATTGACCTGCCACTAATCTCGATTTGGTTTCCATGAATATCCCCCCAGCGGACAATTCATTTGGATAGTCAAAGGAGTGATAAGGGGACCACAGCAATGAGTAACTGTTCTAAGAGTGATTTGACCTACTTTGTGATATGACTTGGCAACATCACTCAAATTCCTTATGTATGATCTGAAGCAAGTGCTTTGCAATGGCCAGAAACAGAAGGTCCATTTACCATCTTTGTGGTCTGTACTCGAGGAAAACTCATAGCCATTGCTCACCATGGTGAAGTTTTCATTGTTGACAAAAGATACAGAGGGATAGAGGCAGAAGATGCCTCAATGAATCTTCAGCTCTTGAAAAGCTCCTAATAAATTCCAAAATACCAGTAATTGCTATTGTGTCTACAGCACAGTAAACACTGTATCCAGACAAACTAGAGAAAGATGTTAAATGAAATGACTGTATCCTAACCTTAGTCATTGATGTTGTGAAAGTTCTCAATGAGGAGGAATTGTTTGTGAAGAAGGACTGTTTGTTCAAATTGTTACGACAATGTCCTATACATAACCATTAAATCTCTTTTAGATATGCTTAAAGAAAGTAGAATCATTGTGGACAAGCATTTGTTTGGTTGATGAGTAATCTTGGTGTCACAGAACAAGTATCATTTATATTGGATTTTCTACACCACATGCTGTTATTATAGTTCTAAGGAGAAATAAACATGAGAATGAGCATGAAAGACTAAAGGAGACCAATGACTCTTTACTCTAAAAACAAACAAAACAAAACACAGTCCTCGAATTTAAAGGAACCATGGGATTCTGATTCCTATCGCCTCTTCCCAGATCTTCTCTAATCCAAAACATGGGCAATACCTGACTAATTAACCTACTTATTAATTTTCTGTGAGGTCTCCCAAATGCCTTCTGCATTTTTCTGTTGTATATCTACCCCTGCCAGTGTTCTTTTTCTTTTCCTCCTCTAATGAGTTTACTTAAGAATTGGGTGGTTTGGAGGCTAGGGATGTCTATAGGTGGTAGAATGCTTGATTGTCATGGACGAGACCCTGTGTTCAAACTCCAGCAACACAAGAAAAAATTTAGTAGAATCTGAGCTTTAAATATTGATTACTTTTAATGACAGCACCCGCTTACCTCTCTTAGAACCTATGGAAAGACAAGACAATGCCCAATCAACCCACACAAACTCATCATATGCAATCATCTTATCTCTGGGGGTGGTAGTATTTTCATATAGTTAGCACCCATCCGATAAGCATTTCCATATTGTTTTAACTTACTAAATATTCACTGAACACTTAAGCTCTGTATCAGCCTTTGGTATATTAGACAGGAAGCAGTGAGGAAGACACTTTACTCTGTCCTCAGACAACAGCTGACATCCTATAGAAGTAGACTTAATGAAAATTACAGTGTATTTTGATGGTTAGAATACAGAGCCACTCCTTGGAACTCATTTTTACTATACTCAAGATTATCAAACAAATATGGTTTATTTTAATTAGAATGAGACCTAAGGGAGATCTAAATTAGGACCTTCCTGTGAATTGTGATTAATATTAGTGTATTTCCCAACTTTTAAATCAATGGTTGTGACCAAATCCTTTGTCATTTAGGCAATCTGTTTTGACACTTTTCCATATGAGTCATGAATGCATAGTCTTCTGCACAGGAGAAGTACCATATAATCAAGTGTTGTCACTAAATGATGTCAGAGTAGTTTATACTCTAGTATCTATATTCCATTTAAAAGATGTCTAGAATCACATTTTAGATCAATGAAAATAGGCCTATAAAAGCATTTGTGCAGATAAGAGCCCCACCTACCTTCAGAACCCTCCCACTCCCTCAGTTCAGAGCCCAAGGACTCAAGCCACCGATATCCCCTCCTACTACTCCCACATTGGACAAATATCCACTGCTCATGTGCAAGCCTCTCCAGTCAGAACAGGTAAGAGCCTCATCTACCCTTGCAACCTCCTACTCCCTTGGTTCACAGCTGAAGGACCAAAGTTGCTGGCACACTCCAAAACCAACCAACCCCACTATCGTGCCCTGGCCCCTGCACAGGCATGTGGATACCACTGCTCAAGTGCAGGTGAAAGAGCATGGTAGTGAAAGTGGAAGCTAGACTTATAGTCCCCTAAACCCAGATGCCTAGAGGCCAGTGTAAGAACACAATAACAGCCAGGGTGATATGTCACCACCAGAACCCAGGTACCCAATGAGAGCAAACTCAGAATATTCTACACCACTGAAACAAAAGAAAAAGACCTTAAAACCAACTTTCTGAAGATGATAGAGGTCCTTAAAGAGGAAATGAATAAATCCCTTGAAGAAATCTGACAAAACACAAACAGGTAAAGGAAATGAATAAAACCTTCTGTAGGAGTGAGTTCCCTGGGATGAAGAAAATGCGGTTATCTGTATATACACTTACAGAGATTTCACATTGGTAAACAAAGAGTAATGCAGATAGTCTCTTTCACTGTGAATTGTCCCTCTTATAATTCATCGATTTCTCATATTTTCTATTTTCTTAATAAGTTGAGAAATTGCTTGAGGAATGACCTACCATCCTATATAGTTTGAGGCTATTATCTTCTTCTTGACCATTATGGAATTATTTTTAATTATGTGAATATATTGGGGTGATATTTATACGTGAGCCTATGGAAGTAAAATGAAGGTATTGGATACTCTAAAACTGGAGTTACAGGTAGATGTAGGTGAAGAGTCCAATCTGGATGCTGAGAATAGAACTCTGGTCCCTTGTATGAGCACCAAGTGCTCCTAATATCTGAAACATCTTTATAGCCCCGAGGCTACTGTCTCTTCAGTTCTTATTCTATTTAGAAAACATGGCAATGCTAAAAGTAAGAAAAAAGGCACATGAAGCTGGCAAGGTATTGCACGCATCTGATAAAAAGCAGTCAGAATTTCCTCCTTGTTCTTTCACTATACTTTCTTAATAATAAATTGTTTAGTGGATAAAAATACGTGAAGAAGTGGTTGGAGAGATGGCTTCGTGGTTAAGAGCTTTGGCTGCTCTTTCAGAAGACTAGAGTTTGATTCTTAGCACTCACCTGGCAGCTCACAACCGCCAAAGCACTCTTCTGGCTTCCTTGGGCAATTGACACTCACTTAATGCACATACAGACATGCAGACAAAACTTAAAGTAAATTGACAAAATTTTGAATATGTGAAGTAAAAGGAAATTGGAAAAAATACATTATTACTCTAACAAACCACATGCAACTCCTTATAAACCCCTAATTTCTGATGCTTTCTGTAACTTTGTTGGGAGGAACAGATGATAATGGAATTTTATACCTCAACCACAAAGCAAACCATGGTCCTGTTGCTTATAATAAGATTTCACTTTTTTCCTAAAGAAGGACTTTTGCCAGAAATATCTTGGTCAATACATTTCTTGCTTCTGTCTCTCCCAGTGCACTTTTCTGTGTAACCTGTCATCTCCTGTATTTATCTAAAATTTCCCTAAGTGCTTATAGAAAGCCTTTCAAATCATCATTCAACCAGATAAAAATTGTAAAAGAGGATACAGTTGGTACATTCATTAGAGGGAAGGATGGACATTATTTTTAAAAAATGATAAATCTCTAAACCATTAACAATGACTCATGAAAAATATTTCTTACTTTATTGCCTCCATCTAAACAGCAAATTTGTGTCAAAAACCTGATCAAAGTATATTTTTAATAATGCATCATCTTTCAGTATTGATGTTCTTAAGTTGTGTTGACTTCACAATAGCAGTAATGGTAAGAGAAGTCTAACATTAATAAGAGGATGGTATTTAAAATATGTATGTTTTCACTTATGTGTTAGGAAAGTCATTTGGTATCTGAGGTCAAATACATTGTAGCAGGGAACAAAACTCTTTCAATGTCTTGTAGAGTAAATATAGATAAATATAGACTAGAATTTTGTCTCTGTGCATTTTTTCTCATCTGGTTGAAAAAAATGTACACACCCTCCTGTGAGACAAGGTTGCCCTTTGCTATTGAGTACTCAGTGAATGGTCATGAAGTGGCTGATTTGTGAGTGGCGACTTTTCTGATTTCAACACTAGCAAAGGTGTTCCAAGAGTGTTGTCTCCTTGGTCGGTATTCTAATGACCTTTCAACACTCAGTTGAGATAAAGCAGGAGACGCTACTAATAGAATTTGCTGTAGGGATGCTCATGGTGAATTGCTGACTTAACCATGAACTTTAACACTATAGGACACTGAAACAAAGCTGGAGAGGAGGGAACAAAAGTGAGGAAGGAATGAAGAAGAGACACAATTTAAAAAATAATCTGAATATTCAGAGCTTTTGTAAAACATCATATGAGTTGACTTACAACAATGTTGTTTGTTAAATGTGCGTCCAGCTGCTGTATTCTTAGGCTAAATAAACCTGATGGCAATGCACATGCTGTATGCTGCTTTGGGTGCTTAGGCTGGTATTATACATTATAATAAACAAAATGCATGGATGTCGCAGTTGGCTAAATTTCTGCCAATTATCAACTTAATTTTTACACACATTTAATACTTATCTCATTTCAGACTCTGCTATGCTGAGAAAAATTCTTTTAAAGAAAAATGGTTTATCCAGTTCACTTCCTGCCATAATCAAGGTCCTTCTAACCTGCTACATGAAGGTTATGCTTCAGTGAATAATTCAGTAGGTTAGTGAAACTCTGGCAGCAAAGAAAGTGCTAATCTTAGATGGAAGCTGTGAGGGGTATTAAGAAACAATTGCAGAAAGTGACATATTTAATAGAGAAAGATTACACTGTGCTACATCTATTTAATTTGAATTGAATAAATTTTGCCAGTATTTGATGAGATGCAGACTGGAAATTGTGTGAAACTTCATAGTGTCAGTAAAGTCTAGGCGAGAGGATAAAAGGCCCCCAAATATGTTATTGTGACTTGTAAAACTTCTCAACCATTTGAGAGAATGTTGAAGGAACTAGAAGTTTTATTAAAGGCTTTATTAATTCAAATTAAAGTAGCAAGGATAGTAGAAGGTTATTTTACCAAAAGAGGAGTAGGAAAGAAATAGAGAGGGTTGAGAGACCTTGGTGACAGGAAATCCTGCCTCAATTGGAACTGAGTGAGATGCCCTTCCTTTCTTATTTTTCAAGAGAAATTCAGTTGATCTGGCCAAGACAATTATGAATAATTGCAAGTATAAGAAGTAATATGGCATAGTTTGTCTCTTTAGCACTAAAGAGATGCTCAGCTGAGCAAGCCCCCGACATACTCATCACTTGCCATGTGTTCACCTGATACAATTTCTAAAAAGGGAACAAAAATAGTTCTTTTTTTTTGAGACAGGGCTTCTTTGTGTAGCTGGAACTCACTTTGTAGACCTGGCTGGCCTCGAACTCAGAGATCCTCCTACTTCTGCCTCCCGAATTCTGGGATTTAAGATGTACATCACCACTGCTCAGGATACATAAATGTTTCTAGTGCTAACATAGCACTGATGAATTTAGGAACTTTAAGATGACAGATTAGCTAAACTGTAACCCTGAATGGTATGTACCTGTGAGAATACCTAATATGTTATGGTATGGGATGCTTTCTTTCAACCAAGAATATGTCCACTGGAATCTGTTGGTCCAGAACAAAGAATTGTGAGAACAGGTACATTTTATCCACTTTCTCCACCTTGAATATTCATAATGTAATTTAGCAGATTTTAATATCCCAAAGAGAAATAATTAAATTCAGAATATATATATGTGTGAATATATATATATATATATATATATATATATATATATATACGAATGAATATGTAAATCATTATAGCATAGCATAATCTTACATGTCCCTGGATTCTTTGGTTTGACTTATACTATTAGTAGAATCACTCAATTAATTCTACTGATAGGAGGAAGAATGGAGTTTTTCAGTCATCATTCACTCTGGGAGTATCTATACATACCTTTTAATATACACATATACATATATAGTATTATTTTAGATATTATAGATTATATATAAAATAGCAATAAGTGTAATTAACTTTACCAAAAATTAGAGAGTGTCTAGGAAAGTAATTTGCATCATAACCTTGAGAAGATTCCCTATTTGCTCACAGAGGTAATCCATTGTCTCAATATTCTCTGGCCAGAGCTACGGAGGTATAACAGAGGCTAAGAGTGTGTACTGCTTTTGCAGAGGACCCAAGCTCAGTAACCAGGACCCAGGTTGGGCAGCTCACAATTGCCCATAACTTCAGCTCCAGTGGATCCAAGGCCCCTGCTCTCTAAGGACAGCTGTACTCAAGTGTACACACACATACACAGACACACATAGATGCACATAACTTAAAACAATGAAAATAAACCTTAAAAATATTCTCTGGCCACTATGTATACCCTGAAGCTCATTATGTGTCATGCCCAGATCTGTCTCTCCTCACTTTACTCCTTCCCTAGAGAAACAAATTTTATGTTGCTTAGAATCCCAGTTTCAATGTATGTTCTAAATGCTAAGTAAGGCATGTTTCCCTGTAAGAAAAGTTCTGTCATTTCTTTTTCTTTTCTTTTCTTTTCTTTTCTTTTCTTTTCTTTTCTTTTCTTTTCTTTTCTTTTCTTTTCTTTCTTCTTTTCTTCCTTCCTTCCTTCCTTCCTTTCTTTTTTAATTTTTGAGACAAGATTTCTCTGTGTAATAGCTCTACCTGTCCTGGAACTTGCTTTGTAGTCCAGGCTGGCCTCAAACTCATAGAGATCTGCCTGCTTCTACCTCCCAAGTACTGGGATTAAAGGTGTGCGCCACCACTACCTGGCCTATTGTTATTTCTTTATATACATAATACATACATAATTTGCATATATATGTAGTTTATAATGGTGATATTTGTGATCTTTTAATTTTCTGTATCATGAAAAAACAATAAATGTTTAGTATATACTGTTGAAGCTTGACATTTTGTATAGCATGACACTGTCTTTAAGCTACACCACTCTTGAGACACTCTCACAAGAGGAAACACACTATGTTCTGCAGCCTACTGTGGTGAGCAATAGAGATACTGCAAGGACTACATGTATTCTATTTCAATTTACAATATCTCAATGAGTGAGTCTCATCATTGGGCATAAGCACCCAATGATGATGAAGAACATCTGTGCCACAGTCTATTTGGCATTGCTCAGGTGAAAAGTCTGAGGCAGGATATTTTGTAATGAAATTTATCTCATGCAACTTGGGAGGCTGCACCTTGTGATGCCCTTCTTTATATGCTTTTGAAGAACTGCAAGGCATGTCACGATAAAAGACAGTGAGTTATTGGAGAAATTATTTTGGCCACTCCACGTAGTTAAAAGGATATTTATTTAATGGCATAACTCACAAATTAAGTGAAAGGTGGGTCGCAGGGTCTGGGGAAGGTGTATCACAATCCAGCGGTGTTCTCCGGAGCTCTGCACAGTCCACCTTCACCATTCAGCGTCCCAGCACAGAGAGAGCGCACAGAGAGAGCACTGGCCCATCCAGCTCTCAGGTCTCCAGGCGCCTCCCCTCACCCCGCCTCGTAGGTGTGACAGTTGCCAGAGTTTCAATGGGAGTTGGAACTTCCAGATCCAAACTGGAATGGCTACCCACTACAGTGAGTGGTTGTGTTTAAGTAACTTCAAGATTCTCTGTCTCTTCTTGTAATGCCACCAGCAATTCAATCACGGGAACTTTATTCTGATGACTTTATCTATTTATTTTCTGACATCATAGTTCATATAAAATAGTCACTATGGGACAACCTATAATACCAGTCCTAAGATTCTGAGGTAGGAGGATCATCCAGTATGCAAAACCAGCCTGGACTTTGCAGTGAGTTCTAGGTCAGTCTGGACTGTAAACCTGGCCTCAACACAAATAAAAACAATAACATATGCATGTTTACACATATGACTGACAGATGGTAAATGGATAGCTTGATAGATGGATAGATAATTAGATGGGCAGATGATAGAATAAAAGAAAGATGGAGGGAGTGGAGGGGGAGAATGAGCGAGTGAGGGAGGGAGAGAAGGAGGGAGGGAGGGGGTAAAGAGGAAGAAAAAACAGAGTGATATCTTCATCTTTGGTGCTCTTACAACAAACACATTATATTCTCACTTTCAAAATGCCAGATGTCATCTCCATGATGACCTAGTCATCTTAGATGATGGTTAATCTACATTACAAACGTCACTGAACTTAGAATTACCTGGGAGATTCACCTCTAGACATGTTTGTGAGGGCTTTCCCACAGAGATGTCACTGAGGCAAGAAGACCCACTCTGATGCGAGCAATACCAACCCATGGTTCAGGGTCTAGGAGGGAGGGGAACTGGAGTTGGTATGTAAAATGAAAAAAAATTAAATAAAAAACCAAATAATTTTTAAAAAATAAAAGAAGAAAGAGAAATAGAGCATAGTCATTATAGTTCCTTTGCAGATCATAAAGGGCATTACTACCCCTCCTGAACAGCGGCAGTTTTCACTCAATAAGGATTTATCAAACTTTTTTTTTTCAAATTACACATTAATGGGAAGAAAATGAAATGAATCTTTCATTAGAATAAATTTAAGATTTATTTTCTAATTAGCTGTCTTTGGAGTCAAGACAGTAAAATGCCCACAGTTATACCAAATCTAAAACTGTTTATCTAATGCTAAGTGAGGAGATGAAAATTCAATTGCAAACTTTGTCATTGCAACTTATTTCAATGAAAATACTTTTTAAAATTCTATGTTTCCTGTTACTATGTCTTTAATTTTTTCTGGTATATTGTTTCCATGTTACCTAAATCCATTCTCACAACAAACAAATTATCTGAATAAGTTACATCATCACTCCCAGTTCATCAGTGTATGGATGAGAAGAATGTCACACTGAAGCATGCCAAGCAAGTCTACTTCTAACACTTCATCCCAGGTCCCCCTCACTTTGGCCATGGACCCTTTCTCCTCTGCATATAAACAGACATTTCTCTAGACAAGTGATGACTAGGGAATATGCCATTAAAATATATTTCCAACCCATCACCTGAAAGACACCTGCACTGATTAAGGCCCTTGTCATGAGGCCTGTGCCCTGTGCTGAGAACCAGCTGTACCATTCACCTCACACGTTTCTCCCAATCACTACTATTGATACCAAAACAAAAGAATGGTCTATCAGCTTCTGTCCAAAAGATGTGATTCAGTGCCTCTGTTTAGATGCCTCATCGAAAGGACATTTGTCTTCTAAGATTCTAGCTTTCCACTTCTGCCCTAAATCCTATAATTTTCACTTACCTTCTATTTCATTTCCACTCCATCCATCCATCTCCACACTTCTGCCTCCAAGCATACCCAGACACTTACTATTAAAACGAAAAGACATTGTAACTTCCAAGTCATATATATTTGATTTTTTTTTCCTTCCATTGTATTTTGAAGAATCAAGTATGCAATTCAAGCTGGGCTTTCTAGATAATTTTTTAAAAATATGTTCTATAAAATGTTTGAATATACACACACACACACACACACACACACACACACACACACACACATATATATATATATATATATATATATATATATATATGTTCAAAATGTATTAAATGACACTCAGTGAAAGAGAACACTTCTTCCTAGATCTACCAGCAATTCACATCTGTTTCCCAAATATAACTGCTTTCATTCCTATCCCTCCTTATAGAGTAGGCCTAAGCATACTGAAGCATAATGTTTAGCCTGCATATGTCACACAACTATGTGACATGCACCGTGCTCTGTGCATTAGTATCAGCATCTGATAACATATGCAGGGCTACAGGATGCAAATTTGGTCTTTCTGAAATAGCCTACACACTGCTCTGTAGTTATTGTATGTGGATACTAGAATTTGCAAGTGGAACTAGTGATCAGGGCATGTCACCATACTCATGATAGATTTGAGGAGCACTTAGGTGTTTCAAACATTTGACATTACAACATTACTGTAATAGTCATTCTCAACATAAGTCATTGTTTATGGGAGTTTATAAGTGCAAGATAATTCACCAGGCATAAAATCATTTAAAATAAAAATACACGTGAATACATACTCACATACAAGCACATATATACACACATAAGAACACACATACATATACAAATACACACAGACACACATACATGTACACACAAATACACATGGACACACATACATGCATGTATCAAACCTTTTCTGTTGGTGTTTGAGTTTCATGTTCCAGACAAAATAGATAACTTATTAGTCCTCACTTCCCTTCATTTATTCATGTGCTTTTCCTTTAACTTCTATTTTGTGTCAGTCTCTTTAGAAGTGCTGGTCACCAATTCCACAAATGCACTTTTTTTCCTTTGCCATTGTTGTTATTGCTGTTGTTTCTGGAGGCATGATATTATTTGTCCTGAGTTAATGATGAGGATGGCCTTGAATTTTTTGTCTTCCTCTTCTGTATCATTGGTGGGTTGCATGACCAATTTATGAAGTGCTAGGGATCAAATCCAAGCCTTGGTTCATGCTATAGAAGCATTCTACCAACTGAGGTATAACCAGGCCATTGTTTTCCTTCTTTGACAAAATCTGTCTCTTTGTTATTTTCTGCTCATTCTATTAGCACAGCCTTGCTTCTTCTCTCCTCTCATGAACCTGCTTTACAGTGAACTGCCATAACCTCCCCCGTCTACAGCTTTGTCATGTAATTAATTTTATGAATATTTGTTTCTATAGAGCACTCTACACTTGATTATGTGTTTGCTCTTTAGCTGCACCCAGCACAAAGCTAGATATTTTTGAGTGTCTTAATAAATTACTCTTCAATGAATAAGTATGCATGAATCAATTTTTGGAAGAAGCTAACAATGTTTCAAAGGACCACATCTGATTCAGCCTGTGAGTCCTGCCCTTGTTCTGCCAGGGTCTTCTCCTTGGGTTTATGCTGCTTATCTTTAAAGCCTTTGATGGGTGGCTTCACAGTCCAGAAAATTGAGATCTATTGTAATTGCTTCAAGTTCAGTGCTACACATTAGAATCTGGCACTCCAAGGAGGATGCTACGAGAAAAAAACATATTCTATCCCACTCATGTGCACAGGGTCTGGAGATTAATTCCTCGGTGGAAAATGAGTCTAAAGGTGTTTTGTGGCAAACTGTGGCTGGTGTCTGTTGCTACTTTAGGGTGTTCTGTCTTCTCTCCATTGTCTCTGGTATTTTCTCCCAGAGTCCTGTTTCTGTCTGGTCATTTATACCATCAGCTAGTGAGTCGTGGACAGGTTCCACACAGTTATAATCATAGCTGCTGACACAGTCCTGCTATTTATGAAAAACAGCTTATTGTTTCTAACTCAAAGGATTCAGTAAACTAAGAAGGATTATAGTAGAGATTTCTTTTATTTTAAATGTTACACATTCTGAAACTTGATTAAAAAACTATTTAAAATGCTGGTTATGGGGCATTGTGTCACATGAAAGAGGCAACTGACTTTGAAATGACAGAGAAGCCCTAGTCCCAAACCTGTCTTTCCATCACATAGCCTAGGTCTTTCTCTTCTCTGTCGTATATTTTCTCATTGAATAAATAACGATTCAAACTAGAGAATCTGAAGGTCCATTGAAGTCCTAATGATCTATTAGGAGTAGGAGCTCTGGAGATAGGAACCCTGCCTTCCAGATAC
Source organism: Peromyscus leucopus (assembly GCF_004664715.2). NCBI lineage: Eukaryota > Metazoa > Chordata > Mammalia > Rodentia > Cricetidae > Peromyscus > Peromyscus leucopus. The sequence goes on along the minus strand of NC_051064.1, from coordinate 1,143,867 downwards.
ACTGCTTCTATTTCCTGCTAAGTGAGTCTTGGCGAATTATTTAGGTCTTGAAGCTTCAAGTGACTTATTTTTCTTTGCTGCTTCTTTTTTTTCTTTCGGTTTGGGACTAATGATGCTTTCTTCAGACAGTTGCTGTGGTGTTCAAAGCAAAACAAAGCAAGTGAAAAATATGTACACTCAAGGTCATTCTGTACGTGTGATAATTATAGTGGTGATGATATTTCTCTCTTAATTAGGAATAGATAAATATTCTCCATTTCATCATTGAGTGTTGTTTAGGTGGAATCCGTAAGAAAGGAGTCTGGTACATTACTCACTGGTTTAAGCTCTATTTTATCCACAAGTTTTCAAACTCTTTTCAAGCTCCTTTATAGTTGTTCAGAGCTTGCAAAGCCACAAAGAAACAAATAAATTGAAAAAAAATGTAAAGACACCCTTTGTCATTCAGATAAGAATAAATATTAATAAGAGTATCAAATACTATGTAGGAATATTTCAGAGAGAGAGACAGAGAGAGAACCAGGTAATATTTAAACACTACCTGATCCTCTATGTTCCCTAAAACAAGAATGAGTGATACTTTCCACTTGAGTTCAAAACTTAGTTTCTAAAGACTGTATACATATATAAATTTATATTCTTTCAGTTAATAATGGGGAATTTTTAATTTTACCAGTAAAAGTAATCAAGAATCTAGTGAAATAATTTTCTCCACATCCCCGTAGTGAGTCATGTGGTCATTCTCGCATGGCCCTGCTCAAGCTTGGTAAGTACGAATGTGAATATCTTAAACAGATTAAGGTCCCAGCTCCACTAAACCAAGAAGAAAGAGCTGATAGGAGGTGAGAGAAAGGTGGGGGGGGGGCGGGGGAGCGAGCATGCACAAGTCCACACGCAGGCGCACAAGCAGGACTGAGACCAAGAAACTTCCAACTTCATGGTGGTTTCTGGACCTGTAAAATCAAAACGCAGAGGCCGTCGTCCAGAGCTTCGAGCTTCTGTGGAACAGGAATGCTATTGCATCTGCAGTGTGGACTCCACTTCCACAGCCACAGCTGCTACCAGTACCAAGACAGGCGCGAGCGTCTAGAAGATTCTTCTGAGTATAGGAGTCTAATTTTTAAAGTGAATAAATGAGTTCTGCAGATGTGTTCTTTCTGTGTTTCTTTGGGTTGTTTGGCAGGTTTCATTTATATATTTGTTTCTGTGACATTGTCTCACTCTGGAATCGGGTGGTCTAGAACATGCTTGTAGACCAGGCTGACCTGGAACTCAGAAAGGTCTACTTGCTACTGCCTCCCAAGTGCTAGGACTAAAGGTGTGCACTCCCAGGCTCAGTCTTGTGTTTTGTTTTAGGTTTTGTTTTGTTTTGTTTTGAGATGGGTCAGGTTGGCCTCAATCCCCCACCTCTTCCGTCTTTGCCTTCTAGCCCTGAAGTGTTGTGATTGAGATCCTGTCCCATCACACCAGGCTCGGAGTTTGTAGGTATTACTGTTCTTTCAGTTGAATTATTGCCATGTCATAAAACCTTTGAGGAAATTTTGATAAAGGAATCTTATGGCTGAGCTAGTGCAGTGTCCTTTGAAAGAACAAGCAGCCTGTTTTTATTTGTTATTATGTAGGAGGGAAGGTTGCCCCATCTTTTTTTATGATTTACTTTGTTTAGTTATAGAATGTAATATTTATAATCAGGAACATTTGTTTCCATTCTAGCCTAGCACTAAATGAAAAGTCAAAACCTATCAAACATTATCATTGTAATGTTGCCAACTGGAAGCAATTGAGGATTTTGAGAAACTTTAACTTGTATTAAATTTCTTGGGTTTAGGAAGCCTTTAGACTCTAAGGGCAACTGTACCCGTGATTTTAACAACAGGATTAGTCAAAGACCCAAATTGAGAAAGATTGTGTTTCACTGATCAGTACATATTAAATACTATTATTAGAAGAAGAAGAAAACCTGTAACACAGCTAACGTCACTGTGAACATGGATGTTTAAAATTAAAAGATCCTTGGCATAAATGCCCAAACAAAAGACAAATGGGAGGAGTATAATATGTACTCAAAATCTAAAGACACCAGGTGTATTTACCTGTAGCTAATATGCCCAATAGCTCAAGCAGGAAAACAGAGTTCCTTCTGTTTTTGATGGCTTATTAAAAAAAAAAAAAAAAAAAAATGGTCAAGGCATAGTGCCCTTTCTTCAGAAATCCCAATAAATGAGGAGAGATTTGTCCAAAACTTCCCATTTTATATTTTGCCTTGAACTTTAGGCCTATATTTCTTGAGAATAGAGGGAGAAGTTCTGGCCAAATGTTTGTTTTTGTCTCTGAAAACTCAAAGCTTTGCACTCAACTCGCTCATGAAACTGGCTACTCTGAAACTTAAGAAGGTTACTCTACGTCCTGACTTCCCAATAGAGCCTGTTGCTATGAAGAGAAGAGAGTTCTTCTGCTTGCCTCTCCCAAAGATTTGCAACTTACTTCCAGGACAGCATGGGAAGAAAAGTAATTTGAAATATTTTGTCCTCTTGCGAGGAAGGAACACAGAAGTCAAATGTTTAAGTGTCTAGAAATATGTAATTAGTGGCAAATAGTGTCCCATAAAACAAGTCTCACGAAAAAGAACAGGAAAAAAACAGAATCCTTTTTACAATGCACACTACTTTTATCTCTTACTGTTATTGTAAAGCTCTAAGGTGTGCGTTAATATTTGATATGTAGCATACATACTGGGTTGTATAAAAAGCTAGTGAAAAAAAAAACCCTACATGTGTGATTGTATGTGCATCTCTCATAGACAGATGATAGATCAATAGATAAATGATAGATGATAGATAGACAGATAAGCAAACAAGCCAGGAAGCAAGACAGACTTTTTAAAAATTGAAGAGAAGGGTAGGAAAGAGAAAAGAGAAAAAGCAAGCAGAAGAGTGAGGTGGGTTTTTTACAAAGAGAAGATCTTGCAGGACATAAAACCACTTCATTTGCTTTCACATCCTCTGCTTCCTGGCAGCTCCAGGCTGAGTGGATCACTCTTACCTGGCTTAGAGAAAAAAGGAAAATCTCCTACCTCTCCTTCACTAACCCTCCAATTAAATCCCTGCCAACAACCTGCACTTAGTTGCAAAACATCTCTAGGTAATGTTGGGGATTACAGTAACTATACTCAGGAACAGCGACTCTCATTCAACTGCTACATTCCCACATGGAGATGGAAATTACACAAGGGAATGCAACCATTGCCTGCATTTCAGAATCTCTAATAAAGTGGAAACAAAAGGAAGTGCCATCTGTTATAAAAACTAATGTAGGTTGATATCAGAGTATTTGCTAAACACCAATTAAGCGATACTTGTTCAAATTGTGAAGATGAATATTCCTTCCATAGAACAGCATAAAGGTTTAAGCCAGGCTACACTTGAGAAAAAATATAATTATATCTCCACCTAGTGGATAATGATGACAGAGCAGGTAGGAGAAGTAAAATCTAAGAAATTCTCAATACTAAAAGTAAAGCCTGCTTGTCATGATAGTCTTGGAAGGAATCCCGATTTATTTCTGATATCTTATGATAAAATGATCCTGTGAATATTTTTACATGAGACGATATTGTTCTCAATGTAAATATTATGGAACAAATCTTGCCTCTCTGTATTGGCAAGGCTATTCAATGAGAAGTGCATTTATATTAGGATATTTTAACTGTGAATTATACTGCATCTTATATGGGAAGATGTGGATTTTTTTAAACAGTATTGAAAATGGCTTTATTTGGTTTGAGAGAGATTTGGGTGAGCTCTATAAAAATTCTAACTAAAGAAAACAAAAGATATTGATATTATCAGAGAGGTGAAAAGAAATTAAAAATAAAGCAAACAGAAAAGATGAAAAGACATCCTAGATTCTATGGAAAACCTACTTACTCACAGTTATTCCGGTGTCACTGGGAGGAAGGTAGGTACCCAAGTAACCCTCTTTAACACCTATGGTTAGATGGAGGTCAGCACACATGATTTAAGTTCTTAAGGACAACAGTGGTATTTTTTTAACCAGCATAGGCATTTTCACTCGAAGAGAAAATGAAAAATTTTATTTTGTCTTTCTCCCTTTAAGTGTTCGAGGGAATGTTATAAATATTTAAAGGCTGTGATTTACGGCCATAAGATCTAGAAGCAGTGGACTGAAGTAATCTGTGCTGTGTAATATATTTAGGACAATGATGTTCATCCTGAAGATGTATATGTGGGATGTGGGCTGGGGGGAGGGCAAAAGATATGCATCCTGCAGAGCCAAAGAATAGATACCCCTCACTGACTTCTCACAAAAGTGCATTAGAATAACCATTGATAGAACACCAGGATCATCTTTTTTTTTTTTTCTTTTGAGTTACTGAAATCTAACTCAGAATGATTTTAAATATCATAATTATTTTTTCAAGGCAAGCTAAAATTTAAACATTTAAATAATGTCAAATAGTAGACCCATAGAAAACTAATAATTTAAGGACTAGAGGCTACCTGTATAGAAAAATATATTAATATAAGTGTCCCCCCCCAAAAAAAAACAATAAAAATTTAGACCACTAAAAACTACAGGTGCCAGTAAGTAATTCAATCAATGGCATGGGGGGGGGGGAAATGAGTTGAAGAAAGTCCTGAAATAACCACAGTAACTTCCATGTGGCTGTTCTTTTCCTTGTATTTTCAGCCTTTGTTAGTCTTCCTTTATTGTGACTTTTAGTTTGTCAGTCTTGGAAAACATGCCATGTTGCTAGTCTTCCCATTCAGGAATTTGTGATGTTGGCTAGTGTTACAGATGAGCATGCTAAACCATTTCAGTCAATTAAGTAAAATTCCCTCCTGGTTATTTGCTCTGGGGGACTGAAGTTAATTCACAGTTGCACTGTGCAGTGCCAGCTCCCTTGTTATTTTTCACTCCAACACTGTCTCCTGTTCAGGAAAGGGCTCATCCACAATTTCATGACGCTTGTAAATTCATGATCCTTCTAATTCCCCAATTACCAATTAAGAACACATTTAAAAAAAAAAAAACTCAGTAACACTTTTTTAAAGGGACAAAGATTTGCAAAGACGGTGGAGAGGATTTTTTTTTTTTAAATACCATGATTGAAAATTTATCTAAAAATCAGAAAATTGGATCACATATACCAGAATTTAGTATAAATTGCAGGTCCATGTCACGGTTACTGAGAAAGCTAATCTTCTCAGAAAGCAGCACTGCCAAGCTTTTCTACATGTAGAGCCCTGAAAATGTCCTTACATTTTTTTCCTTAGGCTTTTCTCATTTCTGATGAAACTAAATATAGATCCTGAGCCTGCTGTTGTCCTTCTACTAAAGATTTAAATTTAGGACATAATGCATGCCTGTCTAGACAACCCTAAAATTGTTTTAGTTACTGATGTATGGATGACGGATAAGTGTCATCTTTACTGTCTGCGCGGCGTTTGGAATCCAGTCTAGTGACATTTGTCTCTTGCTGACCTATGTCTGCGATTTAGATTTACATGAAACATTTAAATTTTACAACTATAAGCCTCGGCGTCATTGTTCCGACTCTACATCCAATACAATAAAACAATTAGATCCTCAACCATGTTTCTTTCTTTCTCACATGGATGTTTTTAATTAAACCAGCAGGGAAGATTGTAATCAAACGAAAGGCAATGAAATTTGCTTCATCCCTTACCTAGCGCAACAATTATTAAATTCCCTAGCTTCATATTTCTCATACAGATAAAATTAACTCTGCAGCATTGCTAGAAAGGGTGAGGGGGGAAAAAAGCAATCGCAAGAAATCAGGGCCTATAGGTCTTCAGAAAAATAATGCAAAATATAAAACTGTGTTGTCTGGAAAATTGTTAGCCTACGCCTATATATTTCATATCAGTTTTCCTCATTTTTGCTTTATTGGGAAGGCTTCTATATCTTATATACAATAACAGAACAGTAGCCCTTTGAAATGTGGTTATAAGACCTAATTAGGTTATTTCTGAACCATGGTTTTGTAGAATAATGGTTTACCTTGAATTGACCCAGGATTCTACTGAAAGAAATAGTTTGCCTTGCCTATGTTATGTTATAAATGTGTGGTTATTAAGAACATGAATATGAAGAAAGGCTTTCCAGGCTGTGTGACTATGAGACTGTGTTAGACATCTCATTACCCTGATGTGCTGTGACACATGACATTCCCACTCCTCACCTTTCACGCTGTTTACACTGCTCATACAAGTTTAAAAATTTATGTGAGAAACAATCATCCTTACATTTCAAACATATGGGGAAAACAATTTACATAATTTCCAGCCAGTGAGAAAACACAGAATGTGAGAAGCTGTGGAAGTGATAACTTCTGTGATGTGAACAATGGTTCCTGACAGCCCTCCACCTGATTTAGGCTCACACTAGACTTTTAGTTGGCAACAGTCAGTGACAATGAGCTGGCTGTAGTGTACCTGGGTCTTTGCAGTTGACTCAAATATATCAATATTTATCTTCATTATCTGCCTCTGGGATTAAAAGCAGAAAGTTGTGCATTTTTCACTATCAAATCCATGGGTTGTGGTAGGCACTCTATGAATGTTAAGTGAATTAATGAATATTTAAAAAGTAAATGGCAATAGCTGAAAGATTAATATTATGCTGTTAAATCCAGACTCCCTTTTCCTAGGACAAATGCCTCGTACAGAAATCTGGGAATGAAGCACAGCGTGAGTGGAAGCCTGAAGGGCTCCAAAGACAGGGGGAGAGATCCTCTAGATGAGCAGGACAATCACCTGAGCAAGGGGTGAAACAGTCAGACATTCAAGATGGGCTTTTCATTAGGCTAGGGTTTTCATTAGGAACAGAGGCCTTAGACGCCATGGATGGAAAAGAGATGGAAGTGCGGTTGGTGTCCTGAGTTTCTGTCTCTTCTTTATGATTTATTTTGTTTGGATTCAAAACGCAATTCATGTTCCTTGTGGAATGCCGACTCTAATTTGTGAAGTGATTTAATAGAGCATGGGCAGATGAGCCCAGCTGAAATAGTGTTTGGTTGAGGATAGGACACAGGAGATGGAGTTCTCTGTCTACATATACAATCCTTTAAATGGGGGGATGGGCCACACAAGTTTTCATAGACGATAACTTGTAGCAGGATAATGATTTTAAAAACAATTTCTTTTATTTTTGAGATTATAATTACATCACCACCTCTTTTGCTGCCCTACCCACAAACTCTCCCATAAAATCATAAATTGTTTTTTCTTAAAATGTTTGGTTTATGGGCATGGAAAATACATGAAGTCAAGAAGCAAGCACTGAAAGAATAAAAGAAACCTTCGAGGAAAAACCAAACGTTTCTACTCTGCAAATGTGATACAACAAATGAAATGAAGAAATATGAAAGTAAAACCGCTTTATAAATATTCATCCTTAATCTTTTAGGCTCTTCACAAATGGGATATTTACTTACAACTAGTTGATTAAAATATTAAGTAACAAATTATTCTATTTTTAAACATCAAAAAGCCATCATAAAAGACAAAAATTCAGCTTATCTTTTGTAGAATTCACAGAATAAAAAAGAGCAGCTCTTTAGTGTGAAGTTCAGTTTAATTTTTCTAAAACTGTCTTTAAAAACATGCTACTTCGGAACAAGCAAGGTGACTCGGTGGATAAAGATGCTTGGCACCAAACCCCAACACCTGCACCTTATACCCTGCTCCTGTATGAGAGGAGAGAGCTCATTCCCACAAGTTCTCCTCTGACCTCAAAACACACACACAATAAATAAATAAATAAATAAGTAAATAAATAAATAATAAATAATAAATGTAATAAAAATAGCAGCTTCACTCAGAGGACTTTATAATGTTGAGCTATTTTTATTCTTGCAGATTAAGGTCTATAACTTAGGGTATCTACACATTTGCAAGGGGAATGTTGCTCATGGAAGCTCAGCCTACCACACTATAGAAAACTTCCATTTAATTGCCAATTTGACTTTTAAAAGTGAACTTTTTTTTTCATTTTTTCAAGACAGAATTTCTCTGTGTAGTTTTGGCGCTTGTCCCAGATCTCGATCTGTAGACCAGGCTGGCCTCAAACTCACAGAGATCTGCCTGGCTCTGCCTCCCAAGTGCTGGGATTAAAGGTGTGCGCCACCACTTTCTAGCTTAAAAGTGAACTTTTATACAACAAATTTCACAATGTGCATTATAGAGAAATATAAATGAATGAAATAGAAACAGACCTTTCTTAATAATTTATTTATTTTTATTTTATGTGTATTAGTGTATGTTTGTCCGTGTGAGGGTGTAGGGTACCCTGGAACTGGAGTTACAGACAGTTGTGAGCTGCCATATGAGTGCTGGGAATTGAACCTGGGTCCTCTGGAAGAGCAGTCAGTGCTCCTTTTTTTTTTTTTTTTTTTGGTTTTTTGAGACAGGGTTTCTCTGTGTAGCTTTGCTCCTTTCCTGGAACTCACTCTGTAGTCCAGGCTGGCCTCGAACTCACAGAGATCCGCCTGGCTCTGCCTCCCGAGTGCTGGGATTAAAGGTGTGTGCCACCACTGCCCAGCTTGAACAGTCAGTGCTCTTAATCACTGAGCCATCTCTCCAGCCCCAGAAAAAGAACTTTCAGAAGGCCAAAGGAGGAATACATAAGTTCTCAGTCTATCTACTAAACTTCACTCATTCTTTCTTTTTACCTTAGTTCAGTAGAGAAAGTCAGTGCATTCTGCTTCCTGAGACAGTCATTGCCTTAGTAACTTCTTAATTGCTGTCATAAGACATCAAAGCCAAGGTGATTTATAAGTGTTTATTTGGATCTTACAGTTTCAGAGGGTTACAATCCAGAACCATCATGTCACAGAGCATGGCAGCAAAGAGACAGGCATGATGCTGGAGCAGTAGCTGAGAGTTCACCTCTTAAGGCACAAGCCTGAGGCAGAGACGTGAGAGTGGGGTAGGCTTTTGAAAATCAAAGCCCACCCCCAGTGACACACCTCCTCCAACAAGGCCACACCTCCTAATCCTTCCCAAACAGTTCCACCCTCTGAGGACTAATCATTCAAATGTATGAATCTATGGGGGCCTTTTCATTTAAACCACCACACTTAACTGTTATAAATTCTGAGCAAAACACATAACTATAAAACTACCTACCCATGGAGTAGAAGCATAGGTTACAGCAGCTTATTTTGGATGAGAATAGACAACACTAGGAACTACAAGAGGTGAAAGTTTTGTCATTGTGGCTTGACCTGAGGGCAGACAGATGGCAGCGTAGTATGTTGTTAATGGAGCCCCTTCATAAACTGTTAGCTCTGGCCTCAGAAAAGAAGGAAATAAGAGGTCTCAAGAAGCCAGAAAGTGGGATAGGACAGAGGAGTGCCAGTTTGGGCATATAAATTCTGTCCATTCCAGGCTGACCAGTGGATCTGACATGCAAAGAGTAGCCTATAAGTTGTCTGCTAGTGCAGGAACTCAAGATGAATCTAGGTATTTGCTGCCTTCTCCTTTGTTGCAAATTGTTCAATAATGTGAAGGAAAATGATTTAGCAATCCAGAAAAAGACAGTAAATTCTCAACAGAAAATAAACATAATTCTGTACAGAATTGTGTCATATCCCCCAATTCTTGTGAATGTGAATTTCAGCTTTTGTAGAGGTAACTCAGTAAAAGGAACTCAGAATGGATTCAGGTAAACTATAAATGTAATAACTTAATAATAGCTGATATGCATACACAAAGAATCAGATGCAGGGGAGTGCCAGAAACATGATTGTAAACGATTGAAGCTTAAACATCTGCAATTGTAAAAGGCTAGGAGAGTCCAGGAAGGATTTCCAACTGGTAGAGGAACCTAGTCCTACAGCATCCTTGACTTCAGATTCTTAGCCTAAAGGGTAGAAAAGAATGCATTTCTGTAAGTTGTTATGGTGGCTTTAAAAAAATAGCCAATAAAACATAAAGTTTAAAAATTAAAGCACACATGCTAGTGCAATGGATCAGCAGTTAAAGTATTCACTTATCTGATTACTAGGGTAAGCCAGTTCAGGCACCCTCTCCACTATTGCTAGTAGTCTAAGCTGGGGTCATCCTTGTGGATTCCTGGGAATTTCCCTAGCATCTGGTTTCTTAACTGTCATCATAGATCCTTCATCCAGCAACTGATGGAAGCAGATGCAGAGATCCACAGCTGTGGTGGTATTGTGCTCCCCAAAATATTGTGCACCCTAATAAACTTATCTGGGGTCAGAGGAAGAACAGCCACTAGATACAAAGGCAAGAAAATGGTGGCACTCATGCCTTTAATCCTAGCATTCCAGAGACAGAGAGTCATCTGGATCTCTGTAAGTTCAAGGCCACATTGGAAACAGCCAGGCATGGTGACACATGCCTTTAATCCCAAAAAGTGAGCTTTTAATCCCAGGGAGTGATGGCAGAAAGCAAAAAGATATATAAGGCATGAAGACCAGAAACTAGAAGCATTTGGCTGGTTAAGCTTTTGGGCTTCTAGCAGCAGTTCAGCTGAGACCCATCTGGATGAGGACTCAGAATCTTCCAGTCTGAGGAAACAGGATCAGCTGAGGAACTGGCGAGGTGAGGTAGCTGTGGCTTGTTCTGCTTCTCTGATCTTCCAGCGTTCACCCCAATAACTGGCCTCAGGTTTGATTTCATTAGTAAGACCTGTTAAGATTCCTGCTACACACAGCCAAGCACCAGACTGAGCTCTAGGAGTCCAGTTGAAGAGAGAGAAGAGGGATTCTATGAGCAAGGGGCATCAGGATCATGATGGGGAAACCTACAGAGACAACCAAAACAAACTAGGGGGAACTCATGAACTTTAGACTAACACCTGTGGAGCCTCCATGGGACTGGACTAGGCCCTCTGCATAAGTAAAATAGTTGTATACCTTGATTTGCTTAAGGGCCCCCTGGCAGTAGGATCAGGATCCATCCCTGGTGCACAAGCAGGCATTTTGGAGCCCATTACCTATGGAGGGACATTTTGCACAGCCTTGATACACGGGGGAGGGGCTTGGACCTTCCTCTACTGAATGTCCCAGGCTCTGCTGATTCCCCATGGGAGGCCTTACCTCTTGTAGAAGGGAATGGGGGTGATTGGGTGGGGGAGGCCTGGAGAGGTCAGAGGAGAGAGTGGAAGATCTGTGATTGGTATGTAAAATGAATTTAAACAATTCCTAATTTAAAAAAGAGCAATTATTACCTATTCTCATTTGCATTCTATTGTGTTTATCAGCAACTTGGGAGAGAAAGTTTTGTTTGGCTTACAGGTCACAGTTCACCATCTAAGAAAAGTAGGGCAGGAGGAGCTCAAGGCAGAAACTGAAGCAGAGGGCGTAGAGGAATCCTGCTTACTGGCTTGCTGTCATAGTTCACTGAGTTTGCTTTCTTATTCAGCCTAGGACGACTTGCCTAGAATTGGCACTGTAAACTGGACCATTCCACATCAAACATCCATCATTACAATACTCCATAGACATGTCATCTTAGTTACTTTTCTATTGCTCTGACAAAACACCATGACTAAGGTGAAAATATTTAATTGGGCTTATAATTTCAGAGGGCTAGAGTCCATGGTTGTGGAACAAAGGTGGGAATATCTGGGAGCTCACATCTAAATCCATAGTAGGAGGCAAAGCAGGACACACTGGATAGGATGAGTCTTTGAGTCTTGTGAAAACTTCAAGCCTGACCTCTTTGACATACCTCCACCAACAGAGTCACACCTCTCAATCCTTCTCAAACAGCCCACCAACCAGTGGACCAAGTATTCAAATGTCGGAGCACGTGGAGTCATTCTCATTCATACCATTCTCATTCTCATTCATACCATTCTCATTCATACATGCTAATAGGCCAGGGGGTTGGGGGCAAATCCTCAACTGAGCTTCCCTCTTCTCAGGTGTATCAAGTTGACAAAATCTAAGCATGACAATCTTCTTCCAGAGGACCTAAATTCAGTTTCCAGTATCCATGTTGGACAACTCATAGCAAACTGTTCTTCCAGCTCCAGGGAATCAAACACTCTCATCTGGTCTCTGCCACCAACTGCACTCAATCCCACATAACCCCACAAAGAAATATGTGTGTGGTGATTTGAATCAGAAGGGCCCCAACCTTCACAGCAATGTAACAGTAACTAAGATAGAATTTGGTACCAGGGCCTGGGATATTGTTGTGTTAAGTCTGACATGCTGTTATTTGAAGGAATGCGGAGGACTTTAGGACTCTGGACTAGAATAGCAGGTGAACAGTGTAAGTATGCCTTCATGGGCCATCCTAAAACAAGTATGGAAGATAGTAAGAGTTAAAAGCAGTGTAGAATAGGAAGGTCCAACTCAAGATGTTTCAGAGGGGCAATACTAGCAGTTGGGTTAGAGACTATTGTGATATTTTGGTAATGATGCGGCTGCTTTCTGTTGTCTGCTTTTCTAACCAAAAAGATCTGCCAGAGGCTAAATTAAAGAGTTTAGGACAACTGGTTTCGGCAGAGGAGATGCTATTCTTGACTGTGTCATGTGGTTATTAGTGATTACTCTTATGCATATCTACCATGTAAAGGAGAAAGCAAGACAAAAAGAAATAAAAAATGTACAGTTTGAGGAGGAAAAGATCACCAGGAAATGAAATCTTGGAACCAAGTCCTATGCACAATAAGATAAGAAGCTTAAAGAAAGGCCTGCTGCTGAAGGGAAATAATGGAGTGGGACCCACATTGTGAGACTCCATGTGACTAATCCTGCAGACTATCAAAGGAAAAGCTCCAAAAAACAGCCATGTAATTCAAGAATGGGCCCAGGTTCCAGCCCCAGCAGGCAGCAGAACTTGGTAGCTTCGGCTGCATTCTCTAGTTTCATCAAGGATACAGAATTAAAGGGGTTGTGGGGTCTTTTTCCAAGGTGACAAAAGCCTCTGAGTCCATGCATGTATGGTGGCCCAGAGAGGCCATTGCATAAAGTGGTGATGGTGAAGCCCTGGATTTGAAGGCGACCCCAAGATGTCAGAAATGCCAGAGCCATGAGATACCTGACAAGATGAGGGGCAGACAGGGTATGGAACCAGCCTGAGGGAGACATGTGTTACAATCAACAAAGCCAGCAAGAGCAGAAGACCTGAAGTGCCATGTAATTCAGCATGTGGAGTTTGTCCTACTGTATTTATATCCACTTATAGTTTCCAGTTAAGACAGTGTCTGAGTCTCTGAAGATATTTTGAACTCAGACTTTAAAATTGTCTTTCAATATTGAAAGACTAAGGGGACTTTGGCAATTGAACTGAATGCATTTTGCATTGTGTGGCTACAAGCCTATGGCCACCGGGGAGTGAAATGTGGTGGTTTGAACAAAAATGACCTCCATAGGTTCATATACTTGAGTGTTTGATATCCAACTGGTGGATTGATTAGAAAGGGTTAGGAGGTATGGCCTTGTTAGAGGAGGTATGTCACTGGGGGTGGGCTTTGGGGTTTCAAAAGCCCATGTAAGGCCCAGTCTCTCCCTCTGCCTCCATCTTGCTGAAAAGATGCAGGCTCTCTGTTACTACTCCAGCACCATACTTGCCTGCCTGCTGCCATGCTTCCTACCAAGATGATCATGGACCAACTCTCTGAAACTCTAAGCAAGTCCTCAATTAAATGTTTTTCATTTATAAGTGACCTTTTTGATGGTGTCTCTTCACAGCAATGGAACAGTAGCTAAGACAATAAATATACACATATTTACAACCAAAATCAAAATAAATATTTTTAGTAATTATAGCATAGTGTGGAAATGTTCTAGAATACACGCTATGAGTCTAATAGAAGAATGAAGTTAATGTACAAAAAGTGAGGGAATTTGAAAACAAATCAACAGAAATAAAGTCAGTTGAAGAACACAGAGGAAGAAAAGACATTTAAAAATAAAAGAGAGCTGTACAGACCATGTAACAATAGTAAAAGGCTATGGATACATAGGTACACATTCCCCAAAATTTGGGGCAAAGTTTTTAAACATTTTGAAGAATGGGTACATCCCTGACAGCATAAATGGAAAGAAATCATGGCTAGACATGCACGGTCAATCTGCTCATAGCTAAATGGATGAAAAATCTTGAAAGCAGACAAAGCAAAGTGAAATATCACAAACAAGGAAAATGCAATTAAATTATGAACACATTACCATGAACTGAAAAGGCCAAAATGTAGTGAAAAGAGAAAAAAATCCCAGAATTTAATTTAATATAAAACAAAATATCTTTAGATAATGGCAGAAGCATCTATCTCTGTTGTATCACAGGTGCCTTCTAGATCCAAAGAAAACAGCATCTGGAACTAAATTTGGCTCAGCAAGCATGAAGACAATGTTGCAATGACCCTTTGGAGTGTTGTATCATTGTCTTCTTAGGTTTCTAACTTCTGCAGACTGAGACAACTGCAGTGTGAACAGTTGTGTGGCAGAGGAATGAGGAGCCTACAGAGTGGCAAGAGACCTTTGCATGGTAAATGAAGCCACATTGTATTATGGGTCAATGGATTGTTAAAAGTAGAAAGGTATGGCAAGGGCATTGTGTTCATGAGCTCACAGCTGCTGTGGTAGCCTTCTCCATGACCTGTAGATGACCAAGTCAATCACATTCCAGCATAAATGGGGAGGGGCTCAAAGGGCCTCATCCCTAGCTGAGGAGCTAATGGAAGCTAATGGCTGCTGGGTAAAGGTGACGCGGTTTTTTCATGGGTATGGCCCCCTAGTACATTGTCTGTGCTTCAGTGGCTGACCTTACATCTATATGCATAGAAAGCACCAAAGGGGCTGAGTGTATTAAAGAGAAACACACACACACACACACACACACAGGAAGATTTAGAGGGTGCTAAATATGGCCCAAATACTTTGGCTATAACTGAATTTACCAAATAATATTTTTAAGTAGAGATTATATTCCAATCCTTAGAGTGATAACTTATGAATATAGTGTGGTTTTATATAAGAACAGTAAATAATAGGCACCTCAATAATGTGAATATGTACAATTTCTATACTAAGCTAATGTTTAATTGATTGTTTATACTTTGAAGCTATAAATCTCGAAGTAAATCCAACCGAAAAAGCCCCAATATCACAAAAAATGTTCATGAAACTTAGATAAAGTATAATTCTTATAAACGAAAAGATGCCAGGAGCCAAACTAATTAATATTTCAAATACTGAGGAAAAATTCTCAGCCTAGAATTTAATATTAATTTAAATGGTTATTAAAGAAAACGAAAAAATGAAGACATTTCAGACAGAGCCTAAAATTACATACTCTTGGGACACTGGAATATTAAGCATCAACTCACTAAGAAAGAAACTGAAATCCTAAAATTGTATATTAATATTCAAAACACATATTGGCCACACAAAGAAAAATTGTTTTAGGAAAAATATCAAAGAATAAAGAAGTAGAGTACTAGACAGCATAAGGGACAGAATGCAGTGCAGAGGGTCTAACTTCAAAGTCTATGAGGCTTTGTGTTGCTCTCTGTGATTGAGACTGATTCTGTAATTTTAACGGGTATAGTATGGAATTTAGGTATAATGATCACTAAGGTGATGATGCAAAGCATGAAGCAACACAATAATTGTGAAAATATTAATTTTCATTAAAAATAATACTCACTTTGTGGGAAGCACAATAGTTTTAACATTTAATGATATTTCAATAAACACAGAGAAGAGAGGACAAAAATTTCAGCCTGACTCAAGCCGCAACATAACCATCAAGAACTGGGATGGAAAGGATGAAGGATTAGGGGGAATATGTTCCATTGAATGATGCTAAAGAAAAGTCACAGTATGGCTATAGATAACTCTAACTCTATACTCAATTAAAAGATTCCTTAAAATGCTAAAAACAAGTAATAAATTGTAAGTAAAATTAAAGTTGAATAATAAATTCAGAATCTGAGATTTATTGTCATGTCATAATTGTTTAACTCCATTCTTGGACTATATTCCTACATCTTCCCCCTTTTTTATATTTTAATAACAGGATATGCAGAGGGTTTTTTTTATTTGAGATGTTGTAGACAAATTAAATTGTCCTGTAAAGAAGCAAATTGCAGTCCCTTCTTCAGATGAAAACATAAGTTATCATGATCCCAAGGTCCAATCATAAACAAAGTCATTAGTAAAGCAGCTTCTCCCTAGGTACATAGGGCCTTAACTTGGCATCTAGGTGGGCAAACTTGACTTCTAATGATGTGGTTGATATCTCCTTTTGCTCCTTAACTGAAGCTTTGCTATCATCCACTGATTCCTTGTCCTCTGTCACTGGCCTTGATGTCCCAGGGCTAGAGAAGTTAAAGAGGAGTCCATAATACTTCAGTACATCTACCTGCAATGACAGATGCATATCCCTTCCCAACTTTCTTCTGGCGAAGCAAAATTAGGGCAAGTTAATGCATCAGCTTGCTTATTTTCTCTGCAATAAAACCAGGGAGGTTAGAATGTACACGAATATGAGTCTATTGCTGGAAATAATCCTACAACATAAGCAGAATCTGAAATAATATTTAAGGGTTTATTAATTAACTATAATAAATGAATCAAATCATCCAGTTCCACCTGTTGTGGTGAGGAAAAAGAGGTACTAATAGATTGATGAATATCTAGACCATGCATTCCTCCTATACCCTTAGGTGAACCATCAATAAAATAAATATCTGCCTGTGGAATGGGAATGTTGGGAAATTTCTGCAATCACAAATTTAATTGTATGAGAAAATCCCCATTGCTTACCAGCTGGATAATGATCTCCTATCTTTCCATGGTAATCTGCAAGTGTAATTTGAAAATTCATAGAGTTCTGTAAAGCTCTTAAAAATTGATTGTTAATTAAGGTTAATATAATACAACAAGGATCAAAACTATGTAATTGTTGACATGACATCGGATCCTCCTTTGATTTACTAATTGAGCAAGGTAAGCAATTAGTATTTTATGGCCCTTATGGTGTAAATAAATCCATTCCCAAGGTTTATCCTCTTGTGCGATAATACCTGTAGGAGATAATTTAGTGGGGAAAATAAGTAAGGTTAAGGCAGTGAAGAATCCACTCAATACACAAATGCCTCTTTTAGTCTAGATTCAAATAGCTGTGGTTCTTTGCTTGCCTCTCAAGATAATGTGAGAGGACTGTCTAATGCCCTCTCTCATCCTAGAGTTTTAAGTATAATGATTAGGGCATAATTAGGTAAACATTTTGATTTTGCTAAATTGCAGTGAAAATAGCAAGGACAGCTCACGAGGCCAGGGAGGAAGTGGGAAAGAAATTCCTTTCCCTGCCGGGCCTTGCCATGCCTAGGTCAAAAGGTTAGCTTTTTCTTAGGCTCTTCTAAGTTTTCATCAAGAAAATGAAGATAATTCAAGATTAGATTGATTATCAAATTCCTCACCCCATGGCACTGGACATTTTAGGCAATGGAGGATACATGAGTATCTAAGTGAGGCTCCAGGAAGGGAGCTGAGAGAGCCGTCACCAGCATGGTGAGCACTGATTTTACTTCCCATTTAGCCTGAATGGAGAAAATCTTCGTTTTTGCCTTTGCTGAAATTTCAGTTGAAATACCAATTTTAAGATCTGATCATCTAATTTATATTCATTCAAGAAATTAGCCATCTCTGTCATAATCTATATCCTCCTTAAATATCTTAATAACAGTTTAAATCAATGCCCAAGTGACTCAGAATTGAATGGGGATCTCCCCCCCCCCCCCATTTTTATACCTTTTCAATATTCTTTCAGACTCTGTTCCATACTTCTTCGTCGGAAGTTCCTTCTTCTGGAAACCAGGGATTATAATCCTAAACAACTTTTAAGCCATCTAATAGCTGTGGTTCTGGCACTTGTGCTCCTTATTTCTTTATGAAAGGTCAACATAAGACAAAGCCTTCCCTGGTTTCCATGCCTTTATTCTCAGTCACCCGCTTCTGTGAGGGTCCTCATTCTTTTATCTCATCGCTGACTTCAGATCCCTAATATGTTCCACCACTTGTTTACTGTTCTAGTTGGCAGTGTGAATCTGGGAAAGCAGAGGTAAATATGAGGCCAACTGAAGTCTAATGCAATAGCCAACTTTACTAAGAGCATCAGATAATGTATACTCAGAAAGTTAATAAGAATCACAAAAGCAAGGCGTTCAATAAAAAGGATAAGCCATACATGGCAAAAAAAAAAAAAAAAAAAAAAAAAAAAAACCAAAAACATGTTCTTCCATAGAGGCACATGAATAACAACAGCTGAAGTGAACTCACTCTTGTCTGCTCCACCTGGGAGGAGCTAAAACATATCCAAGAACAATTCTGTGTGTTGAAGAAACTGAGGTCACAAGACTCCTGCCTTGTTTTCTTGTAGTTTTCTTGCATGTATTCAGAATTTCCTTTACACAACTCCATTTTTGTAAGGGAAATTCCCAATAACTGATTCTACTATTAGAAAAGAAATTAGAGGCCAGCCTGGTCTACAAAGCCATTTCTAGGAAAGGCACAAAGCTACACAGAGAAACCTGTCTCAAAAAACCAAAAAGAAAAAAGAAAAAGAAAAGAAATTAGTGATGAGGATTATAAATTACTTGGTGGCTAAAGAATAATATCAATATATATCTTAAATAACTAATATTAAATTTTACAGGCTAAGAATATGAATAAAATATTTATATTTAAAACTAACAGAAGATTGAACATTAGTGGCCCAAGCATTCATTTCAAGATATTAGAGGAATAGCCGGGCAGTGGTGGCGCCCGCCTTTAATCCCAGCACTCGGGAGGCAGAGGCAGGCGAATCTCTGTGAGTTCGAGGCCAGCCTGGGCTACCAAGTGAGTTCCAGGAAAGGTGCAAAGCTACACAAGAGAAACCCTGTCTCGAAAAACCAAAAAAAAAAAAAAAAAAAAAAAAAAAAAAAAAAAAAAAAGATATTAGAGGAATCATCGATGATGTAATATAAAAAATGAAAAAAATTATATGATAAAATATAAAATTACAAAAAAGATGATTATACCAATCTAAACTGACTGGTATTAATTTTAATGGCATACAGGTGACTAAAGAGTTGTACAAAAGGAGGGAAAATTCAGAAACACAAATGTAATCTATAAGTAAGAAAGTAAAAATTTTTAAAGAGAAAAAGCAATTATGTACGTCAATCAATTTTAAACATTATGTAGGAAAATATAACTCATAAAATCAATTTAACAATAATAGTTAAATTCAATACTAATCCAGAATGATTAACTTATTTAAGTCCATAATCACATTTTGCTTACAATTTAAACGTAACTACCAGAAGATAAAACAGTCTCCTTCACAGTGTAACCAGATTTAAAAAAATCATTCTAGACCCCCTGGGATAGCTCAGCTAATAGAAGCCATCTCCACCAAATGTGACAACCTGAGCTTGTTCCCTGGACCCATATGGTGGAAAGAGAGAACCTAATCTGACCTCTACAAGTGATCCACGGCACTCATATGTTCTCTCTGTCTCTCTCTCTCTCTCAAATAAAGATTAAAAAATTAAATATCACTGTGGGCAGAGCTTCTGCTCTGCTCTAAGAGCCACACCTCATCGAAAGGATTAAATGATGAAAGAGCAGACAATGGAAGAGATAGAACAGCTAGAAAGGTGCTTGGGAATGACTCACACCTACCAAAGTCTTAAGAAGCAGACAATGGAAGAGAGAGAGAAGCTAGA
The DNA here is from genome assembly GCF_004664715.2 of Peromyscus leucopus. Lineage (NCBI taxonomy): Eukaryota > Metazoa > Chordata > Mammalia > Rodentia > Cricetidae > Peromyscus > Peromyscus leucopus. The sequence continues at coordinate 1,124,121 of NC_051064.1, read as the reverse complement.
AAGATGCTTGGCAGTGACTCATACCTACCAAAGTCCTAACTCGATGATGAGCAATTGAATATAACCTCTAAACAATGTCAATGAACATGCCGAATTGGATGGAGAATAGCCCATGAGGTCTCAACCCTACAAAGAGAACTACAGATAACTGAGGAGAGCTAGACATAGGATATGTGTTATTCCCAGCAAAGAACAACATCAGTTGTTCAATGCCTTAAAAACATTCATACAGGTAGCATTACATGGACTGAATAGGTTATATTTAGGAATATATGCATATACACAGATGCATGCATTAACAATTAGGTTAAAAGAAAGTTGGCATGAATTTAAAGGAGAGAAGGGAGGGGCATGTGAGATGTCTTGAAGGGAGGAAGAGGAAGAGGAAATGTAATTAAATTTTAATCTCATTTTTTTAAAAATAAGAAAAGTTAAAAATAAGTTTAAATGAAGTGACTATGGGGCTAAGGGAAGGCACTACCAATTTACACAAGATGTAACAGAGTTAGCAGATCATCACCTCAGCCAAGTCCCCAGATGTGAATGCTCATCCCTAACAGAGGCTGTGGAGATGAAAGCGCTCTTATGTTGACGTGTGGACTTGAAATAAGGGTGCAGGATTTGTAAAAGGAAGTTTTAGTGGGTAAAAAATGCAATCCAAATGAGTAACTTCTATTCTAATAGCATATGCCTTTTTTAGTGTGTGTGTGTGTGTGTGTGTGTGTGTGTGTGTGTGTGTGTGTGTATGTGTGTGTATGTGCATGTTCATCGAGGCCAGAAGCCAGACATTGGCTCCCCAAGAGCTGGAGTTACTTAGTCATTGTGAACTACCAGATATGAGAGCTGGAATCTAAACAGATCCTATGATACAGCAGTGAACACTCTTAACCTAACCACTGAATAATCCCTCCAGCCAGCCCTACATATAACTTTTTAGGAGCCTAAAATAATTAAGGAAAAAAATAATTAAAAATATCAGAACATGCTTATAAATGTGTTAATGTTTTTAATGGAGTCAAAAAATGAGTCTTTAAATGGGGGGGGGCTAGAATTTATTGAAATATTAGACACAGGAAAATTGTCTCATGAGCAATGTGAGGGAAGATCCCTTCTAAATGGTACTGACACCTCACTTCTATCTAATGTGATGAGCAATGGAAATAGTTGAAAAATTCATAGAATATCCATATTAAGGAAAATGGGGGAAAAGTCATCTTGATAGAAGCATTAACATAGATATTAAAATCATTGAAGTTAGTGTAAAAAAAAAAATACATCGGAAGAACAAAGCAAGCCTCACTCCTAAGTTTCCAATAAATTCTCTCAAAGATTAAGGGTGACTATCTGGCTGCAAGGCTCTGTCTTAACCAGGTGGTGTAAACATTGTCTAAGGTGTGTGAGAGAGAGGGCAGCCAGAGGTCTCACACAGGGAGTGGTGAGCGGGGAGTGTCCTAACCTGAGGCTTGGATCAGGCAAAATGCAAAGTGGTTAGGAGACCTCAGAAATGAAGATGACAGAAGAATAAAATTACATCATTTAAGGAGAGATGGGACACATGGACATCAGTATTTAAAAATTCCGGTATAGAGGTTCACAGGAGGTAAGGGTTCACTAGGGGCAGACTGAGGGCAGTTCAAGGTTGAGCTGAGAAAAGTGAGAGAAGAAGGAAATAGAGAGAACAGATGATCCAGTGGGTATCAATAGTAAGCCTGTATGCATGACACTGTGTATACATGACTCCGTGGGTGTGTACACATGTACAAATACACATGATGGGAAATACTGGGGGTAAGAAAGAGAAAGATGGGTTGTGGGTTAATGAAATATGGCTGGAGTAAATTAGAATGAAATGAACTTCTTGTGCCAAAAATAAAAAGTGCTTAATGTCAACAGAACTTCTGATAATTCCAAAAAACAATTGAATTTTAGGAAGTTTTTACCTTTCCTCAACCTGCCAGCTTATTTTGTAACAACACCCCTTAAACCAACAGCAGGGCTCAGTGCCTTTCACAGACATGCACTCTGAAATACATCAATTACTGTATCCATCTATGGCAAGGAGAAACATGTAAGTGTGGTTTGCGTAAAGTACAAACTTAAGTCCTATTAAGATTTGAAAGTCAGAATGTACTGAGAAGATCAGAGGAAGAAAGGGCAAGTGGGGTTTGTTATCTAACCATCCAACCTCTGCCACTGTCTCTGGAGCAGGAAGAAAAGCACACACCGAGCTCTAGACTAGGAAGCCCTTTGCCCTAGTTACAGCCACTTTCCAGATCAAGGTCTCAGCACTACAAAGTGAAACCAACCTCCCTCATCAGCAGTTTGCCAGCGGTGTAGACGCCTTGGCGCCTGCTCTGGGTGAAGTCCCCTGCCTGTGAATAGCAACAGCTTAGCTGGGTCCTCAGTGGAATGGAAGCTTCTTTCATACGCTTTCAAAGTTAAAAATAAGTCATCTAAGCACTAACAAATTGAAAGAAATTACTTTTAATATCAACATTCAAACACTGTCACAAGGTCTAACACGGTAGCCATATTTATTACCTTCTCTTTACTACATGCAATTTAATACTTCTTTGTGTTATACCCAGTAGAGAACATTTTCCTATCTTTCTAAGATTCTTTTTCAGATAATCACTTTAAAAATCTGAGTCTTCCATCCCTTATTTGTCAAGATACTCTTGTTCAATGTAGATTCTTGGTGAAATTGTAGCTGCAACATATGACATTCTTTAAGAAGACTTTTTAAGCATAAATGTAAAATGTGTACATACAGCATACCAATAGATCTAAATGAACTGTGGAATCAATGTGCTGTTCTGATGGTAACTGCTAAGTCTTACAACACTTGGTAATGTCTTCAGTTTCTGGAGTTGGAGGTCTAGTTTTAGAGTGGGGATCCCTCTGCTGTTTTTAGCTATTGGCTTCTGATCTTCATTTGCAGTATTTGTCAGAAATACCAGGAACAAGTTTCCAGATTTCCTATGCCTGCAAATGTTTAGACATAATTTTAACATAAAGCCATAAAACTTTTGATTTAAATATGATTTTTGTCATGTTTTCAATGTTCTACCTACCTCAGCTTCTTCTCACCACTGGATACATCAGAGAGACAGTCCCAGGCCCCTTGTGACAGGTGAGAGCTGTGATTTTGAGAGGTGCCAGCGGAAGTCTGCTCTGATAGCACAGGACATTATAGTCCCCCAGCTACTTGTCATGTTACAAGCACCTCTACTACTGCTGCTATCTGAGAAAACTTTAAGTGTACCTATCTTATAGTTGCATATGGCTTACATCGACAGCACATCTTTCACAATCTGTAATTATTTTTTATTTTATTGTGTGAGTTTTTGCCTTGATACATATCTATACATCAAGTGTGTGCTGTTGTAAGCTTCCATATATGTACTGGGAATTGAATTCGGATCCTCTGAAAGAGCAGCTAGACCACAGAACCTTCTCTCCAGCCCCTGAATATGTTTCTTAGAAATGGCATAAATAATACTTTAGGATTTTGTTTTAAATATGTGATGCTATGAAAAAATAGAAAAAGCTAAAATTTCCCATTAATATGAGGCCAAGTATAAGTAGTTTGTTATCTAGCCTATATAAACTTCCTTCATTATTATAAAAAATTAGAAGCAGTCATGTATGAAATGACAGCATGTAGTCTTCTTGAACAGTTAATCACTTAGAAGGTGATAAACATTGTCATAAAATTAGCTTTATTGAGCAGAAATGATAGTTTATTTAGGGAATGTTTATTCCAAAAAGATATAAGAAGTGATACGTCAAAGGAAGTGAATAAATACACTTGAAAACTCATCTTACTTCTTTGTGTTGAATATTTCATTTTATTACAATATATTTATATTTACAAATTATATATTATATTACATGTAAATAATATATACAGTGTATTTATAATTACCAAAACCATGGCATATTCTTTCAGTCTCTCCCAAGCCAGTAATAATGATGGCATCACTAAGATACATGGACACCAACACACTTTAAACAAATATTATCAGACATAGATGATCCTGGAACCATATTAATTACTTTTTTCATCACTGTGAGCCAAATGCCCGACAGAAACCACACTGGGAAAAAAGGCTTTGTCTGGGCTCACAGTTTCAGAGGGTTGCAGGCCATCACCTCAGGGAAGCCTGGGAAGAATGGGTTAGTCTGTGGTGACAGAAGCATGTGTCAGGAAGCAGCTAAAAGAGAGCAGCTAGAATAGGAATCTGACTGCAACCTTCGAAACCCTGACTCTAGTGATCTACCTTTTGTAGCTGGGCCCCACCACTCACAAGCTACACAGCTTTTCCAAGCAGTGCTACCAGCTGGCAGCAAATGTTACAAATGTGTGTGTAGTGGGCATTTCTGAATTAAGCCACAACAGGGATCCACCAGATATGGATTACAACTAGTGAAGCTGTATTGTCTAGAATGTTAGGCTTCGAACCTGAACTTTTCTACTGAGCAGAATACTAGCATTTCCTCTAAAGAACAGTAAAAACGACAGGGGGATCTGGGAAAAGGAAGCCCATTCTTCCTATGAATGGAACCTCAACGCAGAGAGTTCTGAGACTAATGATTTTCTTCATCTTTTGATATTTCCGGCGGTGCTTGAAAACTTAGAGATGACTGAGAGATTTCCATGCTGGCCTCTCCATGGAATCCTCATCTGATATTTTCAGTGTTAATTTCAATCGTCTGAATTTTGAGATTACGCACATGTATTACTTAAGTTCCTTTATTTGCTCAATATCCAAATGGGTCTAAAAAGAGAACAGACTGAGTGGAGGTAAGGGAACTGCCAGTCATGAGGAAAACAGGGGCATGTTCTTCCGGGAGGGGCTCTCCAAGCTCTTGACTTCCGGTTCCCTTCCAGCAGTCTTCCTTTTTTCCTCTTTGCACAAAGTACACATCCGACCTGCTTTTGCTGGCTTGGTTTCTGAATGCTAATCCTACAAGTTAAGATTTATCACACACTTGCCTCCTTCCTATGAGTGTCATGTGCTGCCTGGACGGCGCCGGCCACGGGACTGATGAATGAGGACACAATGATAGGCACGTGATGTCCTCAGTAATTTGTTTATATTACTGAATTGATTAAATGTCTAAGGAAACAAACAATTATTTTTTTTCTAATTTTACAATGAGAAGGTCACTTAAGATGCCTTCTAAAACATTAGATAGCAATTTATAAACATTTCTTTACATGATGCTTCCATATACCTACAAAATATTTCTATGCCATGCAGGTAAGCCATGATTCAATGGCCTCTAAAAGCCCTTCAGTGCTATGTGTTCTTTCAAAGTCAGGAAGTCTCTCAGCCTTTTACCTGCCTGCTAAATACACTTATTAATAGAAGCTACTTCATATAAGCAGTTTGAGGGGCAAATGAAAAAGGCAAATAAGTTAGTACAATAAATAGAACAAGGAAGAAATGTAAGAAATATTACCTACCATATGTTGAAAGTTGTCCCAAGCAACAATTAGAGTTATTACACTGGTTTCATGGCTAAACATAGTAAATATGTACAAATATTACAGAAAACAGAAGTAAAAATCTATAAAATTAGATAAAATTTCAGATACATTAAAACGTGTGTAAAGACTTTGTGATAGATATCATTATGAACTCCACTTCTGAATATATTTGGAAATAAAATATTCTTATTGCAAACTTAGCATGTAATTTTCTGTTTCCCCATCTTTGGAAATAACCCCATAGAATTAAAAAACACTGAGATTATTCATATCCATTTCCTCAGTGTGAGTTGGGTGTATAATACAACAAATGTGGAGTGGTTTTATTTTTTTGATGCTGACAAAGAGAGAGCAGAATTACCATCAAGATAAATGGAGGCTAATGGTTCCTACCACTTCATCTGACCCAAGTACGGAAGGGCATTTCTTTGTGGATGTGTTTGCTGCAGGGTCCAGTTGACAAAGAGGAAGATACCTTCATCATCTGATTTCCCTGACTGTATGTTCAGAGCATGAAACTTAGGAAATGATTCTGCCAGGAAAAAGCAGAAATCTAATGATTTTAGTGTTTTTGCTTCTCCACACTCAAATTTTCTTTTCTTTTCTTTTTTTTTTTTTCCTTGATGGCCAAAGGCAGTAAGGCTAGACAGCCTGTCTGATTATTTGGTTTAAGAATCAAACTAAATTCCTAAGTCCAGTTATCATTTTCTTTGACAGATTTTGAAAGAGACCACCAGAGCTACACTACAAACTGTCAAAAAAAAAAGTTGTGTTTCAATTCTGCAGCTTCCCCAAGGCCTGGTTACCATTTGTATTCTTAGCTTACTTATTGGATTTTCACTCAAGTGCTCTGGGTTGCCCAAAATTGTCAAGCTGCTCCATTAGCAAGAAAAGAATTTTTGTAAAATGGCAGTATTGCATGAGCCAACCAGTGATGTCTGTTCAAAAATTGTTCACTTCTTAACTGAGTGTATGTTATATTCTGATGTGATCAGCACTTGGCCTACAATGATCAATTTTTGTAGAGTTTCTGCTACAGTAACAGATTTAAAAGAGATGGCAATTTTATTTTATCTCACATTTAAATATTTTGTTTAAAATAAATTAGATATAGGGCAAAATGGCCTCCTAGTTTATAATAATAGGATAAAGTAGCTTTCTAAATAATAAACTTTGTTTAGAATACAACTTTTTCCCCTAAACAAGTGAAAGATACACTAGAGATTTTGTTTTGCATATTCACAACATATTTCACTTTCAAGACATATGTACAGTTCCACATATTAGTTTTAGAAATGTAAATCTTACAGAGTTAACAACTATTAACAACCTATTAAATTCAACTAGTTTCCAGACTACAGAAAATCTTTATATACATTAGAGAAAGCAAAGAAAGTTTTCATGAATATACTTACATATTTTCTTTAAAAATAATAATTTAAACTCCTAGAAGTGCATTTTTCAGAATACAGAGCCTACTCTCATTTTACAGATATGCAGAACCTGTACTAGAGAAAGTAAGCTATCATAGTTATATCCTCATCAGTGAAACCTCAACCATCCTGACCCTTGGTTTTAAAGATTTGCTGTTAGCTCATACTTCTAGCACAAAATCATTTGTTAGCCTGATTTTGACACCTCCAGATGAAGTGTGAAGTAGTGATAATAACAGAGTCCAAGTAACACTCACCAAATGCACCCTTCCCAAAATCATGCTCCATCTCCTTTTATAAAAGCCAGCGAGACAAGTGAAGACGAATTTCCTGTCTGAAACTTTGCTGTCTCTGAGATTAAAAGGTTATTGGAGAAAAAACAACAGTGCTCAAATAGGATTTCCTTCCAAATAAATCTTAAAAAAAGGTGAACATGCAAAGTACGGTAAGAACAAAAAGTTAAAATCAGAAAGCAGACTGAGGGGGGAAGCTACTAGTGTAAAGACTAGAGGGACAGGAGACAAAGCCTCCTATAATACGCTTCACTTGAAAAGGCCCTGATGGTATCTAATGCCTCGCATGCAAATTTTTAAAATAAAAATCAATTCAAAAGAATGGGAAGTTGAATTTCAGTAACTATAACTTTCTTAATATTCATCATTACCTCCAACGCACAACTAAATGGCAGCACTTTCACATGTCGATGCTTTTACATAATTGCATATGCAGATATGTACACATAAAATATACAGAGAGCTGGAGAGGGGAACAGTTTTTGTAAGTGTTGTGTGTTCTGCCTGTCAGTCATTTCTTCATAACATTTCTGTGCTATTCTAACTTCAGGGTTCTTTTACCTCTTTGAATGCAAGATGAGGTCTAACCCTCCTATCCCTTCTTTCCTTTACAAGTGCAGACCTCTCAAATCCTACAATTTTATACTGTGGTCACAGACAACAAAGTACAGGGGCTGGGAAGAAAGCAATGATCTAGGGGATTGTGTGGCAACAATATTAATATTGTTTGTCAGTTTTACTCTATTGCATGATTGATATATTCTACAGCTTGTTGATAGTCAATGATAATATGACCTCTACTTAAATTATGTCCATCCAAAGAAGTACTTGGGAATATTTAGCAATATGAAATGTAAATTAAATAAGGTAGTTTGTGTTTATGCCTCTTGAGAAGGGTTTAATTGTTTAATTGGGGAATTACTTTCATATATATTTAATAATTTACTATGAGTCAGGTAAAATGGTAGCCCTTTTAAGCAAGTCTCCAGAAGTTCTTTGACTCGTTTGAACCAGATCTTTCAGAAAAGGGATGGAAGAGGCAGCTCAGGGAAAGAATATTTGCTTGGTCTTGTTTCAGAGTCTGTCCAACAGACAAGTTTGAAAAACAGCCTAGAAACCCACTGTTTCTGTCTGCAACACCTAAGTGAAAATGAGATGCTCTTCCAATACTTTAGTGTAGATAATTGCAAGTAACATGAAAGAATATATAGCATGACTCTTAAATGGTCTTATTAATAAGAATAAACCTGGAGCCAGGTATTGGGGTGAGTGCTGGAAGATCAGAGAAGCAGAACAAGCCACAGCTTCCTCACCTTGCCAATTCCTCAGCTGATCCTGTTTCCTCAGACTGGAAGCTTCTGTGTCCTCATCCAAATAGATCTTAGCTGAACTGCTGCTCAAAACCTAAAAGCTTAACTAGCCTAGTTCCTGGTTCTCATGACTTATATACCTTTCTACTTTCTGCCATCATTTCCTGGGATTAAGAGCGTGAGTCACCATGCCTGGCTGTTTCCAGTGTGGTTTAAACTCTGATGGATCTCTGCCTCCCAAGTGATAGGATTAAAGGCATGTGTGCCACCATTTTCTGGCCTCTATATCTAGTGGCTGTTCTGTTCTCTGACCCCAGATAAGTTTATTGGGGTGCACAATATATCAACCACAGGAATGCTAATTTTTCTTTCTTTGAAAAGGTTTATTGCTTCTATTCATGTTTTAAAATTATTTTATATATGAGTGTTTTGCTTACATGTGTGTCTGTGTACCCTTTTTGTACTTGATATCCACAGAGGCTAGAAGAGGGCATCAAGTTCCTCAGGAACTGGGGTTACAGGAAGTTGTGAGCCTCCACCTGGGTGATGGGAATTGAACTCACATTATCTGAAAAACAGCAAATGCTCTTAATGACAGAGCTATCTCTCCAGCCCCATAGATATTCATCTTGCTAGTGGTAGTTCTCATAAAGACATTTTCATCCAAATATACCATGTGTTTCAGCCATACTCAGCCCCTACACCCTTCCCTAAGATCCCTTCCCTCCCCTCCTGCTCTTCCCCTTTCTTCTCCTATAGTTTCACTTCCACTTATCTGTGATAGATGCAGAAATTATTTTATGAGTGTATAAAATCTAAGACATGTGAGAAAAACATCCAATATTCATTTTTTCTAAATTTGGTTTACTTCATATAATATGATAAAGTCCAATTCTATCCACTTACCTGCAATTGGCATCATCTCCTTCCCCTTATACCTGACTAAAACTCCATCATATATGTATATCATATATATATATGATATATATCATATATGTGATATATATCACATTTTTATCCATTTATCTGTTGATTTATTGCATAACATGGCTAATATAATGTTATAATAAGCATGGATGGGCAGGAATCTCTACAGTAGGATGCTCATATGGAATCCTTTAAACAAAAGCTATATTACTAAAAGGAGTTATGCTTGGATTGTGTGGTAGTTTAATTTTAGATTTGTAATACGCCTCACCTCCATGATTGATTTCTGTGGTATCTGGACTAATTCACATTCCTACAAGCAAGAAGCCCATAAGGGCTCACTTTTTACTGTGTTTTTGCCAATGTGTGCTGTTATTTGCTTTCTTGGTGATAGTCATCACTACTGAGATCAGATGGAATGTTTAATGTAGCTTTGATTTGCATTTCTTTGAAAACTTACTACAATGTAATAAAATTAGAAATCAACAGCAAGAGAAATTACAGAAAATAGCCAAACTTAATGAGATTGAACAATAAACAATTGAATGAAGAATTAGTTGTCATAGAAATCATGAAGAAAAAGCTACAATTCTTAGAATTGACACATATTAGAGCCTCTGGAATACAAGGAAACAGCCTAAGAGGTAAGGTTTATACTATTAGGTGTCTGCATGGCAAATCAGAAAGGCCTCACAGGAATACTTGAAGCACCTTAATGGCTCAGAAAAGCAAGAACAAACCAAGTCCAAAGCAAGTTGACAGAAAACATAATAAAGATCAGAGCAAAATTAATAGAACAGAAAACAAAAAAATAAATACAAAAATATCAATGAACTGAACAGTTGGTTCTTTAAAAAAATAATAACAATCCTTTGGCTAATTTAACCACAAGAAAAAGAGAGATAATCCAAACTAACACATTAGAGATGTAAATGGAGGCATTACAACAGACACAAATAATATTGACAACATCACTTGGAAATATTTTAAACACTTATATTCTAAATTATTGGGATATCTGGAAAAAATAGATAATCAAAATAATACCAATACCCCTCCATCAAAACAAATCTGGAAGGACTCATTCTGAATTCTACCTAAATTTTAAAGGACTAACAGCAGTGCTCTTTGTGATATTCCATGTATAAAATAGAAAGAATGCTCTTAGCTCTCATATAGTTGGTATTACTCTGATACCAAACCCATACAAGGTCATAACCAAAGGAAACTAGAGGCTAATTTTTCCCATGAACAACAATAGTGTGGTGGTTTGAATAAGAGTGGCGCCTGTAAGCTTATAGATTTGAATGCTTTATCACTGGGGAGTGCTGTGGAATGGTCTGTATGTCATATTGCTCTGACTGGTCAATAAATAAAACACTGAATGGCCAGTGGCCAGGCAGGAAGTAGGTGGGACAAGGAGAGAGGAGAATTGTGGGAAGCGGAAGGCTGAGGCGGAGAGACACTGCCAGTCGCAGCCATGACCAGCAGCATGTGAAGACGCTGGTAAGCCACCAGCCACGTGGCAAGGTATAGATTTATGGAAATGGATTAATTTAAGCTATAAGAACAGTTAGCAAGAAGCCTGCCACGGCCATACAGTTTGTAACCAATATAAGTCTCTGTGTTTACTTGGTTGGGTCTGAGCAGCTGTGGGACTGGCGGGTGAAAGAGATTTGTCCTGACTGTGGGCAAGGCAGGAAAACTCTAGCTACAGGGGAGTAGCTTTGTTAGGAAGTCTGGCCTTGTTGGAGGAAGTGTGTCACTGGAGGTGGGCTTTGAGGCTTCAGATGTTCAGTCCAGGCCCAGTGTTGCTCTCTTCCTGGTGCCTGTGGATCCAGATGTAGAACTCTCAAGCTACTTCTCCAGCTCCATGTCTGCCTGCATGCTGCCATGCTTCCTGCCATGATGACAATAGACTAAACCTCTAAAAATGTAAGCCAGCCCCAATTAAATGTTTTCCTTTTTGAGCTACCATGGCCATGGTGTGTCTTCACATCAACAGAATGTTGACTAAGACAAATAGTATGTGCAAAATTTCTCAAAATTCTTGAAAACCAAATTCAACAATACATTAGAGATATCACTCACCATGATCAATTGGACTTTATTCTGGATTGTCAGAATGGTTCAACATATGCAAATTAAAAATTTTTAATACAGTACACAGCTATACTCAAGGGAAAAATTCACATGATCATCTCAAGAGAAGTATAAAATGCCTCTAACAAAGTGTAACATCTCTTCAAGATAAAAGTCCTGAATAAACAAAAAGGTGAAGAAAATCATCCCAAAATAATCAGAGTATGTATAAGAGGCTATTAATTTGAAAGAGAGAAAGGAGTATATAGGAAGGTTTGGAAAAAAGAAAGGAAAAGAGGAAATTAAGTAATTATAATATATTCTTTAAAAAACGTAATAAAAGAAATTAGCCCTATTAACTAGGAGTCAAGATAACAACTAGTGAGGCTGAAGAAAAATAAAAATAAAATAAAGTGAATATATATTTGTGTGTGTATATATACATATATGTGCACATACATATGTGTCTATGCATACATATATATGAATATATATTAAATTATATATAGGTATGGATTATTTATGTATACATACATATGTGTGTGTGTGTGTATGTGTGTGTGTGTGAGAGAGAGAGAGAGAGAGAGAGAGAGAGAGAGAGAGAGAGAGAGAGAGAGAGAGAGAACCCTGCCGTAGCAACAATACACTGAGGAAAACTCAAAGCATACCAGCATACCATGTAAAACTCAGGAACAAGGCACAGGTGCCCAGTGTCCACTATTATTCAAAATAGTATTTGAAATACTAACTAGAGAAGTAGGGAGAAAGAATGACTGAAACAGGAGTGAAATAAATAGGAGGCTAAGTCAAATCATCTATTTGTAGACAATATAATCTTATATAAGAGATACTAAAGACCTCACAACAGAAAAACTGTTAGGATTGATAAACAGTTTCAGCAAAGTAGGAAAACACAAAACCAACATATAAAAATCAGCATTTTCCCACAAACCAATGATGAACATGCTGAGAAAAAAATCAGGCAATTTCATTCACAATAGCCCTAAAAATGCCTGGGAATAAACCCAACCAAGGAAGTGAAAGTCTATCACTGTGAAAATTTTAAAATAATGAAGAAAAAGATTGAAAAAGACACTGGAAGATGAAAAGGATTCACTGGCATATGGATCAGCAGAATTAATATCACAAAATTGCTATCAGACCAAAAGTAATCCATAGACTCAACACAGTATCCATCAAAATTCCAATGACATTTGCCACAGAAGTAAAAACAATCATAAGATTCATACAGAAGCAATAAGGTCTCATAAAACCAAAGCAATCCCCAGCAAAGACTAAATTTCTTTTTTAAAAAAAAAAAGTGCTAGAAGTATCGCAAACCCTATTTCAAAATTGTGCTGAGCTTTATATACTGGCGTGGAAACAGAGAGACGAATGGAAAAGATCGAGGACACACAGAAATAAATCCACCGAGCTACAGACATCTGATTTTAACGGTGATGGCAAAGACGCAGTAGGGAAAGACAGTCTCTTCAACAAAGGAATTTGGCAAAGCCTCCACTTGTGGAAAATGAAACCAGATGCCCATTTCCCATTCTCCCCAGAGTCAATTCCAAATGGACAAAGGCCTTAATGTTAGTCCTTCTATATGAAACAGTAGAAACACTAAGATTTGGACATAGGTAAGAACCTTCTGAAAAAAAAAAATCCCAGAAGCCTGGGAAATAATATGAACTAACAAGTGAAACTGCATAAAATGTAAAAGTACCTTCATGGAAAAGAAGGCTATGAGCTGACTGAAAGGTGCGTCTGACATGAAAGACAGTTTTCTAGGTGAGTATGAACCAAAGTGAATATCTAGAATATATAAAGAATTCAAAAAATTCAAGACAAAAACCAAAATAAACAATCAATAAATAGACAAATGGAGTATATTTCCCATCATCAAAAGATTAAAAATAAATAGTCAATAAATGAGTGAAAAAAAAAGCTTGTTATTATTAGAACTTTAGATTAAATACAACCTAGCATATTCATCACACACAAAGAGAAAAGCACCATACTTATCTGCTTCTCCTTCATGGGATCTTTGTAGGACTAAATCAGTTCATTTGTTGTCTCTATCTTGGCTGAATAAAAAGTACTATCTATCTTTGCAAAGCTGATTAGATCAGGGACAAGTAGATGCTAGGCAAGTTTTCCAATACTGAGAACACTGTGTGTCCCAGCCTAATGCTCTTGAGACAGAAGCTGTTTGTGGAGCCCAGTGTGGCCTTGTGGATTGTCCTGTTTCCGCATCCAGAATGCTGGGGTTGTGTATGCTTGCCACACTTGGCCTGGTTTTGTAGTTATTGTAATTCATCCGTGCCTTTTCTATTTCTTAATTTATCTTTACGCAGTATTGTTCCTGTTTTAAAAAGTATATTCCTTTTTATCACATTGATACTGACTTTAAACTCTCATTGTTTAGTCCCATGATCTTTTGAGAGGAATTTCACATTTATAAATGTTCCCCCTGTGAAAGACTATCCAACTCTTTTTACTTTTCCATTAATTCTGGCAGGGTATCTGAACATCTATCTGGACAGATCATTTTCTTGATAGGTTGTCGCATGACCTCAAGTCCGCTCCTTGGCACAGGTGTCTAGAAGCTCCTTTCATTTATCTCACTTGAAAAGACAAGAGGTATTTCTCAAGTGGTGCAAGATGGTAAGCCTCACACCGTGAATAGTTTCAAGAGTGAAAATGAGAAGCCAAAAATTGGAAACCGTTTTAAGGATCGTCTACTTGTATAACGTCGGCCGGGGTCTGGAGTCTTACATTCTTGAGGAGTGAAGAGATGAGGTGAGGCTGTGTATTTCATTAGTTGTTTTGTCCTCAGAAGCTGCAGGACAACTAAGAATTCCTAGCACTTAGAAACTGTGCTTATTGAGACGGCAACCAAGGCAAGCCCAGGGTACTAGAAGCTACAGCAAGATGACAACCAAGTGCCATGCTAAGGTAAATTTTGTCACTAATGAAAACCCTGTCAGCACGTTAATAGCCTACAAATATTTTACATAAAAATTAGAGGATTGGGAGCTGGACAAACGGCCCAGCTGTTAAGAGCACTGATGCCTCATCCAAAGGACCCAGCTTTGGATTCTATGACCAATGTGGAGACACATGTCTGTAATTCCAGTCTCAAGGGATCCAACTCCCTCTTCTGCCCCCCCAAGGGTACCAGGCACACACATTGTACACAGACATACATGCAGGCAAAATACCCATACACATAAAATTTAAAAATAAAAAAAAAAGATAGGGTTTGAAAATTAACTGCAAGACTGTTCTTTTGTGAATTGCTCATATCCCAAATACAGTTATTTTGACTGTCTGCACCTTGCAAAAAAAAAAAAAAAAAAAAAAAAAAGCTCACAAAAATGTATTCTAGCATCAAAATTAATCACATATTTTTATTATTATTTGATTTACACTCAAAAGTTGTAGTGAAGTAATTAATTTCATTAAATAATCTTACTATATTTTCTTCCTTTTAAACATACCTATTAAAAGGATTTTGTTTGTTCTTTTGGGGGGGCAAATTTGGGATATCTGTCAAGTTCTTCATAGAGGATAAACATCTTTATTTCTGTGAGCCAATACCAATAGCAGAAATTGTACCCAAGATTCCACAACCTGCTGTCAGTCATGATGTGTTAAGATATGAATGGCTTCTGTGACTAAGCATTTGGAAACGCTTTGTTTCTCTGTCACAGGATATTCGTGTTCTAATTACCTATATCATTTCTTCTGGGAGTCATCAGTCCTATGGAGACCTTCCGTGAACATCTGTAAGATCTAACCACAGTGAGCTGCCTCTAGCCCTAACAATGGACCTAAGAATCAGACACTGTAATACTTCTTGTTAACATTCAATACGTGGCTACCATGAAATGTTTAAAGTTGGTGTTGTTTACCCTGATTCCTGTGCTTCAATTGATGCCACACTTAATCTGTTTCCATTGAGGTGTTTATTAGTTTATTCAATTGCTAGGAAGGAAAGAAGCCGCATTGGAAAATCATGGGACCATTCATAGATCAGTCTTTAAAAAATAGTACAAGTACTTCAACAAATATTTATAATTTAGGATGGAAATTTGAACTTTTCCTTTCTGTCTCAGATTATTCATCATTTTAGCATTCCTCTTTTTTACTTTTTTCCCATTGTCAAGCTTTCTTTTCACTACTTTTTACCTCCATTTCCCCCCACTGTTCCCTCTAGCTCTCCTATACATCAGTATGTTTGGGTTCTCATGGTGTTTTGTATGCTAGGACCAATTGTGATACTTCAGGTATATTTTCATATTTTTTGACAAAAATAAAAAAATGTATCTCTATCTTTAGTCTATTTTTGTCATCCCATGGAGTTACTTGATTTTTTTTTTATAAATTAATTCAGAATGTTTGAATATTTTCAAGTGATATATTCAAGTTTCATTTTATGACCTAAGAAAGATTCAACATTATGGTTTATGGCCATACATATGTGCATTGTTCCAGAATCTATTAATTTCATGAAAAATTTAAAACTTCCATTTGGTTTATATTTTATGAAACCTTATGTAAAAGACAGGAGATATTAATAAGATTGTGATTTTTTTTTACCCAACTGATGCAATACTCCAAAAAAAAATTATCATATATACCCACAAATAACCTAAAATTATCTGTCCTGAACAATTGAGTATGTTTCACATTGATGATTGTGGGCTGTTTTCTGTTGCTGTTGTTTCTATAACTGGCAGAAGGCTGAAGAACAATTTAATATTCTGTGTAACTATTTCTATAATGACATTGAGTACACAGAAATCACTGAAGATACACGATGACAATAGAGAGCAAGAAACAGAGATATTTGTCTATTTGATTTTACTGAAAACTTTTTAATGATTTATATGCCACTGTATAGCTCACTTTTTGTCCACATATGACCGATTAATGGTAGCTACATTTTTAAAACATACCACAGTCTTATAGAGAGTGTTCTTTTTTTTTCCATTAGAACACATGCTATTAAATCCATTATCCATCTTGGTTTCCTTGTCCATGAAGTCTATCTCTTTGTTTTGCCTCTATTAATGCCACGTTGAGAAATTGAATCTGTTTCCTAAGTTAGTCTCTAACCTCTTTTATTATTTGAAAGGGAGTTTAGTGCTTGGAAACTCGCTCAGGGAAATAGAATTCCCTTCCTAAAAGTTTCCATCACACAAGAATCAGTATTGCAAGCGTGTTCACCAGTGAGCCCCTGGTCTGCTTTGAAGAATTACAGAACAAAATGACTGAAGCCAGCACAGGGCCCCTCTGAAGCTCAGCTAATTCATATGTTACAAGTGGCACTGACCCTAAATTAAAAGCCATTGCTGTGTACCTCTCACAATATACACTGGGCAGGGAGGGATTGATTTCTCTTATTTATGAAGTTTAGAGATGGTGAAAAAAAAACTTTAGAAAGGCAAATCAGTTTCAGTACCTTAAAACATATTCCCATGTAAGTCTAAGCAGAGTATATTTTCAGTTTTAAACTACTTTATTGATTGCTAAGAGAAATTAATATATGATATGTATTTGCATGTATTGAATGATCTGCATGGGTGTTCAGTGCATGAAGTAATCTGTAAAAGAGAGCAATGCTTTTTAGATATTATATGAGGAGAAATAAGATAAATTATTAAATGTCAGCCCCTTAACTATCCTTCCTTCTGCTCTGTCTCCTGGTCTCTTAACTTAATGACTGCCATGCTCAGGTTTGGATTCTCCTCTCTACATCATGGTCTACAAGACTAGACTCTTCCTTTAGGCAAAATTCTGGTTGATTCCAAGACTCACATCACCTGTTTTCCTTCAAGTGGCACATTATTCTATGCTTGTTGTAGCTCAATGTCTCAAAGAGCAGTTTTCCACATTTTTCCAGTGCTGTCATTCTTTATAATGAGCATATAGACCATTCCCATTGACTCCCTAATGACAAAATCCTGACATTTGTTTTTGGACTGTAAACTTTTCAATTAAATCACAAACCTCATACATGAAAGTGTCTGAAGCAAAAACACAGATGGATTTCCATAAATAAAATAGTCATATCAAGAAATAAAACATTTCTTATGTCCCAAAGCCCTTTGTAGGTACTAGTTTAAATACCACATCCACTATTTTGACTTCTAACACCACTAATGAGTTTTGACTATTCTTGAACTGTGCTTGACATATTTTGCTCAAAACCATGCCTTTGTGATAAATGTGTTCCTGTGGATGGCTCATTCATCTTATTGCTGTAGAATGCTTCATATAGTATATTGTGTGTATATATATCTATATATCTATATATCTATATCTATATCTATATCTATATCTATCTATATATCATAGTGGGACAGTCCCTGGTTTGAAACCATTGCTAATGGTGTTTCTATAAATAGTTCCCTATGTTTGTTGAAAAACATTTTGCGCATATTCTGTTATCTATCTAGAAGTTAAATTATCATAATTAAGGTCTTTATATCTACATATATATTCATTAGCAAAAATCATCCTGAAAAATACTTTTCCAAAGTAATTTTTCAACAAGTCCATTGACAGTATTTAATCATTCAACTTCATCTACATCCTCAGGAACATAAGATGTTTTCAGCCTTTTATTTCAGCTATTCATGTTCATGTGCACTTGTATGGTGAGGTACTGTTAAATTCCATTTTCCTGGTAACTATGCATTTGATATATGCATTTTTGTATGCTTTGGCCCAATGGACCTCTCTTTTTATAAAGTGCCTGTATAACACTTCTCCACTTTATATTACCTTGTCCACATTTGAATTGAGTTGCTACCATTCTTTTTATGTTTTGCTGAATAATTGCCAGATAGACTCATTATAGATGCATTCAAACACTTGGGTAGCTTACTTGGCTGCTCTATTTTGAGGAAAATCTTTTTATTTAAACTAACCTTCTACTCTTTCCTCGTTTTTTTTTCCCCCACCCCCATGGCTTTGATGCTTTACTTTTCATAATCTAAAATAGATTTATTACACAACTAAAGGTCTTGTTTTATTTTGTGTATATCAATGCCCGCTCAAGTCATGCTGAAAAGAATTTATATCTTAACAATATTAAAACTTTCTTAATCGTGAATATGGTGGTCATCTCTATCTAATACCTATAAGATACAGAGTGACGTCTTGACCAGACCAAAACCAAGTCTATCCAGATCTAGTTAGGCAAACCCGTGGATTTAATTTAGTTAACATACAGTAAAACAGGGGAGGAGTTCCTTTAGAAAGTATGGGCTGCTTATGGTAGCTAAGCCACAGAAGGAAACTCTCCCTCCCTCAAAAAATCTTTGCTTAGAAATCCTTAGGCAGAGGAGGGGCCTCTTGAATCCCTCCTGCAATGACAGAATACTCCTGGGCTCAGTCTTAGGTATTCTTCTGCAAGTGACCTCAGCTCCTGGGAGAGTAAAAGGGCAATGGCCTTACCTGACTGCTCAAGGGACAGCATTCCACAACATTATCATTTTTGTTACTGGAGTTCATAATACTTTGACTTGTTTCAGCCGTTTGAAACTATTGAAGTATGTTTTACGATCCAGGGAGTCAATATTGCTGAATGTTTTGTGTACATTTGCAAAACTATAGATTCTTTTATTGTTAGCACTTTTTATGTGTATATGGGTTTTTGAATTTCAAGCTGAGATTTTTCTCCTCTTTCCTTATTAGCCGTCTTTATGTTTAATCTATGATATATTGAAAAATATAAAAAATTCTTTCAACATGATTGTGATTTTTTTCATCCTTTAATTTTGCAAAATTTTATTCTATGTACTTGGAATCCATGTCATCAACTTCTTATTGTAAGAAATATTAAGTATTAGTCTTTTCTACTAAACACTACTATGCTTTGGTTTAGGACAAAGAATACAAATTTTTTTCTTTCCTACCATGTAAAACCTTTATGTAAATGTTTTAATCTTCCCATTCTGTAAAAATATTGTTTACACAATGTCCCATCCAGCCCCATACCACGCCCACTCTCCTCCTACCCACACCCTCCTCCCCACCTACCCCCAAACCATCCCTGCTTTACCTCTGCATTCCCCAACTCCTAGAAACGTGATCCTCCCCCCCCCCCTTTCTTCATTTTCTTTCTGTAGATTCCTCCTTAAAAAGAGCAAATCTGGAAAGACTGTGAGGACAGACCCCAGTCAATGAAGGAAGGAAAGGGTCACCACCGGCTTTAGAGTAGACACCAAGCATGTTCCCACCCAAGGGTGCTTGCTGTGGTGGCATTGTATTCCCCAAAATATTGTGCACCCTAATAAACTTATCTGGGGTCAGAGACAGAACAGCCACTAGATACAAAGGCTAGAAAATGGTGGCACTCACACCTTTAATCCTAGCACTCCAGAGGCAGAAATCCCTCTGGATCTCTGTGAGTTTAAGGCCACATTGGAAACAGCCAGGCATGGTGACACACACCTTTAATCCCAGAAAGCGATCCTTTAATCCCAGGGAGTGATGGTAGAAAAGAAAGAAAGGTGTGAAGACCAGAAACTAGAAGCATTTGGCTGGTTAAGCTTTTGGCTGGTTAAGCATTCAGGCTTTCAAGCAACAGTTCAGCTGAGAGCCATTCAGATATGAGGACACAGAGGCTTCCAGTCTGAGGAAACAAGATCACCTGAGAAGTTGGCCAGGTGAGTTTATCTGTGACTTGTTCTGTCTCTCTGATCTTCCAGTGTTCACGCCAATACCTAGCTCAGGTTTGATTTTATTCATAAGACCATCTAAGATTCATGCTACAGCTCCCTGTCTCACTTCTGTGCGTAGTGCATCATCTTGGTCAAGAGGATGATTTTACCTTGTCAAGACACTCTTATTGGAGTGCTGGTCTCCGATTGACCCCACACTTAGTCCTTCTGCGAGCCATCTAGACTTGATCATTTTAATGAACTGATTGCCTTGTTGTTTGAAATCTCCCCTATGTCTGTTTCAGATAATGAATTATGCTGCATTCTGATACTTTCATGGTACCACTTTCATTCTTTCTCTATGCAATCTCAGCAAGGGAGGATAAAATGGCAACAAACAAACAAAAAACTATAGAACATACAAAAAGAGAAGAGCACTTCATGCCAGCCATTGATAACTGAGAAGCAAAAACTCCAGCACAATTAACATTTATAGTCAAGACTGCTGACACAGAGTTTAACATTCCTTTCATACACAGATATTTTCTGTTGTGACCCATGGTTAAGGTCTGGATCTTTATGACTTTGAAGAGGGCCTTCCACAACCATTACCTGAGAATCTCAAAAACAAAACTTCATTTTGTTCAGAGCACAGCTACCCTACCTTCCTGCATCCCCAAAGGCTAGACTTTTCCAGTCAAACACCCCACAGGAACCACCCACTGATAAGAGAGTAACTTCAAACAGAAGGAAAATTCTATGTATGACTGTCATAAAGCAATGAGCTGCTAGTGCTCTTTGAGAAGTCCACATGCGGCCTGGGGGGGGAGTGGTGGAGGAGGGGGTTACTTTCTTATGAGTGCCTTTATTACCCCCCAATTCTTATTAGTCTCCCACTGTGTTTTATAACTGGGAAGGTGCTGAAATCTTTTTTAGAATGAACCTATGAATCTTGGTTCGGCCTGTACTAAGGTCCCTAAAACTCTAGGAGAACTCTCCAGGCTGCTTGTGGTAACACTGGAGATGTGTGCCCCCTTACCTGTATCACAAAACACTTACCCCAGGAATCAGGAAATTGAAGAAAAGAGGATCATGATTTCAAACCCAACCTGGATTATGGTTGCATAAGGAAGCCTTGCCTCAAAAACACACAAAGAAAGAAAACTTGACATAGGAACAAAACAACTTGAGGAAATTTTGATATATCTTTGGAGGTACTGATGCAAAATCTACAGGAATGGAGGCGGGCTACACTTTCATTTGTTTGTTTTTGGTATTACTTAAAGCTTCCTATGAAAGAATTTCTTTACCTGGGAATGTGTACAGCAGAACACCTTGTTTAAAGACAATAGGTTTTGGAATTCTGTTTGCATGCAACTAGAAAGTGGGGCTTAGCTTTTCTGCCATTATATATACAACTCTTAACACTTAAATGAAAATTTCAGTCAATACACCACTCAGAGAGCTGCAAATATGCCCAAGGAATTTTCTAGAAAATGAAACTTAAAAACTATTTTAGATAAAAAATATTATAAATCAAAATGTATATCAGAACTAGAAAGATGTAAAATTATACATTGATGTAAGCTAGTAAATAACATTCTCAGTATAGTTATTCCTATTTTATAGCATGCAAAATGTGATTATTTGTTATTTGAAGATCTGTTATGCTTAGAATTTGTCATATTGCTTTATAACATTAGCATGTAATTCTAATTTAAAATATATTATAAAGATCAATATGCACATTTGAAGTTGTAACCTTATAACTAAACAGTTTCAAAATTTTAATATAACTTAAGTCCATTATACATATAAATTAATTTATTAGATTATCAAAATTAGTTTAGAGATTAAGTAGCTTATTCAATAATTCAATTTTTTTACTAAAAATGTAATTACTCACTTTGTAAAATGCTCATTAAAATTTGCTAGATTTAGAAGCAAAATAAAATGTATTGGTCTTAAAAATGAATGAAAAGCTATAGTTTTTATTTGTTAACAAGAAACTTAACTTTATTAATAGTCTAATTATGAATAATAGTGTTCATGTGATTACAGGTTGTTTTAGTTAGAGTTTCTATTGATATAATAAACACCATGACCAAGGCCAACTTGGAGAGTAAAGAAAGAGTTGATTTCTGCTTAATCTTAGTTCATCTCTGAAGGAAGACAGAGCAGAATTTCAAGACAGTAACCTGGAGGCAGGACCTGAAGCAGAAAACACGGAGAAATGCTGCTTATTAGCTTGCTCCTCCTGGCTTACTTGATTTGCTTTCTTACACAACCTGGGGCTGCTCACCAGAGGTAGCACTGCCCACAATGGGATCTGCCTTTGCTCATGAACTATTAACAGAGAAAATGAAGACAATGCCCTACATACTTGCCTAGAGGCCTATCTTACAGAGATTTTTCAATTAAGATTCCCTTCCGCATGATGACCCTAGCTTGTATTATCAAAAAACCTAGCCAGCACAGAAGTTGAAGCTGTGGAATATCAAAGAACTTACTTGTTTACCTTGAATAATTACTATTTCCAAAATGTTAGCAGAGAAGCTTTACAAATGTTTTGTTATGGATTGTAGAAGACAAACATTCAAGTCAGGATCCTACAAGCAAGAATAACTCCGGGAAATACTCAAAGATTTCAGAAGAGAACATGTACATCCAGACTAGAGTTAGGGTAAACCAAATGTAGACTCACTGGTTTTTATTCTATAGATGCATCAACGTTCTCCTGGAATGGTGGTATTTAGGGTTTAGCTCTACTGCCAGTAAAGGGAAACTCTCCCTCTGATCCTGTACCTCAAGTTAGCTCAATAATTTTAAAATATAACACCTGGAATCCAATAGAAAAAGATCAAGCATAGAAAAATAAAATACAGATGCAAAGGAAAGTCAAATAACAGAAATAAGCTACAAGTGATGTACATATTAAGGCATTGTGCTGACAGGAATGTGGGGAGGAAGATATCCACCTCTTTGTAATCAGAAAGCCCAAAGACAGTGTCGCAAACAAGAAGGCAGATACACATAGGTAGTATAACAAAAGTTATATTTTATTATGCTGAGGGTCATCACACAAGGTCCACACTCTCAATTCCTAACTGCAGTCCAAGTCTGTCTCCCCAAGACTGCTCACTTGTGCCAAGTATCTTAGCTGACAGTCAGGTCCAGTCTCTAACTCAAGTCTCTAATTCGGGGTGAGGATCCTGGAGGAGACTCTCCAGTCACAGAGAAGATCAAAGTGGTGTCTCTCCAGATCTGTGAAGTATAGCATTGCTCTTAGTTTCTGCTTATATACTGTCTGGTGGGCATTATGGAGTTCTAGGACTGTGTCCAGTTATCTTGAGTGAGTGATGTCACTGGGTTCTGGCTATCAAGTACAGCCTTGGATGTGGTGGAGTTCCTGACTAAGCTAATTTTACATGTCTAAACAGCATTTTTTACTGTGTTTTTTACAGACAGGGGATGGAGAAGATTTGCTCTTCAAAGATAACCCTCAATGGACCTTTTCAGTAGGATCACCTCCTATGAACAATGCCACAAAATTATTAATGCATAGTTTGTAAATCTGGTAATTAATTTCAAGATTGCAACCTTCAAAATACTTCATCATCAGTATGTCAATACCAATATAAATACTGAAAAATAACTTTAAAAAAGCCACCTTCTTGAGAAAGGAAAATTACACTCCACTACTTGGAAGAGACTTATTGAGTCTACCAGGGGCAATCTTGTAATTGTCCCTAGCATCTTGACAGCCCTAGCCTATGAAGAGTCCCAAAGAATTCTAACAAAAACTATATCTAATTATTTTGGATATGAGGGTCCCTGGTTGACCCAAAACTGCTTGCCTCATCAAAATCCAGTTAAAACTTGGGATAAGTTATCCCAGTCAAAAGCACTAGCCATCAACATGCTAATTAAAGTTATGATCTATCATTAAAAATATCTTTAAAATGAAAGCATAATTTAGAAAAAACAAGCACACGCACACACAAAAAAAGAAAAAAAACAAACACACAAGTGGAAAGTAGTACTGAAAGGGAGATTTGAACATCAATATGTGGACAATTTTATTAAACATGTAGTAAAATAAAATACATAGCTTGTTAGAGTCTAATGCCCCATCAGAAGTGAGAAGGTCAGTTCTTTTCACTCAAACATTATACTTAATACAGTAAACATTAAAAGAGCTTTTCTGCATAAATGGATTTTCTTTAAAAAAAAAAAAAGAGTCTTATATATCTCTAGGGCTCTGCTGTGTAGCCTATTAGCTGAATTCAAAGAGCTATTGCCTAACATTTATTAATCCCTGAGCTCAACCCTAGCACCATGTAAACTGGGTATGAACTTTTTGAACTTCTGAGACTCCTAACTCCACCTGCTATAAGCATGTACCACCTCACCTGGTTTTGCTAGGGATCAATCCCAGAGTTTCGTGCATGCTGACTAAGTACTCTACAAGCTGAGCTATACCCTAGGCCCAAAACAGGTAGTTTCAAATTACACACTAAGATATGCAAATAATATTAGCATGTATTCATGTACTATAAAATAATGTACAAAGTTAAAATGATAGAACTAAAAGTAAACAGAAAAAATATGATCATACAGGGAAAATTAAGACACATTCTTAGTAAAGTTTAGTATAGCCAGCACAAAAAAATAAGACAAAACTAAATTAAAATATTTCTAAAAATAATCATGGTTTGACTGTACATTAAGAAACTTGATATAATTGATATACATATACTTGTACCATAACTGTTGAAAGAACATAGTTCACTTTAGATATATAAAACATAATCTCTTTATACCAAGTCTCATCAAATTTCTGTTCAATGTGAGACTGAGTTTTTGTTTTGTCTATTAAGGAATCAAACAGGTTACTTTACATGAGAAAGATGAGTCCAAAAAATATTCTTCAGAAGAACTCATTTCAGTCACCAATATACCACATTTTCTAATCAATGAACATTATACTTTTTAGGTCCTTAATTCCCATAAATGGTTTCTTGTTTCTATATGTAAACACAAATCAATAAATCTTAAGGATACTGCTTTTAAATCTTGACAGGAACTCTAACATAACCAAAATATGTTATGTATATTTATTTTAATTAATTCATTTTTTAATTTGTTTGTTGAGATAAGGACTCATGTACATCAATATGGCTTCAAACGTTCTATATATAGCTAAGGATGGTCTCAAACTCTGGCATCTCATGATTGAGTACTATGGTGGTGCAGATGTGGTGCTGGGATTGAACTAAGGGATTCATGAATGCTAGGCAACAACTTTTCTAACTTAACTGCCTCCTAATCCCTCTATTGCTTTATGACAATTTTCTTCAAAAATATTGTTTTGCAAAGTACGTTATGTATTGATAGTTACTTTTTCAAGAATTTTGAGATAGTTTTGTCTTTAGATTTATGCAACGATTTGAAGCTACATTTATTTATCTGCTTGTTTTCAAGCTGGTAGCTTTGTTGACTCTGCTTAATCTTGCTTGGAATGTGAGAAATTAAAAAGTTGTTGAATTGAAATTGACAAAAGAATTGTAAAGAAGTCAGCAATGAGGTCAACATGCTACTTCAGGGATGAGGTATCACACAATTAATATATCTGTCATTTATTCTTTATGCAAGCTAATAAAATGTTTTGTAATAGCAGTTGGACAGTGTGATGCATACATGGGTGATTTTCTTTCACATTTTGCTTTCAGTCGTTTTTTTCTCCCTATATATCTCAAAGGAATGGAAATATGCAGAGCAGTGGTATAAAGCTTGAACAGTGATAATCGTGGCTCTGAGAAAATGACTCATCCGTTAAGAAAACTGCACCACTCATTTCTGGTGGCTCAGAGCTGCCTGTCATTACAGTTTCATGGGATCTGACACCCTCTTACAGTCTCAACAGACATAAGTACATGCAGGCGCACATGTACTCACAAGTAATACATAAATAAATCTTTTTTTTTTTTTTTTTTTTTTTAAAGAATTGAAACTTTCCACTTTGGAGTTAGGTTTAAATTCTTTCAAATAGGAAAGCTCATTTGATCTGCTAGTGTGAAAATTTAGTTCTCAAGCATAAATACAAACTACATGTATGCACATATATACATATCAAATTATATTTATATATACCTACATATTATGCGCATGCCTTTAATCCCAGCACTCGGGTGGCAGAGCCAGGTGGATCTCTGTGAGTTCGAGGCCAGCCTGGTCTACCAAGTGAGTTCCAGGAAAAAGGCGCAAAGCTACACAGAGAAACCTATATATATACATATATATACATATATCTTTGCAATCATTTGAAGTTCCTCACTTCAGGTCTAGAAACCAACTTAAATTCATCTGAACAGGTTGGATCTACTTCAGTCTCTCAGACAGAAGCAGCCAGAGTCCCAGGCTGAGAAGGATGATGGATAGGTCCAAGGCAGCTGACAAAAGACCACCATCCCATGACGCCTGTCTACCTCAGAAGCCTCCTTCCTTATCCCCTCAAGAGTCAACCGATGCCCACCAAGTTAGCTGGAAGCAGTTTTTCGGGAGAAGCAATGCCCCATTCCTGTTCACCCACTTTTTTAATAATAAGCAAAAAGTCTGGAATGTTAAGATTCTGCCACTCCAGCTATATGACCGCACATGCGTAGTTCAGTAGCTAAGCAAGGGGTCTTACATCATCAGTGCACTTCATGACTGAGCAAATACAAGCAGCGCAGTCACACAATCAGCGCATGTGCAAGGCAATCCTTAAAAAGCCAGATACCAACTCCTCCCCCTCTCTCTTTTGCTCCCCCACAACTATCTCTATCCTGCACTTGCCTCTGCCCCAGGCCTGGCCACGCTCTCTTCTGTCCCATCCTTCCTCCTAATAAAGCTCTGATACTGAGGGAGGGGGGAGACCTTGAAACTATCTCCCCAAAGCTATAAAAGAACTAAAGCTTATGTCAGTTGGAATTCTGTGTATTTTTTTAATATTTTTTGTTTATTCTTCTCTCATACAATACATCTTGAAGTACCTTCTCCTCCCTGCACTCCTTCCAATTCCTGAACCCCATTTTCTCTCCCCCAGATTGACTGCTCCTCAATTTCCCTCCAGAAAAGAGCAGGCCTCCCTGAGACAGCAACAGAACACAGAAAAACAAGATGCAAAAAGACTAGGAACAAACCCTCATATCTAGGCTGGATGAAGCAACCTATTAAAAGAAAAAGAACTTCAAGAGCAGGCAAAAGAGTCCAAGACACTCCTATTCCCATTGTTAGAAGTCCCACAAAAGCCCCAAGCTAAACAACCACAACATATATACAGAGGACATAGCACAGGCCCATGCAGGCTCCATGATTGTCCCTTCCATCTCTCAGAGCCCTGGGAGCCCTCCTTAGTTGATCTATGGATCATGTTCTTCTGAAGTCCTTGACAACTCTGGCTTCTATGATCCTTCTTACTCTTCTGTGGGTTTTCCAGATCTCTGCCTACTATTTGTCTGTATGTTTCTTTTTCTGCTCCCATCAAGTGTCAGAGGAGGTCTTTCTGATGATGATTGGGCTAGGCACTGATCTATGAGTATAGCAGAATAGCTTTTTTTTTTTTTTTTTTTTTTGCCGGTCAAATTTGGTACTGCCCTCGGACTCTGGGGCATTCAGCTTACAGTTCCTAGCCACCTTGGGCATGGGCCTCCTCTCCTGGTGTAGGTCTCAAGTTCTACCAGTCATTAGTTGGCCACTCACACAAGCTTCAAGCCACCATTACCCCAGCACATCTTGCATGGAGGACAAAGTGTGGGTTGAAGGTTTTGAGAAAGGGTTGGTTTCCCTTCCAACTTTCCCAAGTTACAGAAAATAGCTGGATCAGGCTCTTAATCCTCCATTACTAGTAGTAATCTGCTAGGGTGACCTTCATAGGTTCCAGGAAGTTTCCACTTCTGTAGGTTTCCATATCACCCCCCAAATGCCCCCAATTTCACAGTCATCTGTCCCCAAAATCTCTCCCTGTGCCCTGCCTCTCCATCCCTCCTGTTTCCTTCCCCATCCTCCCTTTTTGCCCATTCCATCCATTTGCCTGCAAATATCATAATGTCAATTTTACAAAAGCTGAGTAGTACTCCATTGTGTAAATGTACCACACTTCTTTATCTGTTCTTCGGCTGAGGGGCATCTATGTTGTTTCCAGGTTCTGGCTATTATGAATGAAGCTACTGTGAACACAGCTGAGCAAGTGTCCTTGTAGTAGAGTGAAGTGTTCTTTGGGTATATGCCCAAGAGTGCTATAGCTGGATAATGAGGTTTCTGAGGAATCACAACATTGATTTCCATACCGACTTTACAAGTTTGCGCTGCCACCAGCAATGTGTTCCCTTTGCTCCATATCTCTGCCAGCTGTCACTTGTGGTTTTTTTTTTTTTATTTTAGCCATTCTGACAGGTATAAGATAGACTCTCAGAATCATCTTGAATTGCATTTCCCTGATGGCAAAGGATGTTGAACATCTCCTTAAGTGTTTCTCAGTCATTTGAGAATCATCTTTTGAGGACTCTGTTTAGATCTGTACCCCATTTTTAATTGGATTATTTGTTTCATTGATATCTAGCTTCCTGAGTTCTTTATATATTTTGAAAATCAGCCCTCTGTAGGATGTGGGGTTGGTGAAGTTCTTTTCCCATTCTGCATGCTTCCATTTTGCCCTATTGATGGTATCCTTACAGAACCTGAAATGTTTCTGTAAGATGATTTCTTTTGTCCATTCTTTATTTCTGGATTCTTTATCAAAAAAACAGTTATCTATATGTGTGTGGATTTATTCATAGGTTTTTGGTTTGATTCTATTGATCAACATGTCTCTTTTTATGCCAATACCATGTGGTTTTTATTACTATAATTCTGTAGTGCACCTTGAAATCAGGGATGGTGATATCTCCAAAGTTCTTTTATTGTTCAGGATTGTTTTAACTAGTCTGAATTCTTGATATTTCCATATGAAGTTAAGTATTGTCCTTTCAAGGTCTGTAAAGAACTGTATTAGAATTTTGAAGGGGATTGCATTGAATCTGTAGATTGCTTTTGGTAGGTGGCCATTTACTATGCTGATCTTACCTATCCATGTCATAAAAGATCTTTCAATCTTCTGATATCTTCTTCAATTTCTTTTTTCCAAAACTTGAAGTTTTGTCATACAAGTCTTTCGCTTGCTTGATTATGGTTATCCAGTATTTTACAATGTGTGTAAAGGGTGTAGTTTCCCTGATTTTGTTCTTGGTCCATTACTCAAAAAATTAGTATCCCTCTTATAAAAAAGTGACAAATTATAAGAGGGATATTAATTTTTTTGAGTTAATCTTCTATCTAGTCTCTTCATTGAAGGTATCTGTCAGCTCTAGATCTTCCTTGATGAAATTTTGGGGGTCACTTGTTTTTATTATCATGTCATCTGAAAAGAGCAACTTTGACTTCTTCCTTTCCAATTTATATCCTTTTCATCTCCTTCAGTGCAAGTGTTCCAGCTCTGGGAAGAAAGATAGCCCAATTGTCAGAAGTCAGGCTATACCTGCAAGTATTACAGCTCTAGAGAGAAAGGAACCCTGACTGCCAGAAGTCAGGCTATACCTGCCAGTGTTACAGCTCTGGAGAGAAAGGAACCCTGACTGCCAGAAGTCAGGCTATACCTGCCAGTGTTACAGCTCTGGAGCGAAAGGAACCCTGACTGTCAGAAGTCAGGCTATACTTGCCAGTGTTATAAGCTCTAGAAGGAAAGGTATCCTGACTTGTTGGGAAGTCAGGCTATACCTGCCAGTGTTATAGCTCTAGACAGAAAGATATCCTGACTGTCAGAGGTCAGCTGTGAAGGGAAGATATCTGGGATACCTACAGCTGTGAGGAGAAAGGTATCCTGGCTTGTCAGGTAGTCAGGCTATTCCTGAAGCTGGATTCTAATGGGGGGTGGTCTTCCCACAGGTTGTGGCAATCCTGCTCCTCTCTGAGTTTTGCTCTGCTAAGAGAGTTTCCCAGAAGAGATATCTGGCCCAAGTTGTTACTTCTGCTTCACTCTGCTAAGGGGAAAACCCCTGTAGAAATATAGCAATCTGTTCTGGCTCTGGCAAAAAGGTGTTACTTCTGCTCTGATCACCTAAGGAAGTTTTCCAGCAGAAATTCTGCTCTGCTCCAGTGAAAAGAAGCTCTTTACCCAAAACTGTTTCAAGAGATTTATTTTGGAAGGAAGAATCCAGAAGACTGGCTGCCTCTGCCAGGGTAGAGAAGGACAGCTGCCAACTGAACAGGGCTCCTTAGGGGCAGAGTTTTTCCAGGGAAAGCATTTTCAGTGTGGGAATTGGTTGGATTTCAATCCCCTTGAGCTTGGACAAGCTCAGACTGGCTAGATTTCATGCTTGGGAATTGATTGGTTTTCTGCTCAGGTTGGCTTTGTGCTTACTTGGTAAGGGACAGATTGGCTCCAGTTTCAGGGCCAAAGTGTGTTTCTTTCACTGGCTCAATTTAGCCTTTTGACTCTAGTTTCAAGGCCAGGGTGTGTTTCTTTTACTGGCTCTGGGTTCAGAGCCAGGGTATGTTTCTTTCACTGGCTCTGGGTTCAGAGCAAGGGTGTGATTCTTTCACTGGCTCTGGGTTCAGAACCAGGGTGTGATTCTTTCACTGGCTCTGGGTTCAGGGCCAGGATGGGTTTCTTTGGTTGGCCCCTTTACCCTACATTCAGTTGTCTGATTATTCTATATAGAACTTCAACTGCTATTTTGAACTAATATACAGAGAGTGAACAGTTTTGTCTTGTTCCTAATATAATGCAATTGCATTGAGTTTCTCTCCATTTGATTTGATGTTGGCAATAGGCTTGGCATAAATAGCCTTTATTATGTTTAGGTATGTTCCTTGTGTTCCTAATCTCTCCAATACTTTCATCATGAAGGGGGATTGGATTTTGTCAAAGTTTTTTTTCAGCATCTAATCAGATGATCCTGGTGTGTGTGTGTGTGTGTGTGTGTGTGTGTGTGTGTGTGTGTATGTGTGTGTTTTCTTTTCGTTAGTTTATATGTTGGATTACATTGACTGATTTTTGTACATTGAACCATCCCTGTATCTCTGGTCATCTGTCTACTTGGTAATGGTGGATGATGTTTGGTGTCTTCTTGAATTCAATTTGCATGTATCTCATTAAGTATTTTGCATCTGTATTCACAAGGGAATGGTCTGTAATTCTTTGCTGAATCTTTGTGCTGTTTGAATATCAGAGTCTTTGTGACCTCATAAAATGAATTTGGCAATGCTCTTGTCTCTATTTTATGGCATAATTTCAGGATTATCAATTTTAACTCTTCTTTGAAAGACTGGTAGAATTCTGCACTAAAACCATCTTGCCCTAGGCTATTTTTGATTGGGAGAATTTTAATCACTGCTTCTATTTCTTTCATTTAAGTTGTTTATCTGATCTTGATTTAACTTTGATAAGTGGTATCTATCCAGAAAATTATCTATTTCTTTTAGATTTTTCCAAATTTTGTGGACTAAGATTTTTAAAGTATGACCTAATGATTCTTTGAATTCCTTCATTGTCTGCTGTTATGTCCCTTTTTTTTGTTTCTAATTTTGTTATTTGAATATGTTATCTTTTATTTAGTTTTATTGTCACAGTCAATTATTGAGGCAAGCCAATGAAACTCAAGTCAGGAACTAGAAGCAATAATTGAAGAAGAGACCATGGAGGAATGTTGCTTACTGCTTTGTTGTCCATGGCTTGCTCAACTTGCTTTCTTATACAACATGGGGCTACCATTCAGAGTGCCTAGATCTCCTCGATCAATCATTAATCAAGGAAATGCCCCAAAGATGTATAGTTCCTTAGTTGAGTTCCTCTTTTACAGGTGACTCTTTGTGTTAACAAAAACTAACAAACACACTCATTTTTGAAACAATGTATGATCTTGACAAAAAAAAATGGACATCAGTATAAGAGAAAAATATGTAAAAGATCTAAGAAATAGACATGGGGAAGGATGATATTATAAAAAAAATTATAAATTCTTAGTTGAAGAACTTCTGTTAGCCAAGAACACTATTAATTGTATTTTTTAATATGACATTAAAGATAGATTTCCTAATGGAAAAGGCCTAAATATTTACTAACTCATGAATGGGCACTAAAGATGTGATACATAAACACAATGGAATTTTATCCAGCTATAAAGAAAACAAATACACAAGAAACTGGTGAAACTGGAAATATATTTCACTGAGATAGCCCAGACCTGGAAAGACAAACATTGCATTTTCTCTCTTCTTTTTATACCCTAGCTTTGAATTTTCAAATTTATGTGTTTAATTTGGAATGTGTGTAGAGGTTGAGAAGAAAACATCCATAAGAGAGAGGAAAGAAAGAGATTTTAAGCCCGAAGGGGATAGGAAAACACATGTGATATGAGAGTAGTGATGGGAAACATTGAGGGTTGAAACTTTAAGCATTAATGGGGGGAGGAGATTATGTGGATGAGTTATAAAAAACAATAATGTAGATGTATAAAAGGTCTTATGGAAACCCACTCCTTCATAAGCTAATATAAAATATAATTTTAAAATGGGAATACTCTACATGAAGACATGAGTTACTAAATAAAATCTCAGTAGCAGGCATAGAATACCTCCCTGCAAATCATTGGTTGGGTATGATACAGAATCCCATCAAAGGACCTAAGCTATTGCCATTGCAATTTCATTTTCTACTGTTGTTAGGTGGTGAGACCTTATCCCTGAAAACACATGCTTTGGAAGTAGAACATAGAGAAACCGAACTGGAATTGACCCAGAAACTTTCTCCCCACTATCCAGCTTTCATATTCTTAGAAGGTGATAGATACTCTGTTGAGAAAAGTTTTCAATGGCTTTACCCACTGATGGACCCTTCATACTATAGCACTGGTTTGCCAGGCAAGATGTACTGATTGGTATGATAATGACATCAACATTATGGGGGCAACCAAATTCTTTTCTGTCTTTCTTCCTTCCTTTTTTTCTTCTTTTCTTCCTTTCTTTATTTTTTTCTTTGTTCTTATTTCATGTGTACGGATGGTGTGCCAGTATGTATGTCTATGTACCATGTACATGCCTGGTACACAGAGAGTCCAGAAGAGAATGTTGAATCCTCTGGAAGTGGAGTTACATGGTGGTTTTAAGTGACCACGTGGGTGCTGAGAATTGAACCTGTAACCTCTGAAAGTGCATCCAGTGCTCTTAACTGACAACTACCCAGCCCCATAATGATTTTTTCTTGGATTTCAGGCCTTTTTCACAAGAGACATTCCATGTCTGGTACTATATATCTGGTCAAAATGCTCAGGAGTTCATAAGCCATACCAGTGAACCTATAGTTGTTTTTCTAGATGATCATGTTGTCAAACTGCCTTTTAAATATTCAAAGATAGATTAGGGCTGTTCTCAACCCTGGGCAGAAAAGCTTCTTTTTTTGCAGTAGGCAGCAATATGTTGAGAGATTAATTACTGGCCAAAGTACAGAGAATAAGTAATTGTTCAGTGCTCAGCCCTAAATTTGATATTTATATCCGTCTTAATCAGTGTTTCTATCACTGTGATGAAACACCGTGGCCAAACAGCAGGTTGGGGAGGAAAGGGTTTTCTTGGCTTGCACTTTCACATCACAGTCTGAAAGAAGTCAGGACAGGAACTCAAACAGCACAAGAACCTGGAGACAGGAGGCAGGAGCTGATGCAGTGGCCATGGTGGAGTGCTACTTACTGACTTGCTCCCTTCGGCTTGTCCAGCTTGATCTCTTATAGAACCCAGGACCATCAGCTCAGGGATGGCACCTCCCTCAGTGGGCGGGGCCCTTTTCCCTATCAATCACTAATTTAAAAGATTTCCTACAGGGTTGCCTATAGCCTGATCATATGGAGGCATTTTCTTAACTTGTGTAAAGTTGGTATAAAACTAGACAGCACAGCACACACCTTTAATCCCAGCACTCGGGAGGCAGAGGCAGGCAGATCTCTGTGAGTTCAAGGCCAGTCTGGGCTAACAGAGTGAGTTCCAGGACAGCCTCCAAAGCTACACAGAGAAACCCTGTCTCAAAAAACAAAAACAAACAAATAAACAAACAAAAAAACTAGCCAGCACAATAGAAATCCCTCTAAAATGCAGGGAACAACATGGAAGAGGAGACAGAATGCATGTAAGATATGGAGGATAGAGAGGGACGCTGTGAAATGCTGTCCTGATACAACATGACCTTTGAATCATGACCTTACAGCAATTATGGCTACCTACACAAAATCCACACAAGCCAATCAACATTCCAGCACTGATCAGAGATGCCCTTATGTGGCTCCACCCCTAGCTGAGGAGATATTGGCAGTTGGCAGCTACTGGGGAAAGGGGAATCGTTTTAATTGGGAGTATGGCCACAGGTAGGTTGCTTATGCACCTGGGGGAGGCCCCTCACCCATGTACAAGTAGCAGCAATAACTGTACTTGCTGGCATGTAAGAAAAGTAATATTAGAAAAGAAGGGGATATGAAAGTTGGAGGGAGAAACATTAAGGGATTCTGGGGGAAATGGGTTTGAACACAAGCCACCAGGTTTGGCAGCAAGTACCTGTGCCTGCTGAGCTGTGTCTCTAGCCTCATCTTTTCATTTTGCATGAACATATATTTCAAATGGTTTTTAATTTTAGTAAGGTCAGATATATTATTTTAATTAGGATTTACTCCATGCTTCATGTCTCTGGAGTTGACTGTTAATTACATTTTCTCCCCCTCCATTAATACCGAATGGGATTTATCATTTTGCATTGTACATTTGAAGTTACTGTTGTGGACAATGTAAGATCTGTGTCTAAATGCATGCTTTTTATTTGTAGATGAACATCCAGTTATTTTAGCAACAGTTTTTGAACTATTTTTTTTCTCCAGTGTGTCAAAAATGAGTTGAGGTCATTTCTGTGAGTCTACTGGGCTCCTTCTTCTGCATTCATCTATATGGTGTTTGAAGAAGAATGTCCCACACAGGCTCAGATATTTGTGTACTTGGTCTTCAAATGGTTCAGCTTTTTAGGGAGGTGGTGCACTCTTGCTGGAGGAAGTATATAACTGGGTTCAGACACTGAGACTTTGCAGCCTCCTCTTACTTTCACATCACTCCTTCTGCTTCCTGATCACAGTTAAATATTTGATCTCTCTGTTTCCTTCTTTGACTGCCTGCTGCCATGTTTCCTATACCACTTATGAACTCCCCTCTTGAACCATCAGCCAAAGTAAACTCTTTCTTCCATAAGTTGCTTTTGGTCATGGTGTTTTATCACAGTAATAGAGAAACAACTAATACAATCTATTTCCCTGGGCTTCCCATTCTTTCATCAGTCAGTATATTGATTGTCACCCTTCTACAGGAAAGGTTAGTCTTCCATTTTCCATGTTGTCTTCTTCCCCTTCCATGTTGTGTTGACTGATCTTGGTGTTTTGGCTCTTCATCTAATTTTTACAGTGAGTTTTGCATGTACCCACAACTAATGAACTGGAATCTAGGTGATGTCTCTTTGATTATGCCAACTTAATATAGTCAAACTGACAACAATACTGAGTTATCATCCACAATTTTGAATATGCTGCTACTTATTAACACTTAGATTTATTTACTTTTAAATTTTGATTTATTAGCTATTTTAACTTTCCCATATGTGATTTTATATCTGTATTCAGTCATTTTCTGTCTGCTTTTCAGTTTGGAAAGTTGCTACTGATGCATCTCTATTCAGAGAATCTTTCCTTGGGCATACTTGATTCTCTAAGAAGCCCATGAAGGACATTCTTTCTTTTGGCTCAGTGTCTGTCTCTGTCATTCTCTCTTCTTTTATGAGAAAGAGTCTACTTGGTGTTCCAGGCTGGACTAGAATTCAGTCCAAGGTGGCCCCAAACATGAAGAAATCCTCCTGCCTCATTCTTCCAAGTGCTAGGAATACAAAAATATATTAAGAACTTTTACAGTGGTGTCAATGACTGCAGATTCATAACTGATAATGAAAGACTTTGAAGGCTTCTGTGACAGCCCTCCCCACCAAAACACACACACACACACACACACACACACACACACACACACACACACACATACACACACACAGAGGAAGCTATTAGAGACAATCCTTAAAAACTGGGTAAAGATGCTGAAGTGTAGCTCTTCAAAGTTGATGGCTTCTAGCAGGGGTGGGGTAGAGGGAAAGGATTCAGTTTTCTTTAAGGGACTGGCCACTGGGAGATTGACCATGCTCATGAGTATATGGGCAACACAAATTGGACCTGGTGGGTTTCGTTTTTTTTTTTTTTGGGGGGGGGACATAGGGATGGGATTGTGGACCTGGGAGTAAGGGAGGCAAGTGTGACCAGGGTGCATTGTATAAAATCTCCAAATAATTAAGAAACCTATCATGTTGGGGAAAAAAACAAGTATTAGCCATTATGACTGACTTGTTTTTCATCTTGAAAACTTATTTCAGACTTTTTGATAGAATGCCCTACTTTGCTATCCAAATATTCTGGATTATCTACTTTTCTTCACCAGAGCCCTTAGCGAATTTT
The DNA here is from genome assembly GCF_004664715.2 of Peromyscus leucopus. Lineage (NCBI taxonomy): Eukaryota > Metazoa > Chordata > Mammalia > Rodentia > Cricetidae > Peromyscus > Peromyscus leucopus. Next base: position 1,087,300 of record NC_051064.1, on the reverse strand, counting down.
TCACACTTTGTTTTATAATTACACTTGATTATTCCCAATATCTCTATCTGTTCTAACCTTAGACTATGTTTTTCAAGTTCTGCCTTGTAAAATTTTTCACTGAAGGTGGAAAGTAGTGATTTATTAATTGAAAAACTAAAGCAAGCATCCCTTTAGTAATGTAGTGCAGAGTGTAATGCAGGGTAGAGAGTGAGTAAAACCTTTTCATAATTCTCTTATTTTATCCTAGTCTCTTAGTGGACATGCAACTTGAACTTGAACTTCCCAAGTGCTACTTGCTCATATAGATGATGTAAAATGGATAGAGGTAGCTCAGTGACCACATTTCTTTCTCACAAAGGAAGCCTATAACAGAGTGAAAGTGAATGTCATTTCCCTGAGATCAATTAGGTTCTCACATAGCCATGATAACTTTGGCGTTGGCAGGACACATCTTATTAAGAAAACACATAGAGCTTGGTAGCTCATTCTCCCTAGTGTCTGCTGGAAAGCTGACCCAGTTATCTCTTATTGGCATTGTGAGAATCTGAAAATTCCTGGAAGTAGAACTCCAGGTGGAAGGGCCATTTTCCCCAAGCTGAGTTCTCCTTAGAGCCTGTATGTCTCAGACTTACCCAGCAGGAGCTGCTAGCAATTTGTCTCTTAAGTTTGCCTTCCCTCATTTTTTCATACATCCTATGGAGGTTCTCCACATAGGTTTTGACTCCATTATGCAATTCCTTGGACCCACCTGTCTATCTCAACTCTGGAAGCAACAATTTACTCTATGACCTCAATTAGCTGATAGATGAGATGAGTTGCTAAATTTTATTTAAGTTTTTAGTTGGCTAGAATATCAATATGACTTCAAACTTTGTTTCCCCTTGATGGAAAAACTAGAAACCATTAAACATTAATGCTTTAAAGTTGCACGAGTCTGTACACTTTATTTGATCAATACTACCAAATAAATACTGAATAAATAAGAGTCTGAAAAAGTAGCATATTTACTAAATAGTGTTATCTAAACAAAAAACATCATAGAAGTTACATATCCATATTATTATGGGTTCAAAAGAAAGGTTATGTCCACGAGAATTATCAACCCCTATTTCTGGCATTCTGTATTTATTTATATGCTGAAATTAAAAAGAAGAGATGACAAGGGCTAGAGAGAGCATTCAGCAGGTGAAAGCACTAGGTGATTTTCCAGAGGATCCAAGTTGACCTTCTAGAACTTCTATCAGGAGGCTCGAAACCACTTGTAACTCAAGCTCGAAGACATCTGAAACTGTCTCTGGCCTCTAGGGTCACCCTCACTCTATGTGGTATACATATAAAATCATACCAATATATATAAGTAAAATAAAATGAAGAAAAGAAGGGGTGGCAATATACATTCTTCTGATCATGGTTCTAGCTTTGCATTGTTTCCATTACAAATTATGGTAAAATTGTGGTTAAGAGCAGGAGTCGAGAGGTAGAATATGGTTGAGTGGTACAGGAATGTATAGCATAAGTGGTCTTAGTGTCACCCTACAGCATCAATACAACAATCAAAACCTTAGGTAACAGTAAAGAGAGTCCTGACCCATCTCTGAAGACCTGACAGAAGAGTAAACAAAGAAAGAACTTGGACCATCTTAACATTATGGAAGTACTTTGAGAAAAAAAAATAAGACCACTGTAGAAAGGCCAAGTTTCCATGACCAAAATAATCTAGAGAATGATAACAATAAACAGTAATAGGTGCAGTTGTTACCCAGCATCTCCCAGCAAATTCACAATGCCCATAGGTCAGTAAAAGGCTGGGAAACAAACTATTCCAAGACATTTTTAGGGAAGAGCATCTGCCTTATTCCATGTGATCAACCACTTATAGAGTGGAAGCCTGTTGACTATGATTGGTTAGCTCACTACTGTGGGTTGGATAGTGTGCAGTCATACCACCAGGATCTCTGTGAAGGAGAAGAACACTAAAGGAGACATGGAGAGTGCAGACCCAACTGCTGGCTACTCAAGCTTCTTCAGATTTTAGTGTTCTGACTTCAGGAGCAGGGTGTGCCAGGCTTCTTATATAGAAACTCAGTATGCCATGTAGGCTGGCGGCCAGGTCATGCCTTCGCTTTCTCCTATAGTAGGAAGGATAATGTTGAGTATGACAGTAACAGAAGCCTAGTGTCATGAGAAGTGGTAAGAGTGAAGAAATAGGATGTATTCATCATAAAGGACTTGATGTGGCATGACATCATAGGCATTGGACTGCAGAAGTAATGATGGGGTCTTAGAGAGGAGAGGGCATGACAAGATCATTTATGTTTTGTTGTGACTCACAAATTCAATTTTTCAGGAAAACGATTTTTCTTCTTCTATAGTAACATCATAGTCCAATTCCACGTTTTCAAAGCCTCTGCTGCACCAAATAAAGAAAAATATCTTTAATTTTCAAAGTGTATAAACAAAAAATATTGTAAAGTTAATAATGATGTTTAAAGTAATATCTTAAGTGAGACAGTTGTTTAGCTTGAACTGTTTAGGGGACCCCCAGGCAGTGGGATCGGGACCTGTCCCTAGTGCATGAGCTGGCTTTTTGGAACCTAGTGCCTATGGTGAGACACTTCGTGCAGCCTTGGTGCAGATAGGAGGGGCTTGGATCTGCCTCAACTGAATGTACCAGGCTCTGCTGACTCTCCATGGGAGAGGTGGGAATAGGAGGTGGGCTAGGGGGGAAGGCTGGGGGGTGGCAGGAGGGAGGACAGGGGAATATGTGGTTAATACGTAAAAAGAATAGAAAAATCTCTTAATTACAAAAGAGGAAAAAAACAAAAAAGTAATATATTCACTTTAATATTCATTGCTGCAAAAATTTCATGGATTTTAAGTTGTTAGAATACATTAAAAAAAAAGAAATTGTTTTGCAGCTTTGTTAGTGACTTCCAACTTAGGAAGGCTTAGTTCAACATGTAGTTTCATCTGGAATACCAAGTAGTCCACAGGCTGTCTTAGTCCCAATGGAATTCTGAGAATCCCCAGCCAGTTCTCAAAATCCATGGCAGATGAGTACTCTGAGCTCTCTGTAACTGTAGAAAAGTCTCAACCTGCAGAAATGGAGAGACACTTGTGTATGCTGCTCAGACAATGGTATCTCTATTTGTGGTGCTTGGAGTGGTAAGAACTCAGAATATGTCACTCAGACTGATCTTAAGCACTGTCACATAGAACTTGGTCCTTTGGTTTTGTCCAGGGCTCTTTCTAGCTGCAGGTTTCAGGTACACCACCACTTCTGGATGGGGATTAACCACATCATTGATCTTGATTTCCTTTCCAGCCAAGCATTTCTTATTTAATGAAAAATGAATGGAAGTAGATATTGCACATCACTTTGAAATTATTATTCATAAGTTCAAAAGGTTTAACTTTCACAGAATAGAGGTATTTGTTTTTCATTTCATACTCCAGTAGTTATCATGTTCTTAGTCATGTTTATAAGCTGTTGGCCCATAGGTCTTCAGGGAGATTATGCAAAGATTGCATGCTTCACCAGAGTATACACATAATATTTTTTATATTTGGCCACATATGAAAAAAGCATATGTAATATGTTTAGGGATTCAGTCTATATTTTTCAGTTTTGATCAGTACTTGTTTGAGTGGATCATTTTTTAAAATAACAATCATATTCTCTTTTCTCTCATGCCCCATTGTCCACACCATTACTAATATTTCCAAACATCATTTCTGAGTGTTTACTAATTTCCATATTCCAAGGAAATCATATTTTGTCAATGTTCTCAGTTTGTCCTAATTATAACAAAATTTGTTTAAGTACTATAAATACTCTTTTGTCTTATTTTGGAAGTTAACATTCAGGGCAAACTTGCAAATAATTCTATGGCCACTGCACACCAGAATGCGCATTTGAGTCTAGACTGGCTAAATCCTTAATCTCTGCAGCACAGTGCATCCTAATGCATATCACATTCTATCTTATAAATATTAATGACTAGTGAGTCTTTCTCACTAGGTTTCAAACTCAAAAACAATAAAAATGTGTATTTGTGTTTCTGCTTATATCTCTTCAATTCATTTCTTGACCCCAGCATGTACAAAAGCAAATATTTGTGAAATATTAATTATGCCTGAATGGTTAAAATTTTCTTAATTTCATTTTTCTTCTAGAATTGCCATGCTATTTTTTTATTGGATATTTTCTTCCCATGTATTATAGAGAGATTTAGAGAGTCATTTCCGAGGAGCTTCAATTATAGGGGATGTGTGCTTCTGAAATCTTACTCTGTGTGTGGCTTATGATGCTATGAGAAAGTATTTCAGAGTTTCCTCTTTCAGTGACTGGGTTGGACTTCCAGCATTGAAACAACAGCATAACTTCCCTTACAGAAAATGCAGTCCAACTCTAGGAGAATATGAGTGTTTCTTTAAACAGGTGACACCACAGATTTTGTCAAGTCAAATCTTACTTACTTGTTGGTTAATCCTTCATTTGTATCTAAGTGAGTTTCTAAATAGTCCAAGGGCACTTATGATTTGTAATGAAAGAGCCAGTAATGAACCTTATCTCTTTTTGCTTATATTTTTACAGGAAGGATTTAAGTTGGAACTTGATTTAAAAATGCCTATGAGAAAAATATAAAGGGTTATAACGGATTATTGACAGTGCTCCACATGTGGAGAAATTGAATATTTTTAGTGTTTATTTTCATTTTTAAAAAATTTACATGGCAGCTATACTCTTTTTGTGTGTCTGTTTGGTGTGTGCTGTGTTTATGTGTGTGTGGAGGTGTACTTGCTCACACATAGCAGTGTGCATGTCTGACGGACTGATTGGGTGTCTTCCTTTATGGCTCTCCACCTTGCTTTTTCAGGCAGGGTCTCTCACTGAACTGCAGTAGTATAGGCATTGAGACCAAGAGTCAATAAGTGGGATGCCATGAAACTAAAAAAGCTTTTTTATAGCAAGGAACACCATCATTTGAGTGAAGAGGCAACCTACAGACAATGGGGAGAAATCTTTACTATCTAGACATCTGAGATATGTATCTAGAATATGTAAAGAACTTAAAAGCTAAATATAAAGAAAAAAACTAATTTTAAAAATGGGTCATGGAACTAAACAGAGAGTTCTCTGTAGATGAAATAATAGCTGAGAAGCATGTTTAAAATGTCAACACCCTTAACTATCAGGAAAATGCAAATTAAAAATACTTTGAGATTTCATTTTACCCGTCAGAAAATGTTGACAAATGCTAGTGTGGGTGTGTGAAAGAGGAACACTTTTTTCCTGCTAGTGAGAACACAACCTGGTGAAGCCACTATGGAAACCTGTGTGGACATTCCTCAAAAAGCTAGAAATAGATCTAGCATAAGATCCAGCTACACCACGCTGTGGCAAAAAAAAAAAAAAAAAAAAAAAATCTAAGAATTCTATATACTACTTCAGAGATACCTGACCTCTCTAGCTCTCCAGAATGCAGATTGATTATCATTAACTTAACAGTCAATATCTAGATACAAGTGAATACATATCATAGTTGACTATCTGTGTCTGGGTTACCTCATTCAGAATGGTATTTTTTTTTTCTAGTTCCATCCACTTGCCTGCAAATTTCACGGTGTCATTTGGAAGGACGGGCCTTGAGACAGGGTTTCTTTGTAGCTTTGGAGCCTGTCCTAACTCACTCTGTAGACCAAGCTGGCCTTGAACTTACAGAGACCCACCAGTGTCTGCCTCCCGAGTGCTGGGATTAAAGGCATGCGCCACCACCGCCTGGCCATGGTGTCATTTTTTTTTTTTTTTAACAGCTGAGCAATACTCCAGTGCATTAATGTACCACATTTTCTTTATTCATTATTCTTCTAAAGAATATCTGGGTTGTTTTCAATTTCCATCTATTATTCGTAGCGTAGCTTTGAAGATGGTTGAACAAGTGCCTCTGTGGTAGTTTGAGTATATAACCAAGAATGGTATAGCTCGTTATTGAAGTGGATCAAATCCCACCTTCCTGAGGAACCACCACACAGATTACTGTGGTGGTTATAAAAATCTCCACTCCTACCAGCAATGGAGGAATGTTCCCTTTACTCCAGATCCATGTCCGTTTGAGTTGTCACTTGTTTCTTGATCATAACCATTCTTTCTTGTGTAAGATGAAAACTCAAAGTTTTGATTCATATTTTCTTTATGGCTAAGGACATTGAACATTTCTTTGTGGTTTTCAGTATTTGAGTTTCCTTTTTTTCAGAATTCTCTGTTTAGATCTATCCCCCATTTTTAATTGGGTTATTTGTTTTCTTGATACCTAGTTTATTTTAGTTCTTTATATATTTTGAATGTTAGGCCTCTATCTGATGTGTAGTTGGTAAAAACTCTTTTCTGTAGGCTGTTGTTTTGTTCTATTGGTGGTATCCTTTGCCTTACAGAAGCTTTTCAGTTTAGTGAAAATTTAGCATTTGTTGTTCTTAGTGCCTTGTGTTAACAGTGTTCTGTTCAGAAAGTCTTTTCCTGCACCAATGAGTTCAAGGCTACTCCCCACTTTCTCTTCTTTCAGGTTCAGTGTATCTGGCATTATGTTATGATTTCTGATCCACTTGGAGTTATTTTGTTCAGGGTAGTAAACCTGGCTTTACTTTGATTCTTCTACATGCAGCCATCACGTTTGAAAGCATCATTTGTTGAAGTTGCTGTCTTTTTTCCAGTGTGTTTCTGGCGTCTTCATCAAAACTCAGGTACTGAAAGGAACCAAAAATCTTTATAACTCAGTCTCTAATTCAATTCCTTTAGTCAGTGTGTCTCCATGCTGTTTTTTGTGTGTTTGTTTGTTTGTTTTAACTATTATTGTGTAGAACAACTTGAAGTAAGGGATAGTGATCCATTCCATAGGATTGTTTTAGCTATCTTGTTTTGTTGGTTTGTGTGTGAGTGTGTGTGTCTCCACATTTAACTGAAAATTGTTTTTTCAAGTTCTGTGAAGAATTACCTTGGAATTTTAACAGAGATTGCATTGAGTTTGTAGATTGCTTTTGGTAGGATGGTCTTTTTTACTATATCAATCCTATGGATTCAATACAATGTGAGATCTTTCTATCTTCTGTTATACTCCTCAATATTTTTCTTCAATGACATGCAGTTTTTATCACACAAGTCTTTCCCTTGCTTTGTTAGAGTTACCCCAAGAAATTGTACATTATTTTAGGCAACTGTGAAAGGCAGTGTTTCCCTCATTTCTTTTTCTATCCATTTGTTATTTGTATATAGGAGAGCTACTGATTTTTGTGTTTGTTTTTCAAAATTAATTATTTTTTTTGTTTTCAGTACATCTTGACCACAGTTTCCCCTCCCTCCACTTCTCCCAGCTCCCTTCCACCACCTCCCCTCTCTCTCAGATCCACTCTTCCTCCATTTCCTTTCAGAAAAGAGCAGGACTCCCAGGGATATTAACCAAACATGGTATAACAAGATGTGATAGGATTAGGCACAAAACCTTATATAAAGACTGAACAAGGCAACCCAGTACAAGGAAAAAGGTTCCAAGATCAAGCAAAATAGTCTGAAACAACTCCACTCCTACTATTAGGAGTTCCACAATAACACCAAGCTAACAACCATAACACATATGCAGAGGACTTATCACAGACCCATGCAGGCTCCATGATTGCCACTTCAGTCTCTCTGAACTCTGCTTAGATGATTCTGCAGGCCATGTTCTCTTGATGTCATTGACCCATCTGGATCCTATAATTCTTCCTCCTCTGTCTTCCAAGAGTTTCTCTGAGCTCCAAGCAGAGGGACCCAATATAAAGATCTCCATTTTGGGCATTCTCTCTGCCTAAAGTTTGGCTGTGGCTCTCTGCATCTTTTCCATTCAGCTACCAGTGGAAGCCTCTCTAATGAAAACTGGACTAGGCAACAATATATGAGTATATAAGAAATATAATTAGGAAAAATTTTGTTCATTTTTTTTTATTACAGGTCTCTGGGCTATCCACCCTCTGGTTCCTGGTCATTCAGGCAGTTTTCAGCATGTTTCCCTGTAGTTGGAATTCATTCCACCAATTGGCCTTGAGGTATAAGCCTCAGGGCTTGGCTTCTGATCTGAGTAAGTGGTAGCTTAAAAGGAGAGAGAAGGGGTCACACCATTTCTTCTTGGGGTAGATTCAGACAGCTGAATCCATTTGCTCCTGGGCAGAACAGACAGCAGATGTTCACTTGGTTCTGTATTTGTGAGTGTATCTTCCCTTTATTGCCTTAATAAGTCCTTGTTACCCCTCAAACAGACTTTTATGGATTTTTCATAAAAGTGGCACCCAACATGGGGCATGAACCCATGACCCTGAGATTAAGAGTCTCATGCTCTACCAAATGAACTAGGATAGGATTGACAGATTGATAGCTCTTTCTTGACTCCATGAGTGGTGGTGCATGGCAATTCTTGTTTGTTTGTTTGTTTGTTTGTTTGTTTGTTTTTTGAGATGGGGTTTCTCTGTGTAGTTTTGGTGCCTGTCCTGGATCTTGCTCTGTAGGCCAGGCTGTCCTCAAACTCACAGAGATCTGCCTGGCTCTGCCTCTCAAGTGCTGGGATTAAAGGCATGTGCCACCACCGCCCAGCTCTTGTTTTCTTAATTATTATTCATTTTACATACCAACCACAGATCCCCCTCTCTTCCCTCCTCCTGCCCCCCTCCAGCCTTGCCCCCATAACCCACTCCCCATTTCCTCCTCCAACAAGGTAAGGCTTCCCATGAGGAGTCAGCAGAGTCTGATACATTCAGTTGAGGCAAGTTCAAGCCCCTTCCCCCTGTATCAAGGCTGTGCGAGGTTTCCCACCATAGGTAGTGGACTCAAAAAAGCCAGCTCATGCACCAGGGATGAATCCTGATCCTACTACCAGGGAACCTCTTAAGCAGATCAAGCTACACAACTTTCTTGCTTATGCAGAGGGTCTTTTCCAGTCCCATGGAGTCTCCACAGCTGTTGGTCTAAAGTTCATGAATTCTCACTAGCTTGGTTTGGTTGTCTCTGTAGGTTTCTCCATATGATCTTGATGTCCCTTGCTCATAGAATCCCTTTTCTCTCTCTCTTTGACTGGACTCCTGGTGCTGTGGATCTCTGCATTTGTTTCCATCAGTTACTGGATGAAGGCTCTATGATGACAGGGTGTTCACTGATCTGATTACTGGGGTTAACCAGTTGAGCCACCCTCTCTACTATTGCTAGTATTCCAAGCTTGGGTCATCCTTGTGAATTCCTGGTAACTTCAAAGAACGCTCAATCGTACCACAAGGACATATCCTCAACTATATTCATAGCAGCATTATTCATAATAGCCAGAATCTGGGAACAACCTAGATGTCCCTCAACTGAAGAATGGAAAAAGAAAATGTGGCACATATATACAGTGGAATACTACTCAGCAGTAAAAAACAATGACATCATGAAATTTGCAGGCAAATAGATGGAACTAGAAAATATCCTGAGTGAGGTAACCGACTCAGAAGGACAAGCATGGTATGTACTCACTTATAAGTGGATACTAAATGTAAAGCAAAAGATAACCAGACTACAACCCACAGCTCCAGAGAAGCTAACTAACAAGGAGGACCCTAAGAGGGACACATAGATCACCTTGGGAAGGGAAAATAGATAAGATTTCCATGAGTAAACTGGGAATTAAGGTGAGCAATGGAGGGTAAGGGATGGCAGATGAGAACATAAGGGAATGGGATGGTCGAGCTGGAACAGGGACTGAGTGGGAGAACAATGAAAGAGATACCATAACAGAGGGAGGCATCATGGGGATAGGGAGAAACTGGGTGTTAGGAAAGTTCCCAGGAATCCACATGGATGACTCCAGCATAGCCGTTCTTAATTGGTGGAATGAAATCCCACTACAGTTCCCTCTTTCGGCATGGACTTCAAATTAGACCAATCATTTGTTAGCCATTCCCACGTGATCCCTCCTGTTCCCATTCCCACCTGCACCACCAGTCCACTCACAACATCTATTCTGTTTCCCCATCCCAAGGGAATCTATGCATCTCCCTTAGAGTTCTCCTTTTCCCTTAGCCTTTCTGGGTCTGTGGATTGTAGCATGATTATCATTTACTTAACACCTAATATCCACTTACAAGTGAGTGTATACCATGTTTGCTTTTCTGGGTCTTGGTTACACCACTCAGGATGATTTTTTCCTAGTTTAAATCATTAGCCTATAAATTTCATGATGTCATATTTTTAACAGCCAAATAATACTCCATTATATAGATATGCAACACCTTCTTTATCCATTCTTCAATTGAGGGACATCTAGGTTGTCTCCAGTTTCTGGCTACTATGAGCACGGTTGAGCAAGTGTCCTTGTGGTAGGATGGAACATCCTTTGGATCTATGTCTAAGAATGGTATAACTGTATCTTCAGGTAGATCAATTCCTAGTTTCCTGTGAAACCACCATATTGATTTCCAGAGTGGTTGTACAAATTTACACTCCCACCAGCAAAGAGGAATATTTTTCTTGTTCCACATACTCACCAGCATGAACTGTCACTTGGGTTATTGATTTTAGCCACTCTGACAGGTGTAAGATGGAATTTCAATGTAGTTTTGATTCACATCTTCCAGGTGGCTAAGGGTATTGAACATTTCTTTAGGTGTCTCTTAGCCATTTGAGTTTCCTTTATTGAGAATTCTCTGTTTAAATTTGTACCCCCTTTTAAATTGGATTATTTGTTTTCTTGTTATCTTGTTTCTTAAGTTCTTTATATATTTTGAATACCAGCCCTCTATTGGGTGTGGAGTTGGTGAAAATCTATTCCCATTCTTTAGGCTGTTGATTTGTTCTACTAGTGGTGCCTTTTGCTTTTCAGTTTCATGAGGTCTCATTTATTAATTGTCGATCTTAGCATCTGTGATCTTGGTGTTCTATTCAGGAAGTTGTCTTCTGTGCCAATGAGTTCAAGGATATTCACCCACTTCTCTTAGATTCAGTGTATCTGGCTTTATATTGAGGTCTTTGATCCACTTGGACTTGAGTTTTGTGAGGGGTAATAAATATGGATCTATTTGGATTCTTCTACATGCAGATATCCAGTTAGATCAACACCATTTGTTGAAGGTTTTTTTCAATTTAATAATTCTGGTTTCTTTATAACAAAAATCCACAGGTTTGAAGATTTACAACCATGTCTTTGATTCCATTTCTTTGATCAACTTGTCTGTTTTTATGTCAATGCCATGTGGTTTTACTACTATAATTCTGAAGGACAGGTTGAAATCAGGGATTGTGATACCCCCTGAAGTTCTTCTATAGCTCAAGATTGTTTTAGCTATCCTGGATTGCTTTTCCATATGAAATTGAATATTGTCCTTTCAAAGTCTGTAAAGAATTGTGTTGGGATTTTAATGGGAATTGCATCTAATCTATAGATTACTTTTGGTAAGATGGGCATTTTTCTATGTTGATCCTACTGATCCATGAGCATGGAAGATTTTTCCGTCTTCTGATATCTTCTTCAATTTATTTGTTTGAAAACTTGAAATTTTTATCAAACAAGTCTTTCACTTGCTTGGTTAGAGTTACTCCAAGATTTTTGACATTATTTGTGGCTATTGTGAAGGGTGTTGTTTCTTGATTTCTTTCTCATTTTTATATAGGAGGGTTATAGATTTTTTTAGTTAATCTTCTATCTATCCACTTCACTGGTGGTGTGCATCAGCTGTAGGACTTCTCTGCTAGAATTTTAGGGGTCACTTATGTATATCATATAATCTTTTTTTTTTTTTTTTTTTGTTTTTCGAGACAGGGTTTCTCTGTGTAGCTTTGTGTCTTTCCTGGAGCTCACTTGGTAGCCCAGGTTGGCCTTGAACTCACAGAGATCCGCCTGGCTCTGCCTCCCGAGTGCTGGGATTAAAGGCGTGCGCCACCAACGCCCGGCCCATATAATCTTTTAATAATAAGACTTTGCCTTTTCTTTCCAATTTGTATCCTCTTGATCTCCTTCAGTTGTCTTATTGCTCTATCTAGAACTTTGAGTACTATATTGAATAGACACAGAGGGTGGACAGTCTTGTTCTTGATTTTAGTGGAATTGCATTGGGTTATTCTCCACTTAATTTGATGTTGGCTATAGGCTTGATGGAAATTTTCTTTGCTATGTTTAGGTATGTTCCTTTTATCCCTACTCCCCCAACACTTTTATCATGATGGAGTTTTGAATTTTGTCAAAGGCTATTTCATCATCTAATCAGATGTCTTTATGTATACTGTGAATATATGTTATTACTATTGGTTAATAAATAAGCTGCTTTGGCCTATGGCAAGGCAGCTTAGAGGCAGGTAGGAAATACAAGGAGAGATACAGGAAAGAGAAAGGCAGAATCTGGAGAAATGCCAGTCTGCTACCCAAGGAGCAACATGCCAGCAGACTGATAAAGCCATGGAACATGTGTCAAAGCATAGAATTATAGAAATGGGTTAATTTAAGATATAATAGCTAGCTAGCAAGAGGCCTGATATGGGTCAAAGAGTTTGTAAATAATATCAAACTTCTGAGTGATTATTTTATAAGTGGCTGTGGGACCATGGGGCCAGGCAGGACTGGAGAAAACTTTTGACTACAGATGATCATGTTTTTTTTTTTTCTTTCCCCCTTTCCTTTCAGTTTGATTATATGGTGGATTGTATAGACTGATTTTTGTATGTTGAATTGTCCCTGCATCTCTGGCCATCTTCCTCCTCAATCAGGGTAGTTGATCTTTTTGACATGTTCTTGAATTCAATTTGGAAGTATTTTTTGAATATTTTTGCATCTATATTCATAAGGAAAATTGATTTGTAATTCTCTTTCTTTGTTGAATCCTTGTATCATTTTGATTAACAGGGTGACTGTGGCCTCATAAAATGAGTTTAGCAATGTTCCTTCTGTTTCTATTTTTTTTTTTGGAATAATTTAAGGAGTGTTGGACTTAACTCTTCTTTGAAAATCTGGTAGAATTCTATGTTAAACCTTCTATCCCTGGGCTTTTTTGTTGTTGTTGTTTGGAGATTTTTAATGACTGCTTCTATTTTACTAGGGATTATAATTGTTTATCTGATCTTGATTTAAGTTTGGTAAGTACCTCCTATCAAGAATGTTACCAGTTGTTTTAAATATTCCAATTTGGTGAAGAATTGGTTTTTAATGTATGTCCTTATGATTCTTTGAATTTCCCTGGTGTCTGTTGTTATGTACCCTTTTAAATTCTGATTTTGTTAATTTGGATATTCCTTCAGTCTCTTAGTTAGTTTGGATAAGGGTTTATCTATCTTTTTGATTTTCTCAAACAATCAACTCTTTGTTTTATTGATTCTTTGTATTGTTCTCTTTTTTTCTATTTTATTGATTTCAACTCCCAGTTTGAATAACTCTTGTTATCTACTCCTCTTGGGTGTGTTTGTTTCTTTTTGCTCTAGAGCTTTCAGGTGTGCTTTTAAGTTGCTAGTATGAAATCTCTCCAATGTTTTTAAAGAGCTTAGTGCTATGAGCTTTGCTTTTAGCACCTCTTTTACCATGTCCCATAAGTTTGGATGTGTTGTGTACTCATTTTCATTGAATTCTACTCATTTCATTGAATTGAATTCTAAAATCTTTAATTTCTTTATTTCTGCTTTAAATCAGTACTCATTAAGTAGAGAGTTGTTCAGTTTCCATTACTTTGTATAGGCATTCTGTTGTTGAAATCAAGCATCTGTGATGGTCTAATAGAATCCAGTGAGGTTTATTTCAGTTTTCTTGTATCTGTTGAGACTTGCTTGTTACTGATTATGTGGCCAATTTTGGAGAAAGTTCCATGAGGTGCCAAGAAGAAGGTATATTCTTTTGTGTTTGGGTGAATGTTCTGTAGATATCTGTTCATCCCATTGGTTCATTATGTCTGCTAGCTTCATTATTTCTCTGTTTAGTTTTTGTCTGCTGTCCTGTCTGTTGATGAGAGTGGGGTATTGAAGTCAACCACTATCAATGTGTGAAGGTCAATGTGTGTGATTTAAGCATTTGGATGTAGATGACAAAAATTTAAACATCATGTTGGTAGATTTTTTTCCTTTGATGATTATGAAAAGTCCTTCCTCATTTCTTTTTATTAATTTTGATTTGAAGTCTATTTTGTTAGATATTAGAATAAATAACCACATTTTTTCTTAGGTCCATTAGTTTGAAAAATATTTTTCCAACCCCTTACTCTGACATAACGTCTGTCATTGTTGTTAAGGCACATTTCTTGTGTGTGGCAGAAGGATGGATTCTGTTTTCACATCCATTCTGTTAGTTTGTGTCTTTATATTTCAGAATTGAGTCCGTTGATATTGAAAGATATCAATGTCCAATGATTGTTAGTTCCAGGGGTTTTGTTTCGTTTTGTTTTTGTTGGTAGTATGTGTTTGTGTCTTTTTATTTTGGAGTTGAGTCCACTGATATTGAGAGATATCAATGTCCAATCATTGTTGGTTCCAGTTTTTTGTTGGTAGTGGAGGTACGTGTGTGCGCGCATGCAGGCATGTGCACATGTGAGTGTGTGTGTGTAAAATCCCCTTTTAAGGCTTTTGCTGGTGTGAGATTATTTATTTCCTGCATTTTCATGGTTGGAATTAACCTCCTCATATTGGAGTTTCCCTTCTACTACCTTTTGTAGGGCTGGACTTACAGATAGATATTGTTTAAATTTGACTTTATTATGGAATATCTTGTTTTTTTCCTCCTACAGTGATTGAAATTTTACTGGGTATAGAAGTCTGGGATGGAGTCTGTGGTCTCTTAGAGTCTACAGGACATCTGTTCAGGCTCTTCTGGTTTTTAGAGTCTCTCTTGCGACCCAAAAATAAAATAAAATAAGCCAGCGATGGTGGTGCATGCCTTTAATCCCAGCACTCGGGAGGCAGAGCCAGGCAGATCTCTGTGAGTTCGAGTTCAACCTGGGCGACAGAGTGAGGTCCAGGAAAGGTGCAAAGCTACACAGAGAAACCCTGTCTCGAACACCGCCCCCCAAAAAACAAAATAGAGTCTCTCTTGAGAAGATGGGTGTAATTCTAATGGGTCTGCCTTTATGTTACTTGCTCTTTTTTTTTTTCCTTGCAGCTTTTAATACTCTTCATTCTGTATATTTAGTGTTTTGATAATTATGTAATAAAAAGACTTACTTTTATGGTCCCATCTATTTGGTATTCTATATGCTTCTTGTACTTTTATAGGCATCTCCTTCTTTAGGTTAGGAAATGTTTCTTCAATGATTTTGCTGAATATATTTTCTGGGTTTTTGAGCTGGGATTCTTCTTCTATTTCTATTTTTCTTAGGTTTGGTCTTTTTATAGTATCCCAGATTTCCTGGATGTTTTGTGTCAGGAATTTTTCATTTAACAATTCCTTTGTACTTGTTTATTTCCTTGTTGTTTATCTAGACTTTTCTTTTCCAGAATTCCCTCTTTGTGTTTTCTTTACTGCTTCCTTTTCTTATTTTAGATCTTGAAGAGTTTTATTTGTTTCCTTCCACTGTTTCTTTTTCTTGGCTTTCTTTAAGGGAATTTTTTTTCTCCAATTTATTGTTTATCTTTTCCTCAATTTCTTTACAGAATTTATTCCTGTCATCTTTAAGGACCTCAATTATCTTCATAAAGTTGGTTTTAAGGTCTTTTTCTCTTGCTTCAGCTGTCTTGGAATACTCAAGGGTTGCTGTCGTAGGATAGCTGGGCTCTGCTGGGGACATATTGCCTTGGCTGTTTTTGATTATATTCTTTTGCTGGCCTTAGGCATCTGGGTTTGGGGTAATTAAAGGTCAAGTTACAGATTTATGAGTTTGTCTTTTTGGATTGGTATTTTATTCACTATTTTCTATTTTCTCTCTGGTCTTCTGGTCACTGTAGCCTGGAATTTTGGTGGCCAGTGTCATCTCTGGTGGAAAATGGAGTCTACCCTAGTTGAGGGTTGGGACATGGAGATATGGAAGGGGTGAGGATTGGGAAGAGGGTTGGGGTGGCACTAAGTGAGTAGGGAGAGGTTAGTGGACAGTGACATAACTGGACTTCTGGAGGCCAGTGTGGTCTCTGTGTAAGTTAATTTTTTTATCCTACTACCTTGCTGAAAGTGTTTATCAGCTGTAAGTTTCCCAGTGGAATTTTAAGAAGCATTTGTGTATATCATATCATCTGCAAATAAAGATACTTTGAATTTTTTTCTATCCAATTTGTTTCATCTTCATCATCTTCAGTTGTATTATTGCTCTATATAAGAACTCAAGTACTATACTGAATAGGTATGGAGAGAGTGGACATCCTTCTCTTCTTCCTGATTTAGTGGAAATGCATTGCATTTATTTCCATGTAGGTTATTATTGGCTGTGGGCTTGCTGCAAATTGGCTTTACCATGTCAAAATATGACCCTTTTTTCCCATCCTCTCCAGGACTTTTTATCATGAGAGGGTGTTGGATTTTGTCAAATGACTTTTCTACATCAAATAGGATGTTATTGTTGCTTTTGGTCTTAATTTGTTTATTTGATGTTTTTTGTTTCTCGATTTATGTTTGTTGAATCTCTACAATGAAGCCTACTTGATAATGGTGGATGATCTTTTTGATGTGATCTTCAATTTGGATTGCAAGTATTTTATTGAGAATTTTAACATTTATGTTTATAATGGAAAATGGCCTATAATTCTCATTCATTCTTGGGTCTTATGTGGTTTGGGTATCAATGAATCTGTGTCAAAATATCACAAGAATGGACCTTAACCCAGTTTCTTACAGGGTTCCTGTTCCTCTCTTGACCTAGATGCTGTCCTGTTGCTGGGATTATACACTAACCAAAAGCAACTTGGGAAGGAAAAGGTTTATTTGGCCTGGACGGCTATGTCATGGTCCATCTTTGATAGAAGTGAGGGCAGGACCTCAAGTTGAAGCAAAAAGCAGGAGCCATGGAGAAAATCTCTTTATTGACTTGCTATTTTTACAACCTAATATCAACTGACCTGGAGTGGAACTGTCCACAGAGAGCTGGACCCTCCCACGTTAATCATCCATCAAGAAAATACCCCACAGACATGCTCAGAGGCCAGTCAGATAGGAGAAATTCTTCAACTGACATTCCATATTTGTAGGTGACTCTTGCTTGTGTATAATTGACACAAACTAAGAAGCACTTCTTGAAGCTCAGGATCCAGACCTCCACAGCCAACATTTCCCTCAACATTCTTTCCTTCTAACATCCCACCAGAATGATCTATTAAGCTCTGCTCACAATCTATTCAAATACTTAGTTAGCCTGATATCCTAGTTAGGGTTACTATTGCTGTGATGAAACACCATGACCAAAAGCAAGTTGAAGAGGAAAGGGTTTATTTGGCTTATACTTCTACATCAATGTCTGTTATCAAAGGAAGTCAGAGCAGGATCTCAAACAGGGTGTGACCCTGGAGACAGGAGCTGGTGCAGAGGCCATGGAAGAGTGCTGCTTACTGGCTTGCTCAGCTTGCATTCTTATAAAACCAGGACCATCAGCCCAGGGATGGCACCATCTACAATGAACTAGGCCCTCCCACATCAATCACCAGTTAAGAAAATTCCCTACAGGCTTGTCTACAACCCAGTCTTACGGAGGCATTTACTCAACTGAGCCTCCCTCCTCTCCAGTGACTCTAACTTGTGTCAAGCTGACATAAAACTAGTGAGCACAGCTGGCATTCCAACCTCTTCTGTATTCCCTTTACAAAGCTGTTCAAAAGGCTTAAGAACCATATAGGCAGGCTTATCCTCAGTATGGCACTACAGCTTGGTACCAGTTTCTATGTTAGTAACATCCTCATTGCGTTGCTAAAGTACTTTTCAGGAACAACTTTAAGAAGGAAGAATTGATTCTAGCTCACAGTTTGTGGTTACAGTTCATCTTGGTAGGGACATCACAAGCATCAGAACTTGAGGCAGCTGCTTACACTGTATCCAGTCATAAAGAGAGAACAATGAATGTCTGTACTCAGCAAGCTTTCTCTTCTTTGTGCATTTTGAAACAAACCCAAGGAATTGCACTGCCTACCTTTAGGATTGGTCTTTTCACCTCAATTAACCTAGTCTAGATAATTTCTCTCAGGTGTGTCCAGATCCTAACCAAATCCATATAATCTCTCTCAGGTGTGTCCAGAGGCTAACCTAACCCATGTAATCTCTATCAGGTGTGCCCAGAGGCTAAACTAATCTATGTAATCTCTCTCAAGTGTGCCCAGAAGCTAACCTAATCCATGTAATCTCTCTCATGTATGTCCAGAGGCTGATCTCAGCCATGTAATCTCTCTCAGGTATATCCAGAGGCTTGCCTCTTTGGTGATTCTAGGTGATGCTAAATTTATAATCAATATGAACCATCACATTGGTCATCATAATTTATAAATTTCACACCCCAAATCGTTAATTATAAATACCTAGATGTAATGGTTTGAATTAGAGGCCCATCCTCTCTCCCTCCCCCTGTCACCATTGACTAGGGCTTTCAAATAATTGATCCCCAGTTGGTGGTGCTGTTTGGGTAGATTTTGGAAGGGTAGCCTTGCTGTAGGAAGTATGTCTCCGGGCAGGCTTTGGGAGTTTATTCTTCAGCTTTTGCTTATTCCGCTTCATGGCTGCAGTTCAGGAAACAAGCTTGCTGTGGCAGGGATCATGCTCATCACTATGCCTGCTGCTTCCCCTGCCATCATGGTGATAGACTCTTACCCCTCTGAAACCATAAGCCCAAATAAACTATTTCTTCTATAAATTGCCTTGGTTTTTGTGATTTATCACAGAAACCAAAAAGTAGCTAATACACTAACTAGGCTAGCAATTTATGTACTAAGGTATGCATACAGGATGTTTAGGCCATCTTAAATCATATATGTCAATTACTGGTACTAAATAAGAAAACAAACACAGCTATAGGAATAGAGATATGCATAAAAATTATCTTTTCCCTCAGAGTCCAAATCTTTGATTACTTGGAGATATGTTAAAAATTTAATCTTTTCTGCCTCTATGAGTATTACATAAAGACCACTCCATATCAATATAACACAATGACAATATTTGCAAAATTATAAAAATGGTTTTAAATACTAATGAATCATTCCATTTTAGCTATATTTTTCTCAGTTTTTATTTAGAAAGCTCAGTAAAACAGGCATCACAGTTTAGAAATATTTTAATCTCACTGTAATTCAACATTTAAAAAACTATTCATTTCTGATTTTCAACAATGAAATTTATAAAAATAATTTTGCATTTATAAAATGAATTGTTATTTCACAATAAATTATTTTTGTCTATCACCTGAAAAAGTGTATTATATAAAAGCAATGACTTTTCTTAACAATATCATGATAATACACTGAAAACATCAATTCTTCTTTGTCCACTATTTCTGACAGCTTGGTATATAAAAATACTATATTACATGTTCCCTGACCATAGTTATTAAAAAATTATTAGCAATAGTTTCTAAAACATATATTTTTAGTAAATCTTTATGAATACATTATTCATCAAAAATAAATTTTATATTTTATATTTTTAAATTATTTGCTATGGTCTGAATGTCCATATGCTTCCTCATTTATGTTTCAATACAGTCAAAATTATGATGATATGTGAAGGTGGAGATGCCGGCAGGTAAAGAGGTCATGAGGGTGAAGCCTACATGGATGAGAATGGTGTTATTACCAAAGTGGTCCCCTGAGAGCTGTCTCAGAAATCCCCATCTACAGATCGGAGAGGGAACCTGGCAGTTCTTTGCTCTTAGGCTTTGCAACATGGAAAGCTATGAGAAATAAATTTCTGTTTATTCTTCCCAGTAGACGGTATTTTGTTATAGTGATGTGGATAGACTATTTTTTTTTCTTTTAGGAGAATAACATTAAACAAGTAGACAAACCCTACAGTTGATATTTGCATTCATGAAATTTAGTAATTTGCTTATTTCATGAAACAAGAGTAAATTTTAAAAATATTAAAAATTAAGGAATACTCCTTTCCGTCTGTCTATCTGTCTGTCTCTCTCTCTCTCTCTCTCCCTCTTTCTCTCTCTCTCTCCCACCCTCCCTCCCCACTCCATCAAGGTTACATTTTAGTTTCATAAAGATAATAGCATCTGAATAAATACAGTTGATTCGGTGATCCCCACTGATAGCTGCCACATTACTTCCCGTTTGGAGCCAAGTTAGTTAATATTAAAATGATCTTTACACTTGTAAGTAGGTGGAAATTATGACTCATAATCTGAGAAACTGTGAAGGGCCATGAAAAACTTTAACCCAAAATTTTACAGCTTCAGGTGCTTTTTTCTTTTGATATATATTCAATTTTATATACTTATATAATAATATTTACATATATATTCAAGCATTTTTCACTTCATCTGTAAATATAGTCAAGGGAAAGTACAACAGAGGCAGGGGGAGAGAGAGAGAGAGAGAGAGAGAGAGCACAGAGAGAGAGAGAGGCATTGCTGCTTTATGAGGTGTCCTATGATTAATGCTTTTAAAAGAAACCCCAGCTGTGGGTAATCTCAAATAGTTGGGGTTACTTCTCAGTCTAGATTTAGATGTTCAGTACATTCCTAGGTTGCAAATTTTCCTGAGTCATCAAAACCAATGTTTTTATCTTCTTTGTGTTTTAGGGGGAGATGTGAGGATTGAATAAGGTACAAAACTGGCCTCTTATCCTCACAGAAAATACTGTAAGAAGTTCTGTACTTGTCACTTTCATTTATGAGTACCATGCCAAATAATACTCCATTGTCAGCCCTGTAAATTTTCAAAACCACACCGTAGACTTTCATGTGTTCTATTGTTACCTAATCTCATTAAAGCCAACCAGAGTTGGTTTGCACAAATGTGTTCAATGACTTGTTCCCCAGTATCCTTTCTCCCAGAGTTGCATAACTTGAACTGACCAAGGTCCCTATAAAAAGCCTCTCCTGGCTTCACAGAGAGCTGGTGTGGGGATGTGCTAAGTTCTAATGAATGGGTGACTTTTCACATTTCCCAGGAGTGACAAATGAATGCCCTTTTGGTTGTGCCATTGTTTAGTATGTCTTTGTTTTACTTTGGCTTGAATCCTAACTGAAAGAAGCAACTTGTCTCCCTTAGCAAACCTCTTCAAATACAGTCACATTGCAGAGACTATCCAGTCATCTCTAAAATGGTGTTAGTTCTCTGAAGTTAGCATGGAAACATTTCCTGCAGAAAACATAAGGCCCTGACATATTATCTTTTAGAGAAATGCTCTAGTCTACAGCTACTGCTCACCTTCTCTAATCTTCAAGTTTACAATTTATTTTTTTTAATTTGGTTAATTTTTATATTACCTAGTATTTCTGATCTACTTTTAACCAAAAAGAATACTTAATTCTGCATCACATCACAGCAAAGCAATTATTTACAGATTTAAATTAATATTATGAAAAAAAAAATGAAAGTCATACATAAGACCCCAGTGGTTTGGGCACAGTGCATGGATAGTTTGAAACAATACGCTATAAAACAACTTCAAATTCAAATATACATAGGTTGCATGTAAAGACTTTACTTTACATCATCAATAAACATAATGTGTTTACAAACAAGAAAATAGGAGACCAGCTTACAAGAGCACCATGAAGAAGCCTTGCCTAAACGTTGGCAAAAGTATCATCCTGAGAGATTTGCAGACCAATGTGTTTCACATTTACACAGTACCAGTCAGCAGCAAGCACATTCTCACAACTGCTTTGGTTTAGAGAGGGATTGGTGTGAAATGACCGAAGCTTGGTTTGCAGTGATTTTGTACTGTTCTTGTCCTGAGCCCTGGGGTGGGGAAGGCAGTGGGGTTTCTGGAGTTGCTGAAAAGAAAGTAGAGAATTGTACGTGAGAGTAGCGGTCATTCTGCCTCACCACACAAAGTCCTACATAATGCCAATATGCATTATTATATTTTGAGTAACAGGTCACATGTAAAGCATTAATGTTTATAAGGAATTTTCAGGCCACTGACATGCTAATGGCGAAACACTTACTCTCCCTTCCTAAATACAGCTAAAACAATGATAGATGATCATGTTAAGCAATCTTCTCTCACTTCAAGATGTTTCCTGCCTTTCATACATTCACCATCACACCCAGAAGAAAGAAGTTAGTGAAGAGAATTAATAGTATGTTGATTTCTCCCAAATATTAGAAAATGCCATCTTCATAACAAGTGCAGTTAAGATAATGCATAAAATTAAAATATGTGTGGCTTGCATTCCACTAGTTCATACATATTAAATGATCTAAAAACTGAAATTCAGTTACTTTATGTGAGTTTTGAAATCTAAGCCTCAGTCCATAGCCTTTACAGCACACTAGTTTGTTGCTTCACAGTCCTAATACGATTGAGCTGGCCTGGTCCATCCGCTTCAATGCTAAGTGCAAGACTACATAATTGAATAGAAAAAAATGGAACTGAAAATTTTTTTTGAAATGTAGTTTGAATTCTTAATTGTGTAGGAAAGTATTCCTTCCTATCGTAAAATTTTACCAAATTATAAAATAAAAAGATTTCTTTAATTTTAGAAAAAAATATTTAATGGAACTAGCATTAAATGTTTGCTCACATTAAGAACTTTATAGATTTTTCAGTTTTTAAAGAATGCTTATGAAAACAAGAACAATCTCCTTTTTACTGGTATCCATTAATACTTTATATTATTGCTAAGTGTGGATTAGCGATTACTTCAAAATATGGCATTCTTAATATCACTTGGTTGAATAGAAATATAGAATTTGGTATTCAAATTATTCCTTGACAATTTGAATAGTTTTAAATTTTAGGGGTCTTCCCTAAAGACCAAGAAAACACTGAATTTTTCAGTTGGTGTTTAACACTTCTCTTTGCATATACTGCAAACAGTTCCAAGCAAGCACAAGCAAAGTCAACTTTTCCCTCACAGCAAGTCTCACAAATGCAGTTCTGAAGAGGAAAAAAGAAAGGAAATAGTGACATGCAATTCTTAAATGCTGAACACTAGCATTTTAAAGGCATCTACAGCCAGTCAAGTTTCTAAACTCTAACCAACTGATGCCTAGGATTTGCTAATATGTTTAATAGATTTCTGAGCTTATAAATTATCAGTTTCCCACGGATGGAATTCTACATCCTTTTGGGCAAAGTGCTGGGCTCTCCTTCTCTCTGTCCTTTGGCATTTAAGAAATGAAAGATAAGATTACAAGGGGATGAGAGAGCAGTGGATGGGTGAATATTTGTAAATTGTTAACACAGATGTGTTTAAATGTCATAAATCCATCATTTTGTTCAAATAATATTTGCTAATAACAAATGTGATTTAAATGCATGGTATTATTTCTTGAATGCATAGATTTTTTTCTGACACTTTTTCTCTGACACCATCAATGATGTCAATAAAATATCTGACAATAAAATATCCATCAATGTCAGTCTAGTGGAACTTCCAAATTGTGCAATTTCATGGAATGTCTGGGTTCACCAACATTATAAATAGTTATTAAAGACTATTATATATTCTGTAGGCAATGCAAATATGCATAAAATTATGTCACAATAATTAAAGTCAGTGAAGTGTGTTAGTTGGTTTGGTATTAAAAGTAAACAGATGAAAGGTAAATTTTGGATTCATAGGTACAAATTCATAAGCAATTATTTTATGTTTTGATATTTCCCTCAGATCACATATTGAAGGCTTACTCTCCAGCTAATGGTGTGTTGGGAGTGGTGGGAACCTCAGCTTCGGAAGTAGATCTCTGCGGATTGTCTCTAGAAAGCATTTTGTTCCTGATCCTGTCCTGTCCCTTGTTCTCTGCTTCCTGGCTGCTGTCCAATGAGAAGCTCGGCTGCACTAGGCCCTGTCTGTGGCGCTGTCATCTACCCTGGGGAGTGGGGTTTAGCGAGCACCAAAACAAATCTTATCTGCTGAGTAGCCCCTCTCAGGTACCGCCGCAGTGATGAAAACTGACTAACATATGATTAACCAATCAATTCTAGATGCCATGTCAAACTGAATTTTTATCCCTAGAGCAGCTTAGAAAAGTAAAACCTGCATTAAATCTACACTAATGTGTAGTTAACATTGTCACCGACAACCTATAATACTTAACAGTTGTTAGAATTGTAAAGAATTTTCATAAGTAGCCTCATTTTGCACAATTATTATATACCAGAATTCTATTTACCATGGCTTAGTTAAAATGCATTATGCTCAACAACATGGTTTAAAATCCAGTTACCATGGTAACTTACAATTACCCACATAATGTACCTGCATAAACAAAACTTCCTCTCAACCTTTCATCTAGAAACCACTACCTAACTACCAGAAGCCTTTATGACGAGTCCCTGAGCTCAGTGTATCTCTCTGTCTGTGATGGACCGCTGATATCTTTTCTTTAGTTCAAGCAGATGACATAGCATTGAGTTTCCTTCTTTCTTGCCCCACAATGATGAACTCAGGTAGCCATGTAAAAACTGGACAATTGAAAGGAGAATTGGCCAACAGTGATGGAAAGCAGTGAAGAGACAATCCACAATAGTGCTGGAAACTGAAATTCAAGTCTACACAGGCCCATAGCAGAAATAGCTCTGCAGATAGTATTGCTGTTCAAGGCTATAAACATGCATCTAGGAACCGAGGAAGAAATGCCGGACTGTGTAAGTGAGGGAAGTATTGCTGATTTAAAAAAAAAAAAAAAAAAAAAAAAAGAACAATGAAAGTGAAATCAGCAAAGAAAAAAAGTCCTAATAAATTTTCACAGCTACTTTAGAACATTAAAAATTGAGAAGATATAACATGGGAAGCTGATTCAAGCTCCTGAATGAGTAAAACTGACCATCACAGAGGCAAAAACAAACAAACAAACAAAAATCATGCCTTTTCTGTAAGGACATGGTCAAGGAACGAAGTCATATGAGGAGATTCCTCAGTGCTTGTGAGAACACTCCAGGTAAACAAGACAAGAGTCCTGTGACCTTGGCTTCTTTCAAATGAAATTGTTCTTGGAATTTTTTTTTTCTGTTCCTCCCAGGTGGCGAGGACAGGAGAGAGTTTACTTCAGATTACTCATCATTGCTTGCTGTTGTTTTTCAATTAAATGTTTCGACTATCCTTTATATGACTCTATGGAAAAACATGTTTTGTTTTTCCACATGTGACTTGTCCTTGTGATTGTACAGAGCTTGAACTCATGAGAACTGTACTTATTTGACCTTTCTTAAAGTATAAATTGGGCCAGACTCTGAGTAAGTTGGCTATTGAATACTTGAGTTCACCTCATTGACAGGCTCCATTCTCTCCTAGGTCCCACCACCCCTAGCACAGCGACACCTTCAAGTGCAGGAAGACAGCAGGAACTGCTCACGTTGCTCTGTTACATTTTTAACAACAAAATTGCTCCAACTGCTCAGGAATATTTTAACAACAAAATTAAAATGTAGTACTTCTCACTGTTTCTGATCACTTAGAGCTACCCAAATCAGTATCACAAGTTTGTTCTTTTCACTTTCCCTATACATTTTCAATATGCAGTAAAGTTTTTAATATTTTGCCAATTTTAATGGTTATGAGCAAACATAATTGTTCTATTGTTTATTACAATTTATTGGTTTGGTTTCAATTTTTATGGCTATTTGTATGACCCTACATAAAGACAATGACTACCTGTATGTTTTACGCTGCCCAGACATATAGAATAGAAAGTTTTAAGTATTTACATCTCCAGTTTGGGATTCAAATCATATGTAGAGAGAGTAAGTAATGAAGTGAGTGTTTCAGTCTCACAGCTAAGTACAACAGAGGGAAGCCTGTCTAAGATCTACAGTTCCTGGGAACTAACAGTTTCCTATCCTAAGTTACAATTTCCCCAAATAACTAAAGTTAAGAGATGCTATAACAGGAACTTTCCCCAGATACTTACAGATCTGGTCTGTATGAACCAGTGTGGACATGGGACCTAGAAGTATAGTTTGCCCAGTTAGTGGATCCTGAGACAAATGTGGGTGCATTGGGTGATGGAGATGGCTGCCATCATTGGCAGCGCCTACGAAAGACACAAAAGTGTTTGCATTAGTGACATTTACTGTGGCTTTACCTTGATGCATGTTTCCAATGACAGTTTAAATAGTGCTATTTGCAAAGTACTTTTAGAAAATTCAAAACAAATGGAGAGAGTTACCCCCATGTTAAAGACAATGTCAGCTTTCATGGTGCATTGGAGAAATGAATGCTATATCATAATGTTGAGTATTAATAATGGGCCTTGTGTGCTGTTTCCTGGAATCATTAGGTTTACTGCCTGTTGTTAAGGCAATTCCAAGAATCACTTACCTCAAGTTTATAGTATTTGGATTCACCCTAATGGCACGAACAACTTTTATTTCAGAAAGATATCATTAGGAGCACATTAAGTACCAGAAAACCAAAAATAAATATAGTGACTTTACAAGGAAATTTAATCTGTATCAGAACATAAAATAACGATTCCTTAACTTATTCCTGACATTTATTGCAACCTGCAGCTGCATTTTCTTCTTCTATTAGTTTATGTCAATTAATTCCTTCAGGAGCAAAATGTTCATTTTTAAGCCATTTGATTCATACATGGGCTAAGCAGCTATTTCTTTGTTTTTAGAGTTTTAAAGAAACTAAAGACAAAAAATTCTATATTTCTCAGTGCCCTAAAAGCAGGGAATATGTTCTATTTACCACAAATGGAAGGGTCTGAGAATTGAAGTCAAAGGGGCCATACCCACAAGCATTGCCAAGGGCTGGTGAGAATGGGCATTTGAATCTGTTCCGGACCACCTTTTGTCTTTCTCGGGCCCTGCAGACTTTCTAAATGTAACAAATTAGATTTTTGTATGCCTTGTTAGAAGAACAAAAGCAGGGAGGAATCGGAACCTCAAAGTAATGACACAAATCTAGGCCACAGGAAACGCAGGGGTCACCTTGTTCTAACGCATGGACAGGAAAGCTAAGCACTCAGAAAAAGATGCCAGGGCACTCACCCCCCAGCAACATTTCCTGAAGGAGGTTGTCGATCTTGACCATGCCAAACAGTTTGACAAACTGGATTTGCTCGATCATCTGCCAGGTGATGCTCTGCAAGGTTGGCAGCAGCAGGAGCAGCTCGCCGAAGCGGCCTCGGGAGTCATACTGCCTGTCGTTGATGTAGTCTTCCAGGCTGATCTGCACCTGGAATCGCATGTTCTTAATTTTCACGGGGTCACTCAGTCCCTTTGCATCTGGAGAGGGAACGGACACAGGCACACTCAGGAGGTCATCAGCGTGGAGTGTGAGAGTGAAAGGCGCGTAGACGAAAAAGAACAGTTTAAGTCGCATGCCACTACTTTCTCAGTTTTGAAAACAAACCTGGGTCGAAGAACACAATGGCCTTCAAACATGCGTACTCATTGTCATCTATCTGGATCTCTTGAAATGGTCTAACCAGCTCATCGAGGACACGATTGGCCACACGGCTGACTTCAACTTCACAGCTGTTCCGGTGAATAACGTAGTTGTTTCCTGAGAGAAAAAGAAGAATTAATCACCGTCTCTGCGGGACTGTTGGACACTGTTTGCCTTTTTATGTATCGATGTTCAAAATGGTTTATTGTGGCAGGGACTGTGTTGGGTGTTGCACCTTTCTGTAGCACTGAGTTAGTGAGGCAAGAACATCAGAACGAACACTCAGAGAATCGATAACGATAATGCGCCCATGTGCGTTTTAACAGCCCCAGTCACTGGTGATAACACAAAAGTACAGACTCATAACCAGCTAATAATTGACAGGGGAGAATCGACCGATAATGATTAGCCTTCCTCTGTGTCAGACCTCTATTAGTGCCTCACTCATTAACGAGCTGAACACAAATCCTAAAGAATCTTTCTTGCTAACAGTGGATTAAAGGCAGCATGCTTTGGTGCTCTTGGAGTAAGACCGGATCAGTTGCAGTTTAAACAAGCTTAAGTATAGGAGAAAAATTAGCATGTGCATTGTCATGTGTTGCCTCACAGACAGTATACTCCATCTTTCAAGGTTCTCTCTTTTTTATTTGTGTGTGTGTGTGTGTGTGTGTGTGTGTGTGTGTGTGTGTGTGTGTGTGTTGGGTGGAGGGAGGCGTCAGTCAGGCATCCAGGCCTAGGATAGACCCAGCATATGCATACAAGTCAGAGGGCACTTTCTACCTCGTTTAATACAGGAAATCTCTGTAGTTCCACACTGTATGCCAGAGTAGCAGGCCCATGAGCACCCAAGGAGTCTCCTTCATTTGCCTGCCATCTCACAATATAGATGCTAACTGTGGCACCTGACAGTACATGGGTCTTGGGGAGTTGAACTCTATTCTTCACAATTGTGTGACAAGAACTTGACCCACTCAGCCATCTCCCAAGGCTGTTCTTCCTTGTTGTGCCACCTGGCTTTTTTTTTAATGTCAACTTGACAGAGGCTAGAGTCATCTAAGAAGAATACCTCCATAAGATCTGGCTGTGGGTAAGTATATTAGGTATTTTCTTAACTAGTGATTGATAAAGGAGGGCCCAGTCCACTGTGCTTGATGCCATTCCTGAGCTTGTGGTCCTGGGGTCTATAACAATGCAGGATGAGCAAGCCAGGAGGCAGCCCCCACCCCACCACCCTGCCTGCCATGACCTCTGCATCATCAGCTGCTGTGTCTAGGCCCTTCCCTACTTGAGTGCCTGCCCTGACTGACACTCTTCAACAATGCATAGTGATGTGGGGGTGAAGGCAAAGTACACCCTTTCCTCCCCAAATCGCTTTTGGTAGTGTTTTATCACAACATAGAAATCCTAACTAAGACACGCAGTTTCTTTAAACAGAGGTAGGTGGCTTGACCAATTTATTGAATTGAATTCAAGGGAGTTCAGAAATGTGAGAGAGCAGTTAATCCTTCTAGGTCTTTCTACCTTAGACACTCTCTGGTTAGACTATGGCAAATATATATCATAGTTTCTAAAATAAACCAAGATTGATATTTCTTGGTGTTATATGGGAAAACATGTATTTTTAATTATCCTGCTACTGGTAAAGTGATCATTATTGTTTGATCTTGAATATCCCCTAAAGGCCTATGTATTGAATTTTTGAACTGTAACCCACAGCGCCTCTGAGGAATGATGAATCCTTCAAAACTGGGGCCCAGAGGGAGGGGGATATTTCACTGAAGGTGTGCTCTTTTTCTCATTTTAAATTTATTTTACCTGCACGAGTGTTTGGTGAGCATGTCTCTCATGTCTCTCTGAGCAGCACATACATGCTGGGTACCTACAGAAGCTAGAAAGGGCCGTCA
The DNA here is from genome assembly GCF_004664715.2 of Peromyscus leucopus. NCBI lineage: Eukaryota > Metazoa > Chordata > Mammalia > Rodentia > Cricetidae > Peromyscus > Peromyscus leucopus. Next base: position 1,057,964 of record NC_051064.1, on the reverse strand, counting down.
GAGCCCGAGCCCATTGAACTGGAATAACAGATGGTTGTGAGCCATGTTATGGGTGCTGGGAATCAAACTCTGGTCCCCTGGAACAGCAGCCAATATGCGTAACCACTGAGGCATCTCTCGAGCCCTGAAGATGTCCCTTTGAAGGGAATATGTGGACACCAGCCTTCTCTCTCTTCTTGATATGAACGGTGTCCTCTGTAAAACACTTCTACCATGGTGTTCTGTGCTTTCACAGGCCTCAAGCCATAGGGTCAAGCACCTATAAATTGAAACCTCTGGAACTGGGAGCCACACAGACTTTCACCTTTGGTTGGTTGGTTGGTTGTTTTTTCAAGACAGCATTTCTCTGTGTAGTCATACCATCCTGGAACTCTCACTGTAGACAAGGCTGGTCTTGAACTCAGAGATCTGTCAGCCTTCTGAGTGCTGGGATTAAAGATGTGTGCCACCACCACTTGGCTTAACCTTTCCCCCTTATAAGTAGATTATTTAGGGTATTTTCCTCTGTATGTCAAAAGTATCCAATCACTAAAGTGATAACCTTTCTCCCAGCTCCCATATCAGCTTTCTTGATGTGTGAGGGATTAAAATATTGTACCTATTTAAAGTATGCAAGTGTGATACTTGTATATACATATACATGGAAAGAGAAATGATTACCACAGTCACACAAATGAACATATCCATCATTGCATATAGTTTTCTGTGTGTGTGTGTGTGTGTGTGTGTGTGTGTGTATGTTACTCTGTCATATGAAAACATCTGACCTAGTTATTACAGAAAAAGCAAGAAAGAATGAGGTATGGAACACTTGTTTTCCAGCATATGTTGTAAAAAGATTTACAGAAAGGACAGTAGTTGCAGTGCTTGGTAGAAATGCAACCAAAGCATTTAGCTGAGGTCCAGGGCACATTCTGTGGTCCCATTATGGTTTGGAATTCCAGGTCTTGGCTGCCTGACTTTCCATCATGATCAAGACATCCCCTTCATCTATTTCTTCACTGTAGAATGAGCAGAATAGTAGGGTTTTGTTTCAGTGATTAAATGGGAGAGTGTATGTTAGCACAATGCACTTAAAGCAGAGTATTTAATAAATATTAACCTTTAATAGATATTAGCTACTCTTACATTGAGTTCCATTTGTTTACATTTGGGACCAAAATATCCCTCAAAACTTAATGTTCTTAGTTACCAGAACAGGGCTGAGACAATTTTTAGTGAAAACAACAGGTCTCATGTATTTTTATCTTCAACACTCTATTCTTTTGCGGCTTCTTACAATTCTACTTACCAGAATTGTTCAGACATTGCCCACCATTTTTAATAAAATTATTGTATAGTATATTATGAACGACCAGATCATAGGAAATAAATATGTTCATTGAAGGAGTATAAAGTAGCCCACTAAGGAGTCTCTGACAGAGCATTTAATAATTGGATATTTAATGGTATTCTTTGTCTTGGAAAGTCTTAAACAGAAGTTAGCATTAGGCTTATGGAGCAAAATCCCTATTACATTTTTAAGTTTCAGTGTCTCCCCACCATCTCCCAGCACTCTGAACTTATGTTCAATCAAAACAAAGAAAAGGAGGGCCAGCAAGACTCAATGAGTAAAGATGGTTACATCCATGCAGGAGAACCTGATTCCATTTCTGGGACATACATAGTTGAAGAAGAGAACAACCCCAGAAATCTGGTCTCTGACCACACCAGGCACCAAAAACATGCACATACGCACTCATGCACGCACGCACGCACGCACGCACGCACGCACGCACGCACGCACTATATACACCACAATAGAGCTGAGTAAGGACAAGATGAACAGCGTACACCTTGAAAACCAGAGGACCATTCCCCAATGTCTGTGTGCTTTATGCATGCAGGGTAGATCTTACATATTGTAAATATAAAATATGCACAATTTCTCGTTTAAAAATATCTTACCCAAAAGCAAAATATCTTTATACATCATGGATCTCTTTGTAGCTCCAAGCAGTAAGTGTTCTCCCGCGTGAGCTCTCAACAGGGCCACCTTAATGAAAGTTTCCAAGTTTAACAATTAATTATAAAATATAATGATTAAAAGACAGTACAAGGTGAGTCTGATTAACTTTCAGTCTTCCGTAAGCCTGACTCCTTTTCTGCCTTGTTTTGTTCTGACATAAAATTCATACATACTTAAAATGATTAGGATTTCTAAGTTTCTATCTTAGCACATCAGAAATGTTTGATTTTGGGGTAGCAGAGAAAAGCAGATCTTCTGTTTCTGAGGCAAGCAGAATGGAGCAGGTTTGAGTTCATACCCCAGCTTGGTGGCCTGCTCCTTGATTCCCTGTTTAACCTTACATGCACCTGCTAGGAGGTTTGAATATCATTTGTTTTCATATAAAATGAATTACCAAATGTCTTCCTAAAAATTAAATGGTGACATATATATAAACATAACTTCATGCAAATAACAAATTAAATAAAGAAAAGCCAACCATAGGCTTGCAAAGAAGAAGGAAAGGTGGCTGGGTCCTGCCTGTTTCTAGATTGGGCATCTGATTCACAGCAGTGTCCATTCAACAGAGCTTCATTCTTACACTCCGTTACATGCTGGGCCTCATCACTAAAAACCGGAGGAAACAAGGCAAGCATAAGACATCCCAAATGACTACTTCTCCTATGTCTTCCGCACAGTTGGAAATGGTACCATTCTCCAAACATGATTGTTTGTGTCCAAACAGGAGCCTATTTGGAGTGTTCTCCAACTATTCAGGGATGCTTATTAACGAGTAAACTGAATCCATCTGCTGTTTCTCTTCTCAGTGGATTCCACCCTGGCCCAGGCTGTCACTTGTGTCCTGGACCATTCCTGCACACTCCATGGTTATTTTTACTTCTTCATTACATCTTCTCATGCATCTTTGATTTAGCTTCTCGAATACACATATGAGAGTGCTCATATGAGAGTGCTCATATGTGTATACGAGAAGCTGAATCAATGTCACATCTCTGCTAAAGACTTTTCAGTGGTTTCATATTGTCCTTAAAATTGAATCTAGATTTCTCAGTTGTGGCCTCAGGGGTGACACAAGGTGAGTGAACATTATCTCCTTTCCCTCCTCCTCCTGCTTTATCTTACAACACTCGCTGTTCATGGGCTCCACCTGCCTGAGAACCTTTGAGCATAGTGTTCATGGACTCAGAATTCTTCTCCTTTGACCTTGGCCCTTGCCATTCTGGTCTGGGGGATGTCTTCTCTGATTCCCACCATAAAGTCCTTCCATCCCACGCCTATTCATCCTGTTCCATTTTATTGAATTTCGTAGAACTTATCCCCACCTAGAGTCAACTTACTCATAATTTGTATATTTTTTATTATCAGTCTCTCCAAAATAGACCACAAAGTTTATGAGACAATGAAGCAGTCTTCACTTTTACTGCAGGATCCCCTCAGATTCTAACTGAAACCAGTAGTCTCCTAATAAAAATAGTCATCTCATGGATTTATGGATGAAATAAACTGATTTGGGGTCCAGTTTCAGGAACCGTAAAATGGAGATAACACCTAACCCACAGAGCTCCTAAAAGAATTAAATGGAAAAACATACTTGATCACACATTTGAGAGTTCATTCCCAGTGCTTTATCCACAACAGGCATTCACTAACCATAACTACTAATGTTATGTTGTTAATATTAACGAGCAGTAAACAAAAGCTGTTTAACTAGTTACTGACCTTCAATTTCCCAATATTTGGACCATGTCTTCATATATGTCAGTAGGTTTTAAAGACGAACGATTATAAAAAATATAAAGCTGATAAATAACACAGCCCTACTTATATTGCTTGGGGTGAGACTGGCAGGTTTTAGCAATTTAGCATTATTCACTCTGGCATAATCTTCTGAGCCAAGCTATCTTTATGACATGTCAATAACTGTGACTCACTCCAGGAAGGGAGTTACAAAACACTGTAAGAGTGATTTCAGTTTTCATGAAACTTTTTCCTGTCACGAAATAAAATACCTTCTTAGAAATATAATTGCTAACTTCCTATGATGAGTCTGTTCCATTCTGGTATGTGACTATTTCCATCTTCCTTGATTTTTACACAGTCACACTTGCTTTCTCTTATATTTGGTGAGGTTTTCCTGTGTCAGTAACTGTACTGGTCAGAGGGTGTATACATCGAGGGTTAAATTCTTCGTTTTATTAATTCTTTCAGTGTGAAAGAAATAGAAATTTTAAGACTTTTTTATCTACAAAAAGGTATACATGTTTTAGGAAGAAAAGCTCAAAGTGAATCAAATCCAAATAAATCTTTATGTACTAATGAGGAAATCTAAGTTTCTAATTATTAATTAAAATTTCTTAATGTAAATATGCCAAGTTTAAAAATGCATATAAAGCCTATATCTTAGTTTCTTTTTCTTTGTAGATCTCAGGTATGGAAACTGTGGACATTATGCCCATCTATATTTAAATACAGTAAGTGCCAGAATAAAACTGATAGCACAAAAGAAAAATCTTACATGTTAATTATATAAAGGATCCATCAAGACACCAACACATTGTACTTGATTTCTGTCAAGGAATTGCCAGGCATTTCTGAAGTACCTCATTTGGTACCTTCAGGAAACTCAAGACACCAAGGCACACCACCTTCTTCCTCCAACTTATCAAACATTTACTCCTCTAACAGCCAAAAAACTTCATGAGTGTAGTTATTTGCTGTTTATCTTTCTTCCTCATGGAAATATTTAAACCCCAAGACTACAGAAGATTGTCCTGATCAACTCTTAACCAATTAATAATTTTGCTAGAGCCTGACAATAGACACAAGACAGTTCTGTCTCTTGACAGAATAAGAAAATAAAAAGATGAGAAAAACCCTGTGTTTGTTTCACAAAATAGTCCATCCATTGTCTAATATACAAAATTACAAATATAAATCAAAGAGCACAAGAACTTGGCAAAGATCAAAAGCACTTTCGAAGGGAGTCATGATTTCTTGGAAGTCGTACCTGGTCGTCCAAAGGCAGTTCACAGAAGGCAGGGATGTACTTGGCCCATTCCACCAAGACTAAGAGCTGCTGCTTCATAGATTCACAAACGTCACTGATACTTGCAATTTTCTTAACGTTTATGTCAGTACTGGCACTGGGGCTTGGGACTGAGATCTAATGTTAATAGAACATTATATTAATTTATCATTGAAACTACTGGATAGACAATAATCCTTTTTCTATGACTACATAAAGTAAAGAGCATGGAAGCAAAAAATTATTATTATCATAGTACTTTAATATCAGATATGAGAAACAAAATCCTTATTGGCTTAAAGCTAAATTTAAAATGTATATAAATCTACACTCTGAGTGTATGATTTTATTTTAAATACCAAATCTATTAAGCAGGTTAGGCTTTAGGAGAAATTTTATAGTTCAAACTGGTTACATAAAGAAATTGATAGCAACCACAAGAAATAAACTCTGTGATTTTATTTTTAGTTAAAACTCTTATTTTCACTAAGTGAGTCCATCTTTAATTTGTTAATTTTGATGAAAAATAGCTAGTGGATAAAATTTATAAAAGGTGAAAAATACTTAGAGAAGAAACTAGAAATTTTGATGATGCCATATTAAACAGAAGGCCATAAAAACAAAGTTAAGAAACAAACCTTTGACTCGGCAATGGTAGAAAGCTTAACACACAATGATAATAATTTTTGAATTGCATATCACTTTTGACTGTGTGATATAAATATAAATGAGACTTTAAAATGGTTTCTCCTGAGAAAGCAAATACTACCTAATTAAAGTCTTGGAAAACTAATTTTAACCATGGACTCACATGTGAATGTGTGTGTGTGCGTGTGCGTGTTTGTCATGTGAACCCAGAGGTTTCCTTCCAGCTCCCCTTTAAGTCATGCTCTAAATGCTTTATTGGGTCATCAAGTAATCTTCAAGTAATAGTGATGATAATGCAATGGTAACCTCATCATTTTACTCCTGTGTTATCAATAACGAAAGGAGACTCATTGCCTCCTTACAGGACCTGATTAACTACTTAGCTATTTCATGATATGCTTTGTCATAGACAAACACCCCAAACACTTCCAATAAAGGCAATGCTAAACTATACTCTCTTCAAAAGATTATATATCAGACTCCTAAATGATTGGGTTTTATGTGTAAAATGAATGATTATCATTTTAACTTTACACCTGGTATTCTAAAATTTGAAAATAAAGAAATCTACTTTCTTCCCTGTTTTGTGAATTCTGTGTTTAATTCTCAGAATCACCTGCTCCCTCAGGAGGTAGTGAGTCAACTTCTTGAGTTCAGACATAAATTTTAAGGAAAGAAACTCTGATGACAAAGTCCCTCAAAATTGTGGCAGTTGATTTCACAGATTCAACCAATAAAATATTGCCACTAGAGCATCATGGTGTTTTATTTTTACTCAGCTTCATAAATAAACATCCCAACAATGTAAAGACAAGGTCCTGTTCAAAAAAATTCAAAATTAAGTCAGCGATTCTCCTACTACTTTCAAAGTTATACTTTTGAGCTTGTCTAAGTTTAGCAACAAATGAGCACAAAACAGTGAACTCAGATTACAGCGCTTTGTATCAGCAGACACTGGGTCCGACTGAAGAGAGCCAGTGCTGCTGAGGTGTGGTGAGTACCTGGCGAGAGCGGACTTCAGCTTGTGCCAGAGTGTTTATGGAGGGGATATTGCTGCCATCGAATGTGCTTCTTCTGGTACTTATTCTGTCCCGCTCATTTTGCACGGCTAAGGAAGAAAACCCCAGTTATTATTAGTTAGATCTCTAATGTAGGCTAGGACATATGGTTAGAAACAAGGAAAAGCACAGAAGTTCACAGATGGTTTCTCAAGATTCTTCTTGAATCACTTTTAAAGGCAGGAATAGCCAAGCTTGTGGACATAGCTCATAAAATACAGTTACTTGGAATTTGTGATGGGTTGTGTGTTGGGAACTATTGGGTCACCCAGTTTTGACATGCTGTGTTTTTCTTAAGATGGTCTTCTATTCTCTCACAGTTAATAAAACTGTAACTAATGAGGAATACTGCCTGCCAGGTTGGATCAGTCAAAGATAATAAGATAGGCACTATCAGAAGAGGTAAGTCATAGATTCTGAAATTCCTATTTTCTTTTAAAGCATAAAATACTACCAAAAATGGAGAGTAAATTTATTTTAGTTATGATGGCTTTAATCAAGTCTGTGACTTTTATAAAACATTGTCCACTGATGTTAGCTTCAAAAATCATTGCACCATCTGAGGTATCTCCCTAGAAGATGGAGGTCTGAATATCTGCTTCTCTGAAAGATAAAGTCATCCCTTACATTATAGAAAATATCTCTGAGATAAGTAGGCCTGCTTCCTGGATTCAGAGAGGTTAAAAATAAATAATGGACATGTCCAAAACCCTTATTGAAAACCAAATTTTTGAGCATTGGAAAAAAAACTGTTACTCCATAAATTTGCATATAAATATACTCATTTAAAAAGTGTCAGATGTCAATGTTAAATTTCAAAAATAAGGATATAAAATGATCTCCCATTAACCAAAGACAAGAAAACAAGACCTATAGCACCCCCCCAACTGTTTAGGTTAATGCTTTAATCAGTTCTGTTACAAATATGAAGAGATTGGGTTCATTCAGGGTAATATGGCTGTAAATATCAAACTACCAAAATTTTCTCCAGCAAAGAAATCCACCAATTTCTACATCAATGTCACAGAGACCTAAGAGTGGCAACTACTGACTCTGTTAAATTAGCAGAAAAAGAGAGGGCTTTTGTCTGCAGAGACACCTTTAGGGAAAATCAAATGTTTAACATTTTATATTAAAAATCATACTTACTGATAGCTAATTATTTCAATTAATTTCAATTTATGTGGAAATACATATACAGAAATTAAAAACTAATACATTCCTCTGCTTTTCTAAATTTCATCCATATGATCAAACTTTATAAAAATATTGAAATATATCATAAGCATTTACAGTATTTTCACTGTTTTCAAGTTTTACAAAAATCCACATTTCTGTTTCCACTTAATTAATGTTGATATTAAGTTCTATTATTTATTGAAGAGTGAGATACATCAATTTTGAAGCTCAAAAGTTAATTTCTAATCTCTTTAGTAAAATCAAACCATCATTTTATGAACAGTAGAAGATGTAATTTCACTATTTTAAAAGGTAATTTTATTTCCTAAGACTCAAAGGGAAATGCAGGCGTGGTGTTGTTTACAATTCTCTAAGGTAAAGATTGGTATTCAGGTAATAAGACAAAAAGATATTTGATAAATATTGCAATTATTCCCATCAACTACCTATGGAGCTTTTGGGACCTTACCTACGTCATTTGTGAAAAGGGAAATTGCCTCTTCAATTTAGTGAACTTTCTTTAGTAATATTTTTTTAAGATTAGCAAAGCAATAAAAGCTAACAAAATTTTTGTGATTTTAAATTACTGAGTTAAGAGAAAAAATAGCTATGTCCAAAATGGATTTCATATATTTTATGCTTCTGCAGTATCATGATTTGATTTCACTTTATTTTTTTAAGTTTGTAATCTTCTTGTGGAAAACAGCTCTTTGCATATGACAGGCACAGGCACACAACAAACTGCAGGCATAAAACCTTACAGCTGCTAAATCTGCCAGATGCTGGGATGTGTAACACTCTTGTCTCTAAACATATCATAATGAGAAAAGATAGGATGAGATGACTTAACATGACAGAAATAAAACCAACATACACTTATTACCTGTCTGTACTGCCAGTGTTATTGAATAGAATACAAACTGCTCAAGATAGAGGACTGTCTTGTCTATCAAGTCCTCAATTCAAATCTCAGTACCTGGAACAGCATTTGGGAAACAGCAGTGTCCAATGAATATTATTAAATAGAGGAATGCATAAAAAGATGATATGTAATTGATGTTCATGAGATGAGTAAAGATACTGGGTTGTTAGTAAGAATGAAAATTGTGTATACAATACATCCATAGCTTTAATCTACAGATTTTAAGAGCTATAGATTTTGCCGATGTAGAGGGTGGTGTCAGAATCAGAGCAGGTAAACTCTAGTTCTATGACTTACTGACTGCATATCCTTGGGCTAAATTCTTTAACTCTAGGAACTCTTTGACAGATTCCCCATTAATATATTGAGAGAAATCAGAGCTTATTAAGTAGGTTATATGATTAATGAGAATTCTTGCACATTGTTATCACTTTTCATCAATAATGTTAATCATCATCATCATCATCATCATCATCATCATCATCATCATTACCTTCTTTTTTCATTCCTGCTCGAAAACACTTTCTTAATCGACAGTATCTACATTGATTCCTTTTGTCCTTGTCAACAACACATTGGCGACTAAACCTATAACAGGAAGCACACATTAGTTCACGGAAACCCATCATTTATCAAAAAAGCACATAAGCAACCAATTAGACTTTAAGCAATTGCAGTCAAATCAGGCTCAATACAAAGCACATATAAAAGTAGTTCTCTGAGAAATTGAACATCTTATGGTAGGCACATACATGGCAATGCACAGCTCACCTCTCAGATAGTCTTTATACTAACATAAAACTGAATGACTACATCATTTTGGGCTAGTGTACATAATTATGAGTCACGAACGTTAAACCTAGCTTTAAAATTTTTGCCATATAAATTTTGGTGTTTATTGCTAAACAATTTTAGCATGGTGGACAATGTGTCATGATTCATAGCTTTTACACTCATGTTTTTTTTTCCTTTTAAATATTTTTACTCTATTAATTTTAAATAACTTTGAGTTGGATTGAGATTTACTACAATTATCAAATTACAGACTATTGAGAACAGCACTGAAAATGTAACTTCTTAATGATGTTTCAGTTTATTCTCTTTAAAAAGCCCAGAATGAGGGGGATACATGTGTTGATGAAAATGTAAAAAAAATGAAATTCTTATATACTATGGAATAGAATATTAAATGCTGCTGCTGCTTTGGGAGAATGCATAGTGGTATTTCAAAAAGTTAAACAAAGAATTATACATAGGATACAGTAATTCCAAGCTATTGTGTATACCCAAGAAAAATGAAAACCTATTTCCAGATTAGTATTTTCCTAGTGAACAAGATGTTGGAGTGATAAGTAGATAAGAATCACAGACAATGGAACAGTGCTATTTGTTAATAAGCAAGAATGAAGGACCCACAGACATGCTACACTGTTCATGAACCTTGAAAACACTTCCAAGTAGAGGTGCTACCAAAGGCCCATAGTGCATGGCTCATTAATGCAGTGTCCAGAAAGGCAAATCTGTAGAATCAGAAAGCAGATTAACGGTTTCTTCACACTGACATAGAGTTAGGGAAACTGGAGGACATCCTAATAGGATCTTCTTTACAGAGTAAAGAAATTCTATTCTTAACTGATGGTAGCGATAGTCACACAATTCTGTGTATGCTAAAATCTAAGTTCCTAGCTACATGTGATGCTCTTGCCTCATTTCTTACAGATGATTACTAAGTGATGAGGGCAACAGAATGCATTTTGTGACCTATCAAAATTTATGAACAGTGACTTAACATTGAGTAAGAAAAAAGGTCCAAGTGAGTGGTCCTCTCAGAGTAAGAAAAGAAGACGTTGTTTTAATATGGGGATGAAGAGATTCAGTAGAGTAAATCAGATGAAATCGCAAGAAGTGTACATCTAGTTAACATTAATCAAACAACAAAAGTAGGAGAACATGCATCACTAAGCTCACCACATGTTCAAGATCTTGACGTAGGCACAGAATAGATGAATGCTGCCTATATTTTCCATTCAAAGAAATTGCAATCTAACAAGTACACAGGAACATTAACAAATGTTATAGAAAGCATCCGTGAATAGTACTGAAGTAGAAGATTTAAGTACATTAGAAAGGAAAGGCCAGCTTCAGCATCATAGGACTATTAAAGTCAAATTAGAATTTATCAGTCTAAGAAATGGGATGCATTTGACACAAGTAAATTTTACTAAAGAGACATTAAAGTCTCTCAATTTACATCTATATAATTAAAAAATAGATCACAGAGCTTTCTTGATACTCAAAACTGTAAAGAAGCTTAGAGAGCTGACGGCAGACAGGCACAAAACACCTACCTGCTTCTGCTCCAAGGGGACTAGAAAACCTTAAAAAAATGTTCTGGGAGGTGTTCTTCCCTACTCACCCCATAAAGGAAATGTGCAAATCATCAGATTCCACTGTCAGAATCATCACTTTTCATGTTGATGTGTTTTACTTTTAATAGTGCACATGACTCAGAATAATGGAACCTCTATGTTCCTTTGTTCCTTTAGGTGTTAACGTGAAGAACTCTATGTGTGTCATGTAGCCATAGTGAAAATGTGTTTGGTGGAGGAAATGATTCATACTTAGCTATGGAATGTGCTTGTGTATATACACAATACCATCTAAATGTTCTTCTCTTTGTCATATTTCAAAAGTGGAGAATTTGCATTTTTATCAACCTACATCAAACTCCCCTGCAAAAATTATTTTAAGACAACACCAGGTAGATATTAGTGGAGTTATGTATTAAATGTATTACAAGCATCACTAAGCTCATCACATGTTCAAGATCTTGACGTACGCACAGACTAGATGAACGCTGCCTATATTTTCCATTGAACATTCAAATTGAAAATTCAGTCAACATTGAACAGTCAAATGTTACTGATTGGGAATTCTCAAGTGTCCAACTAGTTTTTACAACAGCATTGCTGGACTGGTAATGTAGAGTATTTGGCTAGCATGTGGAAAGCCCTGAATTTAATCTCTATTCCAACCAAACAGTAACGATGACAACTAGTGATAATATCTATTACTGATAGAATAAAACCAGATTTTCTTCTGTTAAAATAAGTGAATTCTGTCAAAAGTTCAAGTTCAACCTAAACAATGTATATTCAAGAATTACCATAGAAATCAATCATGATCAATACCTAAACTTAAAATGAGCTATAATACTGACTAAGTAATATCAAAAAGACTATTAGGAATGTATAGACACATGAAGTAATTAAATGAGATCTAGACAAAACACTGTCGATTATGTAAAATTTAATATGAGAATTAATTTGAAGTGAAAAATCAAATTCACTCTTTGAGTTGGTAAGTTACAAAATCATCTCTAGTTTTATAATTTTGTTCTTAAAGATCTAGGATATAGCAACCCTGAAAGGGAAATGAAAAAAAATCAATCTATATACATATCTTAAGAAACCATTTAAACTGATTTACAAATGTTTAGTGTGTATGAACATGCGATAAAACAATAAAGAGACACAGGAAGAGATTAACCCTAAATTCTAGATGGTGGTTCCTCCTGGAACACCGAGAAGAATGACAGAGTGGCCAGGGAGGTGTCCACTGGAGAGTTCAACTATATTGCTCTGAACTGGGTGGTAGGTGTATGAATTTCTTTATACACATTTGCAAGTCTCAAATTGTTCACAGGATGGAACTACTGGTGTGAATGTGAACTGCACATACAATCATATACTTTTTTGAAGCTTGGCACTTTTGTTTTGAGTTATGGAGTTATGGAAGTGCTCAGTTCACTTTTCTCACACCCCCACGGCATCTTCAGACACAAGAAAAGAAAACTTTGCTAAAATAAGCACTCCAGTAATACCTGCAGGAGTAAACGTGACTTTTCCGGATGCTGCGCCGGAAAAATCCCTTGCAGCCATCACAGCTGGATGCCCCGTAGTGCTTCCCTGTTGCTCGGTCCCCACATATGGCACACAGACAGTTGACACCACTGTCTGTGGTATTCATACTTGTGGTCTCTGGGGCAGAACTGTCTGTTGAAGAAAGATGAGAGAGTTAGTGTCGCTGACCACTTAGCACAGTGCTCTACTGCGCACTAGTAGGCCAATCTTTGCTTTATGGAGGATCCCTTACTGATGCCTTCCTTTCAAGTGTTGGAAGCATCCTCCTCAGGCTTCTGTCTCATATTTGTAGTCATTTAATTTTGGGTTACTATTGGGCTCAATCCCCTAGCTAGCACCATCCACCAACGGAATCTCCTGCAATCTCATGACATGAGATATCAACTGTATGATAGAAAAATCCTCAGATTTCATTTATGCCATAATAACACCATAGAATACAGTTTTAAAGACTTAAGAACCTATGTAAGAATTTCATTTTGAAACCTAGTAAGCATAATAGTTGAAAAAAGAACTTAGATTTCCTGTTTACAACCCCCAGTGGATCTTCTGCCTCATTCAGTTGTCCTCATAAAAGTCAATGGCTCCACAACAGAGATAAAGTTGTGGGTGTCTTTCATGAATTCTTTCTATCACCATTTATTTTTGTGACCCCATACTTAAGGTGAGTATTTGCCCCACTTTTCACCTTCACCTTCAGTCTTCTTTTATCCAATACCATCATCCTTCCCCAGTGTTATTAGAATAGCTTTCTAAATAATTTTCTTACTGTGATCTGGACTCCTTTTCTCTTTATTTTCTAACAGGCAGCCACTTCATGTCACCTTTGTCCATCCAGGACCTCTATGACCTCTCATTAGAAAGTTATTTCACCATAACCCAAGATGGCCTGCACTCCAACGTCTCCTACTCTGGCTGTTTCCACTTCTCACCGCCCGCTGTCTTTTCCATCCTGTTCACTGTTCTAAACCCTGCTACACTTTTGTGTTCGTTGAAACCTGATTTCATCAACTGTACTTTTGGTTGCCTGGACTTTTCCAAGTCTCGCTTTAAGCTAATTCTAAGGTTTCTGATCACTTCTCACATTCAGCATGAATCTTCTTTAAGAATTCAGTCATCTCTCATCTATCCTTCAAGCAGAGCCTAAAGTTCCACAAACTCCTATTATTTCAAGGTACATTATCATTTCCTGGAATTACACTACAAATGGGTTGACTCATGAATTCATCATTACACAGAATATCAACATCATGATTCCAGACAATTCATCTGTGTTCCTCATCCTACTGTGTCCCACCTCACTGAACTGTGCCCAGCTACAGTGGAACATCTAATACAGTTTTAAGAAAAAATACTATGTGTGTGTGTGTGTGTGTGTGTGTGTGTGTGTGTGTGTGTATTTTATATATAAATATTTTTAATGAATTGATATTGTTGAAAATATTTCATAAATTCCAATGAACTCAAAGACATTAAATACATTAGGCATTATATTAAAACTTAAACTTGGTTGACTAGGGATATACTTCAATGACAAAGCAATTGCCTAGTAAGCACAAGGTCATAGATTCAACCATAAAATATTAACGAAACATAAACTGAATACATAATACAGGAATAATAATAAACCATTATTGTATCTCTAATAAAAATGGATAAATTTAAAAGTTGGCATGTATTAATTACCTTATGTAATATTATACATATTCTACTTATGAGTATGCTACATTTTAATAGATAAATAGCATGATATTTAATTTCATAAAATTGAAAAAACTTTGATAAAAATATATTGAAAATTAATGATGTGGCATCATAAAATGCAGATTACAAATATTAGGAATGTTTTTTAACATTAACAAGGTATTAGCAATGTGGAAGTTAGAAGTGTCTGAAATTACAGTCAGATATTACATAGAGAGTGAGAGACCTTGGAATATTCATCCCTAAATGGGATCTCTGCATCAAATCCCTCCCCTTAGAGCTCAGGGAATTCCCCAGAAGTGGAGATGGAAAGAGTGTAAGGGCCAGAGGGGATGGGGGACACCAGGAGAAAAGCCCTCTGAATGAACTAAACATGGCTCCTGTGCATTCACAGAGACTGAGGCAGTGTGCACAAAGCCTTCACAGGTCTACACCAGGCCCTCTATGTAGATACTGTGGCTTTCAGTTTGGTCCTGTTATGGCATTCCTGAGTGTGGGAATGAGTGTGTCTCTGATTCTTGTGCCTCCTCTTAGGTTCTTTTCCTTCTGTTGGTTTGCCTTGTCTAACTTCAATATGATCGTTTTGTTTTATCTTATGTTTTATTTTGTTATATTTAAAAAAAGATTGAATGAAAATCTAGTCACTAGGGTAAAGGTTAACAACTGAGCTATCATTTATGCCTGCCTGCTGGGAGAGAGAACATTGGTTTTCTCCAGTGGAGTAGGGGCACATCAGGCACTCCAGGGAAGGTCTCGTGTTCAGGAACAGTTGACCTACCCAATGGACTTCCCAGTGTTTGTGTCCTGTGGTTTGGTTACAATTGGGTGGGTTTGATGCTGTCATACTGTTCTATTTTGTTTTTCTTTCTGGGTGCTATTTTATTTTAATTACTTGGTTTTGAGAATTTTTAGTGTTACATTGTTTGTACTTTAAGAAAGAATTTAAAGTTGAGTGGGTAGGGAGAGGGCTAGGACTGGACAAACTTGGAGAGGGGAAGAATATCATCATAACATAGTTAAATTTAAAAGTTGTTTTAAATAATAAAAATTATTTTAAAATGAAGTATCTAGAATCAACTGTACTCTCTTGGATAACATTAAAAACAAATTCAACTCTGGCTTCATGTTTAATGCCATATTTACATGCAGTTGACCATGTTGTTACTAGCAAACAAGTTAGACACTACTGTATAAGTAGCTATGAATGTGAATTATTTTAGTATACACTGACAAATACAATAGATATATGTGAAACATCCATACCTACCCCTTGCAAATCTGTGGTCTATCATTAAAAACTCTGATTCTAGTATAAATACGTTACTGATCAAAACTGTGTCTTCCTAAGAATTACAATATAGCTTCACTCTATTTTTGTGTGTATGTGAAATTACAGAATTGGGTTTTTCAATTTCTAAAAGTCTCCCCACTATTAGGGTATTGTTTATTGAAAATATAAATGAAGTTCACAGTTCAGTAGATTATTAAGATAATCATAAGATGATTCCTAAGTCCTAAGCTATACAAGCATACACAGAGACACACATACACATATACACCTTTCCCATAGCATACATAACTCTAAGTTATAACAGTCACAACCTGCCTTGAGTAAACTTTCTCCTTAGAAAAGAAATATACATTCAGAGTGAATAGTAAGCTGTATTACATAAAGACCCAAACCCCAAGCAATCTGTGTCTTAGTTAAAGTTAAAATGTTACAGTAGATAATCGCCAAGAGTTCTGTGAAGCTAAACATTAGCCTGCCACCTAAGGTTATAATATAAACCTTTATTTCTTTTTATATCTGTGGCCGGCACAGAGACTGCACAATCATTTTCAGTGTAGTTTCTCATCATCATCATCATCATGAGTTCTAAAAGGATCAGAGGGGGGGAAATCAGTAAACTCCCCAGCATCCCATGTAAAGATGCCCATAAGCCTCTTGAAACATTGCATAGAAAATGTATTTTCAAGGCCAATCTGTCAAAATTACTTATTACTACTATGTACAGCAAATGAAATAGCCCTTGAAACTATGCTTCTTACCCAGACTGGCTCATATAGAACTCTGAGGTTACTTTTTATAACACAAATATAAGCTATCCTACCTCTAATATTAAAAAGTCATGGCAACAGGAATTTAAATTTCATGATGATGCACAAAGCCTCAGATTTGTGGCCTTCAAAGCAATTCTTGGGTTCCCCAGCAATGAGCCCCATTTCCTACTCCTCAGGGCCTTACTTCTCTTACATATGAAAACTTACCATTGGAATTATACAGAATCTGCATGGTGTCAAACTCCAAAGTTGTGTAAGTTGGGTCCAAAACTTCGCTGTAGTTTCCCATGTCCATGTCCAGCATTGGCTCCGAAACCCTCATCATCGGTTGAGAGACACACATGCGAATGGCCCCACGCACCCCGAGTGTGGCAACTGTTAGGCTTTCAACCCGTGAGTGCTAACCAGAGCTAACTGTCACTGGGTGGCTTTAGTGCTTCTGTGGGAGGGGCTGTCAAACTGTAACTCCTTCAGCAGGCCATATTCTGCTCATTTTTCTTTTATGGCACATGAGAGCAATTCCTTGTGATAATCTTGGAATGCTTCATGGAATTGCCTCATCTGAAGTGCTTAGTAGACTAACATGATTTTCTGAATTGATTTCCAGGACACAGTAAATGACGTCACTTAGAGAAGGGTTAAACACAGACAGCAGTCCCTGTCAGGTTTTTTTCATGCATGGTAGCCCACAAGAGGAGAGTCAAAGCACAGACCATATGATTGGAAAAGTCAAATCCTTATCACTTTTATAATTAGGTAAGTTAAAAGTGTAACTTCTCACTTAACATACTGAACACCTAACAGGGCCAGGTTTCCTTTATATGTACAATAAAACAGGCTTTGTTTGTTTTGGAGTAGAACAGATTCACGGTTTGTGCCACCAGGATTTATGACGTGTTCTAGCAATGTAGAGCAGTGTCCCACTATGAGCAGTGGAACATCCTCCCAAAATATCAATTTACCGTCAGAATGATTTCACAATTGCGGATTTCTGGTGGGCACAAGGAGAGAGTTTCTAGTACACTGCAACCCAGTGACTAATAAGGATTCATTTACTTTGACTCTATCTAATTACATCCTAGGCATTAACCAATTAAAGCTATCCCTAATTTATGGGTTTATGCATTCTGATTAACCTCAATGTATATGATACAACATGTTTTTTATGTGTCATTGTGGCAAGAAACATTCTTTCAAGAAATATTTGAAAGTTATATTCAGTGTCAATGTTTTACTTCTGAGAATACATTTATTGATTTTTATTTATTCTTTTCTAAAAAAGAATGCTGTACTTACCTTTTAATTATTTTTTAAGTTTGAAATTTTATATTCTTTGTTAAAGATTATAGTAAATTAATCTTGCAAATCAATTTTCTACTCCTCTGGATACTCTTGGATATGATTTCATTTCCCCAAAGAAATATAGTATGTTAAGACAAATTCAAAACATATGAAGTACTGTGAAAAATATGTTATATTAACCAAACACATCATATTAGACTGATCATGGGAATAGTCTCATTGCCCTCATAATCAATATATTTCCAATTCACAATTAATAATTACTTTAAAGTGAAGAACTTTTAACTGAAGGTTAAACACAGTTATTTTATTTTTGGAGAAGTGCTAGCAGGTGAATACTGTGTTTTTATTTCTATGAAATGGTCCTTTTTGTGCTAAGTAGTAGTAGTAGGGCTGTGTTCCCATGGGAACCAAAAGACTGTGTGCACAGTCTTCAACCTTTCTCATCTACATGGTAACTAAACAACATGGAGGGATGTCAGTATGATCTTTGTTCATAACACTGCCAATGCTAAAAACAACACAAATACAGCTCACTAGAGGAATCCCATTGTGTTATTATTGTTCTTCACTGTCCTGTTCTCGTGGTGAATGTAACAATCGGACCAGGGTATTCCTCTTCAAGGTGGAAATGTCTGAACACAGGTCGTCAAGGAGTTGCTCCAGTTAGTTGGAGATGGCTTCTAAGAGAAAAATGTGTCCCCCCTAGCTCAAGTGATTGTAAATTATTTTTTTGCATTTCACAGAGTAAGAACAAATGCTGTAGCGAATCCAAAATGCCAGACATATCTCTTTAAGTGCAGCTTGCCTTCTTAACAACATCAGAGGTGGGAACACTCACAGAATACAGTCAGCCTCAATTCACAAAAGGAAAGATTCTTCAGACTTGTTTTTTCAGATTACAACCTTGTACAGTAAAATCCTTCTTTTTTGTAATAATTCTTGAACTGATAATTTTCAGAACTAGTTAAGCAATTAACTAGAACAGAGAATCATAAGGATGATATAAGGATGAACATGCCCTATCTTTTTTACTTATATAGGTAGACATGTTAATGTTTAATTGTAGAATAAAGACTCACACTAAGTGTTACTCCGTTACTAAGGATTCTACGTTTTGCATAAATCCCATGCACTGTCCTTGGTCTCCAGGATTCTTATAAATAGAGATGAACGACAAAGCAATCTGTGGAGTAATTTGAATACAGAAGCCTCTACAGTTTTACAGTTTTTAAAAATATTTAGTACACTTAATTTAACCTACTTTTACTTTTGGTTTATTAAGGGGAAAATGCAAAAGTCTTCTTATACTCATTTTGCACTGGGTTGTAGAAAATTTGTGTTATTAAGTACAAAAATTTCCATTGTATATTATGAAATGGAACAAGAAGAAATGGAAGTAACATGCTAGATATCAAATACAAGTTGTGAGATGTAGCCACCTTGGAAGATAATTATTATGTTCTCTAATGGAAACTAGAGATCTGAGTTAATCATATGAGTTAACTAAATTGAAGCATTTATTTGGTATTGGCTTTAAATTGAGATTATTTGTACCTATAAATTGGATTACAATCATCTTCACAAACAGTCCTTACTCTCTAATTCTAAAGTTTATTTCACCATATTTAGAATATTTTTATTTCTTCAAAGAGAGGAATGGGAACATGAAGAATGAAAGGAAGAGGAAGTGGCATGCCTGAAGAGGGAAGGAGGGATTGAAAGGAATAAGACAGAAAAAGTCCATGTTGACCTGATGATTGTGAAACATAATGAAAATCAGTATAATGCTCTGGTTTCCTTGCATTTTCCATGCAACAATGATTATGGGTTATAGACAAGAGAGGCAAGCTTGAAAGGAGGGAAGGAAAGGCGAAAGAGAAAGAAAGTCTTAAAGTTATTACTTTGAGTGGTTAATTATGCATTATAATCAGAAGAAGTAACATACTCGTTGGTTTTACTTTTATTTTCTCTTCAAAAGTGAGCGTGGAGGTCATATAATTCAGAAAATATACCAATGGCATTTGTTGGCAAAATGAAATTAAACACACTGATTATATTCATACATGAGAGTAAGTAGCATATATTTTGTAAACTAGAAATATACAAACACCATCTGCAACCAAAAATATAAGAAATAAAATGATAATGTATCTGCATTCTCCCCCACCCTCTCTCTGTCTTTGAGGCTGGGTCTCACTGTTGCCCTGGCTAACTTGGAGCTCATTAAGTCAACTAAGTTGATCTCAAACCCACAGAGAGGACTTGTCTTCTGAATGCTAGATTCAAAGGTGTGCACCACCACACCTGGCCGGAAAATACCTCTTAAAGGAGCCCTCTTTTTAGTACCTGTAGAAATATACTACTGAGAAATATACTACTGTTGCTTAGGAGGATCTAGTGTTCTGACAAATAAAAATGTGTTTTCTCTGAGCTCTGTCCAGATCAGTCACTCCGAAGCGGATGATAATAGTTGCTCAAGTATCAACTGAATTAGTGTGATCAAGGGTTTTTAACAATGATTCGATGAACTGTCTTAAAAACACATTAACTTTCCTTAGAGAAACAGAACAAGGTGAAAATAGTGTAGTGCTTACAGGAGAGACCTCAGTTCAGCATGAACTCTTAAGATAATTGCAGAAACATTTCTATCTTATCTGTAAGACTATTAAGCCTGCTAAATTGTTCTATACTTTTACATTTGATTTAATCATTCCTTCATAGTGTGATTTCAAAAAGAAAACAGGCTAATAAAAATCAAGGTTATTTTCATTAGAACATTCTTATGAAAGCAATTTTGATGCTAAGATTTATACAAAAACATTTTATTTTCAAGTATAGTTAATAAAATTTGTTCTTTAAATTTAATCCTCCAGGTATAGCTGTAATTTTCATTATTTCCATATTCTATTTTACCAGCATGAAAACTACACAAATACAATCACTGAAAACTAAGTGAAATGAGTTAATAATCCACACCAAAACAGTAATTTTCACTGTAAACAGAAAACCATCAGATTCTAGAATCTATTCCACAAAAGGACATATTAATTAAAGTAAAACAACCTTCAACTTTTCACTTCTCATAAAAAACTCAGTAAGATCATTGTACTTCCTTGCTGTTATTGTACTAACTAAATTATTCCTTTTTTGAAATGAAAAGCTTGCCTCTTTAAGTTTAAAGAAAAGAAAAAATGTAAATTAAAAAAGGCAAGACAGCTAAATATTTAAATATTTATCTTCAAAGCAAATTGCTGTCACTGATTCACAAACAAGTTTGACATTAGCTATAATGATGGTCTTAATTCTCAAAAAGATTAATATTTTTTCATAAAGTCCAGATTATGTATGATTTTTAGATAAGTAAAACTACCTTTTCCTTCTTATTTTCTTGTTCTTAGGTCGAGTAGATCAATGCAGTGGTCATCAGAATCACATCAACTCATTAGGACACATATGTCAAAGTCTTTCCTAACATCACAAAAGTGTATGGCTGTTTTATTATTAATATTATTATCATCATTATTATTATTAATTGTGTATTGTATACTAACAATTTCTGCATTAGTACTAGTAATTTTTTTAAATCTAAATTCACCTCTCATGACTTTGTTTAAATAAACTTTAAATTCTTCTCTTAAAATTATAATTGTTTCATAGGTCATTTATCAACTAATGTTTTACAGATCACAAGCTTTAGTTTCAGGAACTAACTTAAACCTTTTGGCTTTACACTTAATTCACAGCTTTTTCTTTGTACAAAATGAGTAATTCACATGCTTCTAGAGAATGTCATTTGATAGTAATGTTTCAAGAAACAAATTGCAGACCCAGGCACTCTGTGATACAACAGAATTGATTGAGAGAGATGACATTTGGTAATGCAGTTGTGATATGACTCAGTTGTTTTTTTTAACTAGCTATTTTGCTTGTGTCAGGGTCTCCCTTTGTCTCCCAAGCTAGCTTTGAGTTCTTGATCCCCCTGCCTTAGTCTCCTAATTTTTTTTAATATTTGTTCTACTTGCCTATGAAACCATGAGATTATTATTTGGAACAAAACACGCAAATCTATATAAACCTGAAGACCAAGAAACATGTGAGACTGACATTGAGGACTGCACGTTGAGACCCAGGTAGAACCAAGAAATCCACAGGAGGAGAGCCTTGGGTGATGTACAAAATCTACATATATGAAACTTGCCTTCAAGGTCAGTTGCCTTATGATTCAAAACAGACTCTCCTTTTCTGACGATAAGAGGATGATTAGTACTAAATTATTAACTTGAATCCAGATTATACTGGCGAGGAACATACAGTAAGTGTGGTATAAGGCACAGGTTAGCATTGGCAGGCACTGCTTTTGCACATTTTTTTTCTTTTTACAATGTGTATTATCACTGTTGCTGCTGCAACCTCAGCAAAGCTAGTCAGAATAATTAAGATTATAGTGGCACGCCAATACCAAACTTGCTGCATTAAACAGAAGAACGGGAAGGAAGTGATCACTTTGTCACTGTGCTTGTTTCAAATATATCCCAAAGGATGCAGGGTTTTAAAAATCAGCAGCAGTTTTACAATGCTGAGTATACATTCCTGCTTAAACATCTTAAAAAAATGTGCTATAACAACCATGAGTTTTTGCATCTGGAAGCCAAAAAGTAAATAAGTAAGAGTTATAAC
Source organism: Peromyscus leucopus (assembly GCF_004664715.2). Classification (NCBI taxonomy): domain Eukaryota; kingdom Metazoa; phylum Chordata; class Mammalia; order Rodentia; family Cricetidae; genus Peromyscus; species Peromyscus leucopus. Next base: position 1,035,454 of record NC_051064.1, on the reverse strand, counting down.
TTTTCCTTTAAAATAAAGTAATAGATTGTGTGTACTGTCATACAGTGAAGAACTGCTCACTATTCCTCACTGAAGCTGTCTTAGGTACCAAAATAAAACAATACTTTAATGTGACATTTGATTTGGATAAAACTAAACAGTAGTTGCATCTGCATTTAATAAAGGTAAGTATATTCTTTACTCACAATGGAAATGCTAATATTTCGTCTCTCATTTATTAAATGTTTAAAGGTTTAGCTGATATTTTCAATAATATAAAAGGCATAAATTTTTAAGAACAAATATATTCATCTAATAAGGACTAATTATCTTAGCAGAGGTGGTAACTTCTGCACAAGTGTCTCTCTCCTTAAGTATTTGGAAACTTAGCAACTAACTTACACATCAATCTAGTAGTTTGTAGACTCTGATGTATGTTAGAATCATCAAGAGAATCTTAAAGGCCACATTAAGGTCCAAGATGCATCAGATACAATTAAAACAGCAGAACTAGAGACATGGCTTCACAGTTAAGAGTGTGTAACTACTTTTGCAGAGGACCACAGTTCCCAACACCCACAGTACGGTTGCTCAGAGAACTCTGTAAGTCCAATCTCAAAGGGTCTTCTGGACTCCACAAGTACCTGCACATATCTGCCCACCCACCCCCCACGCACACACCCCATATATACACATGCATAATTACAAACAAAATAAATCTTTTAAAAATACATCTGTTGATACTGGGTGGTACTGGTATCTTAAAAGAACTTTATGTGATTCATAAAGTGTCATGGAAGTGACTTTCTGAGTTTGATGGGGGAAACACTTTCTATTTTCTACTTATTATTGTGGCTCTGGGACTTGTAATACTACACTTGATAAATACCCTATAAATACTAAAAGTGTAAATAAAAGACCTATATAAACAATTAATTTGACAAAGTACAACATTTATGTTGAGTACATGAACATAGTTCATGGGTTGAGTACTTTCCAATTACTAGACTTTTTTACATGAAATACTCAAAATATTTTTCTTCATAGATCTGTCAATCAAGTAATCATCACCATTGGTCATCACCAACATCTGCATATGAGAGAGACAGACATATAATGATAGATAGATAGATAGATAGATAGATGATAGATAGATAGATAGATAGATAGATAGATAGATAGATAGATAGATGATATGCCAACCATTGTCCTTCAGTGCCATCCAAGAAAACGTATATCTAATCCCCTACCCATGTAGACTTCTAAAGCAAAGCTGATTTATTGGTATAGAGGTACATAGGAGTGATAGCCCCTCTGATGACTCCTGAAATGATGTCTAGCATTGCATTGTTATTAATTCTTACATGATTCAGTAGGAAGTTGAAGATGACACATGTAACATTATAAGTCTAGTGCTGGTTTAAATGGGAACTAAAAACTATCCTGAATTGTGATGCTGTAACTAACATGTTAGTGTACATCAGGATAACAATATTAAAACTTTCCCATAAGCCGGGCAGTGGTGGCGCACGCCTTTAATCCCAGCACTCGGGAGGCAGAGGCAGGTGGTCCCTGTGAGTTCGAGGCCAGCCTGGTCTACCAAGTGAGTTCCAGGAAAGGCACAAAGCTAAAAAAAAAAAAAAAAAAAAAAAAAAAAAAAAAAAAAAAAAACACTTTCCCAAACATAAACATGATTCTTCTAGTTGCCTCATTCATTTATAATACTGGGATTGTGATCAGAAGTAACATTTTGGAAACATATTTCATGTAATTTAACAAACAAGCACTAGAATAGCAAACGCCTATATAATATTACAAAGAAAGTTTGCTGAGAGCCAGCAAGGTGCCTCAGCAAACAATAATGTCTACAGCCAAGTGTGATGACCTACCTTTGATCCCCAGATCTCATGTGGTGGAATGTGTGAACTAACTCCCATAAATTATCCTCTGACCTACAAATATGTCGGCCCATATGCAAACACTTATGTACACATGCAAAATTAAAGTGGATCAAAAAGCTTTTCTTTAAAGAAATTTTACTGAAATTCACAAGTAAAAATCAATAAGGCTGTTTCCATAAACCTAAGAATATTGAAGAAGTTTACAAACTCACTAGTACTAGTCAACATTTTTATTTCATTCTAGCATTTGCAATAGGTGATGAAATTAAATTCTTGCTATAAATTTTAGGAAATGATATGAGAACAATCTTTAGAAAATGATGATGAGCAAACCCAATCACAAATATTAAATTTATAAAAAATTAGTTTTATGAAAAATATAGTTCTTTAAAAATAATATATGTAATCCCTATCATCAAGGCTGGCATATGTAGTTTGGGTCTTTATTTACTTCTGATAATGTGGAAAGACTTTAGATGATATATCATCAAACACATATTTAAGAATAAAAATTTGAAAAGAGCTAAAAATATTAAATTGAAGAAAACCAAGGATAATCTACTTGAAGCATGAATGCAATATAAAGCCATCTGTGATGGTTAGCTTTAACTATCAACTTTAAGTAATCTAGAATAAGAGGGTATTGAAATCCCAATGAAGGACTGTCAACATCAGGTTGACTTGTGGACATGTCGGTGGAGGATTGTTTTGTCTTAAATAAGAAGTCTAACTGATGTGAGAAGACAGTTCCTAGTGTGGGTAGCACCATTCACTAGGATGGACACCTTGAACTGCTTAAGCGTTAAATGTATGCATTCATTTCTCTCTGCTCTTGACTTTGGGTGCAATGAACTAGCTGTCTGAAGTTTTTATATTGACTTCCTGTAACCTTGAACTGTAAGCTAAATAAGTATCTTTTCCCACTAGCTTGCTTTCTGTACAATAATTTTATCATACCAATAGAAATGTAACCATGATGCAATCATAATTTCAAAACATATGGCAATATTAATATATAAATAGACCAGGATATTAAAAATAGAACTCAAAACCCTTTATTATGCATCCAAATAATTGTTGTAATATCTTTAATCTCCTGAGTAAAAGAAAAGTGATCTCATTTATCACATTACATCTAAAAATAAATTCCATATGTGTTTAAACAGCAGCAACAAACAACGACGTTGTGACTTAGCATTGTAATGTCATTGTTTAGGAAACTGAAGCAGGAGACTTGCTCCTGGTTGAAGGCTAGCCTTGGCTATAGAGAGTGTAAGCCTGTCTCCAAAACCAACAACCAAATAAACAGGTTGACAGACAATCACAGAAAACTGACTAGAAATTGCCTTGCTTTTATTGTAATAAGTTAACTATACCTTAAGTGAAGATAAGGTAACATGTCTGAAGTATTTTCTATGAACTGGGAGTGGTGGCTTCAGGTATAATCCCTGTGATTTGGCTGAATAACAAACTCATTGCCAATCTGGGTTGTATAGAATGTAGAAGGCAAGCCTAGGGTACATATTTACCTTTTACATATTTACATATTGCATATATATTTATATACACATATATATATATATCACTTTTAGTTTTTTTATTTTTGTGTTTTGCCTGCATGTATATATGTGCACTGAGGGCATGTCTGGTGCCCAGAGGCAACAAGAGGGTGTCAGATCCTCTGGGACTAAAGCAACAGACAGTGTGAGCCTCCACGTGGATACAAAGAATGAAATCTCTCCTCTGAGCAGCGAATGCACTTAACAGCTAAGTCATCCTCCAGCACCAAATTCTCTTTAAAAAACCAATAAATAAATCACAGTATCTATCAGTCTTAATATCATTTAATGAAATGTAAATTTTGAGTGTTGATAGAATTCAGAAGTTTTGTTGATTTTTAGCAATGTACCATTTACATTCATTTCTTCTTTGTGGAACTTGGTGAGCACTTGCTTTCTGGACTTGCTAACTCCTCATCAAAGGAGAGAGATGTCCTCGATGACATCTTTATGCCCTTTATTCTCCTTCCAAATCTTGTGTTACCCTGTGTTATCTCTCTAACGTGAAGGATGAATGACTGAAAAGCTGAAGTGCATGGGAAACACCAGGCATGTCTTCGTGACTTCCATGTCTCCCTGGCTGGGCTCTCATTTAGCAATTGACTCTGTAAGGCACAGTCCTCGCCATAATCTGGATTCCAATCAAGACCTCACTCTCACTGAATTCTTCTGTTAATTTTAGGCTCAAAATCATGCAAAAGGATTTAAAATGAAATGTTTCTTTTTAGTTGTAATTCTGATGATCATCAGTCAGCTGCAGAAAGTCTTTACCAAATGCTTGTTTCTGTTCTGACTGTTCTTCTGCCTCTGTTTCCGTTCTCTTGCCTCTTTATTCCATTAGGTGTGTTTATTAGTTATAATAATAGTTATTACTATTATTCATGGTTCTACTCAACTTGAAGTCTCAGAGCTGCTCTGAGGGCTTGGGAATAAGGAAATTCAGCTTAACACCACAGATCTCTGTTCCCCTAAAAGGCTTGGAAGATCAGAGCTGTTCAGACGACAAGCCACTCAGGGAGGCACACCCTATCCTTGAAAGCAGTGGGGCTGGTCGGGATATCTTGGTCAGCACTCTGATTGCTGGCCCTGTGCTATATGGCACAGATCCCTAGGCTCATATCTAGATCGGGGACCCGATGGCCTCTGCAGAGTCTCTCCACTGTGCTCTGTTCACACCCTGCTGACCCTGCTGCCAGCTACTCTCAGCAGTTTCCTCCGGAGGAAGGCAAATGGAAACTCGATTGAAAGCGGGGTGGGGGAGATGGGGGGATGGTCACAGTCAAGGATCTGAGCTGCCAAGATGGAGCAAATCCTGCCTAATGATATTCAGGCCTGTTAGATTCTATGATAAATTTATGAAGTAGACAATAAATATTAAACTTCCTAGCAAACTGTTATGTTTCACTCATATGTCAAAATATTGTGTCAAGTGGAAAGAGACAGACAAGGATAAATAAAGATTACCAAATCAGTCAAAAATATGATCTGAAGTAAAAAGATAATATGGTGAAAACCACTGGCAATAGGCTCAGATGTTAAAAAGAAAAGGTAAGAAATTGAAATAAACAGGAAATTAACGACGGCATCCTCAAAAACTGTGATGGATTCAAAAGCTTCACTGGTACCAGGTATTTGGGCCTACACCCATAATCTCTGGGCACAAGAGCCTCAGGCAGGAAAATCACAAATTTGAGGCTGGCTTCAATTTCGTGGTAAGCTCTCACACTCCCAACCCTACCAAAAAAAAAAAAAAAAAAAAAAAAAGCCTCACTGGAAGGAGTGGAGGAAAAAGACAAAGATCCCACACATGATTGGACCAGTGGTTTAGAGAAGGACTGTGGAAGCTTTTCCAACATAATTCAGAAGAAAGATTTTTTTTTTTTTTCAATTAGGGGAATGGAGAGATAGCTCTGCTCTTGAGGAGGAATCAGTTTTGGTTCCAACCACTAATGTCCAGCAACTGACCACTACTTGTAACTCCAACTCTAGCATATTCAACCCATTTGACCTTTGCAAACATGGGCACTCATACATATAACATACACACACATACACACATGCACACACAGAGATACATAGGACGAGGAAACAGAGAGACAAAGACACAGAAAGAATTAAAATATAAGAGGAGACAGAGAGACAAAGACACAGAAAGAATTAAAATATAAGAGGAGACAGAGAGACAAAGACACAGAAAGAATTAAAATATAAGAGGAGACAGAGAGACAAAGACACAGAAAGAATTAAAAAATAAGTCTTAAAGCTGTGCGGTGGTGGCCCATGCCTTTAATCCCAGCACTTGGGAGGCAGAGGCAGGCGGATCTCTGTGAGTTCAAGGCCAGTCTAGGCTACAGAGTGAGTTCCAGGAAAGGCACAAAGCTACACAGAGAAACCCTATCTCAAAAAAGAACACCCCCCCCCAAAAAAAATAATAATAAGTCTTAAAAACAAATTAATAAAGGAAATAAATACTATGAGGAGAAAGACTAGTCAAAGTCATAGTTGCTAATAAGAAGCCATTCACATCCAACCTAAAGTGGACCTCCCTATAGTTCTCTCACAAACCATTTTCTGTGGAATTTTCCCATATGTAATTAACACTGTTTGTATGATTATTGTCTCTTTTGCACAATCGACAATCAAGTAGTGTGACAGGTAAGAGCTGCACCTTCACTGCAGTAGACAGTGACACCCAGCCTCCACCTTCCAGTTGTCAACCTTGTGGTCTTGTAAGATGGCCTTTTATAATTAAAGCCCATGAAGAAAACGGTTCCTGCATGGAACATTACTTCCTGACCCTTCTGCTTCTGACTGCAGCTCACAATGCATGAGGAAGAACTAGGGAGACATGGAAGGCTTTCCCTCTCCAGCATCACTCCAGATGGAACTTGAGGAGCAGACCCAGGGAGCCAAGCCCATAAGACTACTGCCCTATGCAGATCCTTCTGTGTCTGAGTTGGAACAATGCTTTTGTTGAGAGTTTAATAGGAGTATTGTATTGACTTCATTTCTTCCTCCCTTTCCTTTCCCCAACTCCTCCTATGTCCTGTCTGCCACTCTTTCTCAAGTTCATGGCCTCCCATTCTTTAATTAGTATTGCTACCTATTTGTAACTACACCATGTAGATCTTCTAGAGGCGGGGCCTTGGGAGATTTCCTCCATCCATGTCGGCATGCCAATTGGTGTTACCATTTCTCAGGTCTTTGAAGGCGACCCTACTGTTTAGATTTCATAGGTGTAGTTTCCCCTCCCTGTGGAGAAGACACTGTCTGTCAGCAGACATCATGGTCCTCTAGCTTAGACACTCTTTCACCTCTCAGTCCTCTTCTTCTGTGTTCAGGGTTAGAAATAGGAGTTGTGTTACAGATGTTACAGTTCAATTTGGGCTGGCATCCCATGGTTAATTATTCAGCCTTTTGACCAGTTGTGGCTTTCTGTAAGAGGTCTCTCCTTGTAAAAGAAGCTTCTTGGATGAGGGTTGAGAGAGTGATTTGCACCTCCCTGTAGGTGTAAGGATAAGTATTGAGAATGTGGTGGAAATTATACTGCTTTAAGGAAGTGGTGGTAATAGATTCTCCTCTACAGTCCTTGGCCTCATCAGCCATAGGTTGTATTATTATTTTCAGGCACATTATTGTTATATGTTTGAGTGAGCTTAGAATTAAAGAATAATTTTTTCACAATGCTGGCTTCAGACTGGAAGGAATTCCATTCCTTAAGTACAGGGAAAGTGAAATATGTTGTAAAAGCAGACATAGACAATTAAAAGTTCCTCCTGTGCATAGTTTGTTAGCTATGAGAGTGTGATCAGGTATTCCTATGCTGTGTGTGTGTGTGTGTGTGTGTGTGTGTGTGTGTGTGTAAAAAGAGAAAAAGCACACACACACACACACACACACACACACACACACACACACTGGGCTGTACTTGATGGCTCATGCCTTTAATCTCAGTATTTCAGAGGCAAGAGAATTGGAAGTTCAAAACCAACCTTAACCACATAGTGACTGAGTGAGACCTGGTCTAAAAAAAGAAAGGAGGAAAAAAAAAGGGCAAGCAGTAGTGTAATTGAGATACTGGATTGTGACAGCACATGAAATGTTTGTTCAGTCCCTTGGTTACACCCATATTCATTGGGGCAATTTAGCTTTCAATGATAAATATACATGTGATAGCAGATAGCACGTTCTAACTGTTCTCCTTGCAGTCATGGGAAAGGGAGAAAAACTGTGTGTGAGGAGGGAGGGAGGGAGGCAAGGAAGATGGGGGACTGGGAGGAGGGGGAGGAAAGGCCGAGGGAAAGAAGACGGGAGGAAGGGGAGGAAATAGAGAGAAAGAATGGAGGGAAAGAAAGAGAAACAGAAAGAATGAACATCTATGTCTTGGGTCATAAATACTGACCTTTGGAACGGCTTAAGCCAGAAATACACAGAACGTAAATAAATTCAGTAAGATGTGTGCTGAAATGCTAGGGGCAAACTGTTTCTCTGAAATGCGCAGAACGAGTGAGGACTGAGCACTAAACACTGGACCAGCTCCATCCTGGCTTTATCCCCAGCACCCTTCCAGCTCCAGAGAGCGACAACAGAGCACACCACGACAGACCATTTTTATGACATTGCTACATGTTAAAACAGAAATGAGTAAAACTTAAGAAGTATAAAAAAAAAAGTGCTTTCAGTTGCTCATCTAACTTCCTGGGATTGAAAACTTGAACAATTCTGAGTGGCCATTAGAGAGTGAGAAATGCGTTATCATATAGGGACTTAGAGGTGCTCAAAGAGAGGATGGGCCTGAAAAGTCCGCACTGTTACCTTGCCTTGAAATCTCCCTCTGATTTACTTCTTCCAGTGATTTCTATGTGAAATCATTTTGTCTCAATTTTTCTTCTATAACTCCTTTTCTCCATCTTCCTCATGCCCATGAGTATGCATCCCCCAAGCCTCATTCTTCAGCTTGCTCTTGGTCTCTTCCCTTGAAATCTCAGGTGTTTAAAATTATCATTGTTATTTTGAAAATGAGTCCAAATATTTATCACAGATTGCTCTACTGCAAAACATAACTGTGCATCTCAGTTGTTGAGTGCATAGTCCCCCCGTCCCAGAACACCTTTCTTCACACACTCTTCCACAGTAATACAAGTGCAACTCAAAAGTTTAAAAAAAAATCCCCTTCCTCTTAGGTTAACAAAATGGCACAAGGCAGCATGGTGAGGTATCTGGATTAGAGGCTGTGGTGTTGCGTGTTATAAATGATGTTGTCCTGTGTACCAGAGATGGTTTGGAAATGATTGTGGTGGTATTGTGTTCCTCAAAATATTGTGTACCCTACTAAACTTATCTGGGGTCAGAGAATAGAACAGCCACTAGATACAGAAGCCAGAAAATGGTGGCACTCATGCCTTTAATCCTAGCATTTCAGAGGCAGAAATCCGTCTGGATCTCTGTGAGTTCAAGGCCACATTGGAAACAGCCAGGCTTGGAGACACACGCCTTTAATCCCAAAAAGTGAGACTTTAATCCCAGGAAGTGAGGGCAGAAAGCAGAAAGTTATTTAAGGCGTGAAAACCAGGAACTAGGCTGGTTAAGCATTCAGGCTTTCAAGAAGCATTTCAGCTGAGATTCATTTGGATGAGGACTCAGAGGCTTCCAGTCTGAGGAAACAGGATCAGCTGAGGAACTGGCGAGGTGAGGTAGCTGTGGCTTGTTCTGCTTCTCTGATCTTCTAGCATTCACCCCAATACCTGACCCTGGGTTTGATTTTATTAATAAGAACTTTTAAGATTCCTGCTACAAATGATATCAATTGTCAATAAGGGTGAAATGAAAAGGACAGAAATGGGTGCTGAATCCCTTGGAACTGCAGCTATAGATGATTGTAAGCTCCTGTATGGGTGCTGGGAATCAAATCTGGTTCCATTGGAAGGCCAATGCTCCTAATCAGTGATCCACCTCTCGAGCTTCAAAAAAATAAATTATTTTATAATGATGTCATTTCAATTGAAAAAAATAATGACAACATTAAACTCATGCGTTATAGGGATATATAAGAGAGTTAAGGTAGATTTCAAATCTATGCACAATAGAGCATTAAAAAATACACTATTTCTTAAGAATACTGTTAGTCAGATTAAGCTAGCAATATTTTTCTTTGCTTATTATTGATAAAGACATAATTGGACATGCAATAATTTCAAATTATTGGCTAAATCTCACCAACAATTACTCCCAAATACATATTAATAGAGGTCTTTAAAGGACATTCATATCTCTATATTTAAATCCTAATCATCAGATACATGGGTGTGTAGAGTTGTGAAATTTTATCAAGCTTTATGCTTATAGCTTTTCTGTATCTATATTATACTCAATAAAGAGTTTAAAATATTACTCTATTGTGAGACTGCATTTAAAGAAATATTCCTAACAACTGGTGGCTGCCCATGTAAAACATCTTCTATTAATGTTTCCCATTGTGTTGTCTGTATCATTACAGGGAGATTCCATAGAAATGTCTCTTAACTATTGCTCACTACTGAACTCCAAAATATTAAAATAGTTAGTTTAGTACATATCTAAACTAATATTTTCTATGTATGGCTGGGGAAAGAAGAAAATTAATTAAATAATTCAAAATATTTTCAGAGGAATTTTATGAACCACAGTATTGGGATTTCCTGATCCTGTAAGGTTTAGTTGTATGCATCTTGGACAAATAGCAAGGAGAAGAAATGCATACTCATACTGACGTGAGGATGTGATTATCCCTCTGTAGCATCTACACAAAGCTGTAACTCAAAAGAGATCTTCTGACGGCAAAGGCTTTGTTCTTTAATAATATCAAAATTATCCAATCCAAGGTGAAGTGTTTGAATCACACACACTTGCTATAATTTTGCTTTACACTAACATATGAAACATCAATCAACCAATTTACATGATATGTTAGGAAAGCCAACAAATAACATAATTGGTTGTCATTAAGGAATGATTTTGCTTTTCTTCCTCAATTGCTACCCAGAGGGCATTGGAAAATATAGAGATAACATGGAGATATCTGACAACTGATGGGGGGTATCCGACTACACATGTACATGAGAATATGTATATGTGTGTGTCTCTCTCTGGAAGCTAGAGCTTGATATCTAGTGTTTTCTTCACCCACTCTCCACTATATTTTTGAAGCAGGATCCTCACTGAATATGGATCTTGCTGATTAGACTAGGTTGGCAGGCCAGTGAGGCTGTGGGATCTCCCTGTGTCTGGCCCATTACAAACATGCTACCATGTCTTTTATGTTGGACTGGGGATCTGAACTCAGGTCTTCATTCTCCCAAGTTTGCACTTTACTGACAAAGCCATCTCTCAGCCCCCACAGTGGATACATGTACAAAAGTTTTCATCTAATATATATTTCTTGTGTTTCCATGTATTCACAGACCTCTGAAATCACTGTAGTTGACCAAGTGATCTACAATAAGATTCAAAAGGAAACTGTAAAGTAAAATATAATATCTAATTAATGCTCAGATGAAGAGTATAAATTTTTCTTTGATCAGAGCTTTCTACTGACCCAAACTTCTGGGACCAGCATGATCTTTTAGAACATTCAATATATAAGTAATAAAATTCTTCTGTAAGTCAGAGCAATTACTGCTATTAGTTAATGATTGTAACAAATATTAATCATTCAACTACTCATATTATTATTTACACCTAGAGTATATAATCATTAATATTAAATTCTGATGGTATGTTTAAAGATCTTTTTGTTTCTTCTTTCTATGCATATGTGTGTTTGTGTGCTTGAATTTATGTGCAGGAACTCAAGGAGGCAAGAAGAGGATGGCGGGTCTCCTGGAACTGGAATTACAGGCAGTTGTGAGCTGCTGTGTGGGTGCTGGGAACTGAACCCAGGTCTTCTGCAAGAGCAGGGGGCCCTCTTAACTGCTAAATCCTTTCTCCAGACTCTATAGTTTTTAAATATATTTCACTTGTACTGCATTTTAAAATATGTACTTTCAGTACTGATTATTTTAAATTAATACTGTCACACTAGTATGACAATGGTATGTCACACAGGGCATTTTTTTTGTTGTTGTCTGTTTGCTTTTTTATTTTTACATTTTGTTTTTACATTTACTTTTTGTTTTTACATTCTCACCAGAGTTTCCCCTCCCTCCCTTCTCTCCTCCCAATCCCTCCCCACTCATTCCCCCTCCCACATCCATTCCTCCCCTGTTACTCTTCAGAAAAGGGCAGGCCTCCCATGGATACCAGGCAGCCATGATATATTAAGTTGCAGTGAAACTAGGTACCCCCTCTTCTATTAAGGCTGGACTAGGGAATCTGGTAGGAGGAAAGGGCCCCCAAAATAGGCAACATGGTCAGAGATAGTCCCTGCTCCCATTGGTTGGGATCCTACAAGAAGACCAAGGTACATAACTATAAAATACATGAAGAGGGCCTAGGTCAGTGCCATGCAGGCTCCCTGGTTGTCTGTTCAGTCTCTGTGAGCCCCTAGAAGCCCGGGGTTAATTGACTTTGTGGGGTTTATTATGGTGCCCTTGACCCCACTGGCTCTTACAATCCTTCCTCCCCCTCTTCTGCAGGATTCCCCGAGCTCTACCTAACATTAGGGTGTGGGGCTCTGCATCTGTTTCCCAGGTGCTGGGTAAAGCCTCTCTGATGACAGTTGGGCTAAGCACCAGTCCTGTTTGTCTTTCTGGGTCTGGGTTACCTCACTCAGGACGATCTTTTCTAATTCTACCCATTGTCAACAAATTTCATGATGTCCATGTTTTTAACAGCTGAGTAATACTCCATTGTGTATCTAGGGAAGCTTAAATATTTCTTCAATGGGCTTATTTTGCTCTGTTAATCTCCAAATATTTTTCTTTTAGGCAATAGCTTTACTTTCTATTATGTTAATTTAAAAATATCTTCATTAAATTATTAAAATATCTACAAATAAAGCTGGGCACAATGTTGCAAGCTTGTAATCCAAGCACTCAGGAACCTGACATATAAGGGTCATGAGTTCTAAGCTAGCCTGAGTTTCATAGCAAGATCTCATCTCATAAAATAAAAATAAAATCAAAGAAAAAGCATTATAATTCTAATCTGTTTGAAAGCTACCTTGCAATATTTCTAAATTAAATTTTAAAACAAAGAATATAAGTCAATGCTAGAACAACTGCTTAGAACATGTGAGGTCCAGAATTTGATCCCCAGTATTGAAAACAAAAGTTTTTCCCCTTCTCCACATTAGTCTCTAGGGATAAGACCACAGAAATAGAGAATATGACAAAAGTAGGTAAAAATATAAGTAGACATATTTGTAAACAAGAGTAGGTCTTAATAGATCTGTGATTCCTAATATATAAATAAATATTATATATCCTATACAGTCACATAAATATACATATGTAATACCTGTTTATACATATCCTTTTCCCATATATACATGAATTTTCAGTTCAAATAAAATTGTAGTGCTCAGCCATCAGAACCTGATTGTCACCCCACATTAACATGTAAAGATGCACTATACATTTTAGGTACTGCATAAAAGCTTTTTATTTTTCTGGCCAAACAACAACAACAATCTTATTTTCCTTATTTCTCACCTAAGTTAGGGGACTCTGTCTTTGAATTCTATCACAAAATTTACCAGATGATGACAAATAAACTCTATAGGTGACTTCTTTGTATAAGAGCAAAGAAAAAAATAGAACAGAGAGAAATCAGGACATAAACAGTGCATTCAGAAAATAGTCTGAAGTTGTAATGAGGTGTCACTGAAACTGTACAAACACCAGCTTTATTAGACTGTGACTTAGAAAGGAGGTGAAAGGGAATGATAGTGTAGCAATCAAGACACATGCTTCCTTGTAGGAATTAAAAGGAATGCGAATGAGGTGGTTTGTTAATTATTTTCTCTGATTAGGTTACCTATTTCACTGCATGTGCATTTAAATATTAATCAGAGATTCACTTCAGTACAGTATTATTCAAAAGGATAAAATGAGGGAAGAGTTCAAGCATGAGATAAACAGCTCCTCAGAATGGAGGAGCAGGGTTCCTGCTTGTGAGATCTGCTTAGAAAGCCTTACAGAGCAAGGCGACTACTGTGTTTTTATTATCTTGAAAGGTGAATTTATCTTTTTATCAAATTAGTTTGTCGGATGAACTTTCAAACCCAGGTTTTGAAACATTTAGTTCAGTATGCTTTGAGAAATGCCTACATGAGAACCGTCCAGTTTCCGCCCCTTGCTTTTCCCTACACCGACTCCTCCTGAGTCTCCCTGTGATCCCTCTCGACTCTACTCCAACTCCTCCTGAGTCTCCCTGTGTCCCCTCTCAACTTCATGACTCCTCTTCCTTGTCACACCAACCCAGATTCTTAAAAGCCACCATACCTTCCTTTGAGGTTTGGTGGCTACAATTATTTATTTTCTGGGCTGTGTTTTACACTGCACTAGAAGATTGGTATGCAGTTAAAGGAAAAAAACTCTATAATTTCCTCCATATATACAATATCATATATATTAAAATGTTTATATAATCCTCTTAAAATTACATACAGAATTGCTTAAATGCAAAACACATATTTTCATCAAGAGAAAAATTATCACTAAACTAACCAATTTTAAGACTTTAGTTTTGCCTCCAAGTACATTCTTGGGGACAGCTTTTCCTAATAAAAATTTAATTAAAATGTGCTTTGTTATTTATTACATACAGACTGTCAGGGGTCATTCCACTTCAATCACTGAGTGGTGAGCAAAGTTAATTATTTAGAGCTTGTGTTCCTACAAAGCACTTAAACTCTTACTAGATAATTAAATGGATCCAACACAATCTTCCTCGACAATAAGGACAACAAAAACCTCAAGCTTTGTTTAAAAAGTGGGAAGAACTACCAAATAACTATATATATAAACATGTGTCCCAGGGAGCATTTTGCAGGTCCCATGAGATTTGCAATATGACTGTCTCTATTATTTCCTAAGGTCAGAGCTGTTACACTGAGGCTTTAAAAACTGAAAAAGAAATCACTGGTTTCCAACATTTTCCTATGGCTCTGTTTTCATTTTAGTGAATGAATGAAACTTCCAAACATCTCAGCTTTGAGATCTCCACATTTTTTAAACTTTGTAACAGTCTTTCTTTGCCGGAAAGTGGTGAAGATGAGGTAGGAAGAGTCTAACCCACAGGAGACTGCAGCCGCCTTCAGACTCATTTGCATATTCCAAAGGTATACCTGGAACACTCAGCATGCAAATCAGAAAGGCCACACATTTAGGAGCTTAGAGACACCTTAAAGCAACATTTCAGCCCGTGATTGAGGAAACAAAGAGGTGAAATGTCTTGTCAAAAGTCCACTACCAAGTTAGTAGGAGCAATGGGTGGTCCAATCAGCCTCAAACATCTAGCTGTTAAAGTCAATGCCTGTCTTCAAAACCTTTTCAAAACAGTTTGAAAAAAAAAAAACTCTAAAAACTCAAGTACACTAGCCATAAAATCTTTCAAAAAGGAAATTTCTCAGTAGCAGTTAAAAACAAATGAGTGTTAAGGAATACAATCCAGATTTTGGTTAAAATTTCATAATCATCTACATTACTGGAGAGAACTAAAAAAAATCCCCACCTTCTGTTTTTATAATTAGTATAGCTCACCGTAAACTATAGAATCATGCAGATAAGAGGCTCAAGCTCATTTTCAAGCTTTCAGAAATAACTATAAGACCCAAGGGATGCTTAGCAGTAAGAAATAATTTAATTTGTAATAAAAACATCAAGGTCATAGAAAAACAAATAAGCATGACAATTATTTTAGGTCACCAAGGTAATTTACTGTTATGTGTGTGTGATTAAAAATGATCACACAGCTGAGAACTGAAGGTGCCAAATTGCCAAGCCTATCTGAATGTTATATAACAGCTAAAATTAAAATTCTTTGTTCCCATTGGTTCTGACCTCCTGGATGTTCAGCAACTGGATGCAGAGACCAAAGTCAATTAATATTGCCAAAGAGGAGAGGCCCCTTGACCCCTACCATCACGCACAAGTTAGGTCCCAGGGGATAGTGAAACGCCTTTGAAAGGGTCTTTCAACTCTGGAAAGTCACCCATCCACTTGATCAAGACCCCACAAAGGCTTCAGGCACTGGTCTCTACTCAGTAAAGAGTCCATAACAGGAGCAATCCATTAAGGAAAAAAATATCCTCAGGGATTCCAAGGAAAGTCACATGATCAAGAAAGCCTTGACCCATCCCAGTAGATGTCAAGCCTGGTAGAGGAAAAACCTAGAAAAGCCAAGAAGCTTATTCTACATCCTTAAAAGTAATCCCTAGAGAGCTTTGGCTGGCCTTGGCAGGAAAAGGCTCGTTTTTAACTGCATATCTACATGGTCTTAAACACCCAAGAGGAAAATTCCACAGAAGAGTAGAAGATCTGGTGATAAAACAGAAGGAACCAGACTGGACTTACAAAGGGACTGAGCCCTTGGCCAGCTATCACGGAGGGAGGCAACTCAAAGAAGAACAGAAAACACGCTGTTTAGGAATACTGAGGCATTGCAAAGGCTCTAAGATACCCATGGCATCTTGACCAACAGCCATAAAAGGTTCTGGTTCCCAGGCCCACTTGCTTTTCAAAACTATATTTCACCCCTCACACAGTCTTATTAAGTACACAAACTCCTTTCAAGCTCCAGGACATTCTTAGCTAAATAAACTGGTCCAGAATCAAAGTGCCTTTCCTAAAGTGTTTCAGGGAAGATCTAAGAGAACTCTACCAGGTGCAGGAACCAACTGAGAACCTGGGTAGCTCCCCAACAATGACTCCAAAGACTAACCTTCATATAAGTAAATCTATGGGGACATGGTTCAAAGCTACTGCACTTAGACTTATTCCCCTGATGGGCTCCTGACAGTGACTAGGCTTACTCTTTAAGACATCCTATTCCTCTGCCAAGATGAATCTGTCTCCCTGTTAATGGGAATCCGATTCTATTTATCATTGCTACCATTATGGCTGGTTGAGAAAATCCCCATCAGCATATGATCTGTTTTATTTATCCTCAAGACCAATCTACAGTGCCTCTATCTTTACCCCAGTTTTCAGCACCTACCTCTTAATTCCTTCTATGGGTCTCAATCCCCAAGGGATCTCCATAATATCACAGCACAACTGGAAGTCACTAATTTGCAGTGCTTAAATCTGTCTTCTATTACTTTCTAAGGTATTACTAACTCCAAGCCTTGGCTGTTTCTTTTGGTAGCAAAATCAAGGTAAGACATTGCACCATTGCTCCTATCTCCCCACTCCCTCATGACCCATGGACCTTGGATGTTTATTCTAATCTTTCAATACAATATATAATTCTACAGAAATTGGTAACTATGTCTTAGACAGGGTTTGTCCTGCAAATGGTAATTACTTGATCTACCTACTCAGTTGATCTTGTTTAGGGGAAAATGCCTTTGCGGGACATGACTCCTTGAGCCAACTATATGTGGTAATATTTTACTTGTATATCCCAATAAAGCTTATCTGGGGATCAGAGGAAAAAGCCAGCCACTGTATTAAATATAGAGGTCAGGCAGTGTTAGCACATGCCTTAATCCTAGCATTCAGGAAGCAGTGATTACATCTGGACCTCTGTGAGTTCAAGGCCACACTGTGCTGTGGATATTGCTCTATATAAATAAAACACTGATGGCCAGTGACCAGACAGGGAATATAGGCGGGACAAGGAGAGAGGAGAATTGGAGAAACAGGAAAAAGGCGGGAGAGACACTGCAGTCACCACCAGGACAAGCAACATGTAAAGATACCGGTAAGCCACTAGCCACGCGGCAAGGTATAGATTTACAGAAATGGGTTAATTTAAGATATAAGAACAGTTAACAAGAAGCCTGCCACGGCCATACAGTTTATAAGTAATATAAGCATCTGAGTGATTATTTTATACGTGGATTGTGGGACTGCGAGGCTTGGTGGAACCTGGAGAGAAGCCCTCCAGCAACAAATGGCGCCCAACGGCTTGCGTTTCCACCTTAAACCTGAGAATATTTAATAACCAATTCTAAACAGAGCCAAAACCAGGTTCCTACTTCATGTCTCGGAATGGCTACCCACTACAACACTGGGAACAGAGCGAGATGTGGTGACACCACCTTTAATCTCAGCACTGGGTAACCATAGAGGTCTGGAGGTCTGTACAGACAGACAGCAAGTGATAGGGCTAGGCAGAAAGAGGAAGTGATGTAGCTGGCCAGAGAGAGGAAGTAAGATATTAGGGCACAGAAAGGTATATAGGTGTGAGTATAAAGGAAGTAGCTCTCTCTGGAGGCTGAGAAGTTGGTAAGGTGAGGTTGGCTGTGGCTTGTTCTATTCCTCTGATCTCTCAGTTTTCACCCCAAGATCTGGCTTTGGGGGTTTTTATATTAATAAGACAGTTTAGCAATTTGTGTTACAACTATACACAAAGCTTTCCTCAAGTTGAGGAAGCTCCCTTGGCTCCCCCATGCCAAGTTCGTGGTTTATCTCTTTTCATTCCTTAGCTGAACACTTCCTTTGCCTGAGTTCTTCTAGGAAGGCATTACCTCTCAGTGCTCCTATGAGGTGGGCCTAGGTCTGCCACTATTTCCCTGAGGCCTAATCTGCCGTCACATTTGCTGTCATCACTGAAGAACCCTTCCCTTGAGACGCAGGACTCCCCTTGGAGTTTCTAGACTCATTACTCCTGTCATAAGGGAAGGACTGAATTAAATTTGGCTGCACTCTACAGCCTCCTGGAATACGTTCATCCATCATGAAGTCACCTCATAAAATCCTACAAAAAATCTGATCACTTAGGTTTTCTTCACTACTGGGACCATATGAACTAAAAACATCTCCTGTGAGTCACCAGCCAGGAGCATATTAGACACTCAGTTTTACATTACCATTTAGCACAGCAAACTGAAGTTCTTGTTCTTTTTAACAAAACTTTTCAGGATGGATGTGGTAGCACACACCTATAATTCCAGCACTCCAGAAACAGAAGCAAGAGATGTTCTGTGAGTTTGAGGCTAATCTGTTCTAGATAGTGAGTACTAGGCAAGCTAAGGCTACAGTGTTAATCTTGTCTCAAAGCAAAAGAAAACATAAACAAAAATTAGTTGTTGTGCTAATGTGAACTATTTGTGAACAATAAAGTCTGATTTCATATTGGGGTGTGCTTTGAGGTTTCCTGTGCTCAGGATACCACCCAGTGTTTCACTTGACTTCCTGTTGCCTGGAAGGTGTACGACTCACAGCTCCAGCACCACATCTGCATGCAGGCCTCCATGCTCCCTGTCACGATGATAAAGGACTGACCCTCTGAAACTGTAAGTGAGCCCTAATTAAATGTTTTCTTTGTAAGAGTTGCTGTGATCATGATGTTTCTTCACAGCAATAAAAACCCTAACTAAGACACTGGGTCTGTTCTCAAAAGATTTTTATCGATGAGATCTGAAATCTGCAAATAATCTGTGATGAGAGTTATGTTCAAATGAGCTTTTGTGATTCCAATAAATCCCACTACAAAATCCCCAAGTTGCTTATTTTTGTTAATAATAAAAATTATTAGTTAATAATAAAAAGCATTATTTTAATTGATAATAAAAACAACAAAACCTCAATAAACTAATTACCACCATCAGAAGAACATAAATGCACAACTTAGAAAATTATAAACAAAAACCCAACATGGAAAATGTTGTTTGTAATAATTGTAATATATTAATCTCAAAATAAAACTTAATGCCTTGAATATTCACTAATTTTTAAATGACACCATATGAAGATATCATAGTTTATAATCAAAATATTTTATACAGTGTTGTTGGCAATGTAAATTGCCTTTCTCAAAAAAGTGTGTGTCTGTGTGTGTGTGTTTGTGTGTGTGTGTGTGTAATGCAATAAACTGTTAAAACAGTCACAACTTCTGTCATAGTAACCCCAATTCTAAGAATGTATCTTCCTTAAGATTTAATATCCATAACTGCTCTTGATACTTTAAAGGCAGAAATACTGTTTATAATCCAAAGGTTAAGACTGTATATTCTGCTTTCTTTCCTGATCATGCCCAGAACTTTATTGGTTTTTAGGATTATGGATTCAATTTATATGTATGTATTCTGAAAACAGTCTACAGTAATTCCTAGGCCCTTAGATGACCTGGAATTTCCTGTTTACTGACTTTAAGCTATTCTCATCCTTATTGAAGGATTATAGTTGTTACCATGCCGTTTGTCAGACGTGACGCACCCACACTGGCACGCCCAGACTTCTCCATGCCTGTCAACACTATTGCCCTAAATGATTCCAATCCTCTCTCTCCCACTCAAAACAAAACAAAACAAAAATTCCGTAATTCAACAGAGGAAGAGAGATTTATAGGAGCAGCACCAATTCAGCTCAATCGTCAGGCTTTGACAAAGACTTAGAAAGTAACAAACTACTCAGTACAAATGATGATTATGAATCATGTGTTCTCGTGATCCAGGGACAGATATTTTCATTGGGACAGGCAGTCTCTACTACAATATCTTGACAGGGGCTTTCAAAGAAATCTGAGAACATCATATGTTCAATCATCTTAAGTGTTTGTGTATCATCAACACAGTAAAAATAATATACACTATTGATTAAATGAGCTTTCTGTGCCAAGCCTTATACTAGCCAACAGATTCTTGGGATTTTTGGCATTAGCATATCTGACGGTCACCACTACTTTTTATCTTTATTTTACAGAAATGAAACTAAGACTTAGAAAGTTTAGATGATTGCCCAAGATGTAATTTACAACAAAACAAATTCAAATACAGATATCCAATGCCAAAGTCTCTCAGCTAATATTTCTCTTTAATGTAGGATCTCTCTTGAAATACTTATGAAACATGTGCTAAGACCCTATGCTTTCTAGTGGCATCATTTTGAAGTCTCATTGTTTTCCAGTTCTGCTTCTGTCCAGAGAATATATATGTGTAAAAACTATATTTTATATGTATTTTGTACTTTGTATGAATAAATGTATGTATATATGTGCTTTGTACTTCTAAAATATAAATAAGCTGCTTCAATCTGCAAATCTGATTTGAACAGAACATTTCTAATATCCTTCTAATAGACAACTGGCTTACCACCAGGATTTTGCTGTTGCATATGAAGTCATGGATAGCCTATAAATATTCTTGCTGATAATGTGTGTGAGTAAGGTATTACCTGGAGTAACAAGGTACTGACTTTATATTTTCTTTACACGTCAAACTGTTTTAAAGTGATTTTGCACACTAATAACTAATAATATGTGCTAACAGTTTATTCATGTTACCCAAAATGGTAGTACAATGAGATTCCTTTTTTTGATATATGATTTGAAAATGGCATCTCCAAGTTGTGAATTGTCTCAACATTCTTGATGTCCCTGAAAGTATCAAAGTTTATAATCTCATTGGTCTAATTTGTTTTTTTCTTTTGTGGATGTCCTTTTAATGTCCCATGTAAGGATCAACGGCCTACTCTCGGGTCACAGAGATGTGAAGCTATATTTCCTAGTTCAGCATGACGGCTCCAGCAGTATTCCCATCACTGGTCATTCTGAGTTGTTTTTAGACGGTTTCAGGCAGGGGTTTAGCTTCATTGTTTTGCTTGCCATTTTCCAGGTTTCCTAACATGGATTTTGAAAAAGGCTATTATTTGCATGTTGAGTTATAGATGGTCTTTCTCTTATCAGAATCAATTAACCATAAACGACTGGGTTCTAGTCCTTCCCATTTATCTATGTATCTATTTTCTAGGTTAGTCTTGTACACCTAATTATTCATGGTTAGTGTATAGGAATGTAAATGGTTTTTATATTGACTTTGAATCCCACAACCTGTTGAACACATTTATCAGCTGTAATAATTTTCTTGGATTTTTTTAAATAACTTTTCAATATAATAAGCAATATTATTATCTGCAAATGGAAATAGTTTTATTTTTCTTTTCTTTCCTGTATATGCTGTCTAGGACTGCCAAAAAAAATTAAGTTGACATTACAAATGCAGGCATCCTTATCTTGTTCCAAATCTTTGGGGAATGCTTCCAGTCTTCATTATTAACATGATTTTAGGTAGATTTTTTTCTAATAGGTGAGCTTTATGTCGTTGAAAATCTATGCCTACTTGATAAAGTATTTAACATGAAAATGTATATTTTGCCAAATGCACTTTATGTTTACTGAGGGGTGTGTGTGTGTGTGTGTGTGTGTGTGTGTGTGTGTGTGTGTGTGTGTGCTCAGCTTAATTCTTTTAGTAGACTTTTTTTTTTTTTTAGTGTTTTATTTGTGTGAAAAAAAACCCTATCTACTTATGCTGCATAATCCCTTTTTGCTTGATGGACATGTGATTGTTGCTCTTGTTTTGAAACAATGTCTCACTAGTAGCTTGGCTCACCTGAAACTTACTAAGCCCATGAGGCTGGCCTCAAACTCACAGCTATCCCCCTTCCTCTGGCTCCTGAGTGCAGGGATTAAAGGCATTCACAACTACAACAGTTGCAATCCTTGTTCATGTTGCATTTGGTTTATTGATAGTTTGTTAGGGCTTTGCATCAGTCTCGAGGGCATTGGTCTGTGACCTGTCACTTATTTCTGACATCATTACCTAGTTAGAGGATCAGAATAACACAACACAGAATAGGCTAAAGTGCACCCTTTCCCTTCAGTGTTCCAATGTATCTCAAAGGATCCATGCATCTTATAAAGCTTTCTATGAATTGCCGGTAATTTTAAAACCAAGGCTTTTCATGATCAGAATTTTCAAGTTACTATTGAATCATTTTACTTACTATGTATCTACTCTGCTTTATAAAATAGATGTCTTGAGTTCATTTTGATAATGTATGCCTTAAAATTTTCCTAACCATTCTAGGAATAATTCTAATATTATAAAGTAACATAAGCTAGGCATAATCAGATATCTAAAAGTGACTGGAAAAAACTCAAGGAGAAAAAAAACAAAAAAAAAATGATAATAGCAATTAAAATAAAATATTTTTGCAACCAGTTGATAAAAATTTCTTCTCTTCAGTAGCTATGAAATGTTAATATTTTTCTCAGGAAGTCATTTGTCACTTTCTCATTACTGTGGTTTATACCTATGTTAATTTCTCCACTGTTAAAGTTCTTCCCTTAGGTAGACTGTGTCCACCAGTTAGCACTTCCTTCCACAAAGATCCAGCATGATTTCCTTGGCCTGGTGAACTTAGACATGTTTGGATGAAATAAGATGGTGTTTTTCTACAACTATAGAAAGTAGATCTGGATTTAAAACATGAGTCCAGCAAGCACACTTGTCTATAACAGAAGACTTGATAAGGATAGTTTGGTATATACACACAAAGGAATTATTTCCAGACATATAGAAGAGAAAAATATGTCATTTTCAAGAAAATGGAGGCAACTAGAGATAATCATATAGATCAAATTAGCATAGACTCAGAAGAATATGGGAAATAAGTGTGTGTATACATATATTTACACACATACCATACATGGACAATGACATGAAAATAGAATCCAAACTGTCTTGGAATAGAGAGAACTAATTTGAAAGCTGGGGGACAAGAAAGGAGAGCACAGCATAGAATGGAAAGATATGCTTCAAATACTTTATATGTTTTTATAAAATGATCATGTATCAGCAACTTAATGAAAGAAATAATAGTCAAGAATTAGAGAAGTTCTGCTAGGCTAGGAATGTAACTTCCTGGGAGCAGTCTTGCCTAGCACACGTGGGTCTAAGTGTCTACGTGGAGTACAATGCAGGTGAGTGTATACACAAACATAAATACACACACACACAAACATAAATGCACACACACATACACACACACAAACAAACACACACACACACACACACACACACACACAGCAAACTATTTTGAAGGACCTTTGGATAGCTTTATCCACCATTCAAACATAAACTGATAAGATAATTTTGATTTTGCTGATTTTGATTTCCCCTAAAACTGCAATTTACAGAGTCACAAAAGTTTATCCAGATATGCTGAAGCAGAGCAAAATCACTTTTTATTTTCATATCATTGCATAAACAAGAAGGCACTGGGATCACTCTATCACGGCAGGCCTTATTTCTGTGTTTCCTGTGTCTTTTTTTCTTGTTCTCTGACTGGAGTGACATTTATATTGTAGACTTTTCTGGAATAAAAAATCAATGTTTTATGAGTTCTTTCATGACACGAATTACAGGTGTTTGAGCTTTGCAGAAGGATCTTCTCTTTTAATAAATTAAATAGTGTAGGTGAAGAAATCATCATGCATTCCAATACTGGAGAACAAATTCCCTTATGTTATAAGACAGGAAATTCTGAGTTGGGGATACAGCTTGGAGGTAGAGAACTTGCATGAAGGACTCAAAGATATGAGATCATCTCTGGTTTAAAGATGTGGGGGGGGAGAAGCAGAAAGAGGAGGAGGCATAGGAGGAGGAAGAGGAGGAGGAAGAAGAAGGAGAAGGAGGAGGAGGAGGAGGAGGAGGAGGAGGAGGAGGAGGAGGAGAAGAAGAAGAAGAAGAAGAAGAAGAAGAAGAAGAAGAAGAAGAAGAAGAAGAAGAAGAAGAATTGTAATATAATTCACTTAAATAACTACCAGGTTACAAACTCCCAGAGAAAAACTGAGACATGTAAAACATCCATGTGAGGAGTACACATTGAGGGCTGCAGGAAACATAAAGATATGAATGAAAACATCCAAATGTTAGGAAGTTTATAAACCGTGGACTGAGTTGAAAATAATTTAAAATGTTTAGACATATTCAAGAGGCTAGTAGAGCTCCTTAAGTAGGTATCAGGTAAGCTTCATGGCAAGAAAGAAATAAAAACTTAACAGTGAACAAAATGCTGCTTTAACATTAATCTGTATCTTTCAAGAAGTCTATTGCGAGGCAAGAGTGGTGGTGTATGCTTGCAATACCAGCTTCAGGAGGGTGAGGCAGGAGCTCTGATGCAAAATACATGCCACAGCAAATACACAGAGCAAGACCCTGTCCCCCGAAACCAAAGAAAGAGACGTTCATTTTACAATAGATTTTATTTTAATTTCGTATCCTCCAAAAATGTTCATACTATTCACAATGTTAAAATTAGATTAATGGTTCTGGAGGGATGGTTTAACAGTTGAGGGTACAGTTTGCTCTTCCAGAGGACCTGGGTTTGTTTTCCAAGCACCCGCATGAAGCCTTGCAACCTTCCCTAACACTGGTTCCAGGGAATTGAAGCCCTCTTCTGGCCTCCACATTGTGCACAGACATAATGCAGATAAAATATCCATACACATAAAAATAAATGAAGTTGGACTAAAATATTAAACTATTATTGAGACCAGCCCCCAGCTCCCATCCTGCTTCCGACTTCCCTTCTGGACAAGAGGTGAGTATACGGGCCGAGCCCGGACCCCATCCCTGGGCACCAGCCACTCCAGGGAAGACCTGCCCAACTTGGCCCCAGGTTCTGGCCACCTGGCAGGTCCCCTTCTAGCCCCACCAGGAAGGATCCCCTTCTACAAGACCACCAGCAGCCTCTGCAATCTCTACGCCCTGCCCCCACGCCCATCCGTTCAAGACCCCAGACACATCCTGAGACTTAGAGACCGGCCCTCAGCTCCCACCCTGCCCTGGACTTCCCTTCTGGACAAAAGTGCCCATCCTGCCATGGACTTCCTGTCTGGACAAAAGCTCCCGTCCTGCCCAGACTTCCCATCTAGATAAGAGCTTCCATCCTGTCCCGGAGTTCCCATCTGGACAAGAGAGCTTCCATATGGACAAGAGAGAGAGACTTCCTGAATCTGTCAGCTCTGTCTGAACCAAGTGCGCTGATAAGACCAAGAACGAACCACAAGGAGATGGGCAGACGTCAAGGCAGAAGTACATACAACAAAATGAAGAGCAATACAGCATCACCAGAACCTAGCCCACCTCCAACATCTAGACCTGAACATCAAAAATTGGAAGAAGCAGAAGAAAACAGCCTTATGAATAACATCATGAAGAAGGTAGAGGCTTGTGTAGAGGAAAAGACAGAAAAAAAAATGGGAAGAATGCTATAAACAACTAAAGGAAAGGGCAAACAAATTAGAAGAAAACAATAAAGTCCTGGAAGAAAACAATAAAGTACAGGAAGAAAACAATAAAGTACTGAAAGAAAATCATGAAAAAGCAATGAAACAAATAAAGGAAACAGTCCAAGACCTGAAAAAGGGAAATAGAAAAAATGAAGAAGATACAAACAGAGGGAATGCTGGAAATAGAAAATCTGAGTAAAAGATTGGGAACTTCAGATGCAAGTATAACCAACAGAATGCAAGAGATGGAAGAGAGGATCTCTGGCATTGAAGATACAGTAGAAGAAATAGATTCATCAGTCAAAGAAAACACTAAAGCCAACAAAGTCACGAACCAAAATGTCCAAAATTTTGGGACACCATGAACAGACCAAACCTACGAATAACAAGGATAGAAGAAGGTGAAGAATACCAACTCAAAGGCACAGAAAATATATTCAACAAAATCATAGAAGAAAACTTTCCCAACTTAAAGAAGGAAATGCCTATGAAGATGCAAGAAGCCTATAGAACACCAAACAGACTAGACCCCCCAAAAAAGTCCCCTTGCCACATAATAATTAAACAACTAAACATACAGAATAAAGAAAGAATATTAAGAGCAGCAAAGGAAAAAGGCCAAGTGACCTATAAAGGCAAACCCATCAGAATAACACCCGATTTCTCAATGGAGACTTTGAAAGCCAGAAGGATCTGGACAGATGTAATGCAGACGCTAAGAGACCATGGATGTTAGCCCAGACTAATATACCCAGCAAAACTTTCAATCATCATAGACGGAATGAACAAGACATTCCAAGACAAAGCCAGATTTAAACAATACTTATCTACAAACCCAGCCCTACAGAAAGCACTAGAAGGAAAATTCCAACCTGAAGGAAGTCAGATACACCCTCAAAAACATGGGCAATAGATAAAGCCACAGCAGTAAATCCCAAAGAAAAGAAGTACACACACACTACCACCAAAAATAACAAGGATGAACAATCACTGGTCATTAATATCCCTTAATATCAACGGACTTAATTCACCTATAAAAAGACATAGGCTTACAGATACTAAAGCAGGACCCATCTTTCTGCTGCATACAAGAAACACATCTCAAATTCAAAGACAGACACTACCTAAGAATAAAAGGCTGGGAAAAGACTTTCCAATCAAATGGTCTTAAAAAACAAGCAGGCATAGCCATCCTGATATCCAGCAAAATAGACTTCAAACTAAAATCAATCAAAAGAGATCAAGAAGGGCATTAGATACTCATCACAGGAAAGATCCACCAAGATGAAGTTTCAATTCTGAACATTTATGACCCAAACACAAGGGCACCCACATATGTAAAAGAAACATTACTAAAGCTTAAACCACATATAAAACCCCACACATTAATAGTGGGAGATCTCAACACCCCACTTTCACCACTGGACAGATCTCCCAAAACAAAACTTTAACAAAGAAATAAAGGACTTAACTGATGTCATGACCCAAATAGACCTAATAGATATCTACAAAACATTCCATCCTAACAAAAAAGAATATACCTTCTTCTCAGCACCCCATGGAACCTTCTCTAAAATTGACCACATACTTGGCCACAAAGCAAATCTCAGCAGATACAAAACAATTGGAATAATCTCCTGTGTTCTATCAGACCCCCACGGTCTAAAGTTAGATTTCAACAACAACAAAAACTACAGAAAACCTACAATCTCATGGAAACTGAATAATGCTCAACTGAATCACCAATGGGTTAAGGACGAAATAAAGAAAGAAATTAAAGACTTCCTAGAGATCAACCAAAATGACACCACATACCAAAACTTATAGGACACTATGAAAGCAGTGCTAAGAGAAAAATTCATAGCACTAAATGCCCACATAAAGAAGTTGGAGAAATCTCACACTAGTGACTTAACAGCACACCTGAAAGCTCTAGAACAAGAAGAAACAAAGTCTCCCAGGAAGAATAGATGCCAGGAAATTATCAAAGGGAGAGGTGAAATCAATCAAATAGAAACTAAGAGAACAATACAAAAAAATTAATGAAACAAAGAGTTGGTTCTTTGAGAAAATCAACAAGATAGACAAGCCCTTATCCAAACTAACCAAAAGACAGAGAGAGAGAATCCAAATCAACAAAATCAGAAATGAAAAGGGGGACATAACAACAGACATTGAGGAAATCCAGAGAATTATAAGGTCATATTTCAAAAACCTCTACTCCACAAAACTGGAAAACCTAAAAGAAATGGACAATTTTCTGGATAGGTACCACATACCTAATTTAAATCAAGACCAGATAAACTATTTAAATAGTCCAATAACACCTAAGGAAATAGAAACAGTCATTAAAAGTCTCCCAACCAAAAACAGCCCAGGACCAGATGGTTTCAGCACAGAATTCTACCAGATCTTCAAATAAGAGTTAATACCAATACTCTCTAAATTATTCCACATAATAAAAACAGAAGGAACATTACCAAACTCCTTCTAAGAGGCTACAATTACCCTGATTCCTAAATCAAACAAGAATACAACAAAGAAAGAGAACTGCAGACCAATCTCCCTCATGAACATTGATGCAAAAATACTCAATAAAATACTGGCAAACAGACTCCAAGAACACATCAAAACAATTATCCACCATGATCAAGTAGGCTTCATCCCAGGGATGCAAGGGTGGTTCAACATATGAAAGTCCGTCAATGTAATACACCATATAAACAAACTCAAAAAAGAAAAAAAAAAACCACATGATCATCTCATTAGATGCAGAAAAGGCATTTGACAAAATCCAACACCCCTTCATGATAAAAGTCTTGGAGTGATCAGGAATACAGGGAACATACCTAAACATAATAAAGGCAATTTACAGCAAGCCAACAGCCAATATCAAATTAAATGGAGAGAAACTCAAAGCAATTCCACTAAAATCAGGAACGAAGCAAGGCTGCCCACTCTCCCCATACTTATTCAATATAGTACTTGAAGTTCTAGCCAGAGCAATAAGACAACATAAGGAGATGAAGGGGATACAAATTGGAAAGGAAGAAGTCAAGCTTTCCCTATTTGCAGATGACATGATAGAATACTTGAGTGACCCCAAAGATTCCACCCAGGAACTGATAAAACTTATAAACACCTTCAGCAACATAGCAGAATACAAGATCAACTCAAAAAAAATCAGTAGCCCTCCTATATACAATGGACAAAGAAGCTGAGAAGGAAATCAGAGATACATCACCCTTTACAATAGCCACAAATGACATAAAATACCTTGGGGTAACACTAACCAAGCAAGTGAAGGACCTGCATGATAAGAACTTTAAGGCCCTGAAAAAAGAAATTGAAGAAGATGTCAGAAAATGGAAAGATCTCCCATGCTCATGGATAGGCAGGACCAAAATAGTAAAAATGGCAATTTTACCAAAAGCAATCTACAGATTCAATGCAATCCCCATCAAAATACCAACACAATTCTTCACAGACCTGGAAAGAATAATACTCAACTTTATATGGAAAAACAAAAAACCCAGGATAGACAAAAAGAATCCTGTACAATAAAACAACTTCTGGAGGCATCACAATCCCTGACTTCAAGCTCTACTATAGAGCTACAGTAATAAAAACAGCTTGGTATTGGCATAAAAACCGACATGTGAACCAATGGAATTGAATTGAAGACCCTGACATTAACCCACACACCAATGAACATATAATTTTTGACAAAGAAGCCAAAAGTGTGCAATGGAAAAAGAAAGCATCTACAACAAATGGTGCTGGCATAACTGGATATCAACGTGTAGAAGACTGCAAATAGATCCATATCTGTCACCGTGCACAAAACTTAAGTCCAAGTGGATCAAGGACCTCAACATAAATCCAGCTACTCTGAACCTGCTAGAAGAGAAAGTAGGAAGTAGTCTTGAACACATTGGCATAGGAGATCACTTCCTAAATATAACACCAGTAGCACAGACACTGAGAGAAACAATCAATCAATGGGACCTCTTGAAACTGAGAAGCTTTTATAGAGCAAAGGATATGGTCAACAAGGCAAAGCAACAGCCTACAGAATGGGAAAAGATCTTCACCAACCCCACATCTGACAGAGGACTGATAACCAAAATATATAAGGAACTCAAGAAATTAGACATCAAAACCACCAACAGTTCAATTAAGAAATGGGCTATAGAACTAAACAGAATTCTCAACAGAGGAAACTCAAATGGCTGAAAGACATTTAAGGAATTGCTCAACATCCCTAATCATCAGGGAAATGCAAATCAAAACAACTCTGAGATACCACCTTATGCCTGTCAGAATGGCTAAGATCAAAAACACTGAAGACACTTTATGCTGGAGAGGATGTGGAACTAGTGGAACTCCCCTCCACTGCTGGTGGGAATGCAAGCTTGTACAACCACTTTGGAAATCAATAAGGCGCTTTCTTAGAAAATTGGGAATCAAGCTCCCCCAAGATCCAGGTATACCATTCTTGGGCATATACCCAAGAAATGCTCAATCATACCACAAGAGCACTTGCTCAGCTATGTTCATATCAGCATTGTTTGTAATAGCCAAAACCTGGAAACAACCTAGATGCCCTTCAACTGAAGAATGGATAAATAAATTGTGGCACATATACACAATGGAATACTACTCAGCAGAGAAAAATAATGGCATCATGAGGTTTGCAGGCAAATGGATGGATCTAGAAAAAATCATCCTGAGTGAGGTAACACAGTCTCAGAAAGACAAATATGGTATGTACTCACTCATAGGAGGATACTAGATGTGGAACAAGGATGACTGGACTGCTACTCACATCACCAGTGAGGCTACCTGTAAAACAGGACCCCAAGAAAACCACGGGCATCACCCAATGATGGAGAAATGGATGAGATCTACATGAACAGCCTGGACATGAGTGGGAGCAATGAAGGGCGAGGGGCGAGGGAAAGAGAGCGGGAGATCCCAGCTGGGTCAAGAAAAGAGAGGGAAAACAAGAAATTGGAGACCATGGTAAATGAAGACCACATGAGAAAAGGAAGAAACAAAGTGTTAGAGAGGCCCACAGAAATCTACAATGATACCCCCACAAAAGACTGCTGGCAATGGTCGAGAGACAGACGGGACTGACCTACTCTGGTGATGGGATGGCCAAACACCCTAACAGTTGTGCCAGAAACCCCATCCAAGGACTGGGGAATCCGGATGCAGAGATCCACGGCTAGGCCCTGGGTGGAGCGCTGGGTGTCTAATTAGTGAGAAAGAGGAGGGTTTATATGAGCGAGAATTGTTGAAACCAAGGTTGGATAAAGCACAGGGACAAATAGCCAAACGAATGGAAACACATGAACTATGAACCAAAGGCTGAGGGGCCCCCAACTGGATCAGGCCCTCTGAATAGGTGAGACAGTTGATTGGCTTGATCTGTTTGGGAGGCAACTAGGCAGTGGGACCAGGTCCTGTGCTCATTGCATGAGTTAGCTTTTTGAAACCTGGGACTTATGCAGGGACGCTTGGCTCAATCTGGGAGGAGGGGACTGGACCTCCCTGGACTGAGTCTACCAGGTGGATCTTAGTCCTCTAGGGAGGCTTTGCCCTGGAGGAGGTGTGAATAAGGGGTGGGCTGCGGGGAAGGGGAGGGGGGCAGGAAGGGGGGAGAACAAGGGAATCTGTGGCTGTTATGTAGAACTGAATGGTATTGTAAAATAAAATAAAAGGAAAAGTAAAATGAAAAAAGTAAAAAAATTATTATTGAAGAAGTAATAGATCTTAGATACTAGTTTCGGTGTTATGTCCTTTATCTCATGGGTCTTTAAATGATTATCAGAAAGACAGCTTTACAGATATATAGTTCACAAAAGCCAAAGATTTTGTTGGAAAGGAATGGGATATGTAACTGATAATTAACAACGCAGAAACATAATGAAATATTGATATTATTTTCCTTTTTCAATAGGATGGGAGTTACATTAATTATTGTAGTGTCCCTCTTGACACAATATATTTACTAAGTGGTAAATTTTATATGACAAATTGAAAATGTACTGACTTTTAGACACTTGACAAATTTACAACTGTCCAGGACAAGACTATGAAATACCAGCATATCAGGAGCTCCTACACACCGAGAATTCTCAGGACTGTGGAAACGTTGACCCTACTGCCTGAAAGCCCTGTTTCATAATTTACGCTAATCCTTACCAACTGCACTGAAAATGACAAGAATAGATGTGAACACAGGAGTATTTTCTAAATGCAGATTGAAGACATATTACAGCTGTACAGGAGTTAACCACATGGAAATAAACATGTCACTGTCATGATTTCTAATGACAGGGCATGATGAAAGGGGTAGGGAGGCTTTATTTGATCATTTAATATTAAAATCTAAAAAAATATGCTGTGTGAATGGAGTGTAAAACACAAATGGAACAGGCAAAGCATTCCTTTTGTTCTGAACTCAGTGTCACGTTGGCTCCTTTATTGTCTTCGTCATTTTGTGACTGCACTTTTTATTACTTGATGAGATGAACAGCTTACTCCTGGCACAAATTACTCCTCAATGGAAACTAAACTCAAAAACTGAGCCATCTCCTTAAACCCCAAAGTGGTCTTTGCATAGGACTGGCAGGCCACAATTTAAATTTAAATGACTATTGTTAGCATTTAAAAAAGAGGTATTTATTATTAAATCAAAATATATTTCCATATTTTTGCATTTTGATACATGTTTATGCATATGCTGAGTTGGGAGAATTATATGAAATTGAGTATTTTAAAGATGACACACCACTACTATTCATTCATTCAAGAGAAATAATGACCACTTATATTCAAAGCACTAGTCTAGATAATAATTTCAAGGGTTAATAAAGCACGCCACCTGCACTTGATAAGAATGTTCCCAAGTGCACATGGTTCATAGTATTTTAATGTGCAATTTTTATTTGTTATATTCAATAAAAAGAAATTGATGTCTGGTCAGGAGCTGCATACTCAATGGTCACAAATTAAAGCACAATTTGTGCAACTATAATGAAAGACCCTATTAGTGTATGTCACATTATTTCAGCCAATAAAAATCATTTAAATTTAGCCATATTTACCACATGAGTTTTCCTTGGACACCTTCTATATTTTGAACACAGCATGAGGGAGCTGAGGGGTAACGGCTTTTCCTTACTTAATTTTTGACTGCATTTCAAACATTTTATTCGATTATGTGTGCGGGTGATTTGCCTGAACGAGTATCTGTGTAGCACATGCATGCCTAGCGCCCATGTGCCCAGAAGAAGATATTCTGGGATTGGAGTTATATACAGATGGTTGTCAATCTACATGAGGGTGCTGGGAATTGAACCTGGGTCCTTGGGGAGAGCAACCTGTGCTCTTAACCCCTGACCCATTTCTCCAGTCCTCATTTTCCTCATTTTCTTAGTCTTCCCATGCCATTTACCTCATACTTCCTGCTAAATTATTGAGGACAATTTTGTAAACCCCATTACAGTCTTTGCCTTCTACAGGAAGGTTTGGCATTCTAGTCACTCAGATTTTCCCACATTTTTAAACAAAGTATGGAGTCATACTTTCCATGAACAAATAGGTTCATAATTATTTGATGTGCATGTATATAGGTAAGTATATATTGTATATAAATAAATATATATATATATATATAGTAATATTCTTATTCCAATATTAATACAATGGTCCTTAGGCATACGACGTTTGAAAATGCCATTTTTTTCTAATAATGGAAAATAGAGCAACAGGGAAATTAAGAAAAAAAAATGTATGGAAACTTGCTTGGGACAAGCTTACAAATTAAAAAAATAAATAAATTAAAAGCGTAAGCCAAGCAGAGACGGTTCGATGTAAAAGCACCCACAGCACACACCTGATGACTTGGGTTCATCCTCAGAATCAGAAGTGGAAAAAGGGAACCCACTCGTGAGAGCTGTCTTCTCACCTCCGTGTCTGAACTGTGCCCGCATGTGCCTGTACAAGCACAGGCACACAGGCGCGTGCACACAGCTAATCATAAGTACAATTTTAATGATTGAAAATGATTAATGAGATGGCTCAGCAGGTCAAGCAACCCCTGCAAACCTGGTGACCCAAGGTCCCTCCCCCCACCCAAGTAAAGAGAGGAGGAGAGACCTGAGTCCTCAAAGCTGACGTCTGGTCTCCTCATGTTCATTCCTGCATCCCTCCACACGCCATGCATGCACATGTGCTAATAATAATGCCACCACTACAACGAAATTAATAATAATCAGAATTCAATATCTTTTTAAAACCCACAACTCAACCTAATGAAATAAATAAAAACTGCAAATAAACATTCCAATTCTTGTATGAACAGGAATAATATATGCTTATCAAATGTTTGAATGAGCAAGAGGTAAAAATCATTATGAAGGTTATATAAAATGACTTAAAAACACCATTGCTAAAATAGATAAAACAGAAAATACATGATTCTTAGAAATATTAAATTTGTAAATAAACTATTTCTCCTGAACTGAATACTATTTTTTATTTTACAAATCAATATCTTATTTTTCAATTATTATACATCCCATACATAAAAGAATACAATAGAATAGATAATCTTGCATCATTTTTATAAATACTCACTAGGTATCAACATTTGCAAAGTAAATTTTCAAGATATAACTTCATAACATTTCCCTTCACGGTTCATTTTATAAGAAAGAAAGGACGTCTTCATGGTGGAGAAAAAACTAAAACTCTTAGTTTATGTGTGTCTAGTTCTTACCTGGCAGATCCTTAGCTTCTGACTTTGTGATGGCATAAAAATGATAACCCTTCCATGGAAGCACCAGTGTGATTTTGAAGTGTGACCTCTTTCTCAGCCATGGACATGTAATAGGAAAGCACTCCCAGGGCTGGACCATGGCTCTCTACAGTGCTGTAGCACACACAGACTCCTTGCTGTTAGGAGAACCTCCCTGTCTCTCTGACGGTGGAAGGGAATACGCACAGTCTGCTAGGGTAGGGGCTGCTTTTTCTCTCATTATTTTTTCTCAAAGAAGTTAGTCTTATTGCTTGTAAATCAATACTAAAAATGTGTCTTTGGCCTTCCTCTTGCAGCTACTGTGTGAACAGGATGAGCGGCTGTGTCAACTGGGGCAGATGTAAACTCAGTGGACTTTGGTATGGCATGGGACAAATTGCATTCAAAGGCTTTGATTCTTCTCTTCAAAATACAAGACCCATTTCTTAAAGCCACTGTGAGGAATACACGAGATACATTTAACGTGAAAAATCATGTATTCTAGGAAAGAAGGCAGTGAATTTGGTTATTATTGGTGAGAGCCAGGCATGTATAATGTGTACAAGTGCAAGTGGGTACAACAGTGCTCCAAGCTGGTGTGAGACCATAAATTTTACATGAAAATTCTCTGCTCGCCAGAACACGTAGCTTCCCCTTTACTATGCCATCATGTTGCTTCTGAAAGAACCGAACTGTGAAAGAATCTTTCCTCTCTCTGTCTGTTTCTAGCTTGCCAGTTTTAAAGGAAACAGTCATAGAACCACAAATACTGTGTACAGTCTCAGACACTAAGCCCTAGTTAAGAAGAGGAGGAAGCTACTTGGTGGGAGTAATAGGGAACGACTGGTTGGACAAAGGAGACTTCACTTGGACCATGCAACATCGCAATAAAGGTAAGAAACAAGCATTCCCTGGCAAGATGGTGCATTCCCATAGTACTGGCAAGACTAGAGTAAGAGAATTTCAAGTTCAAAGTCATCCATGACTATGAAACAAGCTTGAGTCCAGTGTGCACTACACCATAGCCTGCCTCGAAAAATCAATGAGGACTGGCAAGATAGCTCAGTGGATAAAGGTACCTGCTGCCAAACCTGACTGAATGACTATCAGGACCCGAAAGGTGGAAGCAGAAAACTGACTCCCATATAGTGTCCTCTGAACCCCACCTCCAATAAACAAATCCGTATGTATTTTTAAATTAAAAATAAATGAAGAAAAGTGAGGAAAAAACATGTGCTACATGCCAGGAGTTAACACCAAAATATGTAAAAAAAAAAAAATACTCATTTGAAAACCACGTTTCTTTCCAATTTGCTTTTCTCATGATGTGTCTTGTGTACAGACCCTGACTAGAAATAGCTGCCTGTTCTCTACTTAGAAGACTTCATGATCCAAACCCCTGGCCCATGACACCTGAGCATTCCCCTTTCAATTAGAAATAACAAGTATAGTGTTTTAGGGATCCAAATTTCTACAATAAATATGCCTATAAAATATTATAATATGAATGTATAAAAGCTAACTGTACTTTTATTATCATGTATCTACTGTGATTGAATATCAACATGTCACATTCATCACAGATACCTAGTGACATGGTTCCTAGCTTATACATTAGACTTTATAATATGAATCTTTTTAAAAAAATAAAAAAATAATTTTTATTAATTTTATACATTTTTAATCGTGACTAGCATAATTTTGAGTTATGTTTGGTAATTTCCAACATGCAGCTCCTGAATACTGTTTCTCTAAATACTTTTAAGGAAAGAGGAGCCTGTGGTCTGCTTCTGTACAAAATACCTTGGTATAGGAAGAACCCCAAACTGTCCTGGGATTTACTCCTGTCATATAAGTGAGGGGAGATACTTCTTATGCAACTATGCTAGGACTCAAGTTTATTATCACATGCAGCCTTCTACTAATGCTTTGTGCAGATAATATAATTATCACAATTATTATTTCACTTTATAGTAAGACAGAATGGTATTCATACCTAAAGTCACAGAGTTCATTTGGCAGAGAGAGAATTAA
The DNA here is from genome assembly GCF_004664715.2 of Peromyscus leucopus. Classification (NCBI taxonomy): domain Eukaryota; kingdom Metazoa; phylum Chordata; class Mammalia; order Rodentia; family Cricetidae; genus Peromyscus; species Peromyscus leucopus. The sequence goes on along the minus strand of NC_051064.1, from coordinate 999,008 downwards.
GAATCTCACACTCTGAAAGTGCGCCCGAGACAGTTGGGTTTTTTGAGGGGTGAGGTATGTGTATGTATTCACTTGTATATACAAGTACATGAGGATGAATGTGCACATGTGGGGCCTTGGCTGTGGAAGCTAGAGGTCAATATCAGGAGTCTTTCACTGTGACTGTCCACCTTGTCTTTTAAAATTATATCCCCTGTGTGTGTGTGTGTGTGTGTGTGTGTGTGTGTGTGTGTGTGTGTACACTTGCAGAGGTCAGTTTTCTTCTTCCACCATGAAGGTCCCAGGGACTGAGCTCAGGGTGTCAGGACTGATAGGTGTCTTTACTCACAGACCTGCCTTGCATGCCTTTCCACTTTGCCTTTTTGAGACAGGGTCTCACGGAAACTTAAGCTCCTTGATTCTTCTAGGCTGGCTGGCCAGCGACAAAGGTGCTCCTTGAACTCGGGTCTTTGGGCTTGTGCTGCAGGCACTCACTGACAGCCATTTCCCTGGCCATCATCGGTTGGAAGGATGGATATGAAGAGGACTTTTGTCGATTTCCAAACCCTAAAAGCCACTCACGTAGCTCTAGCCTGAACTCCCCAAGTTTGCACTCATCCTGAGCTACCAGTGTAAAAATCAGATAGAGGAGGACAGAGAGCTGCCAGACATGAATACGTTTCTCCTGCATACAATGTGAGTGTTAGTATGCATGTGTGTGCAAATGCATGTGCACACTCTTGCATGTGTGTGAACTTCAGACAGCTAAAAGCAAGCCATCATGATCTGTGCAAGCTGCCCTGTTGGCTGGGGATAAAACATATTTCTTACTACATAGCCTGAGAACAACATGACTGGCAATAACCTTGTGATCTGGGAATGGCTGATACTTAAGAAAACCCTGTTAGTATTACAAGAGCTATCCAAACATTTCTTTGTGAGACATGGACACGAAAGACGTGGACCACCTAGCTACCTGGAGGATCAAGCCCAATATTGAGAGAACTGGATATGTGGATTTATTGCTTAGCTTCTCTGTTTGTCTTACAATAAAATTATAAATATTTAAAAAATTCTGGTTCATAAAAACACCAAAAAATCCCTAAGTGATAAAGAATAATTCATAACAGGACACATTTGTAATTTTTTTTTTCTGAGTACTGATGTTATGTAGGCTCAAGCAGATTGTTTCCTCTGATAAAAACTGTCAACAGGAACTGCCCCCCCCCCAATAAATATTATTTGAGTACTTGACATGTTTTATTTTTAAAGTATGCTAATTGGCCAGTACTGGGCTCAAAGTTGCCAGCCTGTCTGGTCCTCAGTCTGGCCTCTCTGTATATAAATGTTGATGATTTTTATAGGCAATATTTCAAAACTAAGAAGCTGACTTGAGATGCAAGCATAATACTAATCAGGCAGATCACATCTGTAGTATATGACAGGAACCAAGGAGCACCATATCATTGTGGTCAGTATATCTTTTGAAACCTTTTCAGAGAGATGAGACCCTAGAAAGCACAGCTAAGTCCAACAAGAGGACACGAGATCTTTACAAGGTGTCCAAGTGATAAATAATTTACACAGCAGTTTAGCAAGCTCAGCAGGCACCACTTACAGGCTGTGGTAGGGAGTAGAGTCTGTGTTCGTACAGAAGAGTGGGATCAATACAAGGAGTGAGTTGTCAGTTTCTTTCTATAGTGTCGATATCTCAGGCTGGCTGCTTCCACTGTTGCTCCTGTGGAAACAATTTCCAAAAGTATACTATTGAGTGACATGTTGCATGGATTAAATGATTTACTTTAATCCCCTACCTGCATGTTGAAATACCAGTAGCCCAAAAGGAATACTACATAGCCTGAGAACAACGTGACTGGCAATAACCTTGTGATCTGAATGGCTGATACTTAAGAAAACCCTGTTAGTATTACAAGAGCTATCCAAACACTTCTTTGTGAGACATGGACACGAAAGACATGGACCACCTAGCTACCTGGAGGATCAAGCCCAATATTGAGAGAACTGGATATGCGGATTTATTACTTAGCTTCTCTGTGTGTCAGTTACCAGATTAAAAGGTGGTCTGAACTCAGAACACTAATAAGAATTGTAAACTTCCACTTTGTACCTATGTGCATATACGTACCTAGTGGGAAACATGTAAAGGGTCTAAAACTTCAAATATGGTCCTAGCACATTATAATTTAGCACACTAAATATCTCATTAAGGAAGTGGTAGGCAAAACAGCAGGCAGACTCTGAGGCGAACAACAAGAAAAGATTCTAACTTATAGCCATGGAGACAGGTTTTAAAATGTAGCCTTTTGGGCCAGCAAGATGGCTCAGTGTTTAAAGGCTATTGATGCTAAGCCTGATGGCCTCAATTCAATCCCTAGAGCCCACATGATGGAAGGACAGACTAGAGTCTAGCAAGCTGTCCTCTGACCTCCAGCAAATGTGACAGTACACAGGGCTTTTGTCCTGTGCAAAATAAGTAAATGGCTTTGGTTTTGTTTCTTTTTAACCTTGCTTTACAAAACTGTTCATAAGTCATCTTGTAAATAGGAAGACGATTGTAACTGAGTTCTAGAGCTGCCAGCAAGCTACTAGATGACCTGCAGGATACTAGTAATATAGAAACATTTGTCCTTTAATCAGCAAACTGACACACAAATCTGGGGATCCATTTCCTCTTCCAATGTTTAGTTCTGTGCCGATTAGGACCCTAATATGTGGAGAAGGTGGGAGAGATGTGGCTGCCTCTCAGCTCCTTCAGTAACAACAGGAAACCTGTAGCTTGGGCTCCATCAAACGCCTCTGGGCATTTCTCTGTGCTTTTCAGGCCATTTGATGAGCATCCTCAGCATCCTACCTCACTAGAGGTGTGAGGTGCTTGACAGCTAGCATACAATTAGAGTGCAATGAGGAAAAGATGCTGGGGGTAGACCCTAGTCAAAGTGACCCATGAGGGTTTCTCCAAGAAGAACATTGGAGCAGAACCTTAGAGGGGCCATCAAGCAAAGAATGCACCCAGAGGATGACTGAGAGACTTCTGAGGAAGGGCTGACCTGCTTTGTGCACCAGAGAACTCATTACTGGAGATGTGTTTCCTTAGAGGAACCAAAGGCTCAGTGTGCGTGCATGCGTGTGCGTGTGTGCGCGCGCGTGCTTGCGTGCGTGCGTGCGTGTGTGTGTGTGTGTGTGTGTGTGTGTGTGTGTGTGTATACCTCCTGACATTTTTACAACAGGGACTATGAGGGAGAATTCCTGGAAAGCAGCCGTGTCTGCAAAGACTGACTGATTAAAAGTACAGTGTTGTGGAGACGTTGGGATGTTGCATCTCCTGAGGTAAATTACCTCATTTTGAGCTGGCTTTAGCCCCACAAATAGCCATTCTTTGCCCACCTCTGTGTCAGAACTAACATCTGTGACTAACAGGTAAAAGTCTTTGGAAATCTATTAACTTGGCAGACCACTAACTTCTACCAACCCCAAAGCTCAGCATATTATATTATCAGATATGTTTAAGATTTATTGAAAAGCTTTCCCCATGCTGCTGTAATGACCTCTCTGATGTCATTTTAAATGTCTTTTAAATTTGCCTTGATTTATGACTTTTCTTGCTCTGTAAAATGGTATAATTTTATGAAAATGCTGGAAGATGAACTTTGGGGTAACATGTATTCTCCAGTCCATGGTCACTCAAAGCAGCTCCAAAATGAACTACCTCTTATACCCTTTAAGAGGAGAGCCATGGTTTTTGCATGCACACATCAAAAAAGGAAAATATAGTCAGTTTTGCAAAATTTTATTTCACTAAAGCAGTAACAATTTGCATTGTAAAAAGTAGCGTCCACTTGACTTTCCTTACTTGAATATTCGATGCCTTTATTTTTATATGTGTAGTGATAACAATAAGGTACACATGATATGTATGTAGCTGGGGAGTTCCTGATAAAACATCCTGATATATAAGAGACTACGAGGTCACTCATCAATGCAGATGCAATTTCTCACTTACAGACATTAATAGAGAGAGAATAGCTGTAAGAAATGATTACAAAGATCATTTGTTAAGAAAGAAACCTGCTCTACCTTTAGTGGATGTTATAATAAGCTCTAGGAACTAGAACTTAAAATGTTACCTGTGCTTTCTTAAATTCCATCATTAGTTTTATTTTAAAGGGAACAATAGTATGATTCATTACATAAATCCAACTTGAAATAAATTACGATGAACTTCAGTGAAGAATGATGGCAGAAGACATAGTTTCCATGGAGACAAACCAAGGCATCACCTCAGGGCTTGAGACTGCAAAGGCACCAGGTGAGGTCCAGGGGGCAGTGTAATAAAGGGATTTATTTCCAGAGGGAAGTGGCTGTGCCCAGGGACACATGCCCAGGGGCAGGCCACTGGGCAACTTCCCATGCAGAGTAAGGAGATGGTTCTCTGTTTAACAAGACAATGTCAACAGGCTGGGTAAGGAGAGCAAGGCTTAGTCCTGCTGCCCAGTTAGGAACAGCAAAACTCTGTCACTTGTGTTAGAAGACAGCTCTCTTGATTGATGTGGCAAAATACAATTAGGAAACTTTTCATATGAGCTATTTCAAACAAACAAATCAATATCTTGGGTCAACACTCATTCCTTAGAAACAGCATGAACTTTGAATTCTAGAGAAGTGTAACATGGTAAGCTACTGGGAATTTCACATCACTTGGAAAAAGCTCTTATTGGATCATAAAGATCCTCTCTGACTTTCAGATGCCCATGCATGCTCAACACTCACACCATGAAAAGTGACAGCCCTCAGAGAGTCAATATGCCTTAACACTGTCACTTGTCAGGCAGAAGGAAAGACTGAGTACTAAACGTAAGCCTGAAAAATGTATTAGTTATTCCTTCACACAGCAAACAATTATAAGATGATGGTATAATGACTGTTTAAAACACTACCCCTGCTTCATACAAAAGCGAACCATGAGCGCTTCCTTTGCAGTTTGTACAGCTTAAAATTCAAACGTGTTCCCAGCGGGAAGAAGAAGAGAGATGACCAGCCACAGCAATAATTAAAAACGTATTAACTTTCGCTCGTTTTCCTGGGTGGGCAGTGAAAACTCTGAAGATGCCACAGAACAGCATCTGAGGGAAAGACTAGCAAACTCTTTCAATATCCACACAAGAAAGTCTCATTAAATTACTCTAAAATTTCCAGATAAGCTGTGGCCAGCTAATTTATTTGCTTAAGTAACTAAGGACCTGTGACATGTTCCCTTACTGCATTGCCATTCAGAGAGGCTTCTCTGGTCTAATGCCAATAACCAAGCAGTGGACAAGGTCCAAACACCCCCACACCCTCACACCCCCCACAGACACACACCACACACAAACACCACACATACACATACCATACAAACACACACATGCACACACCACACACACATACACACATACCACACAAACACACACATACATACAACACACACACATACCATACCACACATCACACACACATACACACATACCACACAAACACACAGCACACACAACACACCATACCACACACAACACACCATACCACACACCACACACACACCACAAAACACACACATACTCACACCACACATACATACACGCTCACACATACCACACAAACACACACCACACACACACACACACACACACCAAAAATCTTGAGTCACAATGTCATCATGTTCAGGACATTTTATATACCGCCTAGAAGTCATCTTTGTATCACTGTTTTAAGTGAACTGAAAGCTTTTATTGAAAGTTACATGAAAGTTCTGTGTGTCATGTCTAGTAAGATTCATCAAATTTCGCTGCTAAAAATGGATTGAAACAATTTTTGTTTGTGTTAGAGGACAAAGGCATGCATTGCTTGGAAAGCATAGAATTTTATACAAGGAACTATTATTTACTTATAACTTGAGTTTTTTGTTTATTTTGATAGTTTGTAGGTTCTTTTCATTTAAAACTTGTAATATTTAACTTTTATTGCTATGAAATTTGGAATGTTGATCTTACATTTCTCTGTGTTTAGTTTCTGTGAAGGCTGTTTCTTTTAGATGGAGACCCTGGAATCCTACCACTGTCTTTTCTCTTCACCCTATGTCTTGCCCCTTGAAGGATGAGAATGGCAATTTCTCAAACACAACAATCGAGGATAGTGAAAATCAGTAAGCACTCCCTACGTGATGCTGACACACTGTCGTTACAACTCCTCTGAAGAAGTGGCCCCCCTCCCCAGCATATATGTCTGTTCATGTCTGTGACAGACACAAAATTAAGCTTTGAAAAAGAGTTCTGTGTCAAAGAAGAATGGGAAGATGGTGATCTATGAACATCCTCCAGCGTCAACAGCTTCCGAAATGTAAAACGCACTTCCATGGCAACTTCTGGGTCTGGCTCAAGCACAGGAATCAAAGAAATGAATCAAAATGCCAGAGGTGAAGCAATTATGTATGTAATCAAGATCAGGAACCTTCCAAACCTTTAAGAAACATTTAAGAACATAACCCAAATCATAATTATAAGGAAGACAAAATCAGCCTTGACCTGGAGGACTCCCAAAACACTGCTTGAAACCCAGTCACTGTCTAAATCTCTCCACTGACAGGAAGAATGAAAACAGGGAAACACATACTCAGGTCATGAAGACCCCTGGAAACAGAGTCCTTCCCTGGTTTCTGTGTAGTAACATGTGAAACAGTATGACACAGCTTAGGTGTATTGTAGCTAGAGTTTTCCTGCCTTGCCCACAGTCAGGACAAATCTCTCTCACCTGCCAGTCCCACAGTCACTCAGACCCAACCAAGTAAACATAGAGACTTATATTGCTTACAAACTGTATGGCCATGGCAGGCTTCTTGCTAACTGTACTTATAGCTTAAATTAATCCATTTCTATAAATATATACCTTGCCACGTGGCTCGTGGCTTGCCAGCATCTTCACATGCTACTTGTCATGGCGGCGGCTGGCAGTGACTCCTTCTGCCTTCCTGTTCTTTCTTTTCTCCTCTCTGTTAGTCCCGCCTATATTTCCTGCCTAGCCACTGGCCAATCAGTGTTTTATTTATTGACCAATCAGAGTAATTTGACATACAGACCATCCCACAGTAGTATATCTCATATCAGGACCCAGAAAAAAAATTTAGATGCCATATTTTGATGTGAATAAATCAGAACAGATTTTTATAAACTGCTTAATTTGGTTTTATTTTAACTCCTATTTTACTATTCAGTCTTAGGTTACATAATGAAAATTATGCCTTAATTAAAAATTGAGTCAGATAGATGATTTTCTCAAAATTATATTTAATTTTACTGCATATATTAGATATCATCCAGTTAACCAAACTAAAAGTTTATGTTACTACTAATTCCTAATAAACTTTCTATTACTTGTATAAGTAAATAGAAATGAGTAAAATACTACTTACAGAGTCATTAGGCATATATTTATTAAGAATTACACAATTCTTAATTATGCAGTATTTTAACCCTAAAATAAAATTTATATAAACATCAAAAAAAGTCTAAAAATTAGAAAATTTTAATTATGAAACTTCATGATATGTTTTGTTTCCTTTTTGGATAATATGATATACACCCTAAACAATTGAAAGTAACACTAAAAGTCTTTTCCTGTAATTGATGCTAATAAATTTGAAAGCACTGCAAAGGGTAAGCTTCTAGAAACACATCATTGTTGAAAACTCAGTATAAAAGGAACAGAATTAGGAGCTTCACCGTTTCTTGTCTTATTTTTGCTTGATTTTTCATTTTCTTCCCTTTGTTTAGCATCTCATAAAATCTTCTTTTCACACACAGTAACTAAGTAAATAAGGAACATTTATCTTATTCTCCTTTCCTAACCAGTTTCTAATAAGAAAAATGTTTGTTCAGCCAATTAACACACACACACACATACACACACACACACACACACACACACACACACACACACACACACACAGCCAAAAGTCACTTGGATCCAATAGGGAATGAAAATGTGCCTGGAAATCGTTTCTGTGCTAGCTTTACCCTCGAACACATGCTGTGTTGTCTTTGACAACACAGCTAACACAGCTCCAAAGACAGTGTTCCCCAGTCCACATACCCACTCTGCTGAATTGTCTCCAGAGGCCATGAATACCTTCTCTTTCTCTAAAGACACGCCACTGATCATTCATCTGGTCAATCTGCATCTGATCATCACACTATCAGTGAAACATGCATGAAGTAAAAGGTTTGCTGTGTGTTCTACGTAGACCATGTTTAGGTTTGGTCATCTTTGTACTGTAGAAAATTTCTGTTCAGAGTAAAACAACTAATTTTCTACCACTCGCTAGTAAGACTTCAAGATACAGATGAAGAAGCTGATGGAACTAGTTTTTATTCTCTCATATATTACAACCCAACAACAGGTTTTGCCTCTCTGTCCTCCCCCTCCACTTGATCCACCCACCAGCATCTCCCCTGAGAAAAGAATAGGCCAACCAGGGACAAAAACCAAATGGCATAATATGCTACAATAAGACCAGGTACGTGCAATCACATCAAGGCTGGATGAGGCAACCCAGTAGGAGGAAAAGTGTCCCATAAGTAGGTAAAAGAGTCAGTGACCACCCTCACTCCCACTGTTAGGAGTCTCACAATACCAAACTTATCTGCCATAACATGTATGCAGGGGACCTAGGTCAGACCCCAACAGGCTCCCTGATCTCTGTGAGCTTCTATGAGTCCCAGTCAATTGATTCTGTGGGCCATATTCTCTTGGTGTCCCTGACCCCCTTCGTTCCTCTGATCATTCCTCCTCCTTCTCTGCAACACTCCCTGAGCTCTACCTAATGTTTGGCTGTAGGACTTGTTTGCATCTACTAACATTGGTTGCTGAATGAAGCCCCTCTAGTCTCTTTGATGATTAATTACTCTGTTAGGCTCTGGCCCCAAAACACTCTTCAGACAGGACAAACTGTAGGTCCTCCACGTTGAAGATTTTGTGGCTGAGTTGGTATCCCAATCCCTCCACCTGAGGCCTTGCTGGTTACAGAAGATGGCTGGTTCAGGCTCCGTGTCCCCCATTCCTAGAAGTTTTTGATGGAGTTACTATAGTAGATTCCATGGAGTTCCCATTGCACAATTAATCTTCTACTATTCACTAGTAAAGCTCCAAGACATAATGAAAGATGCTGATGGAACTCTTAACAAAGGTTTTAGCTTGGTCAGTCATCTTAAGAGAGATCTATTGGCAGAATAATACTGCACTTAAATATTAAGGACCACTTCTTTCCCAGATACTTTGCATGACTCCTTCAGCCTTTTCTCATTTAGTGCCCATCTAAGGAGAAATGTATTTTAAAATAGAGAAAGCTGAGGTCTACAATGCTATGGTAACTTGAGCAAGAACACATACTCTCAACACACATTTCTCTTTTGATCTCATTTTAGAATGGAATACACCACTTTCCTTAACATTCAAGGTGGGCTCACAACTCTTGTTTCCACATTCAAGCACGTACTCTTGAATTGATACACACTTCCTATCTTCACAGAAAAAAATGTTTTTATTAGAAAATCCACTGTACAAAGACAATGGTTTTAGTGAGCACATTCATAGAATTCAAATGGTTTACTCTTTCATAATAACATGACTTAAAACATTTAAGATTCTTCAAGCCAGCCTGACAAATGCTCTTCCACTCACACTGACTCTGATGAAGGTGTGATCTGTCAGTGAACAAGACCTGTATAAAGCAAGGAGTTGGAAGGGGCTAGACTAATTTTGACACTCTTCAGTTTGCAGTTGCACTTTAAACCCAGGTAGGCCAGATTATTGATCACTACACTGAACCTCTGTTTTTCTCCTTTATTATTAGGAAGAATAACGCTTTCTTGTTGTCAAGATTGGTCTTAAACTATGAACTCAAGTGGTTCCCATCCACCTCAGCCTCTTAAGTTGCTGAGTCAACAGGGGAAGGGCTAAGTTGCCTTGCTAAAACTAACTAAATACAACAAAACAATCCTCTATGCTTGCTATTCAAGTTGAATCTACTCATGAACAATAGAAATGCGAATACTGGGTGATGGGGCACCTACTTTCATTCCTGTCGTTTAGCTCATGCAACTGGAAGTGCTTTCTGCCCTCTGTCCACTCACTTATTGCTTAGATCTGCGCGAAGAGACTTAACCTACTAGGCAATTTGGAAAGTTCAACAGAAACATATACTTCTACCCTAACGCTGTTTATTTGGTGAGGAAGCTGAATGCATACTTGCAAAAACAGGTAAAAATAAAAGAATCCTTACCATAGAACTGTGTACAACATAAAATATGATGCAAATAACTCACATGAAAGTATATGAAATGCCAACTTTTAAAAGCAGGCCTTCAGTTATATTAGCTCACCACAGATAAGTGGCCTCACCAGGGAAGTTTTCTAGTAATTTCAGCCTAAAAAGTGGAGGAAGTAAAATAAATCTCATATTGAGTAGCTGGGAGTAAGACAAGCTTAGGAGTACAATTTGGGTCAGAAATTAAAAGTAATTTAGAAAACTATATACACACTGCCAGTTGGATACATACAACATATTTTAGTTCCTTCTCCATATAAAGAATTATATTTTTGTGGTTTACTGTAAATGGAAAATAAGACTGGGAACTGAGAATTTTCTTGGCATTGAAAAATAAAAGTAATAAATGAATAACTTTTAAAAACCAACCTCATTGAAGCTGTAGGTTTTTAGCACTCATCAATATGACTGGTCTATGAATCATTAGTGGGTAATAAAATAAAAAAGTTCAATAAAATAATTATAACCTCACATGTTTATTTTGTTCTAAGACTTAAATGGGGGACCTTTGTACCAGCAATGCTTAGAAACAGAGGGTTTTTTTACACGTGTGAGTGTGCATGCAGGTACACGCGCGCACACAAAAGATACACAAATTTGTGCAGGCCCACCCATATTTTTCTCTTAATACTATGAACTTACGTATAAATGCTCTTGTGGCATTTATAATGCTTGATGTCACAGATTTCCTTTAATCAGCAGAAAAGACTTCTTATATAATCTCCTTTTTAAAGTGAATAACTTATGCCATTTATTCCTTAAAACAATAAGTATAATTTTTATAGTCCTTGACTGCTTTCTAATTTACTATGAATACCGAGTCAATTCAAACTAAAAAGCAAAGCTCAATGTATAGGGACACTGACCCTTTGTGTTTAGAGTTCTAGTTTACAGAAAAGGTCTCATCATTATCCAACCCATTTTAAGGAGAACATGAATCTAATATTTTCATCCAATATTCAATCTTTCAATTTTCCAAATTATATATAAAATCAGAAACAGTCAAAGGTATATAATTTCTGAAGCAAAAATAATATATTCAAAATAGATATGGTCAATAAGACTATCTTCTTTCATGGCAAAGTAATTGTTTTACACAGAAAATGCATCAGGTGAATGCCAGTTCATTTGTGAGAGCTGCGATTTTACAGCCTTCTACTTAATGATGCATAATGCTGTTCTCTGGTGGCAGCTCCTCCTCACTACAGAAATTCTCCCAATCGTCACAAAATGTTTGTCCTCTTTGTCCTAGCTTCTATTCTTTAACCGGCCATTAAACATTGTTCCCTCAAACTGACTAAGCCCCTTTTCAAAGTTTTATACAATTTTTGGTTAGCATGTTGTCTTAGGGTTACTGTTGCTGTGATAAACACCTTGACCAAAAAGCAACTTGGGAAGGAAAGGGTTTCTGTGGCTTGTACTTTGATATCCCTCAATGTTCATCATCAAAGGAAGTCAGGGTAGCAGCTCTTACTGTAGGCTGGAGCCTGACGGTGGGAGGAAGAGGCCATGGAGGAATGCTGCTTACTGACTTGCCCCACATGGCTTTGCTCAACGTGCTTTCTTATAGAAACCAGGACCACCAGCCATGGGGTTGCACTTCCCACAGTGGGCTGGGCTCTTCTCATTGATCACTAATTAAGAAAATTCCTCACAGCTTCTATCCCTAGCCCAGTACCGTTCTGCTCTCAGGAACCCCTTTCCTCCTTACTGCCTTCCACACTCTCCTTCCTCAAAACCTATTGTGACCCACTTTCTAGTTTCATGGCCTCTACCCTTGTGGATGACCACATAAACACACATAAATAAAAATTAGAAGCTAATGTATCCTCACAATTCTTTCTAATCTTTTCAATCCAATCTCTCTGTACCTGACAGGTTAATGTTTTAAAAATCTCCCTAACATAGTCCATTAAGTCCCCTTATGCAAACAGAATCAGTGGAACGATTAGCAGGATTCTTAGAAATTTCTTCATGATAAAGAAGAAGACTTCTGGGTGGACCTCATGTCCCTTTCACTGCTTTCCTAAATTCCAGTTTAGATAAAGTTGGTTAGCCTACTATTTCTTTCTGCAAAGTTATTTATACATTTGTCTCAAGACTTGGTATTTGCTTTTTTCCTAAAAACAATATATTCAAAAATTTTAAAGTATGATCTGTAGTGAGATATATAACTTTAATTTTGACCAAGTTGACAGAGAAGCATGTTTATTTGTAGGTTTTCTGCCATTATCACATAAATCTAAATAATTTTCATGACATAATGACATTGACTGTCTTCAAATCATCATCTACTGGGTCCATTTCACCTCCAACTTGATAAGCATCCTAATTTAAATATTCTCACCCATATTTTCCAAACTTGCTCTTTTTATTGGACTATTCTAATTACATGTCTCATTCAGCTATTAGTTTGCTCAATTAATTAAAAAGAAAGTGTCAAACAAAAAAATGTAAAGTCTATGTTGAAAATCAGAAACTTCTTTTTCCTTAAGGGACCAGGAGCAGAAGCAAGTTATGGCCCTCTTGGGGTTTCCAGTGTGGACCCTCTTGTGCAACTGTTTACTCTCAATTGAAAATGTCCTCTGTGAGGGATGCTCACTGACGCTCTGGAAATAAGTGAATTTTACAGTACTCAGGAAGTACACAAAACTCACAAGACTCAGGAATCTTCTGAAAGGTACAGAATTCCCAAGGTCCTTACCCAAAGTTATATGACTAGTAGCAGTTACTTGGGAGAGGCAACTCCGTTATAGCCAAGTTGCTTGCAAGATCGAAAGAGAATTCCAAAGAAGCAAGTTTTATGAGTGGTCATCCATGATGGCAAATTGGGCTTTCATTCAAGTAGCCGCCTTTGAGACTCCTATATTCCTGTAGCTCTTAATCCACATACCTGTAACTAACCTCAACCCATTCACTGTTTCACAAAGTTATAATAATGGAAAACTTACCATGTTTGGCTTTTTGCTTTTTTTTTTTTTTTTTTTTTTTTTTTTTTTGGTCAAATTATCCATATGCCTCAAACTTTACTATTCACTTTTGTTAGGTGGTTGTGGTCAAAGTCTTTCCTGGAGTGAACAAACTTTTCTTCCCATGTTCCCCTTGGAAAGTCACAAAAGACGACTCTGTAGCAGAGGTCACCTTGCTCTTCTCAAAGTGTCAATCACTTCCACTCTCTTCACAGCTACTCCAGGCCCCTTTTCCCTCCCTCAACTTTTACATGTTCCATCATATACTGAAGAACACTGTGCTGACTTCCAGGTGTGGAATCTTAACTGTCCACATTGCACTGTGTACCCTCAGTTACTAAAGGAACCAATAAAGAGAAACGGAGCTGAGGGGCATTCTCAGGAGTCCACTCACCGGCTTTGTGGAGTCAGGCACCCAAACCTCTTCACTTCTCTCAAACTCTGTTTCCTAGTCTGTGAAAAGAAAGGATTGAGCCATGTCAGTGATGTTCAGGTCCTACCAGACACGGTCTGGAGGGGCAAGCTAGTGCTCCCTAACAGGACAGGCTCCTCTCTCAAACAAGCAGTTCCATAGGTCCCTTTCTGCTGCCACAATTAAAGACTATATATGGCTTTGAAGAAAAAAATAAAACCTCAGGGCTGAATGCGTGTGTGCATTCCTGTGTGTGTGTGTGTGTGTGTGTGTGTGTGTGTGTGTGTGTATGTGTGTATGCAGTTGTGAGTATACATTCTCATGCATGTAGAGGTCAGAAGAGAATGTCAGGTGTCTTCTACTGCTCTTCATCTTATGTTCTAAGATGTAATCTTTTACTGAATCTGAATCTTGCCATTTCACCTAAGCTGACTGGTCACCAACATCCTAGGGTACCTGTCTTTGTCCACCAAACCAAGGCTGGGGTTATAGGAACACGAAAGCAACACGGTAAGGTTAGAACATTCGTCTTTGTGTATGGAGCTGTGATAGGATCAACACATATGTAGTATTTTCAACAGCTACAAAAGATACATAGTATTATGCCCATTTTTCCATACAAGAGAATGAAGCTGAGAAAGCCTGGCTGTCTTCATCAAATCTATGACTAAGACATAGAGATATCAAAGTCTGCTTTCTTTTTAATCTTCTAGCTTCCCTTGAAAGAAGCTAACGGGCCTGTTTTATCCTGTTCATGGTTTCTGTTTGTGCATGACCTAACCCTAGAAACTTGGGAAATATAGTTCATCATTATTCTTACTTTGTCAATTAGAAAACCAAGGTTCAGAGAAGGGAAATTGTTGCCCAAGTCAAGCTAATTCAACAAGCAAGGATGGAGTTCAGTTCCTGGATTCACACACTCTGCTCTTTCCTCTGCACCGAACTGACCCCTCTCAAGGACAGAAAGGGGAGCAGTGAAATGACAGAACAGAGGTGGCAGGTGGCGTGGGGCAGGTGGGGGAATTCTAAGAATCCCACTGTTTACTCCCGAGAGCTACTGAGTCCAGTGAGGTAATTTCATGGAAAGTACCTTGAAAAATCTGAATCACTCCAACAACACCAGGCACCATTATTAATATCACAAATCTTTACAAAGTTCCGCATGGTGATTAGAATATAAAAGAACCATACAGTGAATTAATTGCTTAGAAACCCTACAGAAACTGAGACAAAACGAGGACAGACAGTTTGACACTCTGAACACCACAGTGCAGAGTTGGTGACACAGGCTGGCTTTCTCTTCATGATATACAGTCCCTACTGGCAGTGGAATAATTCAAATTTTCAATTTTTCTTGGATTTCATCACGAACTCAATCAAAAGTATGAAAGTCAGTATTTTAATATCCTTGCACGTAGTGAAAAATAAATAGTATGCCCCACCACCTGAACCCTTCAAGCATTTTTTATTTTGATTGTCTTCCCATTATAGTGAGAGATTGTCGGGATTTTATCAGGGAGATCACCCACACAAGCTAGAGTGTTATTATGGTGCCCGCAGTGCTGTAAGTCACGGGACGGATGAGTGATTAAAAGCTATGGACTTGTGACAAGGACCATAAGGAGATCAGACAAGAAGCTACCCTCCTTTAAAAGAAGGAGAAAAAAGAAAAAAAGATCAGAGTGAGTTAACACCTTGCACACCTCTGCAGTACAAATACTGCAGCATTATTTGATTAGTATGTGTAGTTCTTTGGGATTGGATTCCCTATAGCAAAGCACTCACAAAGGGCAAAAAGAAGAAAACAGTATTTATATAGAGAATGACCTTGTAACTGCTGTGTTGACATTGATCCAGTTAAGACAGTGCCATTTAATATCCTTAACACAAACATCATGTACTGATATTAGCAAAACACAACTTGTTTTGTGGTTTCTTTTATTGACAGGCATTATACTTTCCTGGTTCACTGAATAATTTAAACTTAAAAATGCATTTCTATTACAATTAAGTTGCACAAAACTTAATTCAATGATCTATATTTGTTGGGCAAGGGATAAGGTGAGGGAAAAAATGACCCTCAAGGAAATGCAAGCTCTAGAGTGGGAGAGAAGCAATGAGATGAATTTCCACAATTAAGTATATTTGAAAAGAATACCCTGCCATGTGGATAAAGGAGAGAATAATTATTTCAAGACATAACCACAAAATATTAACAATATTCTTTCAAGCAAAAGAAAACAGTAATTACCATAGGTAAGTTTTCTTTTTAGTAGTTCTTAAACACATCTAAATTTTAAAAAGTCTTTTGATGTTTCTACAATAAAGATATTCATGAAATCCACATTTAGATACAAATGTTGTATATTTATAATACACACACACACACACACACATATACACACACTTCCGCTCATATTGAATAAAGTGCTGGAAATTTACCAAGGATGTTGTACATGCCTTATTTGTGTTAAAAATTATTTTATTACAGAGCAATATCCCCTTCCCAATAAAATAAAGTCTTTAAGTCATAGTTGGGCAGCATGCTCTGAAGCCCCCAATGGAAGGCCACTGTCTCCATAGATGAGACAGGTAAGGCCTGAAAACAAAGCTAACATTTGATCTGGTTCCTGAAGACAGATACAGATTTGCTGAATATAGAAGACAGTTTATGACTCTCTAAAGGCTGACTGAAGAGATGGCTCAACACTAACTGCTCTTCCAGAAGACCTGGGTTTCAATTCCCAGCACTCACACGGCAGCTCACAACTGTCTATGGTGTGACTCCAACATCTAATACCCTCTCACAGGCATACATGCAAGCAAAACACCAATGCACGTAAAATAAAAATAAAGAGATTATTTTAAAAAGGAATAAGGGGGAATATGGTTGTTTTGTTTTGATTATTTTTTAATCAGTGTCTTGATTAGCACACACTTGTCCTAAACCCATAATCTACCTGTCTTAGGCTTTGAATATTAGGATTATACATACACACACACACACACACACACACACACACACACACACACGTGTGTGTGTGTGTGTGTATACATATATATATATGTGTATATATATACATATAAATGTGTGTGTGTATGTATACCATAATACCCAGCCAAGAATAAGTTTTGTAGTATATATTCTATGAATATTGAATGTTGGTTGGGGAAAGGAAGCTGGAGATTGGAGGTTCTCCAAGTAAGAAAGTAATGGAGTAGGGTCTTAAAGTACTTCGATGTTAACTAAAGATATTTGAGGTTTATCTTCTAGTCAATGGAGGCCACAAACTCAGTATCTGGGGCCTCTAAGCACAGACATGCTCAGGTTTTCCTCTTAAAATACGATGCTTCTGCCTCCAGGGTTTTATAAGAAAAAGTTTTAGTTAAATGTGAAATTTCTTAGTTAAAAAAAAAAATGAAGTGAGGAAATTTGAAAGGCAAATTGAGCTGAATCTAACAGAATCTTCCTAATTTAGTGGTATAAGCCTGTAATCCCTGCTTGTTGGAAGGTTGGAGCAGGAGGATCACATACCTAAGGTCTGGTTGGGCCACAAAAAGAGTTTGAGGCCAGCTAGAGAATCACACTGAGATCCTACTTCAAAATCAAAGTGAAGAGGACTAAGACCAGAGCTCAATGGTAGAGCACTTATCCAGCCCAGGGGCCCTAAGCTCAATCCCACCATATTAATATACATTGATTTAAAGATTAGAAAGGAGAAAAACACCAGGATAATTCAAGGAGAAACTGATAATGAGACATTAAGGAAACGCAGATATTATTAAACAAAGAATCTCTGAAATGACTGGTGTTGGCTGGGAATCAGAAACGTCTGGAAGAGTCAATGTCAAGTATGAATCACAGGTCTGACACTTAGAGAGAGACTGTAGTCGATTCTCCTTTTTTTCTATAACTACTAAAGTAAGATATTCAAGAGGAAGCCCAAGCCAGTGAATGAGTAACTTTTTCATTTTAATAAGTGAAGCTCCTTTAAAAAGTTTAAGGCGGCTTCTGATAATGACCAAAGAAGCAAACAAAACATCAGGTACAGCAACAACACTCAAGCCATTCTTATACTTTCCTTCCCATAGAGATTGCATTATCGCCCCAATTATTCAATTCCTTGTGGGTGTATTCCATACCCACACCCTGTGCTATATTTTACAGGGCTTCTGTGATGGGTGGAGGACACTTCCCCAGACCAGGCAACTGCATTGAGAAGTAGAGTCAATGTGATGTAATGACTCACTTGGCATTTACCTGAGAATTTACCAGAGTTTTTCCTGCTCCTTCAGCCAGCACTTAAATCTGAAACCCAATCAGAACTCTGTGCTTTAATTTGAATCTTGAAAAGCTTAGCCTCAAATAAGCAGATTACAGCCCTGTAAGTATAAAGCTGGGTAAAACAGTAAGAGGTTTATGTCCATTTAAAAATATAGGTGGCATTATTATAGTAATACCTGACTACTGTAGTTCTTCTCCCAGTAAAAGTGTTTTTCCTAAGATATCAGCTTTTTATGAAGCCACAACCTCCTATCTTAAGCTGCTTTCTCAGTGACAGAGAAGTGATAATGAGGAGCAAGGGCTACTCGCCAATAAAGAAATTACTTTGGAAACACAGAAAGCATTACCTTTCAAATAGTTTTAGCATTGAAATATAGTACATTTTATGTTTCTTTTTAATTCATAAAAACTACATAACATATGACATGCCCATTGCAATGGAGTTCTTCAAAAAATTCAAGTCTTCTCTTTTAGTGTTGGTGAAAAGGACCAAAAGGAGCCCTCTCTAGGAAACAACAGCACTCACTGGTTCATGTGAAAGAAGCCAATGAATATGATGGAACAGATGTGGTCACAAGGAATACATGTACAACCAGAGAATCCTCAGTGTATTATAAAATTAAATGTACAAAGGAGTTAATAGAATGGACGATGGGTAGAAAAGTAAATGTGATTACAAACTAACCCCCTCAGGCACCTGACCAAAGACATAGTTATCACTAAAGAAAAGATACAATTATTATATTATCTAATATATAATATTACATTATATCATACAATTATATAAAATAAAATTTTCTTATTATACTATAAATGGCCTAATTGTTAAATATTATATAGTATTGTGTACACACTCATATAGAAGTATATATGACAGTATTTTTATTTCAAGAAAAGTAACTATTTGACAATAGTGGTTTTTCAAATGTGTGTGTACATTCAAGTGTGCATACACATCGTCTAGAGCATCTACTGTTAATATGGACTCTACAGATCCCCCTGATTTGATAGAATTAGACTGAAAACTTGGCTATGTATTTTTTTTTATATTTTCATTTTTCTTTTGAATGCTGAGAATTGAACAGAGAGCCACACATATACTAGCTGGCAGGCACTCCACCACTCAAGTACACTCCTAGTTGAATTTCTTTTTAATATGTATGGATGTTTGTTTTCATGTATATATCGTGTATGTACATATAGCACGTATGTGTGTATTGCCTGCAGAAGGCAGAAGAGGACATCAGAACTGGAACTGGAATTACTAATGACTGTAGACTGTCATGTGGGTGCTGGGAATCAAACCCAGGTCCTCTGGAAGAGCAGCCAAAGCTCTTACTTTCTGTCTCACTGAGTTTTAGCAGCACACAGGCATGGCTCTAATGAAAGTGAATGAAGGTGACCCAACAACCATTTGTGCTTCGAAAAACTGCTGATACTCTGCTCTTCTTTACTGTGATATACCAAGTATACACTGTGGATTTCATTATGACATTTATGAATTTTGGCCCCATCTCTGCCTCCCCAGTCTCATCTCTCATGCGCTGATCATCTTGTTCTTCCTGTCTCCCTTCTTACTCTAGAGGAGGGAAGGGGGCTAGGGCTAGAGTTCAGTGGGAGAACACTTACCTCTCAAAGCTTGCCACAGCAGCTGCTAGATGACCCTGCATCCACCTCATGGCCCTGGGATTTTCGATTGCCTTTCCTTTATGATATATGTTCCATGTCTCACACATAGTAACTGTATCGGATAAGCCTTCCTTCGTTATCACTTTTCTGTCACTGAGAAAGCAACTTAAGAAGAGTGGCTGTGGCTTTTATCCTTTCAACATTGGGGATAAAAGGAAGAAAGAAAAGAAGGAAGAGAAAGAAAGAGGTGGGGTGAAGGAGGGAGAGGGGAAGAAAGTGAAGAAAAAGGGAAAGAAAAATATGAGGAGAAAAAGTTGAGAACCCAGCTGCCTGTTAGAAATTAAGTACTGAATAACCACACACTATCCCCCAAAATACAAAGTGCAGATGGTGGGGAACAGAGGAAGATGCTTGCTGCATAATGAGCACTCACGCATATCATGAAAAAGTGTAAGAGACACCTGGCCATGACTCCAAGAGGCATGCTAAGCTAAGACTAGGATTCTGAATATTTACTTTCTACCAAGGAACTTCGTAATGAAAACATAGGGAAGGATGATCAGAGGCAATGAGCTGAGCACAGGACCTGAACCTTCTGCTGTGGGAGATGTGGCCATTACTTTTTAATCCTCATTGTTGGGCTAAGCATGAATGAGGACCTCATCCAATGACAGTACTCTATGCAGAGTATTTATAAATGTACACAAAATTATTGAACTGAACTATATAGACAACAACATGGAATAAACATAAACAAGCACATAAACATATTAGGGATATAAATTTAAAATATATAAAAGGTATTCATATAAATATGTACAGTATCTGCCAGTCTGAGAAGGATATAAGTTCATTTAAATATATCTATATATTTAGACCCATATGCAAACAATTTTTTGTAAAAAAAAGATAAGACAGAAAATAGACAGAAATAAGAATATAATTTGTAAATATGTGAAATATATGTATATTTGTATGGGGTGTGTATGTATGTAAAATAAGCAAGCTAAAAAAAGCAAATATAACCTCATATACATATACTCAAGCTAACATTCATGCTCAGTGAAAGAAAAAGATTTCTCTATGGTGATACATCTAACCTACAAAAAAACAAAGAAGCATATTTTCATCAAAAGAATGTCATTCAAGGTAAAGTTCATGTGAACAGTCTACAGCCCAGTCAAGTGAACTGACTAAATATGATCATATGTATTTGATTATTAGGAAATAATTATCTTGAGAAAACACTTGACTCAGAAAAAAAAGTTACAGGAAGTTTCCCCTTGGATGACATAACTGAAGTTATAAAAGTTATGAAAAGTTATCCCTTGAAAGATATAGCCGAAGAAGAGAGAAGGAACAAAAATCTCTGTAAAAAGAAAATGTTGGCTCAAGTGCAAAGGATCATATATCTAACATCTAGGAGTTAGACAGTTTGGTATCTAAAAATCAAGAACCTATTTGACTAGTTTACTGGCTGGTTTTGTGTGTCAACTTGACACAAGCAAGAGTCATCAGAGAGGAAGGAGCCTCAGTTGAGGAAATGCCACCATGAGATCCAGCTATAAGGCATTTTTTTCCAATCAGTGATCAATGGAAGAGGGCTGGTGGGTGGTATCATCCCAGGGCTGGTGGTCTTGGGTTCTATAAGAAAGCAGACTGAATAAGCCATGGAAAGCAAGCCAGAAAGCAGTCCCCCTCCATGGCCTCTGCATGACCTCCTGCTTCTGGGATCCTGCCCTGTTTTAAGTTCCTGTCCTGGTTTCCTTCAATGATGAACAATGAATGATGTTGCAGTGTGAGCTAAATAAACCCTTTCCTCCCCAACTTGCTTTTTGGTCCTGGTGTTTTTTCGTAGCAATAGAAACCCTAACTAAGGTGAATATTGAATAAACGTGTCATTTAAAATCTCTTTAAAATTACTAAATAAACATTTCAAACACACACACACACACACACACACACACAAAATGGAGTTAGCAAATACATACTAGCTGTTTTCTGATCTATGCGCACACTCATTCTGCATGCGGTACATGACTTCCTTGGAAGCATGTGCTGCACAAACTCCCAAGGACGACACAAGAATGTAGGCGAACAGTAACAGTTCCAGCTATCCCAGGCTGCCTTCTCTGGTCTCAATAAGATGGGGCATCTCAAAGGGTGTAGGAGCAAAGTCAGTGCTAGAGAAGAAAAGGGATCAGTGTTGAACCTGAATCCTGCTTTGCGTTGAGGATGCTTGCTAGTCTCTTCCTCCACTTTTACATCCTGGTTTGCAGACCCAAGAGCTGAATGAAGCTCCAGAATACTTGGCCCTACCTTTAGACTTTTATCACGTGTTTTTATTCTCTTTTTGTTTTTTCACAAAGGAAATATTTACATTGTTTAGTTTTCAAGCCTCAGATGAATTTTATATTTTGGTTATTACATTTTTAGGCTCTAAGACTTTCTAACTCTATTGGTTTAAAGTTATAAAAACTATAAAATACACCATACATTATACAATATTATCCTTAAGATTTCCTTTGAAAATTTTGTTTTTGGTGTGTGTGTGTGTGTGTGTGTGTGTGTGTGTGTGTGTGTGTGTGTGATAATGATGATGTTTGTGTGTGGTATATGTACTTGTTAGCATTGGTGTGTGGACATATGTGTTCAGGTATTGGTGCATAAATAGATTTGTGTTGTGAAGGCCAGAAATTGGCAGTGGGGATGTCTTCTCCATCACTTTCCACCTTTATTCTCTGGACCAGTCTCTTAATGAATCTGAAGGCTTCATCTTGGCTTGCTGACCAATGAATTTCAGTAACCCGCCAGTCTCTGCCACCTGCCACCAACAACACTGGAGTTATAAGCACAGAAGGCCATGCCCAGCTTTTTGTGTGGTTCTGAGTATCCAAACTCAGGTCTTCATTATTTAAAGGCAGGCACTTTAGCAGCTCAGTCATCTCCACAGTCCTCCTCGGCTATTTTTATCCCTTTGATTAGTATAGGTATTTAGACTGAATTTATCAGCATCAGTTTTCACTGAAAATATCCCCTCTTCACTGACTGATTAGGTAAAAGCTGATAACCTTGAGATGCTGAGCTAATTAATTCATACTCATGATATATGTGTTTGTGTGCATGTGCCTATTGACATTATCCTTACTTGGCTTTGGAATTTTTAACATGAAATAAACATGCATGTATACCACACACATCATAACATACACATAAAAAATGCACACACACACACACACACACACACACACAGCCGGGCTATGGTGGCACACGCCTTTGATCCCAGCACTCAGGAGGCAGAGGCAGGTGGATCATTGTGAGTTTGAGGCCAGCCTGGGCTACAGAGTGAATTCCAGGAAAGGCTCAAAGCTACACAGAGAAACCTTATCTCGAAAAAAACAAAAACAAACAAATAAACAAAAATAAATGCACGCACACAATACACACACACACACACACACACACACACCACTCACATATACATACATGCACACCTGTATAGAGCAAAATATAGGCTCTCATGCTATCTAAAGTGTAGCTAAAACTTGTATAATGTATGGTGTATTTTATAGTTTTTATAACTTTAAACAAATAATTCGAATTAGAAAGTCTTAGAGCTAAAAATATCATAACCAAAATATAAAATTCACCTGAAGCCTGAAAACTAACAATGAGCTCTCTTCACATGTTGATGCATCCCTTTCAACCTAGGAGTTATTCAGGGATAACAAGAGACTTAAACCCACTTGGGTGGGTGGTCAGTTGTGAGTGGCAGATAATATTTCAAATTACTAACCTGTAACTTGATGGCCTCAGGAAAATTAACTGACCAAGAGACACAAATACATGGACTTGAAGAAACTAAGAATTTCATCCAAGAATGAAATGTAGGAATTTCACAATAGGACAACACCAGAGAGACAGCCGGTTCTAAGTGACAGATACTTAGAGCAGCACAGGGGTGCGGGGAGGGTGTTGGGGTAGAAACAATGCAATATTCTCTCAGCAAGAGAAACAACACAATGATGAGGATATAACCGTCCAGGCAAATCTAGTCAGGACACAAACAAAAAGGTCAGTTTCCAATTTCAAGACTAAAAAGAAAACTGCGTGAATATGAGAACAAATAACCCACATAAAACAAATCTACTATGATTTTCTACAAAGTAAACACAGATTTGAAGGGAATTTAAGTTTGGAATGATTTCAAGCAATTGGGATGAAGAGGGAAAAGGAAAAGGCATTCCACTTGAGTAGATCAGGTGACCTTTCCCCCACCTGTGTCCTGGGTTTACAAGTGAACCAGTGCCACAAAGGCTACTATACTGTGACTCAGCACTGGCCAATATTTGTGGAGTGTCAACGGTATCTACACATTTCCGACTTTAGAGTGTATGCTTGGTAAAATAAAATAAAAAAAAATAGAGTTGGCGAAGTGGTTATAGAAAACATGGTAAATATAAACCAAAGCAAGCCACGGAAAGCAGAGAGTTCAGCGAATGAGGTGTGCCTGTAGAGGTCCCGGCTGCTGCTGATGCTATTTGGGGAGATTGTGGGACCTCTGGGAGGTGGGGCCTTCCTGGAGGAAGCAGGGTTCTGAGGGTCAGGCCTTAAAGTTTATTACCTAGCCTTACTTTCTGTCCTCTCTCTGAGTACTGACTCACCTGATTACGGGTCCACGGAGAGGTGAGCAACAGCTGCCTCACATTCCTGCCGCCCATAAAGCTGCCCGCCACTGCCGTGCCATCTCAGCCATGATGGAGCATAGCCCTTTATGGGGCCGAATAAATCCTTCCTGTCCTAAATCGCTTTTGTCAGGTATCTGGCCCCAGTGACAAAAAGTGTAACTAACACACTTAGAGAGTAAAGAGAGAGTACAGACTCCACTGGAGAAAAGAAGTGAGCTTTTGTAAAACCATGGATAAAATAACACCCCAAAATGTAAATGCCGGATATTAACAGGAGAGCAGGGACAGTTCGGGCAAATGAGGCGGCCTCTGCTTTCATATTAGGAGTCAATGATGTTTCAGAGTGGACAGGCATGAGACCAGGGAATCCAGGGTAACATTCCCAGGAGAAAGACTTTGACAATAACAGCTGCATGTTGCCTCTAACAATAGATTTAGAGTAGCACAAAGATGAGGAAGAAATAAATCCTACTGTATACAGTAGGGATTGTAGAGTAACATTCCCAGGAAAAAGAATTGTCATTTTTTAATGATCTCTAAAAAGCTGAAGCAAGGTTTACTTTTCATATAATAAGTATGATCAAAACATAATACCTAACCGTTGGAGAGATGGCTCAATGGTTAGGCATACCATTTGCTCTTTCAGAGTACTTGGGTTCAAGTCCCAGCATGCACATGGCAGCTAACAACTGTCTGTAACTCCTAACTCCAGTTCCAGGGTCTCAGGCTCTCATACCCTCACACAGACATGCATGCAGGCAAAACATCAACATACATAAAACATTTTTTTAAAGATACATAAAACTAAATAGAACATGAAGGCCCCATAAAGGCATATGCCTTCATCAGACTCATCATTTAACTTAACTTATCATATAACTCATCAGAGTTATCAAATGCCTAAATATGAGACAGTCTAACTAGGATATAATGGTGCACCACTATAACCTTAGCACTCAGAGGATGAAGCAGGAGAATGGAAAAAGTTGAGGCTACCTTGCATTACAATATGAGCCCATGTTTTAAATAAAAGTCTTAGTGACAAAAGTGAACGAATGAGGTATTGAATAGTGCATGAACAAATAAATTTGTTAAATAAAAACAAGACCTACAGCCAGGCAGTAGTGATGCACACCTTTAATCCCAGCACTTGAGAGGCAGGAGCAGGAGGATCTCAGTGAGTTTGAGACCAGTCTGGTCTACAGAGTGAGTTCCTGGACAGCCAGGACTGTTACACAGAGAAACCTTATTTTTAAAATCCAAAACCAAAACCAACCAACCAAACAAACAAAAAACCCAAAGACCTGCGGAGTATTTTCCATACCTAGAAAACACAATTCAGCAACTTTGACAACAGTACTTACCCAAAACATTCTATACTACTTTATCAGGCTTCTCTTTTATTTTATAAAAGATGAATGAAAAGAAATAAGCATTTACTGAATCCCTCTCAGCTAAGTGTGTAAGTATGGTCCCCTGCTAAGGTTTGAAATTTGACGTAACTCACATCAGTGTCGATTCAAAGAAATCATGGGGAGAGATATATCTGTTTACATAGATGGTTGGACATGGGTAAGAACTTTCCTTAATTTCAGTGTTATCACTTTATTAATGCTTAATCTTAGGGATTATATTTTTCAGTCCACAAAATTCTCAGTACTAGTCTAATACTGAAATGGACATACAACTAGCTGTACTATACTTAGGTCAGCTCTTCAACAACTAGGTAAGCAGAATAATGGTTGACAAAGACATCCTGGATTGGTGACTTTATGCGTGAAAAGTGGCTTTGCAGCTGTGATGAAAGATTTTTTTTTTAAATCAGGGCATGCTCTGCAGAAGGATTAGGACCCTTAACACATGGAGGAGGGGCAGCATAGTCAGGAAGGGAGAGGAGATGACAGAGGCAAGTCTGAATAAGGAAGGGAGGGAGAGAGGGAGGGAGGGAGGGAGGGAGGGAGGGAGGAGGGAGGGAGGAGGGAGGGAGGGAGGGAGGGGGGAGGGAGGGAGGGAGGGGGAGGGAGGGAGGAAGGAAGGAAGGAAGGAAGGAAGGAAGGAAGGAAGGAAGGAAGGAAGGAAGGAAGGAAGGAAGGAAGGAAGGAAGGAAGGCTCATACAGCCAGAAAAAAAGTGGGGGGAGGGTTTTTCCCTAGTCTCCAGAGAAAGGCAGTCCTGCTGACACCTTGATTTTTAGCCTGGGAAGACCCCTTTTGGACTTTTGACCCCCAGAGCTATAAAATGATGAATTTCTGTGATTTCAGGACAACTCAGTCGTGTGGCAATTTGTCACAGCAGAAATAGCAAACTTGTACAAAATCTCCTTTGGAATTGAAATGGCATAAGCTTAAGTCTTGTTTCTGCTGTATGATTTGGGGCAGGATTCATAACCTCTACCAGTCTCTGTTTCTTTATCTGCAAAGTTGAAATCATAAAAACATCTATTGACACAACTGTGGTGATCATTAACCTACAGTCAGAACTATTAAAGGTAGTTATTATTATTATCATGAAGCACTGTAATAATGAAAATAAAAATGAAATAAAATCTCCAAGAAAAAATACTAACCCTTATCATTTTTATTATTTTTACTTCTCAAACTTAAAAGCTAGCCAGTGACTCTTCATAATGTATTGGCTACAAGTTGAAATATGAAGGGAATCTGTTCCAGTGTTGAAAGCTCTTCACGATTTGAGCTCATTCACCACACTCCTTTAATATTGAGCCTCTTTGGGGGAAGAGGCAATATCCTTGACTGGCTATAAATTTATGAGTGTAGTTGCTTTTATGGCTCTGAATGTAATAGAACCTAAGTAAATACTGATAAGTTCCCTATTCTTCTGAGAAGTTTCCACCCACATAATATTGCTCTATCATTGGAAATCCCCACAGTTTTGATAAGAACTAAGGCAAGAACTCTTTTATATATAACACTTGTCAATTAGAATCAGAGAAGCATTCATCATTTTAGTTGGAAGGGCTATGGGTTTTTGAAAAATCCCACTTGAAGCATGTATAATGAAATTTTGCCTTTCCCATCTTTTGCGTAACTTCAGTGGGTTTGGGATAGTAACGTTGGCTTTTAAGTGTATCTTTTTGTTTTCCCAAGCACCTATAAGGTAACATGGTTTACATTTATAGATTAAATGGCAAAGTAAATTAAAATCAGGATTTCTGTCGCCAGTGTCTCCATGTAAAGAGACCTGAAATAGAACTGAAAATGTTGTTTTCTTTCCACTGTAGAAGTAGCTCCTGTCTTCGTTAATTAGGCCTGTGGGGAACTAATTAGCTCCCTTAAGTTACTTAGTTACTAGATGTTTTCAAGTACTTTTTGTGTACATGTTTTTTTAAAGATTTTTAATCTTATTCAGAAGCTCTACATGGACTTATGTTTTTTACATACAGGATCATAGCACAGAATGGACGAATTAGCATCCATGAAGCATCATAACTTGGTATAAAATATGACTAATGAAAAGCCAGGCATGGTGGTGCACACACGTAATCTCAGCACTTGGGAGGCAAAGGAACGAAGACAAGGAGTTCAAGTCAGGCCTGGGATATATGGGAATCTGTAACACACACACGGACACACGGACATGGACACGGACACGGACAAACACAGACAGACATATGATCTACCATGTAACTCTCCCTCTGCCATCTATGTGGATTTTGTTGGCATGCGAGTTGCTTTTAAACACAACTTCTGTTATTTAGAAATAGCTCTTTTGGCCTCTGAGCACAATCTACAAATGGACAGTGTCTGTAAGTGGATACTGTTCTACAGCCAAGTGCACCTCCATGACAATCACCCCGTGGGTCGGTCTCATCAAGACTGGGAGGAGTGATAGACAGATCGCTTCATGATGAAATGCCTAAGAGAACAAACATTTCCAACACACACACACACACACACACACACACACACACACACACACACACACGCACGCACACACACCCATACACACACACACACACATACCAACACACACACACACACACACACACACACACACACACACACACACACGACTTTACCTGTGTTTCACAGGAGAACATAGCGGCATTTATATCTCTTTGACAAAATGAAGACAGCATATATGCTATTTATAAATATGAACATGCAAGCAATATACAAAGTGAAGTCTAGAAAAGCATGTTATTCCCCAGCATGCCATCACTCAGCAAATCCACTCTTTTTTCAGGCTCCTTATCCCATGAGCATATACTACATAGTTAAAAATAGTCATATTTCATGAAAAACAACACACTTTGCTTACTATTCTACCTACAAAATAATAGTTACAAGTACAGTCTCAAAAGATCATCAGGAAAATGTGAAAGAGCAGAGGGCTATTACTGTCCTTAGTTTTTTTTTTCTTTTTGTTTAGAAAGCCTGCTAGAGATAAAAGCTGTGTTCTTAACTTTGACCCATTTCCTGTGGTGAAGCAACGTGAACTCTGCCCCTGAATGCCAACACACAAGAGAAGATTATGGCTTCTTCCCATGAGGTGTCAGTTCAATTTGATAAACAGACCATGTGTGTTGGGCACACAAGAAACAAAGAAAATAAGAAGATGTAATACCTGTTTCCCAGGAGCTCACAAGACAGTAGGATCACACACGTCCTTTCTATCCATGCTCAGTGCAGGTTTCTGTTTATTTGCTATTATTGTTTGAGAGGAAGTTACAAAACCTTAACCCCTTCTTCATTCCCAGGCTAGGAAGGCTTTTAAAATCAGCCCTTGTGCTTGCTCTTTGAGCTCCTGTCATTTTGACAGCTCTTCCTCCATGCTAAGTAGACAAAAGTTTGGAGTCTTAAATACAAACACAGAGTGGGTTTCTTCCTCTTGAGTACTTTCATCCTTGGCTTTCTCCTTAGTGGCAATGTGAGTTCTTCAGGATTCCTGCCATCCTTACTATAAACCCTGGTGGCTAACCACCTCATTTATCTATATACACTCAATCTCAAGGATCTAAAATGTTTTCTAATCACCTGCCAGTGAATGGATTCATCTACTGCATTGGGCATGAGTGTGTGCATTTATATAAATGGCTGCCTCTGCATGTGCTTATACATGTGTGCTAAGGTAAGAGGTTAACAGGTATTGTCCTCAATTGTCGTACACCTTATGATTGATAGGGGGTCTCTCACTGTACCTGAAGCTCAGTGATTAGGCTAGGCTGACTCCTGTGGATATCTGCCTGCCTCTGCCCCCCAGAATGGGGATTACAGATGCACACCACACCCAGACTTTTTTTGTGAGTGCCAAAGATCCAAGCACAGGTCCTCATTTTCACAGCAAGCATGTTACATACTAAGCCATATTTCAAACCAAGAAACTACTAGTCTTAAAAAATTATTTAATATTTCATTATATTTTCTTTGAAATGGGCATTTTTCTCTAATCTGTCTTCTACTGCAAAAGCTGATCAGTAGTTACATGGATATATGAATTAGACACATGTGTGTGCCCATAGACATGCATACAGATTATATATGTTTACATTCACACATGCATTTGTATACATTAAAAGGTATAATCATTGTTTCATTGTATATACTGTACCAGTTATGCTCTAATTGGATAATTCTAACTAATAGTAAGTTTTTATCAACTTTAAAATTCTAACTAGTTAGTAATACTACCTCATTATGGCCCACTTGCCTCTTCAGAGGTTTTTCCTACACAACCTAACAAAGGTAATAGTTATGGCACTTTGAAAATTACTGAGTCACTTCTCAAGTAGCTCATACTGAAATGGAAGTTTTAATTTTGGCTCTGCTACATCCTGTCTCACTCTGGACCACATCAGTTTATTAATGTGGACAATGATGATAAAAGATTTACCTTGGGGCTGTAGAGCTGGCCAACATAGCATGTATGGTACATGATTGATGGCCAAGACTCCTCTGGTTTAAGTCCAAGAAAGAAAAATACAGATACTTGACAAGGCAGTCCCTCATAGTGCCAAATACAGAAGCAAGGATCCAGAGCATTAATACATACAACTTCACATGTTCTTAGGTTAGTGGCATCAGAAAGTATCATTAATTCATCATGAACACTGAAGAACACAAGTTCTCTTTACCACAGGTCTACAGCATCACCCATGGCCACAGAGTCTACAGCTACACTCTGAATGCTTCTGTCTGCTGACTAATAAGATGTAGAATCAATAAGTCTGTGGGTGCTGGGTGGTGGTGGCGCACACCTTTAATCCCAGCACTCGGGAGGCAGAGCCAGGTGGATCTCTGTGAGTTGGAGGCCGGCCTGGACTACCAAGTGAGTTCCAGGAAAGGCGCAAAGCTACACAGAGAAACCCTGTCTCAAAAAAACAAACAAACAAACAAACAAACAAATAAATAAATAAATAAATAAATAAATGTCTGTGGGTATGATATATATATATATATATATATATATATATATATATATATCTGGGACTGACAAACATTTAAACAAATCAGATGATTAAAATACTATATATTCTGATGCTTTTATGTAGAAAGTGCATTGTATCAACTTCTGCAGACTAAGAAGAGGTTTTAGTTATCATCCTTAAAAGAATTATCATTGGTATACTTCCTATAGTGCTTTAAATGAGTAATGTCCCCGACAGGCTTATGCACTTGACCACCTGGTCCCCATTGATGGCACACTTTGGTAAGTAATAGAACCTTTAGGAGGGGCAGTCTTGCTGGAGGAAATATGTCAGTAGGGGAGTTGGCTTTCAGGATTTACAGCTTTGCTCCACTTCTCATTTCATTGTTCAGCTTCCTGTGTGGAGGTAAAATGTGATCACTCAGCTTCCTGTGTGGAGGTAAAATGTGATCAGTCAGCTTCCTGTGTGGAGGTAAAATGTGATCAGTCAGCTTCCTGTGTGGAGGTAAAATGTGATCAGTCAGCTTCCTGTGTGGAGGTAAAATGTGATCACTCAGCTTCCTGACTCTGTGGCTTTGCCATGCCTTCCCCCACCACCGTGATAAATTCTATCACTCTGGAACCATAAGTTAAAACAAACACTTTTTTCCTTAAGTTGCTTTTAGTTATAGTATTTTAACACAGCCAGTGAAAAGTGACTAATACACTTCTTAAGAAGATGTTTCTGGGTAAATTTATTATATTCAAATTAAAAAAAAGGAATTAGCCAAAATCTACATAGATATGTTATATATGAACTGGAAACAAAAACTAAATAACTAAAAACACACACAGAGAAAAATCCAAATTTTTCAAAGGACTATACTTTCAGAAAAATAGAGTAAGGGTTGCTTATAATATCCCACATATTCAAATCAGCCACTCACTGCCACATTCTCATTACTCTCCATTTGAATCGTGTTGTATCTCAGACCCCACACAACCTTCAATATTTCAAAATCTATCTTCTAATTCTTCATTTGCTTCATCTGGAATAATACAATAAATAGGTTGAATTTTGAATGATTCATTTATGGTTTCATATAGAGAGTAAGATCTCAGACAAGTAGAAATGAACCCTTCAGCTATATGAAGCTCTAGAGAGGCTTGTAAAATTGTGTGCACTCTTGAATAAAGACGTTCCCAGCTATGTTTAGATAAGGAATATATTTTATAGCTCTTATGATGACTTAGTAATTCTTGATAACAGCAAAGTTCAAACAAGTTAGAAAAACTAATTTCACAGGATGATTGTTCTATTTAGGGGAAGACCTTTTGATTTGGCTTTGGTTGATTTGCTCTGGAAGGACTTGTTTTTGTTTGATTGATTGATTTTTGCTTCTATCTGAAAGAGATGAGATGGAATCACTCTTCTCCATATAGAATGTATGCAAACATTGCAACTTCCTATATTCTAAAAGCAGCAAAAATAATTCATAGCAGACATTATGTTCATAGCACCTCACTGTTGTCTAATTTTGTTTTAATAATTTTTGACATTTTATTGAATACACAGGGGCAATTGTCACTCCTATGAGTTATTTTGAGCTATTTCACACACAATAATTTGAAGATGTCTGAAAAATGAGCAGACATGGCTCCTTAGGCTATGTATTAACAGACTAAATTGTCAAATTTTTTTTGTACATTTTGGTTAGCTTAATTTTAAGTTGAGTTTTCCAGAAATTAATAATTACCTACATTCATGAAAGAAAGTGCCAGGTTCCAGTAATTGATCTAATTGTTTTCT
The DNA here is from genome assembly GCF_004664715.2 of Peromyscus leucopus. Classification (NCBI taxonomy): domain Eukaryota; kingdom Metazoa; phylum Chordata; class Mammalia; order Rodentia; family Cricetidae; genus Peromyscus; species Peromyscus leucopus. The sequence continues at coordinate 966,499 of NC_051064.1, read as the reverse complement.
GGAGCATAGACACCATTCTATGTTGATTATCATTGTTGAGCACATATGTGAGTAAAGATATTACTACTTTATGATACTGAATTTCAAATATTATTCATTTCCTGTCTAAAAAGATAAGGAATTAAATAATTAAAAATAAATAAAATATCTATATTTAAAACATCTAAAAGCTATGTAGGTGGGACATGGTGACATAAGCCTTTAATTTCACACTCAAGAACTAGAGGCAGGGAGGTCTCTGTTAGTTCAAAGCCAGCCCGACCTATGTAGCAACTTCCAGGCCACATAGTGAAAATCTGCCTCAAGAAACAAAAGTAAATATCAAACCAAAGAAAATGGGAACATTTGTACTTCTGTGATGTATATGCTTCAAGGAAGTTTAGGCTTCTGTTTTGCTTTGGAGATGAGACAGAAACAAATAGCCCACTGTGTGCTTCTAGGAGATTCTACAGATAATAAGAATCACATGCATTCACACTGGGTGTGGTCACACAGGACTGTAACCACAGGTTGTGGTGACCAAACAAAGGAGACCCAACCTAGCTACACAGAAAGAGTCTGTCTCAAAAAGAAGGAGTGGGCAAGGTGATTCAGCGGGTTAGAGCACTTATGGGACAGCCCGGCATTCTGATCTTGATCTCTGGACCCCAGAGAAAGGTGGGAGGAAAGGACCAAGTCTACAGAGCTGTCCCATGACCACTATATGTGGACCATGGCATACATGCCCCTACCACATGCAATAATAAGAAAACTCAATCACATATTAAGCACTTATTATATACTTGGAAGTGTACTAAACCATTTATAATTATCTTATTTAATTTGCTTTAACCTTAAGTAATTAACTTACTTAAGCACCTGTTTTTGTCAGCTTGGACTGATGTGGTTGAAGTGACAATCAGTTCTCTGTACTCCAGAGGCTTCAAGTCTGAGATCAAGGTGCCAGCATGCCTGCATTGCTGTGAGATGGTTTTCCAGCTTGCAGAAATCTATCTTTATTTTCTCACTGAGTCCTTGAATCACCTTTGCCCTGGCCCAGGTTGGATATGGTGTCCTGTGATGGTTCTCAAAGCTACAACCCTTTACATAGTTCCTCATGCTGTGTTGATCCCCAACCATAAAATTATTTCATTGCTACTTCATAACTGTAATTTTGCTACTGTTATGAACCATAATGTAAATATGTGATATGCAGGAAATATGATATGTGATTCTCAGGGGGGTTGAGGCCCATGGGTTGAGAACCACTGATGTAGTGTTAGGAAGATCCAGAGAAGCAGAGAGGAAGGGAGATTTTCCCCTCTTCTAAGGCCACTGCTCTGTCTTATGAAGGCTATGTACTTACCACCCAATCCAACCCTGATATCTCCTATGCCCCATACCTAGCTCTAGCACTTTGGGAATAGGGCTTCAGCATTTGGAACAAAGCAATCTATAACACTAATTCTATCTGATACCTATTATTGTCTTCATTTTACAAAGTGAAGCAAAACACAGCACGACCAAAGATCCAGGCCAGCTAGGGACCTAACCCTAGGAGGTCAAATATGATTCCTCTGATTCCCAAAAGAAACAGCACTGACATAAAGCTCAGTCCTGAAGTCAGGGATTGGCTTGTGGTACCAGAATGCCCAGGTAGTGGGATAGAAAGATACACTAAGAAAGCCCAACACTGATGTAGCTACTCTGTGAGGCCATGTGGAACAATCACTTACTCTCTTAAAATTTAACTTATCGAGTCATTCATCACCTCATTAGTTCATTATAAACATGAAATAATACACCAGGGTATCTGTCAGTGCACTAAAATGTACAATAATGGTATGTGCCTACAAGAGTCCCTCACTGAAATGGAAAAAGAAACATCCACTCTCCACAATGGAGTCCCTGTTCGGTTTTTTGTTCTGTTTTGTTTTGTAGTTTTATTTTTTTGTGACAGGGTTTTTCTGTGTAGCAGCCTTGGCTGTTCTAGAACTAGCTCTGTAGGCCAGGCTGGCCTCGAACTCAGAGATCCACCTGCCTCTGCCTCCTCTTCTGGGATCGAAGGCTTGCACTACCACCACCCAGGCGGGTTCCTGTTTGTCTCATTGGCTGGTGAAGAGTTTAGGCTTTCTCACACAGGAGTGCTAAGAGATTGCCCCAAACACTAGTTGTCTGTTTAAGTCTCTACCCTCTTTAAAATGTATGATACAGACCTGGGAAGTGGTGGAAATACATGTTTCCAATCTGGGATTCTAGTAAGGCTAAAAGACATAAAATACAAAACTCACTTACCATGGTGTTTAGCATGTACTAGCATCACACTGCTTGTTTGTTATTGTGTTATTAATAGTACTGTCCTAACCACAGGTAATGGGATGATGCCGACACTGAAGTTTTGTTCTTTAGCAGTATTTATTTCTGTAATTTAGCATGAAATTGCAGGGTTGCTTTGAACAGTTTGATAGAGACAGCCTAGTGCCTGTTCCTCCCTCCACAACAGGAACAGTGAGTGTTTTGAGCTAGAGCAGGGTGTGATCAGAAATGAAGTCAGTTACTTGTGTGCATGGGCCCTCAGACAATGTGTATGAAAAGCTATGCTTTCCTGCTCTCCGAAGCTGGGGTGCAGACCTGTCTGCAGTTAGGCTTCAGATAAGCAAATACAGAGAAGTACAGTGAAAAGTCATAACTCTTCAGCACCGCCAATGGATACAAGTAAAGATTTATCTAAAATAAGCATACTTGAGAAAATCATATTAAATGACTTTAATGTTTAATGTAAAGCCACCATAATCCAAACGGTGTGGGCTTGAATAAAAAGACACACAGAGAAAAAAAAAGACATGGAGAACCCAGAAATTAGTCTACGCAGTTGAGGTGTGTTGATTTTTTTTGACAAAAGTACCAAGAACACACAATGAGGAAGTGATGGCCTCTTCAGTAGAAAGGTCCTAGGAATGCTAGTTAGTCTTGCATTATATATATATATATATATATATATATATATATATATATATATATTATAGTGTGTGTGTATGTTTCTCTGTGTGTGTGTATATATATATATGTGTGTGTGTGTGTGTGTGTGTGTGTGTGTGTGTGTGTGTGTGTATACATATATTAGCCCCTCATCTTACACCATATACTAAAATTCACTTAACCTGGACTACAGACATAAACATAAGATCTGAAATTATGAACTTTCAAAAAAAGTTTATTTTGGAAAACAGCGGGTAGTTTCATAGTACAAGTCTGGATATGATTTTTGACTGTTATTCAAAAGCATGGGCAACAAAAGTCAAATATAGGCAAGTGGATTTCTCTCAGTAAAGGGAGCAACCACAGAGGAGGCAAAAGCCTATAGCATAGGAGCATACATTATAAACTATAAACATTTTAGAAATGAATACAGCCAAGTCCATATCAGAAATTCAAATACTGAAATAATTTAATTTAAAAATGGACAAAGGACCTGAATAGGCACTGCTCTAAAGAAGAAATAAAAATGATCAGCAGGTATATGAATTCAGCTATGTGATATGTCCAGCTTTCCTATTTATCAAGGAAATACAAATTAAAACCACAGTAAGATACCACCCAAAAGAATGAAAAGTAAGCATTGACCAGGAGGTGGAGAAGAGGAAACACTGGTACACTGTTGTTGGGAATGGAAATTAGCACACCATTATGGAAAGCAGTATGGAGAATCATCAAAAACTAAAGGCTATTATACCATGCAGTGGGACTAACCAACAATACCACTTCAGGATTTAGATCAAAAGGAACTGAAATCCATACAATGAGAAAATAATGAACACCCCATGATCACTGAAGGATTATTAGCAAAGCCAAGGTATGAGATCAACCTATGTGTCTACCAGCTAATGAATGGGTAATGAATATTTGGTACATCCATAACACTGTTTAATCTTGAAAAAACACAGCTGAACCTAGAGGACACTATGTTAAAATAAAGAAACTGTCACCATCTCTTGTCACTAAATGAAGCTTCCAGTTTGGGACTGGGTTACATCTAATTGAGTTGATGGCCAAAGGGATCTCATGGGAATCCCGAAACACCCCAGGCCATTGCCAAGACTATAGATTGCTCTCCACAAACTGTCATGAGGACCCCATTGCTGAAGACAACACCCACACAACTTGTTGAACATAGAGATGTAGAGCCAGTGCCTGCATAGAGCCTTCACCCCTGGGGTCTAGTGTCTTTGGTACAGTGTCTTAATTAGAATTTCTATAGTTGCAACAAAACACCATGACCATAAAGCAAGTTGGGAGGAAAGGGTTTATTCAGTTTACACTTCCACATTGCTGTTCACTACTGACAAGAACTCAAACAGGGCAGAAACCTGCAGGCAGGAGCTGATGCAGAGGCCATTGAGGGAAGCTAATTACTGGTTTGTTTCCCTTAACTTTCTCAGCCTGCTTTCTTACAGAACCTAGGACCACCAGCCCAGGGATGGAACCACTCACAATGGTCTGGGCCCTCCCCCACTAATCACTAATGGAGAAAATGCCTTACAGTTGGATCTTATGGAGGCATTTCCTCAACTGAAGCTCCTTCCTCTCTAATGAATAGCTCATGTCAAGTTGACCATCGATACCAGCCAGTACATACGGGAATGTACTCTGTATACTACCAAAAGAGAAATGTAAACACAAACCCAGATACAAACCCTCTGATCCAAAATAGTATCTTGTATGCAAGATATGCTAGTGAAATGGTGGCACAAAACTGTTGGGGATACCCAACCAACTTGACTGAAGGTCAACTCCACCTCCACAAGATGGAAGTCATACCTGACGTTGCTAAGGTGAACAGGAATCCGAGACTAGATAGCCCAGGGACCTAGGGTAAAACCAAATATAACTGTTCTAAAAAATATATAGAATGAAAGGAAGGAAGGAAGGAAGGAAGGAAGGAAGGAAGGAAGGAAGGAAGGAAGGAAGGAAGGAAAGAAGGAAGGAAGGGAAAGGAAAGGAAGGGAGGGGGAGGGAGGAAGGAAGGGAGGAGAGAAAAAAAGAAAAACAGAGAGACAGAAAAGGAAAGAGTAGTAATAAAATGACTCCTAGTGACATTCTGCTATACTCATAGATGAGTGCCTTGCTCAGATGACATCAGAGAAGCATCCTCCTGCAGTAGGTGGAGCAAATGCAGAGATCCACTGCTGGACATTATGCAGAGCCAGACCTTGAAACATTCTGCTGTATTTGGAAAGTCTGCACCAAATCCCTCCCCTGAGGACTCAGGGAACACCACAGAAGGGGATGCAGAATTTTAGAGCCAGAGGGGATGGGGGACACCAAGCAAACAAGGTCCTCTAAATCAGCGTGATCAAAGCTCACATGAACTCACAGAGACTGTGGCAGCATGCACAGGGCCTGCATGAGTCTGTGCCATGTTTCTGCATTGTGTGTTATGGTTTTCAGTTTTGCGTTTTATGGGATTCCTGAGTGTGTGAACAAGTGGGTCTCTTCCTTGGGCTCTTTTCCTTCTGTTTGCTTGTCTTTGTCCCTCTCTGATGTGTCAGTTTTTGTTTGATGTTATTTTGTTATTATCCCTCTGAAGCCTGTTTGTTTTCTAATGAGAGACACAAAGCGAGGAGGGGAGGAGGAGAGGGAAGGGGACCCATAATCAGCATATATTATGGGAGAAAAATCTATTTTCAATAAAAAATGGTGGAGAGAAGCTGCTCGTGTGGAACGCCACCTCAGGAAACATGCTTAAACATTTGGTCTCCAGCTACTGGTGCTGTTTGGGGAGGTTGTGGAACCTTTTGGGGGCCTAGGGCCTAATTGCGGGATAGAGGATTGCTAAGGATAGAAGGGAGCTTAGGATCTATAGTCCAGCCCTGCCTCCTGTTCGGTTTCTTTTCCTTCATTCTCTCAGATTTTTGCCAGCTGACTTATGCTTCTGCTCTCACAGCCTAGAACAGTGGGCAGGAGCCGCCATCCCTTCCATGATGGACTGTGCTCTCAAAGCGTAAGCCAAACCAACCTTCTTCCCTATAGTTACTTCACCTCAGGTATTTGGTCCCGGCAACAGGGAAATGAGAAAGAAAGACAAGGGGTGATTTAAAAAGCCAGACTGCTGAATACAGAGAGTAAATTAAGGTTACCAAAGACAGATGATCGCAAGCCTGAAAAGATGGTGATCAAGAAAAGACAAAATCTCAGTTTGACAGGAGGAGTAAGTTCCAGGAATCCCAAGTGTATGGAGATCACAGTTAGCAAGAACACACTGAAGATAAGTATGAGGTAGTGCTGTATTAAGTGACTTGATTTACTCATTATGTGATGTAGAGATATATCAAAATGTTACATTATGCATGTAATTGTACTGTCAGTTGAAAATAACTTTTAAAAATTTTATCAAAACATGCCCATACTAATTTGTCCAAATCTACTTTGCTTCTACAACTGAGTTATTAAATTATTGTAAAACAAACCATATCAACCCAATAATACAGTATTTACTCTACTGGTCCTGTACATCTTTCCTCCTAAGAGAACCAACTCCTATTTTAACAAAAGGAAAAAGCAAAGGGATAAAAGAATCTGTGTTTTAGAATAATCATTTGGAACAAAACAGCATCCAACCTGGGTTCATGAGATGGCCAAGCAGAAAAAGGCACTTTCGATACAAGCCTGGTGACCTGAGTTCTGCACCAAGAACTAACATAAAGGAGCAAAGGAATCACTTCCACAAAGTCATCCTCTGACACCCCACACACACACACACACATACACAAACGTGCACACAAATGGGCATGTACATCCCCCCCCACAAGCATGCATACATATTGATATGTATACCCCCTCACGCACATATACAAACATGCACACACATTGCACATGTATACTCCCACACACACATACACAAGCATACACACATATGGGCATGTACATCCCATACACACAAGCATGTATACACATTGGCATGTACACCCCCTCACACACACACTACACAAGCATCCACACACATGGACATGAACACCCCCCATACACACACACACACACACACACACACACACACACACACACACACACACAAACCACAATAATAAATAAATCTCTTTCAAAATCACAGAATAACATCCAACTGAGAGTAAATGCTTCATGGTTATATGAGGGAAAAATAAGGGCTGTATTGAAATAGCTCTTCGGGGCTCATTAGAACAACACAGCCACCTGTCAAACTTGCCTACAAAGAGCGATGGAGGAACTGGAGGGGCGTCAGTCATAAAGAGAGAGCACTGGCTGCTCTTCTCGAGGATCTAGGTTCAATTCCCAGCACCCATGCAGTAACTCACAACACTGTAACTCCAGTTACTGGGATATGATGCTCTTCGGGCCTCTGTAGGCACCAAACACTCAAGTGGTGCACAGACACACATGCAAGCCAAACACCCACACATGTAAAGTAAAAGAGAAAATGTTTCAAACAGAGGTCTATTTTGATGAAATTATACTCTTTAGGTTCTTCTGGTTATGTTTAATGTGGACTGAATATGTATTTTTTTTTAACTTTCCTTGATATTTAAACATGTCTGCAATACACATGGAGAAAAAAATGCCCATAAGTTAGTTGTTTAAATTATGTTTGTACATCTTCTAATATAAATTCTCATTACTTATAATTATTGCACTGCTTTTGTATTTTAAATGATTCCCATAATTCAAATTGAATATTTTTAAATTCTTTATATTTCACTCGTAATATTTTATTCTAAATGAATATTCCTTAAAATATCCATCAATTCTTATTAACTATTTTCATTTATATAACATAGTTGTGTATGTGTTCATTTTTATCACACATAGTCATATACTACAAATGTATAAACATTCAGATCTGTTTCCAAGTTTTCACATTTTCAAAACAGTGTTATCAAGCTTTAACTACTGTAGTTTAGAATTCAAGATCAAGATTCACTGTGAAAGATTATTCCAGCCATACTTACAGCTTAGCTTTAAGGGAAAGAGAATAATACGTGCTGTAGAAACCAAGTAAAATATGAGTGGAAATTATTTGTTTAGCTTATCACAATTACAAAGGAAGATTGATGTGTTCTATGGCAGATACCTATGATACATAGTAAGGGAGACACATCACTCAGTTCATCTTAACACTGTAGAACTCTTTGTTACAATAATACAATACGAAGGAGCTGGGCGGTGGTGGCGCACGCCTTTAATCCCAGCACTCGGGAGGCAGAGCCAGGCGGATCTCTGTGAGTTTGAGGCCAGCCTGGGCTACCAAGTGAGCTCCAGGAAAGGCGCAAAGCTACACAGAGAAACCCTGTCTCGAAAAACCAAAAAAAAAAAAAAAAATACAATACGCAATTGTCATGTAGTAATGCAGAAGTTACTACACTTTTAATATGTATTCTTCTCATGCAATTGCCATTTTTAAATATGAGCTCTCATATAATTATTAACACTTCCGTTATTTTCAGGCTGAAAAATCCAGTAGTACAATTAATTGGTTTGAGTGTCATCATGAAGTCAGTGCCTTTGACTCTGTTGACACTGTCGAGAAAATAGCATAAACCAACCCATAAAAAGCAAGGGGAGTTTGTTTGTTTGTTTGTTTTTCACAATTCTCGGGACAAATTCGGTGAGTGGTAAAATCAGTTTTTGGTTCTTCATGATGCCCTTTGGTGCCCTCCCATGGATCAAGGAATTATTCTCTAGCTCCCTGGGCTGTGAGGACATAGTCTAGGAATGAAGTCGTGCAAGAATTCTGAGTGCTTGTGACAAAACTAAAAAGACAACAAAGTCTTGTGACCTCAGTTTCTTCAAAAACACAGAATTGTTCTAGGAATGCGATTGTGTGTTCTTTCCAGGTGTAGTGGATAGGAGTGAGTTTCCTTCAGGTCAGTCATCACTATTGGTATTTGTTTATATGCATGCCTCTGTGGAAAAACAAGTTTTTGCCATGTACGGTTTGCTCTTGTAACTGTACACTTTACTCGTGTGACAGCTCTTAACCCTCAAAGAATAAACTGGATGATGCTTTGAATAAAATTGGCCATCACATGAGATCTTAGTCCACCTCATTTTTAGGCATCACTCTCCCAGGTCCCACTGCCTTTAGAGCACTAAACACTGGGCCTTTGTTATAAGAGAGTCAATTTCTAGCTGAGTGGTGGTGGTTCATGCCTTTAATCTCAGCACAGAGGAGGAGGCAGAGGCAGGCCAGTCTCTGAGTTCAAGTCTGGTCTACAGGAGACTTCCAGGAGTCTGTCCAAAATGCAAAAAAAAAAAAAAAAAAAAAAAAAAAAAAACCTCAATTCATGAGGTAGAAAACCTCACAACTGAATCATCTCCAAAGAATAGCGCCCTCCTAGTACCTTTTCTTTTGGTGTTAGGAATCAACATTAAACTCAGAGTGAGCACAAAGTCACAGATAGAAGGAGCAGACACTGGCACTGGATCCTTCTATTCTCCATTGCATCCAAGCACTGTCTTTCAGGTATTAATGGCAAAATGTCCCTGGAATCTTGGGCATTTTGTTGTATCTGTTTTAGTTAGGGTTTCTACTGCTGTGAAGAGATGCCGTGACCAAGGCAATTCTTATGAAAGAAACCATTTAATGGAGGAGTTTACAGTTCAGAGGTTCAGTTCATTATCATCAGGGTGGGAAGTGGTAGGGTACAAGCAGACATAGTGGTTGGGAAGTGGCTGACAGTCCTACATCTTGATAGGCCCAACTCCACTATGACACACTTCCTCCAACAAGGTCACACCTCCTAATAGTGCCACTCCCTTTGGGGGCCATTTTCTTTCAAACCACCACAATGTAATAAACTGTGTTATGTTTTGTTATGATCAAATACTTACATTGGAATCCAAAAGAGAATAACTGCTCATTTTGCAGATCTTGGTGATAATTATCGGAGATAACTTTTGAATTTTTTGTTTATTATTTTTATTATGGAGACTATATCAAATGTATCTATCCAGATGAACTCACAACTTTATAATTCTATGTTGTGTCATGTAGGAAAATCAGCTCATTCAAAAACTATTGTAATACTTTCAAAAAATCCTTAAGTTACTAAATCTTTCTTATCTATACTTAGTAACTTTGTTATTAAATGTAGTGCATATTCAAAAGCCATATACTACCTTCTCAATTTATTAGCCATATGTACTAACAATGGCTAGTACCTAATTTATGAAATATGACATAAGCAATCATTTTGAAGGATGATGAGTACTTTTCCTGGATTGAATCCCCACTCTTAGAGCTACCATATGATAACAATTGTTGATATTTCTTTGAGATTTAATTTATATTTATGTATTATTCAGTTATTTCTCTTTGGGAATCTTGATATAAATAAAATAGTATAGTAATATTTTCTTCATTGACTCTCTTCACTGAACATTGTATTTAGGAGATTAATCTACATTGATGGATATAGAATGTTTTCTTTTAGCTACACTAGAGTAAGGGATCCCATGAATACACCACAATACTTTGTTTATACATTCTCATATCAATGTTCATTTGGAGCATTGCAGTCTTTAATTTTATAAATAATGTTTCTCTAAATAGCATTGTGTATATTTCACATATTCATATCAATATGTGGTCTGTGGATCTCATCAAGTTTCTAAACTGTTTCTTATAGATTTGTGATGGGCTAAGTAGAAAATTGGAGGCTACACATTTAGAAGCTTTGACAGTAATTTTGCTCTACATAGAACCCATTAATTCATCATTTATGAGGCATTTACAACTTTGGTGGTGATGAACTTGTAATGAGTCACAATATGACAAAAGCCAGGTCTTAAAGTACACAGTGTAAGTTGTACCTGCAGTCAGGAATACTATACTGTGCACTCAGAATGTGCACACTAAATGGCAGGCTCATCTAAGTAGTCTTAGCATCAGAAAAAGAAAATTATAAAAATAATAGGCCAGATGTGTGGGTGCACAGAGGTAATCACAGCACTCCCGAAGCCGACAAAAGAGGGTCACATTCAAAGCAGCCCTGGTGATGCAGTGAGAGCCTGTTACAAAACAAAAACAAGCAGGAAGTGCATATGAGGCATGCGCAGTAGAGTCCTGCGCTACTTCACAGATAGACTGTAATTATACCTCAAAGTATAAAAATAGAGGTGGGTAAACACGTTTTTGTCCAAGGCTCTCTATGATTTTATATCCCATGTGGTGACTATAATTAGTGATAATTCATTGTTAGATTGTTTTTTTATGTGTTTCTTGAGAGTCAGAGTCAATACAGCCCAGGCTCAAAATCACTCTGAGGCCAAGTGGCTTTGAACTCCAAGTCGTCCTGTCTCCCAAGTGCAAGGACTGCAGATCTGCAGCACCACACTCAATATTTTTGAAAAGTAAAAATGCAATGGCTATTGTGTTCTACCACAAAAATGAGAAATGTATGGAGTAATGAATGAAGATAGAACATCAAAATATAGTAACAATAAACCAAAATAATGAAATCAAGGAGATTTCAAATAAATCAAGACCCAGTGTCTATTAAGTTTTACTCAGATACACTGTTTATCATGTATTTGACTCAGGTCTTTAGCGATAATTGTTGATAATTTATGAAACTACACATATTAAATATTTTAACTTAACTATTAATATTTCAATTAAAAAAAAAGACAGATCTCATTGTGTAAACTTGGCTGGCCTGGGCACCATGCTCTCAGCTGTTCAATTACTAAAAAAAAATAGTCTATGCTGCAAGACTTACAGTCTATAAACAATTGCTGAAACTTTAATGCAATTCTGAATCAAAAGTGTGGGAACAAGCCAGGTCTGCTGGATAGTTTTGTCAACTTGGCACAGGCTAAAGTCATCTGAGAGGGGGGAACTTCAATTAAGAAAATGCCTCCATAAGCTCATATGGAGATCCTAAGGTTGTACGCAAGCCTGTAGGGTATTTTCTTAATTAGTGATTGATGGGGAGGGCAGCGTATTGTGGGTGGTGCCATCCTTGGGCTGGTGGTCCTAGCTTCTATTAAGAAAAAAAAAAACAAAAAAAAAAACAAAAAAAACAACGCAGGCTGAACAAACCACAAGGAGTAAGCAGCATCCCTCCACAGCCTCTGTACCAGTTCCTGTCTCTAGATTCCTACCCTGTTTGAGTTCCTTTCCTGACTTCCTTTGATAGTGAGCAGTAATGTGGAAGTGAAACCCTCCCCTCCCCAACTTGATTTTTGGTTGTGATGTTTCATTGCAGCCATAGAAACCCTAAGACACAAGGCATAGTGGCACAGACTTACAAAAAAAGAAGAAGAAGATTTTATTTTAAAACAGCAATTTCTGGAGTGGACTGTTGTCTTAAAATAATGTACACTGTAGTTACAAAAGCACAGCTCTCAACTCAAAGGAGATAAGAGTTTATCCTGAACCCCAAAAAATAACTGGTCATGGCAGGGAACACAGATTTGAGTTTCCCCAAATTCCATGTTCCAAAATGGCAACAGTTTGATGATCTTTTGATAGAAACAGAAAAAAGAAAGTCATAAATTAAGTCACTTTCCAAATACACTTACGGGAACATTAGGTAGGTTGGTGTCTTAGAGTTTTATTGCTGTGAAGAGATACCATGACCATGGCAACTCTTATAAAGGCAAATGTTTAATTGGGCTGGCTAGTTCAGAGCTTTAGTCCTTTATCATCATGTCAGGAAGCACGGCTGCATGCATGTAGACATGGTGCTGGCGAAGGAGCTGGGAGTTCCATGTCTTGTGCCACAGGCAGCAGGGAGAGAACTAGCTTGAGCTTCTCAGACCTCAAAGCCCGCCCCCACAGTGATGCACTTCCTCCAGCAAGGCCACACCTACTCCAACAAGGCCACACCCCCAATAGGTAGCACAGACTTTTAATCCCAGCACTTGAGGGGCAGAGACAGGAAGATCTCTGTGAATTTGAGGTCAACCTGTCCTACTTAGCAAGTTCCAGAACAGCCAGGGATACACATTAAGATCCTATCTCAAAAATCAAACAACAACATTTTTAAAAAATGGAACATCAAACATGGCATGGTGGTGCATGCATGTAAACCCCGAGTTCTGGGAGACTGAGAAGGAGGGTCAGCAAATTTGAAGCCAGCATCCTGAGCAAAGACATTAGTTCACATGCAAGTTTTCAATGACATCACACTGAAATGCACCATGGAAATAAGAGGATGGGTTTGCCAAACAAATGCAGCTAATAACATAGTGAATGCAAAGCACCTCAAACCTGGCAATTCTTTTGGATAAGTGTGAAAACTGTACAAAATGCTAATACCAGGCAAGTGATCTTTTTTGACTTTATCAATGACAGACACTAATAACCATAACTATAATCAATTGTGCTGTTCTATCAGTAGCTGGGAGTTTAGCAGGTCTAGGGAGTGTTTTCTGATGCACAGCTGTGAGACAAGCAGATGTTCCAGAGCAGAGCTCCAGAAGAAGCATTTGTAGGCATTGCAATCTTCCACCAAGAAAGACTTGCTGAAGAAAGAAACTTCATAAGCATCTGAGCCTGGAATACAGGCTGAATGCATTATGCTATGTGCACACACAGAGAGCACGGAGCGTAAACCCTAGGAGGGGTAGTGACAGTGTCTGGGAACCTGGCGTGGCATGATTCTAGGAGCTACAAAAGATTTGAGGAAAAACCAAAGTGAGGAAAGCATGCCAGAAAAACTCCTATCTAGGAAAGAAAGAAAAAGAGAAAAGAATATGCTTATGGCTGCTCTCCATGGCAAACCATTTCCAGGGAAATTAATTAATTAAGCAAATGAGATGCTTATAGAATGGAGATGTTACAAGAGGCAGTGTTATTTCCATTGTAATTCTTTTAATGCCATTTTTATTTTTGAAAACATAGTACACCTATTAGAACAATCTGATGAAGCCAAGGGCAGGACCAACAGCCAACAAGAAAACAGGAAACAAATTACCAAGAAAACAAAACAAGACATAACAAAACCTGTGCTGGGGAGGATGCAGGACACAGTCATCAGACTTCTTACACACTGCTGATAGGAACGCAAAGTTTTACAGCCACTGTGTTTCCCTACAGCTCTGAAAAGGAGATGCATCACTGACCCAGCTTGTCCCAATTCAAAGAATGCAGTTAAGAGCAGTAAAATCAGTGTACAAAAGAGACACCTACATCCCACGCTTACTACTGAAGAGCTATTCACAAGAGGCAGGATAAGAACTAACCTAGTTAACCATCAACACATGAGCAGATAAAGAATTACTGCACGTGTAAACAATGCAACATTATTTAGAAGTGATTTGGATGCAAGTTAAATGTTAATATAAGGCTAAGCGAATGAATGAATGGTTTGAGATGCTGGAGTCAGGGTTCTGGTGAAAGAAGAAGGATAGGGAGGGGAGAAGGAAGAAAGATCATTGAGAGAACAGGTATCGACCATTTAAGTGTGCATGGTTCACTATGGACATTATTATGTATGATGCCTGTCAACTAACAAACCTCACAAAGACATGTTGACAGAGGATACACAAACCCCGAGGAAGACCCGCTCTCAACTGAACAGAATGATCCAGGTGGAAAAGAACATGCAAGGTCAGCTCTTAGTAAAGACATACTTTGTTGCTGCGGTTTTCCAGAAGCACCACAGTCCAGATCCTGCAGATCCTGAATACAGACACAGCAACAGCTCTCGGGTCTCCAGCCTTCAGCCTTGGACCGGAGCGGCATCACCTGCCCCTCTTATTCTGAGCCTTCCAACTTCTGGGACTGAGATGTTACTGCCTCTCTGACTCCCAGGCCACTGTGGGACTATCCAGCCTCTGACCATGTGAGCCAAACTACTTGATATGTCTTATCATTGCACAGGTATTCTATTGGGTGAATTCCTCTGAGAATTCCCATACTAAAGGCTTAAGTACAATAATACCACTCAATATTTATTGCAGCCTAAGTCGATCTTCTGCTTATTACAGATTAGGCCAGATTCTTACAAGTGGTTTTAGTTAATTTGACTTCTATGAAATAGTTGTTATAACTTTCTCTTTGTTGACTGTTTTGCTTGGTGACTCAAAGCAACTTGAAGTCTGTTGGTCACTGACAGTGTGCATGCTTCTTTCCAGCCTTGGGATTGTCATTTACTCTTTTTATGGTGACTTTCCATGAAGAAAATACTTCATTTTAATGAAATGTCAATCTATTTCTTGGTGGTGGTACTTCTTCTTAATAAGAAATCCTTTCATGGAGAAATCAGAAAGATATTTTTCTTCTGTGCTCTTTCGCTTATTTTATTAATTTATAAATTCAATTTGCATTGACTCTCATATTGAGCTGGGGAATGAGACTCAGTGTAGTCAGCATTTGACTGGCATGTTTGAAAGCCTGGGTTTGCTCTCAATCTCTGCTCCCAAAATGAACGATAAATTCGAGGTCAGGTCAGGTTTGTTTATCTTTTCTCTGTTAACTATCAGTTTCCCCAACACCCTTGTCCAGGGAACGGGTCTCCCCATCTATCTTTCAAGACTGCTTTGGAGAACAGGTTTATGTTATGTATTCTGCCCCAGCAATCTTTTGTCTGTCTTTCTTCTTTGGAACAGATCCTCACTCTGGCCCAGGCTGGTCTGAAACTCACTGTGTAGACCAGGCTGTCTTTGTATGTCAGATGAGCCTCCTGCCTCAGCCTCCCAAGCTCTGGGCTTACAGACTCAGCAGCTTGCTCTCTGTTTCAACACCAAGCCCACTGTAATGAGTACAGTGAGTTTAAAGCACACCTTGGTACTTGCCCAGAAGCCTTTTCTTCCTGTTTGCTCAGGAGTTAAGTCCTCATGCATTTGACCTAGTAGATGCTGCTAAATGAACCAGTTGTTTTCAGCATCCTTCTTTGGGAGACTTGATAGGCATTTACGGCCATAAACCCATCGAATAAAAGCATCCTTTTAACAATGCCTTCCCAGGGGTCATAGGGCTACCAGCTTATTGCTTGTTTGACTTCTAGAATTTTTCAATGTAATTTTATATTTTTCCTCATTTAAAAAATTCATTTTCCTGTTGATTGATCTGAGGTACCTTGTAGTTTATATCACTATGTTAGTAGACCATTTTACAAGTTAAAATAAGTATTAACTACTTATTATACCAAAAAAGAATTTAAAATTTCATTTTGCTTTTATGGGGAAAATGTTTTAAATATACCTATGATAGTTTTTCTTTTTGGTTTTGGTGTTTTTAGAAATTTTGTTATGTGACTTTTGAGACAGGATTTCACTCTGTAACCCAAGGTGACCCAGTCTTAGGATCCTTGTGCTACACCCCTGAGGGCTAGATCAGCATATGTACCACCAAGTCCAGCTGGTGTTTGATAAGCTACATTTTGTGGATATAATTACATTTTTAGTTTATAACTATAAAGAAACCCATGTTGTACTTGTTTTATCATTGCAATCTCTACCTCTTCATAGTTCTACCCATCTTTAATCCTCTATGTGAGTGTGTGTGTGTATGTGTGTGTGTGTGTGTGTGTGTGTGTGTGTGTGTAATGTTGACATTATTCATTTGGTTGGGAGATTTAAATTTCTAAGTTTTCTTTCATTGTTTGTTCTTCGTGATTATGTTATAATTATTCCTTGTTCATTAATTTCTTATAATTATGCTTTTTATTCTTCTATCTGAATTTAGTTTGTGTTCTATTTCTTAGACAACTTTGGCTGGATGTTTAATTTTATCTCTGTTCACACATTTTCTTATTTACTGTAATCATATTGTAGTTAAACTTCCCTTCAATTTCCTTAAAGTATTTATTTATCATATTTTATGTGTATATATGTTGCCTGAGTGTTTGTATCTATACTAGACACATGCAGGAACCTCCAGAGGTCAGACAAGGTGGATTTCCTGGAACTGGATTTGCAGGTTATGAGCCACCCTGTGGGTGACTGAAATCCTCTGCAAGCGCAGTAAGTACTCTTAGCTGCTGAACGTTTCTCCACCCCTTCCCTTCCTTTTTATGTCAGTTATATTCCAAAGTCTTGGTGTGTAGCATTTTCATAATTATGTGCTTCTAAGTATTTTTAATTTTTGTTTTGATTTCTTTACAAGACATTAGTTGCTTCAGTGAATGCTTTTATTTTCTTTTCCAAAATAGGAGATCTTTCTTTTATAAATGAATTGTTTTAAATGAGATGGTCAGGAAGTATGGTTGTATACTAATTATGCTTTCAAAATTTATAAGATCATCTGTATCTATACACTTACTTGGATATTTGCTGATCAATATTAGAGTGGCTGCCATACTTATCTCATTAAAAGGATATTGTAAAATTTCCTGAAATTGCCTAGTTTATTCTGAAATGTGGATAATGTTATAAAATTATATCTTCTTATTGATTTGAACTTCTGTCTTCAGTGTATTAGTTAGCTAGAATTATTCTTGCTCTTTATTTTTAATTCTTACGCTTTATTTTTAAGTGTGTGTGTGTGTGTGTGTGTGTGTGTGTGTGTGTGTGTGTGTGTGTGTACAGGTATCTGCAGTGGCCAGAGGAGGGTGAACGTTCCCTGGAGCTGTTTATTGAGCTGCCTGACTGGGGTTCATGAAACTTAGCTCTGGTTCTCTGAAAGAGCAGCAAGCACTCTTCTGGGCTATCTCTCCAGTCCCTTATTGTTTCTTTATTTATTATAATTGTGTGGGAGCCATTTTGTGGTGGTAGAGGCCTTCACTTGCTATATAGCACAAGTTTGTTATTTTAGTCATCACCTTGGACTGTTATGCGGATTCGGAAGCACAAACTCAGGACACCAGGCTTCTATGACAAATGACAAAAACTTTCATCCACTGAACCATCATTACAGGCCTGTAGCTGCTCTTCCCTTTAGAAACCATAAATCATGGACTGACAAGATTAGTCACCAGGTAAAGGAACTTGCCTATAAGACCAGAGTTCCTCCACAAGGATACACGTGGTAGAAGGAGAGAAAGCTGTCTTCTGGCTCCATTTGTGTGCAAACAATACACACACACACACACACACACACACACACACACATACACACATACACGTGTGCACATACACAATAACTACATAAATAGAACGTAAAGAGCTTAATATGTTTTAATTACATAAGCAAAGTACCTCTCTTTTCTGGCTTTTTAAATGATACGAAAGGGGTCACACCCATCATACTCACTCAATAATATATCTTTCTGTGCGTCATTCCTTTCACCTGATGTTGTTTCTGTAATTCAGCCATGTTGATGGGTATGCTCCCAATTCATTTCTCCTTGATTCAAGGCTTTACTCCATTGCATGTCCATAATAAATATTTTTCTCATCCAACCACTGTTGGACATTGCTGTAGTTTGCCAATTTGTTGTTATAAACAATCATGTCAGCCAGGTGGCAGTGGCGCATGCCTTTAAACTCAGCACTCAAGAGGCAGAGGCAGACAGATCTCTGTGAGTTCAAGGCCAGCCTCAGCTACAGAGTGAGTTCCAGGAAAGGCACCAAAGCTACACAGAGAAACTCTGTCTTGAAAAAACAATAAATAAACAAATAAACAAATAAATAAACAATCATGCCCTCTGATACACTGAACACGTCCCCTCACATTCATATTCAAAACCTTACCTAGAGTACAAACACTGCAAAATAACTGCTCACTTAAAAGGTACAAGCTCACACAGATAAGTTAAATTAGTAAAGTAGAGCTATTGTATGTGCTATGGAGAGGCATGTTTACATTCATAGAAATACTATATTTCCTTATTTTTCATTTTTCTTAATACACCCTACCATTACCTATGTCAAAAATCTTACACTTTAAAGTGTCAACTTATTTCATTAAAATATGTATTCACTCAACAACCGCTTACCAAGTAACCCACTGTGTGCCAGGAGCTATACTGAGTACAAAACACAGTCAGTTTTGTGGACCTTTATTTCAACAGTTGACTAGAGTACAGATGCATGCTAGATCCTCAACACCAAAACTCACCCAATAATTATCAGAAACGAAAAATTATTTGGATAGATTTTAAACAAAAACACCCTGGAGGGAGCTGGGGTGTAGTTTAGAAGTAGAGTATCTGGCCAGCATCTGAGGTCAAGGGTTTCCTAATCTCTGGTACTGAGGTTAAATACAACTAGACAGATCAAAGGCTCAAAATAGTAATAGCAATAATAATAATAATAATAATAATAATAATATCTGTAAATAACCAATGTATGGCATGTTGTAAATTGCTGATTAAACTGTTATAAAACGAATATTTGTTTTTTTCTAACTTCTAATGCTGTGGCAGTATCTTTGAACATTAACTACCAAACTTTTCTTTTTTTTTTTTTCAAAAACGTAATCACTTGGGGCTGGAGAGACGACTCAGTAGTTAAGTGCACTGGCTGATTTAAGTCGGGCTCCATTCCTAGCACCCACATGGCAGCTCACAACTGTCTGTGACTAGAAGATCCAGCCCCCTCTTCTGACCCCCCCAAGGGCACCAGATACACACACACACACACACACACACACACACACACACACATGACACACAGAGATACATGAAGGCTAACTGCTCAAGCACATAAAAAAGAATTTTAAAGAATGTTTTAAAATAGATGTTTAATCTGATTATTGTTTCACATTAAGAGCTAATCACCCTATTTCTCTCTCCCATTATCCCTTGAAATGGCATTATGATGCTGTCTTAACTTTAACACCCTCAAGGACGACACCAAACACTAAGGGAGTTCCGTCAGTCGGGGAATTCCCCAGAACACAGCATCATTCTCCTCCTATCTACTCTTCACTAAACTATCGTACATCCTCCACTAAGTAAGAGCTGCAATAATGGAAACATTATCCCTTCTGCCTTACCAGAATATTATTAAGTTTCACACCTTAACGTAGGTGTCCCAGCAAGAAAATATTTATTGTTGGCACACCTTGACAAATAAAAGCTCCTTAATGACTATGCATGACAGCCTGTTAAAGGAATTTTTTTGAGCTCACTTCCTGGTTCAGAAGCACAGGACAGGATATAAAAAAAAAGTGTCAGATTAATGTAAAGAAAATTATACTGAGATGATCTTAATGATGAACTTACAGGAACAGCTTAAATTCCTTAAAACTTAGTGTTCATTATAAGTGAATTTAAAAAAAAATCACGCACTGGATTATCATAGGTGTGCTTACGTGAATATTTGCATGAATTGCATGGTAACCATCTTGGCAGGGTATATTCTCACTTCCTTCCTTAGCAAAAATGCCTGTTTGTCGGTGAGTCATGTGTGCTCAGTATTTACTAAGTGAGAAATGGTACAGCCTGTTAGGATGGGAAGGGAAAGGAAGGAGCCAGGCAAGAACCTGATTTCAGTCAGAAACAGTGTCATAAAGAAATGCATGAGAAATGGGGGTGAAAGGCATCAACAGCCAAAATGTGGATTGTGATCATAAAAATCCAGCACTTCAGAAGTAGGTTTATGTTAGAAATGTAGAAATATTACAAAGTTAGAGTGTAGAGTAAATCCCTGCAGAACTCAATGACCAAAGCAGGAAGGGTATATTCTTTCAATGTTTAGCCTCAACTCTGTTTCTAATTCCTTAATTCTTTAATCTCCTTCCCTTTTGAATGGTAGCATGTTTTACCAATTCATAAAACAGAAATATTTACATTCATATTTAAAATTGTTTGAATTTCTAAATTCAACTTTGACATCACCTTCCTAAATAACTTTCTCCCCCTTTGAATAATGGCATAATAAACTCACAAAATAGAAATATTTATATTCATATTTCAAATTGTTCATAAATATTAACAAATTTCTGTTGGCCGAATATATGTATCTCAGTAGGACCTAGAAATTCTACTCTTGGGAACATAATAATAAAATGAGCCTAGTCCAGTGAAAAAAAAATATGTTCAGGACAGCTTTATTTTTAACAACGTAAGTGATCATCAATAGTGGTTTGGTAAATTATTTCTTATATATTTATACAAAGACATACCACAGATAAAGGAAAATAAAAAAAAAAAACTACAAAACATAGTATACTAGGCAAACTAATCTCTCTGGACAGGAGCCCAGTAGCATTTCTTAGAAAGCTGGACATTCGGTGGGATATGCCAACATGAATAAAATACTGGAGTGTCTAAAATATTTAATATAATTCAGTTTTAAAACTTCTTCATTTCAGAGCATGAGAAAAGGATCAGTGGTTAAGAGCATGCATTGTTCTTATAGAGGACAGAATTTGTTTCCCAGCACATGTATCTATCTGGCAGTATGCAACTACCTTTAACTTCAGCTCCAAGAGATCCCATGCTTTATATCTGGCCTCTGTGGGCATGCGCGAGCGTGTGTGTGTGTGTGTGTGTGTGTGTGTGTGTGTGTGTGTGTGTGTGTGTAAGGAAGGTCTTTTCTTTCAAAGTAAAGTTGTCTTAAAGAACCAACTCTTTGTTTCATTGATTCTTTGTACTGTTCTTTTAGTTTCTATTTTGTTGATTTCAGCCCTGAGTTTGGGTGCAAGAAGCAGTTTGGGGGCAGGATGGATGGCTAGGGAGAAACCTGGTGCTAAGAGAAACTCCCAGAAATCCACAAAGATAACCCCAGGTAAGACCCCTAGCAGTAGTGGAGAGGATGCCTGAATTGGTTATCTGCTGTAATAAAGATTGGTGACTACCTTAATTGCCATCACAGAACCTTTATCCAGTAACTGATGGAAGCAGATGCATAGATCCACAGCCAAGCACTGGGCCAAGCTCTGGGAGTCCTCCTGACGAAAGGGAGGAGAGAGTGTATAAGCCAGAGTGGGTCAAGGTCATGACAGGGGAATCCACAGAGACAGCTGACCTGAGCTCGTGGGAGCACGTGGATGACTCTGGACAAACAGTTAGGGAGCTTGCATGGGACTGACCTAGGCCCTCTGCCTGTGTGTGACATTTATATAGCTTGGTCTGTTTGTAAGGATCCTAACAGTGAGATGAGGACCTGTCCCTGGCACTTACCTGGCTTTTGGGAACTGTTCCCCATGCTGGATTACACTGCCCAGCCTTTATATGGGGGAGGAGCGAGCTCCTACCTCAACTTGTGCCATGCTTTGTTCAAGTCCATGGGAGGCCTGCTCCTTTCTGAATGGAGGTGGAGGAGGAGTGGGTGGATGGTGATGGGGGTAGATGGGAGTGGGGGAGGGGAAGCGGAGGAGAGGAGGGAGGGGAAACTGTGGTCAGTATGTAAAATAAAGGAAAAATGTTAATAAAAAATGAAAAAAAAAAGTAGAGTTGTGGTGGTTAGCTCAATGGTTTCCATTTGCCTACAAGTACACTGCTCTGAATTCAGTTCTAAGGTTAAAAAAGAAAACCTTCAGTTAAGAGAAATGTAAAAGCAATAGATCAAGACTTGACAGTTAGCTCTAAACACATTAACTGCTGTTCCTAAGTATGTCTTGCAGGATACCTAAAGACATACACACCCAACTGATCATCCATCTTTCAAACACACTCATGAAAGTGACCACTCGGCTCCAAACACCCATGATTTGCAGTTACCTTTACTTTTACCAACATTAAAGTGTTGGACAAAGAGAGTTAGCAAGTTTCCGTGCCATCTGACCTGTCAGAATTCTCTTTAAAAAACACTGAAACAATCTGTTTCACCCCATCTTTAAGCACAGACAGCGTCCTCTGTATCTTTAAAACTTTGTGTATCTCTCTTAATCAGAGCACTAGACATACCAAGAAGGGAGCTCTCTCCTGCAACTGGTGGAAGATCTTGGCTCTTCTCTCACCATAGATGATGGTCTTGTATGGGTCTACATAAATTCTCATTAGCTTCACAGGGGTACAGTTTAGCAGCCTGGAATTTTTTGCTTACCTTAATTCAGCACTTTTTACTTAACCACATCCCTTTAGATTAAAGAGAAAGTGAAAGGCCTATCTAAGGATCCGGAGCCTGAAAGAAAGACGCATTTAATCTGCTTCTCCAGAATAAAAGCATCCCGTCAGCCCTCCATTGGCACTCAGTTCCCTTTCCGGTCAGTGACACAAACACACCTACTACAGCATTTTCTTCAGCCCCCCTTGATGAAACACTGCACCCTTAACACCCAAGCCAATATGAGAAAGAGTTATTAGACAGAAGTAGCTGTCAGTAGAAATATTAGGTAAATCTAGCAGATATCATTGGGTTGCTCCCTGGAGACTCTTTGTTTTATACCTTAAATAATGACCCCGATTCTGTGTCACCCTCAAGCTATATCAGCTTTGCCTTTAGACCTAGCAAGAGGTTCTATTCAAAAAGGAGGGTACAGTCAGCAGAGGTGAGGGACACGTGGATCTGGGAGGGGATGAAAACACTGGAAAGTCTTCCTTCTAGAGGTCTATATAACTGGTTTAGGATTTAAGTATTTAGATTAGGTTTATTTAATTTATAGTCTAAAACAAATATGTGCATATAGCCTGAGAAGTGTTAAAATATCTGAAGCTGTACTGAGACTAGCTCACGTTGGGGCTATCCTGAAGTTATGGGCAAAGTTTCTTCTGTCCTTTGTCATCTGAGGGTGGGAGTAGGCAGCATTCATATGAGGAAGCCACTTTGTTGGGGAACATTGCTGTACCTATGTAAAGGTGTATTATGTTTGTGTGTGTTGTATTTGTTTAACTATGCAAATGTGTTGCTTTTGTCTGTGCTGCCTTTGTTTAACTAGGCAAAGATGCGTTACATTTGTTTATTCTCCTTTTGTTTAACTATTGTAAAGATGTGTTGCTGTTTCACCTTGCCTGCCTAATCTAATAAAAAGCTGAATGGCCATCTGCTAGGCAGTAGAGGGAGAGGCAGGGCTGATGGCCAGAGAGAATAAAGAGGAGAAGGAATCTAAGATCTAAAGGAGAGAACAGAAAGAGAGGAGAATTGGGGAGAAAGAGGAGGAGATGTCTGAAGCCAGCCAGGCAGAAGTCAGTAAGCCAGAGATGGAGAAGGACATACAGAAAGAAAGGAAGGTAAAGCGCCCCCAGGCAAAGCAGAGATGAACAGAAACAGGTTAATTTAAATTATAAGAGCTCGCAGGACAAAGAATAAGGCTGAATCTTCATAACTAATCAGTCTGTGACATGATTTGGGAGCTGTTTGGTGG
Source organism: Peromyscus leucopus (assembly GCF_004664715.2). Lineage (NCBI taxonomy): Eukaryota > Metazoa > Chordata > Mammalia > Rodentia > Cricetidae > Peromyscus > Peromyscus leucopus. Next base: position 942,405 of record NC_051064.1, on the reverse strand, counting down.
CCCAAAAGAAAGTCTGTTACACCCTTTCCTTAGACAATGACTGTACTTGGAGATAGGACCTGTAACAAGGTAATTAAGTTAAAAGGAGGTAGTTTGGGTGGGTCCTGTTGTCTTTATAAAAGAAGATTGGGACACAGACACACAGGCCCAGAGGCAACCTTGTGAAGACACAGAGTAAAGGCAGACATGTTCAAGGCCAGGAGGGAAGGAGGGAGGGAAGTCTCAGAAAAAAAAAGCACAAATTAAACCTACTGTTGCATTGACCAGGAACTTCCAGATTCCAGGACAGTAAAGAGATGAGTTTATGTCATCCACCACTCGGTAATAAAAAGTGACTCTATGACTCTTGTGTGTTCAGTGAACATACAGACATTCACCTTTCTCACTCAGTGTCCCCATGATGACAATACTTTCAGGTAGCTTAATTCTTTTTCTGGAAAGGTGTTGAATACACAAATGAAGAAAATAAATCAGCTTTCAATATACATAGACTTCTTAAATTGTTTCCTAAGAAGTTTCTTGATTAAGTAGTTACTAATCAAAGAAAATTTAAACTAATCATCGTGATCCCCGAGGAGGTGATCATAGTGTGTACACATTTATAATTAAATGAATATTCAAAATGTTTCAACTCATTGTGTAAAACTATTAATAGATAAGTTTTAATACCATAAGCATCAGATTTTATTTCATCAAACATAAAACCAGTATGACTTTTATTCTTGGTATAATTAGTTCGTTTTTTACTAAAAGCTTAAAACTGATGTTTTGCAGTCTATGTTAACATGCAGCAGAAGTCAGTCTGCCATAATTTTGTTTGTAAATGAAATTCCAAAGCCAGGCGTAGATGATACTGCCATAAATCCCAGCACTTTGTAGGCTGAGGCAGGAGAATTGTGGATTGCTATGAGTTACAGGATAGCAAGACCCTATCTCAACAAACAAACAAACAAACATAAGCAAGCAAACAAAAATGTTTAAAGAGAGAGACAGAAAATTAATGTATATTCAAATGAGAACAGTAAAACCATTCATATTTCAGATAAATAGTGATAGGATACAAAGAGCAAGAAAATAAAATTATCTTATTTCAGTCTTAGCTTTGAAAGACATTACAAAAATGAGAGGAAATTAATCAGTTTCAGAACACCTTAGGTTTTAAAATCATTAGATGAACTTCATGAGCCCTGGAGCTGAAGGGCCTTGACTCATGTTTAATCCTGATACTGGCTATGAGGTCTCAAAAGGCAACTGAACCTATCTATCTCTGACTCAGTTTCCTCGTTTATAAAATGGAGATAGTAACCATTTATTCCATAAAGATTACATGAGAGCACATATGTGCAGATTTTACTGCATGACACACAGAAAATAATTAGCCACAGTAGTTGATAATTACATTAGTGTGTTTGTCTATCAAATCAATGGAAATGGGGATATATACATGGGAATATTAACTTACTATAAGAAGTCGAGATAACAAACAGTCTCAATATTTGTTGAGAGTGTTTGCTCAGAGCCAGACATACTAGGTGCTCTAAGTGCCCAGTAAGTCTCACCACACTGCACTGGGCAAAGTGAGGCTCAGTTAAGTTAGCTGATATGCACAGAGACAGACAGGCTAAGTCAAGTCTACTTGATTCCAGTGTCTACATGGTCCCAAAATGTCTAAGTAATGTGAATGGGTATACTACATGATTTCACAAAAGATGTGAAAAATAAATAGCATATGGTAACATATATGGACACACAGCACATAATCAATTTATAATCCATTTTTATATTCTTGGTAAAAAAATAACTTTGATTTTACTTTATGAGTAGGGATATTTTGTCTATATGGATGTCTGGGCACCACTTGTATGCCTGGTACCCCGAGAGGCCAGAAGAAGGTATGTGATCTCTTGAATGTGGAATTACAGATACCTGTGAACTGCCATGTGGGTGCTGGGAATTGAACCCAGGTCCTATGGAAGAGCAGACAGTGCTCTTAACCATTGGGACATCTCTCCAGGCTAGATAAGGTATTTTGATATGTGTAAGTCCTACACTTGAGAATGATTACTTCATTTATTCTGGATTATAAATTCCTTGTTATTTTTACCTTGAAAAGGATCTATGAAATTTAAAAACATGAATAAAAAAAATAAGTAGAAAATGAGGTTTAAAAAACCTCCAAGTGCAAGGAAGAAATCAGCAGAGGGAGGGAGAGAAAGAAGAGGGAAGGGCAGAGGGAGACAGGAGGAGGGAATGGGGGAGGGAGAGAAGGGAGGAGAGAGGTTGGTTTCCAAACTGCCTGGACTTTCTTGTGCCTGTGAAGTCAGCCTCCTGAGGTACAAGCTGTGCAGTGGCCCAGTATGGACAAAGTCAGGGACCCGAGCAGAAGTGTGTCAGCAAAATACATTGAACCAAAGCCTGTTTGAAAAAGTGAGCTCTTCAACCTGTGTGTGAGATGCAAAACCAAATAATGTTCTAAAAACAAAAGATGTGGCCATGCTGTCTCTTTTCTCCTCTTCACCAATTAACAAACAGATTTGATTCCACTTTGTTCCTCGATAGTTAGTTAAAAAGAACAACAACAAAAAACTTCACAGCATCTAGAATACCTCTGGGATTGGGGAATTTTTTTCTAACCATTCTATGATAACTATGAATTGTCATTTTCCAAATACAGCAGTGTGCCTTCTGAGCATGGACAGTACAAGCCAGATTACTCTTCCTCACATGTTCTTAAATGTTTACAGAGAGAGAGAGAGAGAGAGAGAGAGAGAGAGAGAGAGAGAGAGAGAAGACAAAGAGACAGAGAGAGAGACAGAGAGAGAACACTGGATCAAAAACCTGTTTAATATTGACTGTGCATGTGAAAGACTTCTGTAAAGTTTCAAGCTCAATTACTGCCATCAATACTGTTGTATTGATTTTTTTCTGTATCACTGCTCACTAAAATAGTCTAGACTCTATAGGATGGTGTGCAAAGGTCCTGATATTCAGTCTTCTTATATTTTTAAACATGCCACCTACTACTACTTCCCACTTTACTGCGTCTTGTAGCTTCATAAAACAGGTTTTATTTTTTTCTCACTTGTATGTATAATTCACACTTGTGATGGTGATATTCTCAGCTCTCTTTTTCTTTAGGTTAAATCCTACATTTTTATCGGAATTAATTCATGTAAAGAAAAAACATTTTCAAAAGCTCTATCAAATGGCATATCTGTAAGATAAAGAGATAAATGATAGTTAAATGATAGATGATAGTTAGATAATAAATAGATGATAGATAATGATAGACAGATGATAGGTAGATAGATGAAAGATGGATAGATAGATAGACAAACATATTACAACTTAAAAATGAGACAACTCAATTTAAAAAAATAAAATTTGAAGAACAGGTCTGTCAGAGAAAATTCATATTCTCTACCAGATCACAACCAGATTCTCAGGCTCATTAGTCAGAAGAGAAATAAAAATTAAGATTGCATTTGATATCACACCATGATTTTAGAATATCTAAAATCAGGGCCATCCATACCCATGCTTGGTAAGGATGTGAAGAATCTGTAAGTGTCCAATGATGAGCATTGGAACATAAAATAGTACACTCACTCTGGAACCCAGTGAACAATTTGTTCTATAAGAACCACATTCTACTCCGGGATAATTTTATGAGACAGACAAAGGCATATGTGCACACAAGGTCTTTGTACAAGAATGTTCATAGTGGTTTTATTTGAAGTAGCCAAAGTGTAGTCTCCAATACCAAAGACTGGAAAGGAGCCAAAGTTCATCAGCAATTGAGTAAACAAACAATTTGTGAGATTTCCACAAGATGTCATGCTCTTCGGTAAAAACTTTAAAACTGAACTACTAACACCTGTAATAAAAATAGTGAACTTAACTTACTGAAGTAAATGGAAGAAACAAGGTACAGATGGTACTGTAGGATCACATGGGGGCAAGATCCTAGACCAGGCAAACTAATTTTAGGGATGGAAAGTAGATCGACCAGGAGAGGAACAGGAGCAAGGGTTTACATAAGAAATAGCATGAAAGAACATCCAGTGTGTTAGATGTACTATCTTTATGGTAGTGACAGTTTCAGATGTGTATATATAACTGACAAGATTTTTCCAACTATGTGCTTCGAATATATACACTTTATTACATGGCAATTATACCTCATAAATCTGGGATTTTGTTCCTCCAAAGGAAGAACACTGCCAGATATAACAACACGAATGGATCTCACAGTAATTGTACTAAATTCAAGCAAGCAAGCACAGAGGTCTACATACTGTGTGATTCCCTTTTCATGGTCTTCTGAAATAGGCAACACTGTGGACTGAGCTCAGATAAGGTTGCCTGGGAGTAGCAGGGGATGCTGACTGCCCAGGGGCACAGGGAATGGATCTGAAGGGTAAGGGACAGAAATGTGTGTTATCTTCCTTGTGGGAATGGTTACAAGGTTGTGTACATATGTCATAATTCATAGAAATGTATTTTTACAAAGGGATTTTAGTGAATACAACGATATATAATTCACACATCATTTCTTTGTAAGTTCTTTCAAGAAAAGTTAATGGGCCTCTCACCAGGTTGTCTATATATTTTTCCAGTACTCAATACTTATGTTCATCTCAGTGAATAGTAATTCTCTTACATGTATTCTCCCCAGACATGAGAAACCTAGAAGATAGCCATGGTTACTCCACAACGTGGAAGGCAGTGCTTTAAATAAGGCTCTCGATACATGTCTCAATTCTGTGATCATCATGTCACTTCACTTCTCCGTACAGTTACACATTCGGTCAGTAAATTCACGCTCCTGGAGTCTCAAATAAACACCCATCCCAAAAGTTAGGCATTTCTAATGACAGTCCCTACCATCAGAGACCTAATATTCAACTGATGCTCATCCAACATGTAACCACCATGCTTTATGAAGTTAAAAATTAACAGGCCAGAGAAAGAACAAGATGCAATTAAAATGACATGCGGGGGCAAAACACTGGGAAACATTTTTAAAGTGGCGTGTAAGTGAAGACTCAAAACCTAAGTGGAAATTGGCTCGGACGGATGGAGTCGGGTGAAAACAGTGGCAACTGTTAGAAGAGTGTCCCGAGTGGTGGAAACGTCACATCTGATGGCACATATTTAGTAAAGTACGTTTGGGGAACTAAACAAACCATTCCACCTTGACTGACTGATACCAAACAGAGTCGCTCTTGTGGTGGTTATAAGTCCTGATAGGAGGGGTCTGAAGCTGGAAGGACAGCCGTTTCAGGGAGCACATAGGAAATGAACACATGGTTTCTAGCAGGGGAAATGTCCTTCCTGCACAACGCTCTGTTACCTTAGAACTGGGAGGGCTGCTGAGCTTCCGAAAAGAGAGTCCTTGCCAGTTATAAAAATTCTTGTCGGAAATAAAAAAAAAATTACTTAGCTGAAAATTAACCGAAAATAAGGAACAGCGTTCTTTGTAAACACCTTTCTTGAACTTCCTGAAAGACAGAAGAATAAACTTCAGCTTTGCTGAACAGGTCAGATTTTAACATGAACCCATGCAGGAAAACAAGAGTTGAAAAACTACAAATTGGTGATGACACCATCAAATGAAAGGTTCCATTGCACCTGAAGCAGGCCCACAGCATAGAAGATATGTAGAAAGACTGGGGACCAAGAAAGCAAACAGAATTCTCCACAAGCTTAGAGAATGTGGTTCCAGTGGGCTTGGGCCTCTCCTATTCTCTTCTCTCTCTCTCTCTCTCTCTCTCTCTCTCTCTCTCTCTCTCTCTCTCTCTCTCTCTCTCTCTCTTTCTTGAGACAAGGTTTCTCTATGTAGCTTTTGGAGCCTATCCTGGCACCATCCTCATTTCTTAACCACCAATACACCATCTTACATCTGGCTGAAGCTTCTAACTCTTCTGTCTCTGTCTCTTTCTCTGTCTCTGTCTCTCTCTGTCTGTCTGTCTCTCTCTCTCTCTCTCTCTCTCTCTCTCTCTCTCTCTCTCTCTCTCTCACACACACACACACACACACATTCCTTCTTTTATCCATACTCCAAAATGCCGTGAATCTAAAAACTAGTCATAATCCAATCTACTGAAATAGTTTGATGGTTTCCCTTCAACAACTAGTTGCAACCGATGTCACCCACGCTCACTATAGCCACCCCGTGGTCCTGGGCACCTCCCCACTTCATCTCCCCCTCCAGGGGAAATCTGCCTGCATCCAGCACCTTTCTGCTTCTCCCCAACAAGTTCTAATCAGAACAGAATTAATTCTTCCGTGAAATCTCTCTGAGTGATCCAAGCTAAATGCATGTTTTGCACTTCCGTTTTTTCAGCATTAAGGCAATTACACCTTGTATTCCATCCTAACTACTGTATGTGTTTGCCTTCCCAGTAGATTATTTATGTTTAAGGGTGGGGATACTGAATTCTGTTTGCTTTCTAGGTGCCTATTCTTTCTATTTGCCTTCTATGAACTTGGTTCTATCCCTATAGCTTCTTATATTTCTAAATTAATATGAATCAGCTTCATTTGCAAGCCATAACCATGATAGCTAAAATAAGAAAGTATAATATTTCTTTAAATATTTATGACTTAATTATTTCTATTCTATGTCCATTGGAGTTTTGCCTGCATGTACGTCTGCATGAGAGTGTTGAGTCCCCTGGGGCTGGAGTTACACTTGTCAGCTGCCATGTGGGTTCTGGGAATTGAACCTAGGTCCTCTGGACGAGCAGACAGAGCTCTTAAAAATGGAGCCATCTCTCCAGCCCAGGAAGTATAGTATTTTTAAATCACAGATTCCACAAACTTCAGACAAAAGAAGAAGAAGGAGGAGAAGGAGAAAAAGAAGAAGAAAGAAAGAGAGGAAGAAAGGAAGGAAGGAAGGAAGGAAAGAAAGAAGGAAGGAAGGAAGGAAGGAAGGAAGGAAGGAAGGAAGGAAGGAAGGAAGGAAGGAAGGAAGGAAGGGCAAAGTACAGTATAGTGTGTAGACACAGAAGTTGTCAAGTGCTTGCAAGAATTAAATAACCAGGTCCAGATGATCTCAGCCAGCACAATTAGAGCAGATGGAGAAACACTACTTAGATTTGTGCCACCTTTCCTGCTGTTATATCTAAGTCTGGCTCCTCAACAAATAAAGTGTCTCATAAAAATAATGTAAGAACTCACACATAATTTGAGAGTAAGAGAATGTGGTTCTCAGATCACAGCTCTTTTAAACTGATGCACACCTACATGGAGTGACTGGCAATCTACACAACTGAGATTTGCACACAGGTCATGCCATAGCCCAAACACATGTTCTAAGCTAATGAGCTACACTTGGGTAAATTTCCTTCACACTTGAAAGCCATTGGTTCTGTGACGTCAGGGACGGTCTATGCAGGCATCATGGGAGATCCCAGCTGGTCAGAGGGCTTGACCAGGTTTCTAGGGGCCCAGAGATTGTGAAAGTCATATGCTCCTTGTTTGCTTGTATACATAGAACAATCTCTGAAGTAAGAGCAAATAAAAACAAGTAACACTCAATGATTTCATATAAATCGGGGCTGAAGAGATGGCTGAGCAGCTAAAAGAGCACACAGCTCCTGCAGAAGATGGGGGATTGGTTCCCCACAACCAATATCAGTGAGCTCACAAGTCCTGTAACTGGAGCTCCAGGGAGTCTGACACCCTTTTCTGGCTACCACATAATAACCTCCCTAAGTCACACATATAAATATATATAATAAAAATAATATATATATATATATAATAATAAATAAATCTTTTTTTAAAAAAGCACTTCAAATTGAAGCAGTGGCGAACACCTTTAATCCCAGCACTTGAAAGGCAGAGGCAGGCGGATCTCTGAGTGCAAGGCCTCCCTGGTTTACAGTTTGAGTTCCAGGACAGCCAGGGGTACAACAGAGAAACCCTGTCTCAAAAAACAAAAAACAAAAACAACAAAGAAATATTACAAATCATTTTTGTGCTGCACTTTGAGTGCATTCATAATACATCTTTAACTACTTATGCATTTTACTGAAAACCACCATGATCGAATGAAGGGTAGGCAGAACAAGGTGGCACTCCTTGTCATCAGCTGATTCTACCAGGTAACGAACACAGTTCACCAGAGTGTCTTAAAATGCAGACTGGGAAGTATGGGCAGAGCTGCTCTTCAAGGTGTACTTGAAGTGAATGGGCAAGAGCATGTTGAGTTCCTTACATCAGTACCCAAATATGTCAGCGTGGAGCTTTGCCCAGGACACATCAGGCACAAGACTGTTGCTAGTTCTCACATATACTTCGTGACCTAGAAGTAACTTTCCAGACCAGGAGCAAAAGAACTTGCCATGCCGTGACACAAAGGTTTCAGCCCTCACTCCCTCCTTTGAGGACAACTAGATGACTTGAACAACTAGATGACTACATGGGACATCCATGGTTGCTTTTGTGGCTCACAGCCACAAGGCATACCTGAATCCCCAGCTTTGACCCTTGTGAGTGTCATACTCAACCTATTTCTTTCTGCTTCATTGGCACTGTTAATAAAATAAAGAGAATATTCACTGATTATGTAGAATTAGTATAAAGATCTGAAAAAGAAATACATGAAAATTGCTTAGAATAATATGACCTATATATTAAGAACTCAGTATTAACAAGAGTGTGTGTATGTGTGTGTGTGTGTGTGTGTGTGTGTGTGTGTGTGTGTGTGTGTGTGTGATTCCCTAACTAGTCCAGCTGTGAGAGTAATTCAGATGTGTAAACAACACATGCCTGTGCATGAATGGCAGAGTTGACAAATGAGAGGACAGTTCTCTACAAGGAGAGAAGTAACTGCAGTTGCAAGCATGCATCACAGTATAAACGACTCTTGTTCCCACAGGGGTAACTTCATCTTAAATATGGAGCTACTTAATTTCTTTGTGTGCTTATGTACAGGAGTTCCCATATACAAGTCTGTGTATCCACAAGTGTATGTGAATAGAGGTCAGGGGACAAACACAGTTGCTGTTTCTCGGGTACCATCCACTTTGTGTTTTTGAGTCAGGGTCTCTGCTCAGCCTGGGGCTTGTAGATAAGGACTGGATGGCTGGCCTATAAATGCCAGGGATCCAGTTTTTTCTCTGCATTCTCTGTGTTGAGATAACAAGAGTCTTGCATTACCATGCCTGGTTTTTCAACATTGGTTCTAAGGAGCAAATTCAGATCCTCACACTTGCGTGGCAAACACTTTCCCAGTGGAACTATCTCCTCAGGCCCATGTTTATTCCTTTGAAGGAATGATACAAATTAAGGATTTAAGTAGATGTTGTTGTGCAGGATTATCAAAGAAATTTTGCCATGCCAGATTTGGAGAGTGCCATCTTTTGAAAATTGTTCACATAATTTTAAAGAATTCAGCAGGGCATGGTGGCTGCAATCCCAGCACAGGAAAATCTCTGTGAATCTGGGCTAGCCTGTGTGTAAAAAACCAAAGAGAGCTGAGACTATAGCTCACTCACTATGTAGAGTGCTTGCCTAGCATGCACAAAGTCCTGAGTTCAACCTCCATCATCACCCAAATCAGGTACGAGGGGACACACCTGTAATCCCAGAATGGGAGAAATAGAAGCAGAAGGATCGTCAGGTCAAAGTCATCCATGTATGTAAAGCAATCTCAAGGCCAGACCAGTGTAGGACAAATGTGACCCTTTCTCAAAACAAACAAACAACAATGAAGAAAAGATGAATATAACAAGGAAGACAAAAAGACTTTGATGCTAGGATGAGAATCCTCTTTTAGGAACCTGGCAAGCATAGGAATCAATAGCCACAGAGATCAAACTATTCCTGGGTCATCAATGGCACCCAGTCTATAGAAATTCTCACATACCAAGAACCTGAATCTGCAGCCATCCCTGGGTAAATAGTAATAAACACAGGAGCATCTTTTATGAGCTTGGTATACAATGGTGATGTTGGGAACATAGGGCATGCTAGGCAAGTGCTCTACCACCACATCCACAGCCCGGTTTTTTAAACTCCTGAACTCACCCACTCAGGGATGGTCTATATAATCCTCATTTGGTAATCTCAAAACTAACAAGCAATTTTCAACCAAAAAGTGGCAGCATCTTAAAAACTGATATCCAGTGACTCAGGCATAGTTAGAGTGGGTACTTTGATATAAAATGAATCATTATTCGGTTTTTGAAGCAATTTACATTCATGAGCTGTACACATGAAGATTATGGAAACACAAACCCAATGTCAACAAAGGTTCCATACACAAGAGGATAGATATTCTCTTTATATTATACTATAATTTGCATGTTGTTTTACAAACTAGCATTATTTCTGGAATTTATAGAAAAAACAAAGAATTTCAAAGTAATGAAGCACTCTAATGGAAATATGCCTACTGAGTTTGCAAAACTATATTCAGGCCAGTGTTCAAGATGCTGCCACTCTCTTGTTGAAAATCTGTCAGTTTTGAAGTTTAATAATGGGATGCTCCAAATACAGTTATTATTTGCATGTTGAACACATTTTTAAAATAACAATCTTTAAAATTAATGTGTGCTATTCCATAAGCTTATAGTCATGATCACAGAGTAGCTTGTCTCTTGAAATCTTTACAGTGACGTTTTGGTTAAGGGTTGTACCTTCCTAAAGCTTGCTGAGAACATTCCCATATTTGTAGAGTCATAAACGAAGAGGAAGGGGACCGGCAAGGAGAACGCAAATTGCTATCAATTTCCATCCCGCTTTGAAAAGCTGTCAATGACTGGTTTATCAGCAGCTCCTTTGCCTCCCATCTCATAGCCCTAAGTGCAAGCAGGGGAATCCAACATTGACTTGGTCAAGAGCTTCAGATGCAGGAAATGCTCGGGTCAGAAGTGTGAGACCAAAGGGAGGAGCAGGAAGATGATTGTGAACAAATGCTGATAGCCAGGGTGGAGGAATAAGAGTACATGCTGGTGAACAAAAACAAGCCGGATAAAGCAACTAAAGCCCAAACAGGAAATGCTGCCATCAGGGAGGTTTTCAATTTGCAGACTATCCCACAAGGTTATGAGCGCCTGTACATGTATTCTCCAGCCTTTATCTTCAGATGAAAACTACGATTGTTTTGCATATTGGAGAGTACATGAGCTCAGTTTGCAGACACCCTTAAAAAACACCTCCCTTCAGGTAGGGATCATCATAGTTGGTTCTAAGATCTTATCACATACTGGTTTATCCCATTAGACACTGAATGACTGTCACTTAATCCAAATGTGCTTTAACTCAACATCCAATAGGTCAAATCTTCCCAAAGAAACTGACACTTTTATTAACTTGCACAGTCGCCCCCAACAGCATCAGCAGAAAGTGCCTAATCCCCAAATGTCTGAAAGAATATATGGAAGGAAATTTGACCAAAGGCCATGGGGCAGAGGGATGTTTCTGCACCAAGCACCAACCCTCACACCTCTATTGTCCGTTAATATCCAGACACCTGTCCTAGCTTGGACCTAGAGCCCCCAAAACCTCCAGGAAACTCCCCCAACACCACCAACAGGTCTTGGGATCACGTGACCAGCGGCAGCCACCAAAGCTTTCTCAACACCCAAACAAATGCAATGCAAGGCGAAGGTCTTGAACTTCAAAGCCCCAGCAGCCTCCAGCCTTTCTTTAGCCCACCTGGGCAGAAGGAAGGCCTGGGGTGGTCTGCTTTCCATAGGATCAGGCCTAGGGATCAAGGTGCTCAGCCTCTCAACTGCTTTCTTGGGGGAACTGAGACTCCCGGTGCCGGACAGCGGCCGGGTGTGGAGTGGGTCATCCCCGGGCACCGGGCGCGGGCGGAGCGTGAGACTCACCCACGCCAGCGGCTCCGGAGCTCCCGCGTCGCACTCAGCTGCGCGGCTGGAGCCGCATCCCAGCAGCAGGTCCCCACCCGCCCTCACCGCGGTGTCCCGCAGTGCACCGTCCAGGGGGCCAGGAAGTTTGCAGCCAGCCGGGAGGTGGGGTGGGGCGCTGGGAGAGGTAGCCCAGGGATTTTGTTGTTGTTTGTTTGTTTTCCTGGATCTCTAGCAAAGATTTTGGGGGACCATATGCCTTGAGAGTATTAGCTTTGCTCAATGGCGACAGGGCCTGGGCCTGACTCTCACAGTGAGATCGATTTACTAAACAAACTGAAACGTGGGTGGGGATGTTAAACAGTAACCAGCGAGCCTCAATGAAAACTGAAAGCAGCAAGGCAGCCTCCTCCCGGGCGAAATCATTTCCCGGTTCCCAAGCCCTGGGGCTCGCCGGCCAGCGACGCCCGCAGGGGCCGTCGGGGCCTTAGCAGACATCCCTCAGATGCGGCCACAACTGCTTCTGAGATCCATCAGAGGGAGGACCCCAGTGGCTTGACGCCTCCAGCCAGAGCTGGCCTCTCTCCATCTCCCCGGGACGCTGAGCCCCGCCAGGTTGGGCCACGCTGCGGTCCAAAACCGGGGACCTTCCCCTCTCCTCAGAGGCAAGCCTCGTTGCGGCGACATTTACTAGGGCTGGAAAGTGCTTTAGGGCAAGTGGCAAAGGGAAGCCTGTGCTCCTAGGATGCGAATCTAATTCATTGCCCAAGAGGTCCGGAAAAGGGCGGAAGTATTAAAAGGAATTAAATGGGTTCCTGGGGGCAGGACTGCAGCCACACCGCTAGGGGACCCTATGGCCACTTCTTTAACTTGCGCCCTGGGCCTGTGAGCGGAATGCCTCCTGGGTGCTCTGTTCTGCAAGAGTTCTGTGCAGGGAAGGGAAAATACATCTCTCTTTCAGATACCCGTGGTTTCTAGTCAATAAATACCTTTTTACATATGTATTAGATGGAAAACTTCCCTCTCCCTCCCGTGCCCTTCCATTGCGCCTTCCAGAATCTCCTTACTCCTTATGAAAGGATGCCTGACACATCCCTGCTGGTCACCTTGGTCCGGAGTTTGTGACAGGAACAGACAGATCTGTGATTGTCTTTTTTAATCTCATCAGTTTAACGTCGTGGTTGCAGAAACGAAAGGCTTCAGGTCCAACAAGTAATTACGCTCATGAGATAAACAGTTACTTAATCCACAGGGTTTTCTTTTCTGACCAGGGGGGTGGCTGTTATTTTAGTATTGTAATAATGCCAGAGAGATCAAAGAACTGGGAGTGGTTTTTTTTTTTCTTTTTCTTTTTAGATGGGATTTACTAAACTTTCTCAGTTTCCTCCTTTTGAATATCCTACTGAAAGGCTCCTTTAAAACCAAGGAGTTAGCTGTTTTAGAAATCAGAACAAAGGAGACAGATCACATGTAATTTTCTTTAAATGGAGTTTCCAGAGCAAAACAGATTCTTTGGGTGCTCATTGCCCATGAGACCTTGCAAACGGTGTGAGGAAAAGTAAGTGGCTTCCATGCAGGAGGAATACTGGCCAGGGGCAGCTAAAGCGAGTTAGAATTAACGGGTTACATCGATTATGCAAATCGCCCACAGGGGTGTTGTTTACAGCTCTCCTGTGGCCATTGTTTAAAAAAAAAAATAAAAGAAACTTTTCAGATGTTCGGATAGTGAGGATTGTCTAGTAATATACTAAAATGTAAATGTATAATTAGCATAAAACCCTGGAAGTTTGGGGCTGAACTTCTCCATTTCCGATCACAAAAGCTGAGACCTAATACTCTTGCGCCCCTCGAGGCAATCATTTTTGACTTGAAAAGAGTCAGTTATTTCACTGTGTAGCCACAGCATAGGTGGGTTTGGTTTTGATCAATGTCTGCTGGCTGTGTGGTAAAATCTCTGTTCTACCAAGAAATGACCATGGGATCTGTTCAAAAGTATGCTGACAATGTGTAGAACCTTGGCCAGGCAATCTAATCAACAACTTTTGAACTAATGAAGACAGACAACAGCCAAGCCCAGCGCTCAAGAAGTGTGTGAGGTCTGAGATACCGTGGAAGAGAAGTATTGTATTCGTTCACTGGAAAACCCACTGAACAGAGACGACGTTTGGGGTTAAGAACGCCAAGGGCGTGGTTTCAGATGAATGTATGAACGCAATCTATTAACAGGTAAACAGAAGGTAACAAGGTCGCCCTGGCTCCGGGGCCGGAGCCGGAGATTATCATGTGTATTGTTACTGAACCCAATTTATCACGATTCTCCATGGCATGGGTTTTAGTTGCTGAAGGTGAAAAATATCCGTTATTCAGAGCTGTTCCTTGATGCTCCGCAGGGGTGGAGAGTGGGACCGCAAAGAGCAGGAAGAGATCGCGAGGATGTTTCAGGGAAAGGGTCCTGGAAGACACGTGAAGCTTCGTTTTGCTAGTGCTGACAGGAGGAAAATTATGCACACGTATTTATGTCCCATCTGCCCCTTTAACCTAACCCTGAACGCTCAAAATGTGACTTCAAAACCGTCTCACTTCAGTTTCTTACTAAAGGTCTCTCTTTCGGCCTGAACGTTTTCTTCCTTCTTTACAGCATTCTTCTTGCCAATGCCACATAGATTGTCTAAAAAAAAAAAAAAAAAAAAAAAAAAAAAAAAAAAACCGCAGATTTTCGATGCAGTTGTTTACAAATAGTGGCCTCGCCAGGAGAGTTGGTGACTTTCGGAGGGCGCAGGCGAACGTGAGGATGCTGCGGAGTGGGGTACAGTCTCCTTTTTTTGCGCACTCACAGCTGAAACCTGAGGACCATTTGGTCCCCAGGACCCCGAGCTTCCGAAGATGGCTGCTAGGGGCAATCCCGCTCCACCCGCTGAGAACTAAAACCCTTCCTAACACGTGATGGGCAGAAGTCTGCTTCTGACTGTGGCCTGCTGATACCACTGCCACCTTTGCTGGCTAGATTAAAAAATAGGATCCTCTAAGCTCTTTCAGTGGTACCCAGGCCTCAGTCAGCCACCGCCTGGCGCACGGGAGCAGGGGACGGGAATAACAACCCAAGCTGGCTGACATTCACCTGCAGCAGGAGGAAATACAAAGAAAGTATGAAGCTCAAACATTTCTACACACACACACACACACACACACACACACACACACCTCCACCCTCTAGATTTGGACAAAGCCAAGTAATAGCCTCAAAGTCACTTGCCTGTAAAAGACCTCTGCTGAAATTAGTCCTGAGCTGTGATGGGTCTGTGAGCACACTCAACTGAGGAAGCTGTGTTTGACCCTGCCGCAAAGCATCAGATAAAACAGCGTCCACTGAAATTTCTAAAACTCCCCGGAGACCCTCGAATGTTTTATGCATCAGAAGGGAAGGCCAGAACTCAGGTCACTGGGCTTGGGAGGAAGAGAAGGGCGGGGCTGCAGGGTGAGGGTGAGGATAAACGTGGCGCTTGGACAGTCTGAAATGCAGGCCCCATACATTACTCTTTCTTAGGTAATTCCCACTAACTACGGAGGGGATCCACAATCCTTTAGCCCCCTAATACAGCCTAAGGCCAGCCCACAGCCTGCTAGCTTGAGGCCAGTTCATTTTCACTGACTCTGGGGCAGTGACCTACAAAGAGGCTAGTCCCTGGGCCTGAGGCAGTAGGAATATGCTTCTCATCTAGGGTACCCTCACCTGCTGTTTATCCAGTTGAGCTTTCCACCAGGTCCCTATCTTTCCACATTTAATCTTAAAAATTCAAACAAGAAGAAGGAAACACAACGGAAAAAGGAGAGAGGCAAAGTAGGAAAAGAAAATCAGTCCACCAGGCAGGTTGAATCTCAGCACACTGACTGATCAGTTCTCTCTTATCATCCTACCCAAAGAAAAAGAATCCAGATATTTTCCTGGTATTTTGGGTGCCAGGATGGATCAGAAACTTAAAAACATTAAAGCTATAGGCATCACATTAGGGACAGACCAGTCATCCAACTCATCTCCAGACCGACCCAGATTGAAATTTTATCATTGGCACTCAAGTCACAGCTCTGGAGGGCCAGTTTCTGTAAGGAAGACCACCAGACTGTTTTCAAAGCTCTCCTTACCTGTTCATAAAAATGCAAAGCCGAGATTTCAAATTGAGCATCTAAATGGAAACCACTCTGACTACGTTATGCATCTGACAGAGACACTGTGAAAATCGAACACTTAATAATTCTCAATGTCAGCACACAGTTCTTGTGCCAAAAAAGCAAATTACTAGGATGGACCTCCCTCCCCCATCCTCTTTGTAAATTTCCTGTTGAAGTATTGATTGCCAAGGTCTCTGCAAGATTTGCAAACTTTTACAGTCATTTATGGTGCATGCAATAAAAGAGGTGATATGAGCATGCTAGTTCAAGGTGTAATGCAAAGATGTACTCGGTGCCCTTGGCAACTATCTGTGAGACCTGTTTGTCTTTGCAGAACACACCCTTCTCTGCAATGAGCCCCTCTGTAACAAAGATCTGCCCTTTACATTTCCAGAGCCTTGGCCCCTTATTGGAAAGGCACACACCCTTCAAAAGAGAAAACCCAGTTCCTTCTCCTTCAACTGTGAGAAAATTGAAGCACTGAGATCACGTTGAGGCAACACACTGTTTGGGACTGTAAATGTTCGGAGGGGGTAAAAGGAAGGAAGGAAGGGAGAGAGGGAGGGAGGGAAGGAGGGAGGGAGGGAGGAAGGAAGGAAAGCAGAAGAGAGACATTATGAATATTTCCCCCAGAACACGTGACTATTTGTTGCTGGATTGCAGTTTCACAGTTTTTCTAAAGCAACAGAATACTAGGGGCTGCTCCTCTTTTACGCTGTGATTTCTACATAAAAATTAAATGCCTTATTCTTAAATACCTAAAAACCTTACATGCTTTTCTAATTTTAATGGTGTTTCTTTCCTTTGATTTTTCTTTAAAAGACAAATAAACAGCTATGTGTAAGAGGTAAGGAAAGACAGAATTGCCTCTAAAATTTCCTACTTTCATCCCAGTGGGCTTTCTCCTGTGGAGCTGTTGGAGATGTGAATGATGGCCTATGTGGCTTCAGTAAGGCATTCCAAATCCTAAACCTGCCACCTAGTGGGCACAAGAGAAAGTGCCCACTCCAGGAATCAAGCTTGCCTCTGGCTGTTTTCTTTCTTTAGGAATCAAGTCTAAGAAAATTAAAATTAACAACAACAACAACAACAAAATTAAAGCTAAAACAAGGCAAATAAATAAGGCTATGAGGGGGTTTTACACTGTGTTTATCCATTTTCCTTCCAGTGTTGAGAAACCATTAATGTTTCATTTTGCTCAGGTAACGGATTTACTATTACACTACTTCTTCCACAGATCTTCATTGTGTAGATTTTGTTCTGTTTAACTTCTTTTGTATTAAATTCAGCTTCTATCTTGTTGCCACGGAAGTTTTAAAAGAAAGCTGATTGGGGCTTTCTGTCTGAATTTATAATTTAAGCACATCAAACTATAACCATCACCACCTGTTTTTGAGAGAGAATTAAGTTACATTCACTTACAAACTTTTTTTTTCTTTCATTCTGTTGTTTGTTTGGATAGGGGCTTGGTATCTGTGGCCCATGCTGGAACACAAGGTAGTCTACCTGGTTCAGTCTCTATAATACTGTGATAATAGTATTATATTAATATGTGTTAATATAATTATTATATATCGTTATAAATATATAATGTTATATATTTATCATATATAAGTACATAATTCATATATAACAATAATAATAGCTAATCCCAGCAACACACTAGCTTGTTTGCTGTTTGAGGCAGAATTTAACTTTATTTGCAAGGCTGACCTTGAATTTTCCATATAGCCAAGACTGACCTGGAGCTTGGCAGTTCTCCTGTTCCAACCTCTCAGGTGCTGGGATAACAGGTATGAGCCACCAAGCTCAATGACTTCTGATATCTTCTTATAAGTATTTTCCTCCAAAGTTTGACTTTATTACTCAAATCAGGTTCAAACCTAGTTGATATGACAACTTCGATTTTTTTTAAAGATCACATCATAAAATAATAACACATGTAGGGAAGTTTGCAGAATCCAACAGCTGCTTGAAAATTACTCCATATTTAACAGTAGCTTACCTCCCTCAACTCCCATTGGTGCTTACCACGTGCAAAGGTTTGCTCACGGGATTTTAATTAGCTAGCACATTGAGTACTTACAACATCCCTAGAAAATTTTCATCATTATCACCATTTTGTAGGTGGAGATCCCAAGAGCTAAAGCTGGAAAGCCCACAGCTGATGAGCTTCCAGATCAAGGCTGGCTAGAATCTCCTATGTTATTCTGCCTCCCATAGAGAAAAGAAACAAAAGGACATTACTGTGATTCATGTTATAGGTGAAAACAGAGGCATGGTGCTTCCAACAGAAATATTTGCTTCAAGGCACACAGTGTGCAAAATCATAGACGCCCAACTGAAAAGAAATGTAATCTTGTTCTTTGTAAAATCCAGTACTAATCAAACATATTGTAAAAGGCAAATGACATATTCAGACAGCCTGTGTGTTCGGTACAGTTTTTGACAAATGCAATGTAAGCTTTTATCACAGATTAATCCTGTAGCCCATGCCCACTTTTGCTTCCATTGCAATTAATACATTTATTTATGATAAGACAGATCTTGAAAATTCTGAGATGACAAAGATTTACCCTTGAATTCAGCTCAATTACTTTCCTGTATTGTTTCATTCTAATTTCATGCTTTATTTTCAAAATGCATTTATGTTCTCAACAGAGTTTTCTATTCTATATGCAAGTTTTCTATTCTCTCTCTCTATATATATATCCCTTTTTAAAGAACAATTACTTTACAAGTATAAGTTAGACACTGAAAAATCTTCAATTACTGTAATTAGTACTTGGTAAATTTGATTTTATTTTCTGTGTCTTGGGAACCAGTCCCCACCCCCTGGAATGGGTAGGTGAGAGTCAGTCAATGACAAAAGGCATTTGGTTTGTTTGGTTAGTTGGTTTGATTTGGTTTGTTTCAACAGACATATTAGAAACGTTGGCTATTCGGAAGCACGGTGTTTTGTAGGAATCAACTAAAGAGTCGAATTTGCCTTCCAAAACTGAGAGCAGCTGGCTTAGGATTCCTGCCATGGTTGATATTCCTGGGTGAAGCCACCAGTTCTGCCTCCCTGATCTCCTACCTCCCTCCAATCAAGATCAGACAGCAGATGAAAGGGAAGACTACAGCGGTCAGGCTCTTTGTATCTCTCCTGTGTATCCATGTAGATCTAAGTGTGCCTTCCCCTTTGCAGGAAGAAATAGTGATGCTTTCACAGGAAGAGGAGATTCAACGTCTGTCTAAGGCTGATCCCTCCACCTGTGTTCTTGATCCTGTCTCCTCCTGCCATGCTCGGCCTTGTTCTATCAATTATTTTTTTTCTTATATCTTCAAATGCTCTCTCTTCAATAGCTTCTTCACTGTGGGCTATAAATAAGTTCAAGTCTTACCAACAAACCAAAGAGTGTTTAAAAAGCAAAAATAAAATTTGCTGTCTCTGTTGAGCCCCCCCCACCTCACTCCCCCTACACACTCTGATGTTACCTTGTTTTGTATCATCTACAGCCAGAATTCACAAGGTAAGGCTCTGTACTGTCATCTTATCAGCATCTTCCATTTACTCCTCCACCCCAGTAATCCTGCTTCAGTTGGTCCCACTCCACAGACTCTGCTCTCCTCTGAAAAGGCCTTAGTGGCTCCTCATTGGTAGATCCAACAGGGACACGTTCAATCTTATGTTAAGCCGAACTGGAGTCTGTGTTCAACCTTCTTGACATTCTTCCCCCCAGCAATCTCATAGCAACTAAGATTTGTAATACTCTTCCTGGCAATTTCATGCATCCTTAACAAAAAACTGTCAGTTGATTCTTCTTCTTCTTCTTCTTCTTCTTCTCCTTCTTCTTCTTCTTCTTCTTCTTCTTCTTCTTCTTCTTCTTCTTCTTCTTCTTCTTCTTCTTTTTACAAACTTAAATCTTTCCCCTAAGTGTCATTATCACAGAAGCTTTGGTTACTAACCACCTTCTAAATACCATTCTCTATTTTCACAAGTTTTAGATTCACCGTTTCCAAAAATTCTCTCCTCCCAAAACTTATTTTCCCTTTTATGTGACTGGGGAATGAAATTGAGTGCTTGGTGCATGCAATGTGAGTGCTCTACTACTGGGCTGCATACCTAGCCTCTATTTTTGTTTTCCAGTGTTTTGCTCATAGACAGCCAGTTATTTCTCCACATACGTGTTTGGTCTTTTTTATTCCTTTTTTGAGAGTTTGAGCACATACAGTACTACCAAGGTCTAGGATCCACAGAAAAGATTAGAAACTCAATTGTTGTTATCTGGGAAGGCAAAACAATGAAACTATATCAGTTGGGATAAATCTCATTTACAACTGATAGTTTCAGTGGCAACTGGCTGGAACCTATGCAGAATTGGCTATTTGATATGCAAGAACTTGATCTATATACTATAATCCAGATAGTGGATGCTCCATAACTTGGGTTTCAAAAGTGAGTAGAGTATAGAAGAGTCCCCACCTGCTTGAAATGTGTGACTTTGATATGTTACGTAAGTCAGCTATTTTTTTTTTTTTTTTTGAAACAGAATTTCACTGAACAGTCCAGGCTGGCCTGGAACTCACTAGTTAGCCCAGGTTGACTGCAGACACATGGCAAATTTCCTACCTCAGTTGCAAGAGTGATAGGATTATAGGTATGAACCTCCACTCCCAGATAAAACTATGCAATTTTAACAGAAAAACAAAGTGTGGTGCTCTTTCGAGGATTCTAAACAAATTAAGGCATGTGACAGGAGTTAAAGGACTTAGGTATGCATATGTGGGTAGGAAAGCTGGATTCCCCAAAGCAGAGTTCACGTAGAATATCAGGGAAATACTTGGTCACCTGTGGATGATATTGACTGTATTCCATACCTACTGAAAAGTTCAACTCTTATTTAGGCAGCCATATTGTTGAGGTATCATGGGTATAGTTTCCCTAGGAGACACAATCTCATGGTAGACTTCCTGTTCCACTCACTGGTACTTACAATCTGTTCACCCCCTCTTCCAAAATGTTCCCTGAGTGTTAGGTGCAGTACCATTTGGGGCTGGGCTCTATACAATTTATTGACTCTGCATTATTGCCTGTAGTGGTTTCTGTTATGATCTCTGTTTGATGTAAGAGAAACTTCTTTGATGAAAGGTGAGAGTTACACTTATCTGTGAGTACAAAGTAGAATGCAGCTATCTACCTATTGAAAAATAAAACCAACTGATGCTTGTGCTTAGAAGTAATACATTTTTACTTTATAATGCTAAATTCAGTTTACTAAAAATATCTGTCAGTCAACTTGGAGCACAGTTATGTACATCTGTAAAGCCAGCACTTGGGGAGTAGAGTCAAAGAATCAGGAGTTTAGGAGCAGCCTTGACCCCTCAGCAAGTTCTTATCTAGCCTGGGTTATGTATCACAAAATAAAATAACATAAGTAATAAAATAATGTACTATCCAGGGTCTTGAAATATAAATAGATGACATAAGTTTAAAACTAGAGACCTGATCATTGTTACAGGGTCCATTTTCAAGCAGGGACTAGAGTAGTTAGTTAAGTAAAGAAAGCTTTAGTTTTCTTATTCCTCTTTATTTATGGCAAAAAAAAAACCCTGCTCATGGAAATGTCACACACTACCTAGTCGTACTGTTTATATTATATTATTATAGTCATTATACTGTCATCCCTTGCCATACACGACGCCCAGAATGCCAGCTCTCTCCAGCTCTCTTCCACTCTCTGGTAGCATCAGTAGAACATACATTGGTAATTGTGTGGTAACTATGCAATTAACTCCTGTCACCACTGTACCTTTTCATTAGCATCACCAAGCTCAGCATTACCCATCGTGTGACCTCAGTGTAAGTGATGACATCCTTAGCTGTTAATGTGGAAACGAAAAGAGGATTCTAGTGTTGTGAAGGGTGATGGAGTGACAGCCTTGGAGACTGAGTATTTTTATTTTATCCATCTCAGAGTTTCGACAGTGAATTTCAAACCTCCCTAAGCTGCCTCATTAGAAATCTCACCTTCTGTCTTAAATAGTGGAAGTTTGGTTTTTAAAAAACATATTCTTTTGCTTGTAAAGGTGTCTTGCAGTGTTTCCCATGAGGTTAAAGCTTGTGAGAGCCTTATCTCTAACATGAGCAGGAATCAGACAGAGAAAAACATTCTACACGGAGATACAAAGAAAGGTACCTGAAAGGGCATCATGGGAGAGAGTGCCCAAAATCCAGAGACAGATGACCTCTGAGATGGAGCTTAGTGTTGAGGGGTCTCCATAGATTAGAAGAGTTAGAAACAGAAAACCATCAATCTCTAGAGAAAATAGTGCTGTGGTGAGGCTCACAGGAAATGTTTGAATGTGTAGATTGCAGTGTGTGTGTGTGTGAATGACTAGGTGTTGGAATGTGCATGGTGTAGGTATATATGTGAAATGTGTGGGTTGTATGTATATGGTATTTGCAGTGTAGGTATATGTGTGGTTTTTCTATACATATTGCAGGAGATGTGTTTGGTATATGTGATATATGTGTGGAGTATATGTGTGTATGTGCAGAAGGTAGCATTTGTGTGTGTACTGTGTTCTGTGCTTTGTGTGAATATAGAAAAGAGGTATGCTTATACGAATATGTGACATGCATATGTGTGTTCGTGTGCTGGAATGGGTATTATATGTGGTTTTATATGCGTGTGTGTTATATGTGGTTTGTGGTGTGTGTGTGTGTGTGTGTGTGTGTGTGTGTGTGTGTGTTATGCTTGAATGTGCACATTATATATTTGTGTGGTTTGCAGTGTATGAGAGAAACAAGGTGGGAATTCTGGCCTATTTAAATCTAAAATGACACATGTTTTTCTAGGGCATTAAGTTTGTGGCAATTTGATATAGCCATGATAGAAATGAATGTAGGTACAGTTATGAAATATGTTTACACTACAGGTTATTCAAAGTATATTCATGCTTCATTAGTTTTCCAATTTAGAAATTACATTATATTGTCAGGATGTTGAGTCTCACAAAAATATAGTATTTTAAATTATCAATACAAATGTTGTATTTAACTTTGACCTTGTTAATTGAATTCACAGTAGCATTCATAGTAACATCTGGTGTTTTGCTTTAGAAAAAATTAAATCTTATGACTGTATTGATTCCATAAACTGTATGGGGAAATCCTTGAGTCATTATTAAAATACACTTCAGTGATGGCTTCTTTCAGCAATGAGATCTCTGATATAAAACACACATCATTTAACTCTATCGGTTTCTTCTTTTGCTAATGAACCCAGCCTTAGAATGATAACCATTTCACAATTCTATGAGAGGTCATGGAATTAAAATGAGTAAAATTCATTTACACAGACAGTTATCTGAAATATAGGAAAAGTGGTGTGTCATCATTGAATGGCTGAGTGTACCTCAGCCCTTGCTCATCTTTGTCTTCAAGCATGGTCTCTGTAACTGACTGCTGCTTTCTGGAATGCTTGCCGTTTCTTCCTCAGATAGGTTTCTTTTGCCCTTCAATGAGTGGGTCTGTGATAACATTGAACTGGCCCTTCCTGCATAGCAGGCAGCAGAAATCAGTGCCTGGCTTGAACATGGGAAAATGATTTTGCCACTGTGTTTTTCCCCTATATGTGCACTTTCATTTTCTTGCCCGAAGTGTTTATTGGTAAAGAGTATGTGTAGCACATTTCATAACTTGACTGTTAGTTCTCACTTCTTTCATGTAGGATTCTCCCATAAGTCCCTTTATTTTCACTGGCCCCAGGGGCCACCATTCTCTGAAACAGAGGCTGGGACACCATGTGTTCATGAAGGAGAGCAGGAATCATTCTCCCTCCATCAGCCAGACCAGAAGGAATTACTTACCCTCAGCCACTGTATCCATCCTGAAGCCACACAAAAGGTCCTCTACAAAAATTCCTCAGCCCCACCCCGACCCCAACCTGTTCTATGAGGAAGGTTGTGACTCTGTTTTCTTCAGGGTGAGCCTTTGAGGGGCCTTTTCCACTGTTCCCTTCGACACTAAGGGGTTTTATGAAAACAATGAGCAAAGCCTGCCACTCTGTCTGGATCCATCTCTTCCAAACAGCATGTCCATGTTCCTCAGTAGTCATGCAGACCTGGGAGTGTCTGCATCATTCGAAGGGCTGAGCTCCATTCTGAGGAAGCCCTGGTATCTACTCCCTGTATTCCAAATCATTTCCCAGAATAATAGAAACTCTAGAAGTTCAAATAATTGCAATATCTGAAATAACTATCTTTTTTAGCTGATTCCTTAACACAATTCTGCCTTTCAAAATTGTCAATTATGTCTCAGTTTACAAAGTCAGTTGTAAATTGATTTTTTGAGACTGAACTTGTTGCCAGTATTGTCTAATGTTTTCTGTGATAGAAAGTTAGCCTTAGTCAAGTAAGGATCAATTTTCTAAACAGAATCCTGCACAACTCCTCTCCCTTTTACCTCACCGATATTTCTGTGCCCAAACACTGAGCAGCAAAGGGTCCACATGTGCTCCTCCTCAGATGTGCCCAGTGCTACAATGTTCTTGGTCTTTGGCTTACCCAATTACGGCTTCTTTGCTCTTCAATCATTTTAGGTCCTGACTGCATGTTCCCTCTAACCTACTCTTCATCTGCCTCCAAAGTTATGTGGACAGTAACAATTTATCAGAAACCTCTGAATCTAACTTAATATGCTTTTGCCCAGCAAGTAAAATCTTTGCAATGCTTTAATGGAGGAGGCCAATCACTAACTTATACTAATCTCTAGCTAAGACAGTCATCAGAAGATATCAGAAACCTATGGCAGAGATTCTTTTGTCTGCTGCACCTCATCTCCACATTGTCCTCGCAAAGGTATTTGGTAAATGTACTTATTTATGACTTTCGCTTGTTCTGTAACCTCATTGACAGTCAGAAGTGTTGTTCAAGGCAACCAAACAATCTGGTTTTGCTCCTGGAGGATGTTCACTCATATTTGACTCTGAACAAGCTGTTGCTTATTTCCTTGGGAACGAGCTATGTTTTCCAACAGCCTTTCTGTATCCTTTGTCTGTTTAATGCAACCTTGGCCCCTTTAGTTTAGAACAGAAATACTGAAGACAAGAGGCACTTGTTCCTTCTCCTCCAGCAGAGTACAGATGTGAGAGGGAACTCCCTGTGACAAGCAAAGCATGCTTTTCTTATTATGTCTAGCCATGAAGGACAATACAGTACCCAAAGACAAAAATGCATCTTTGCCACCAGGAACTTAAGTACCTAGATCTCATGGGGACTTCTTTGTATTGATTATGAATGATGAGCTTACCTCAGCCATTAGGTATGTCCCTAGCCCACATCTTCCCACGTATCATAGGAAAGGAGACTTTCTAGTTCCATTTATCATCAAAATTAGATTCCAAATTATGCACTAATATCCCAATCACTCAATAAGAAACTGAAACAAAACTGACCAGATGCTGTATAACTAGTCCTAGAAAAAACAGTAAGTAAGCTTTCAAGGCAGTACCAACCCAAGTTATGACATTAGGGGGCCCTACTTAAAGTCTCTCTTTTTTCCTTTTTTTCACAGGGAGAAAGAAATGCATTAACAGCAGAGAGTTAAAAATAGAAAGACATGGGCCCTGAGCAATTTCTATCATCTGTTAGACTTCGTAGCCAGAGGACACCCACCCTGCTTGAGGACCATCTCTGCCATTACTGTACTGCTAAGAACAGCCGAGACTAACCTTAGGGTCCCCCATTCACCACGTGTGTACCCACTCTGTGGAACTGCTTAAGTCACACCACACCCAGCATTGCTCAGTATACCACCTAACTCAACTCATAAGCTGCTGTTGCCTCTGTGTCCTGCGTGTGCTGATCCTGCTGCTTAATGCCCTTCACTGGATGAGCTAAAAGAGAAGAAACATGACTGTACTCAGGGCACTTCTTTCCCCTAGAAGACATCTACTAGAGACATCCTGTAAAACATAGCCTATTTACCCACTATTCTGTTTTATAAGACAAGCAAGGATGTACTCATGGAGAATATGCATTTATTTTCACTCTTCCTCTAATCAAGAGAGAGCTCATTTGCCTGGGATTAAATCTAGTAAAATTATAGAACTCATCACCTTAACTACAGTTTGCTACTCAGCAGCAGAAAAATGTCTAATATTTACACAATCATTGGTGCATTGGTATGGCTATGGTATGTTGTGGGAACAAAGAGGAATTAGACTTCTAATTTCCTCTGGCCAACTTGTTTGAAATGTTCAGCAGATCTCAGGATTACTATACATTTGCCCAACAGCTATCGTTAAAACCCAGGACACCTTAAGATAAAGAATAGTAAAGAAGCAAAAGACAGTGATCTGTGGAGTGACAGAATGTACTACGTGGAATTGCATGCCCTGGAAGGATGTCCATTCATGATGCACACTCTATCTGACTTCCTTCAGACTCAACAGACAGTGACATAACAGAATTGGAACTTCAGGTTTTAAATGACATATATGACCTAAAGAAGCACAATACATTCAATATTAACACATGGTGAAGACAGGGATGATGAAAGTTTAAAGTGTTTTAAGTTTTCTAAGTTTAGTTAATGCATAAAATTATAATTCAAAGTAGTATGTGAGGCATGAATATTTTAATCCTTGGAAAACTCACTGAAAACAGAGACAGACGGTCAAAAATCCAATAAAGAGACAAAAAGTGAAGTGCTAAGAAAAAGTGTTTTCTAAACTCTCCCCCCTTTCTTCCAAGGGGAATTTCACCTGAGCCAAGTATGAGTGATCATGGCCGGGAAAACTGGATTCCCATTATCCTGAATGATATGCCCTGATTTTTTCATAAAACCCTGAGGTTTTATGAAAGTTTTATGGTCATAAGACAAAAAGAAATGCATAAATACATGTGTTACCAAATTCCTTTGTGGGAATATCATGGGGATGGCTTACCCGGCAGGGAAATCTGGGGCCTAGGTGCTATCTGATGATATTCTTCACTTCAGGTTTGGTGGGAACTAGTGGTTGGCTAAATGAACACCTTCCAAAGCTTTAGCCCAATGTGCAAAATGATCTTAGACCAAATCAAGAGGCTGTAAGGAGGTTATAAATGTAGCTCAAGGTAATTTTCCCTTTCAATCTGCAACATTCCAACTCTCCACAATCAATATTTTAACCAGTCAATTAGTATGCAGACTCTTCAGCACAGAAGTGGCTTTTTACCTGTGCTGGTCATAGTCCCTCTGTTGGCAGAGCCACACATTTTGCTTGCTTGCACAGAGGCCAAATGTGAAATTCTCTTATCACTATTTCTCGTATTGCTAGATCATTTCTAGAACCCATAGGGATGAGACTGAATAGGCAGGAAAGCAATCTTCAAGAGAGAACAGTAGATGTTAAGGCCAATATGGAAGAAGCCCTTGGATCATGATGGCTTTCGTGGCTGGGCCTGAGTTTTTTCCACTTTTCCACTAACTGACATAACGTGTACATGAGACTAATGACGGAACTGTTGCAGCTAAAGTTGGAATAATCATGAAGAAGAGTGTGCTGGCTAGTTGTATGTCAACTTGACACCAGGCTATAGTCATTCGGGAAGAGACTCACTTAGGAGAGTACTTCTATAAGACAGGCCTGTAGGCAAGCTTTTGGTGCCCATTCTCGATTGATGATTGGTGTGGGAGGTTCCAGTCCATTGTGGGTGACACCACCCCTGGAGTGAAGGCCTTACCAAAAAGAAAGCTGATAAAGTCATAAACAAATAAACCAGTAAGAAATACTCCTCTAAAATTCAAATGGTACCAAATGGTACCTTGGAACCAACAGAAGGAGTGGAGAAGACTGGACAATGAAGAATGTGAATGAAGAAAAAGATGCTGTGTTTTACATCTTCTATCTTCTCTTATTTTCTTTAATGGTCAAATTACAGTTAAGAATATATATATTATATATATATATATATAATATATATTATTGTATTAATGATTGTGATTGTTTATGTATATGCCATTGAGACATTCTATTCTTCACGGAAGCTCATTTTGGAAAAAAAGCAAGAAGGGAAGAAAAAGGAAACACTTCTCCATGGCCTTTGCATCCATTCCTGCCTCCAGGCTCATGCCCTGACTTCCCTTGAGGATGGATTGCAAGCTATGAAATGAAATAAGTACTTTCTTCCCCAAGTTGCTTTTGATAATTATGTTTTATGAGAGCAACAGAAATCTAACTAGGAAAAAGAAAATTATTTGAATTCCTTCCAAACAAGTTTTCTTTCCTTATGGACTAGTAATTTAAAAAAAAAAAAAAGATAATAAAGAGAAGTAAAAACTAAGTAACACACAGGGGAAAAAAGGAAACAAATACCAAAATGGACTTAAATCAAGTTACAGCAATAACCACATTAAACACAGTAGACTACACATACTAAATAAAACAAAAGATTGTGTTGTAGAATATTATTTTAAGAGGTATTACATTTGTTTATGCTGTGGAATATTTGTTTAATGATGCAAAGATGTGTTACATTCCTTTATGTTGCATTTGTTTAACTATGAAGCTGTGTTACTTTGCATGTTTGAATCACCTGATTGGTCTAATAAAGAGTTGAATGGCCAAGAGCAAGGCAGAAGAAAGGATAAGCAGCGCTGGCTGGCAAAGAGAATAAATAGAAGGGGAAATCTGCAAGAAAGGAGATCAAGGCATGAGAGGAGGAGAGGAGGACATCAGGATCCAGCCACCCAGCTACACATCAAGCCATGAAGAAAGAAGTAAAGAAAAATACACAGAAATAGAGAATGATAAAAGCCCAGAAGCTAAAGGTAGACAGGATAATTTAAGTTAAGAAAAGCTGTCTAGAAACAAGCCAAGCTAAGGCATTCATAGGAAATAATAAGCCTCTGTGTGATTTATTTGGGAGCTGGTGGCAGGCCCCCCAAAAGAGCAAAGAGCCAAAAGAGTAAAAAGCAACCAACTACATTTTGGTGTACCAACATGGCGAGGCTTGAATATCCACCTAGGTAGGGCCTGAGAAAGCTGGAATAGCAGCAATGAAAAAGACAGGGCCCCTTCAAGAGGCACTGTGGTTCAGCCAGCAGGGCAGCACTAAATAGAAATGGCAAGCCACGTGTGGCAGCTCAAGTATCAGTTTCCTACAGCTAGGAAGGTTGAATGCACTTCCTACTCACTCACCTCTGACTGGGCCACAAGCTTTAGGCTTGGCTTTCATGAACCAAGAAACGGGCAGGACCAGCCCAGAGAGCAGCACAGAGGACCCAGCTTCAGCTTAGCAGTTTAAAGTTTGCTCACATGGTCAAAAAAGACTGGAGATATTCAGTAAAAAGAGGTCCAGATGAAAAAAACAAAAACAGAAACAAAAACAAAACAAAACTCTAAACAGGTTCCAGTGTGTTTTACAATGTGCATAGGCTTAAAAAAGAAAAGAAAATGAGTATAGGCAATTATAGAAAGAAATTAACAGTTTAAAAAGATAAATTCTTTAAAGAGACAGTGAAAGTAATATAAAAGAAAAAAAGCCACATAAAGATGAGAAATACACAGGGCATCTGGATCCCATATGTTTTTGTGTTGATTTTGAATTTTTTGAATGCTGATGAGCAAAAGACAGCTGCTGACAGACATGAGCTTGTGAACAGGACTGCAAAATTTAACCAACCTAGATACTTTAGGGCTATCTTAACTTTATAAAAAGAACTAAAAAATATATTTGTCAAATAGAAATAAAAAATGCTTTGGAGAGGCAGTTTTGCTTGTTTTCCCCCAGGAGACAAGTGGCCAAGTATTCATTCCAGGTTAATATGGTTCACGTTTGATCAAGGGAGACCTCCTGAATCTTGACAGGTGATATCTATCAGCAAAGGTTATAGCTCGTCTTCACAGAACTTGGCCATTATCTCAAATTTTCTCTGGGATCCTAAAGATGCCTTCACCCACAGACAATAGGAAACAGTTTGGAGAACATAACCACATTTCCAATGATAGTGTGGAACATTTTTAGTTATTTGGTGAGTTATCAATATTTGTTATAATTTATTGGAATATATGAATATAGGATAAAAAGACAACTATTAATCTCAGGTATTTTGCATTGGCATGGATTTTGGCATATTGATACAAATTTAAAGTTAATTTTGTAACACCGTATATATGTTTCTATTCTTATTTGTGGTATTGTGCTTATGCAGCTCATTTAAAAATGCAATGTATAATAAGAAATGAGATTAGTAGCTAATCTATAATAATCAAACTTGTAGTCACATTAGATATGTTCTCAAAGTTAAACAGGTGTGTCTTAAATAGATAAAAGGTCTTAACACTTCAAAGACCTATAGAGTATGACATTTAAAGTGTTTTGTTAATCTAAAGTTTTTCATGACAATGAGACACATCTGCTTCTGGCAATACCAATTTACTTCATAAAAGGATGATGAACATTGAAGTAACTCCATAGGAGTTTGCTTCATTATGGCAAGATTAGCCATTTGGGCAAGAAACTGCTTTGCCTTGACTGCTTGACAGTGTGCTGTGCAGATTGGACGCACAGGACCCACAGGAAAGAAACTGCTGAACTTTGCCAAAATGAGGCAAGACGGTCCTTCAAGATTCCTGCTTCACAGAAGAGTCTGTTGGACATTCTGCAGGACACAGAGGAAGCGATTGATGAACTTTGGCAATGCAAGGCGGGACAGTCCTTCAAATTTCCTGCTTCACTGAAAAGTCTGCAAAATACTCTAGGCCTGTAGGTTGAAAATGGATGCCCCAACATTGCAGAGGAACTCTGAGTGATTTCCAGGCAGATGCTTCTGTTGTTAGGTTATATTAACGCCTTCTGGGTTCTTTGATGGAGTTAAAGTCTACATAATTAGAGTTTCAGTTTTTCTTAGTTATGATAGAAAGTAAGTTAGGTATAAAACTTTGGACTTACTAAGGTAAGATAGATAATGGAGTATTTTCTCTGAATTTGCTAAATGCAAATGGACTGAACATTGTAAATTGATTCTTACTTGATAACTGTTTTTGTTGTATATAGTTTTATTATGTTAAAGCTTAAACCATTTTCATTTGGACAAAAGGGGAAAATGTTGTATAATATTATTTAAAGATGTGTTACATTTGTTTATGCTTACATGTATGTTTAATGATGCAAAGATGTGTTACATTCCTTTATGTTGCATTTGTTTAACTCTGTGAAGCTGTGTTATTTTGCCTGTTTAAAACATCTAATTGGTCTAATAAAGAGCTGAATGGCCAATAGCAAGGAAGGAGAAAGAATAGTCAGGGCTGACAGGCAGAAAAAATAGATAGAAAAAGAAAATAAGATCAAGGATTGAGAGAAGAAGAAGGAGGAGAATGCTATCAGGCAGCCACTCAGCCACCCAGCCACCCAGCCACCCAACTACCCAGCCACTCAGCCAGACATGGAGTAAGAATGAAAGTAAAAGCCCAAAGGCAAAAGGTGATCAGGATCATTTAAGTTAAGAAAAGCTGGCTACAGACAAGCTAAGTGAAGGCTGGGCATTAATAAGTATGAATAAGTCCCATGTATTTATTTGGGAACTCTGTGGCAGGCCCCCCCCAAAGCTAAAAGAACAAAGAGTAAAAACAACCAACTACAAGACTGTCCAGTGGCAAAGTAACAAATATAGCATCCAACATACATAAATTCTTTTTTATTAATAATAAGGAATTAATATTTAATTAATAATAAATTAGAATACAGAATATGAACATTTCACCTTGTTGCATTATATCTCAATAAATCTAAATTTTAGTTGGGTAAGAGACACCAAAGGGATTTTAAAAGCAAGTCACAATGTGCTAAAATGAAAGCCATACTAGTAGTCTATAAAACTCTAGTATTTAACTATATAGACAATCTCTATATATTACTAAGAATTAAAGATACACTTTATAAAATTAGAAATATAAATGATCAACATACAAATGAAAAAGACAATTAAAAACTATTTGTGATGAAGAATATACACTACAGCATTGATTTGGTGTCATTGGATAACTTTCTAGTAGATAAGACTTGGACATTTTGACTATAAAACACTTGAAATGGATTGCAGCAGCAGAAGTGCTTCCAGTTACAGATGAAACTACACACTGGAAAAACTCCTTTGGGAGAAAAATTCTGGTCCTCCAGAAGAGCATATACACGAGTAACCAATCAGCCCCATTCCTAGACGCGGGTCTTAGGGATCACCATGCAGTCATCAGAAATGTTCATCAAGTTGATATGTTTTGAAAAAGTGACTCTAAAATTTTTCTGGATAATGGTTGGTAATCCAAGTTTGTCTTCTAGTTTTTCTGTTACAGCTCTAGCAGTGCAGCTGTGCACAACAGACACACACAAATACACAAATATGAGGTGAGAGAAGGAGAATAGACATTACTGTGAAACAGGACCCCAGAGAACCGCAGATACACTGGGAGTATTCCTGTCAACGTGGTGAAAGTAGCAGGAAATGCAAGCATTCAGTGTGGAAGGGGAGAATGACGGGGCATCACTTACAGACAAAATCTGAATCCTAACCTGTGCGGTAGGTTGTTGTTTGTGTTTGAATTCCTTGTCTGTGAAATATACTCGGCACTTTTTCTAATTTCATAATGAAAAAAAAGTAAGAATTTTTCTGCTATTTTCAAAAAGTGATACATACAAAATACATTTAACATTTGGAAGTGGAATGTCTGAATAGACTCTACTGTTCTTCTTATTACACACATAACACATAAACATCAAGGTTCTGAGGATGGAGGACAGTCCAGTGCACAGACTCTTGTCATAGACTACCCACACCCACACTCTGGGTAGAAAACATTGGCACATACAGATGATAGATTTCTACTTCATGCACACGATTTTAGTTCTTCCTACACATACTTGCTTATTCTCCTGTATCCTTCAAATTTAATGTTTCACCTACAGTTGCCTTGGCTTGCCCAAGATAAATTCACATGTTGAAGTCAGCAACACGGGCCAGGGAGAATGCCTCAGCATGTAAAGGTGCCATCTGCTCACCCTGACAACCTGAGTTCAATCCCTGGAACCAACATGGTGGAAGAAGAGAAAACAAATCCGCCAAGCTGTCTGTCCATCTTCAGCACATGCCATGCCATCCTTTTACCTGTATACACACACACACACACACACACACACACACACACACACTAAACAGACAAGAAACAAACAAGCAAGCAAATCGACTGCAATAGACGATGGAGGAATCCACTTTCATCATCTGTGCTAAGTGTGGCTTCCACAAAAGTGTTCTAAAACTCACCAGTTTAAATAAAAATTATTATTAGTATTATTATTGAATTTTATAGATGTAAATGTTGGAGCTGAGAATGTATTATTTTCTTCTATCCTTAGTGATCAGACTAAGTGCCTTCTAAATGTTCACCCTCACTTTACTGTGGTTCTCTGTACTACTTCTGTGCATGTTGAGTGAAGAATTCAGTATTAATAAAGCTAGCAGTGAAACAGGGAGAGGAAAAGCATTACACATTTGAAAACCAATTCTGAGCAAGGAAATCATCTGGGCAATAGGCATGCAAAGTCCTTGTTTAAACAAACACTACATTAACTCTTATAGACAAAGATGTGTCCCGTGACCAGCAAGTAACTCTAGCAGTACTCCACTAACCGTGAAGCCACCACTGTGAAAATGCACAAAAATACACTGCTAAGCCCATAAACTTGCTCCTTTAGAAATATCCTTAAGAAAGCTTAATTTATTTACTTGTGTTCACGTGTGCGCCCCCTATAGGCATCACAGCACATGGGTGGAGATTAGAAGACCACGCAGGAGCTGGATTTCTCTGGCAGCAAATGCCTTCACCCTCTGAACCTTCAGCTCATAAATCTGCTTTGTGAACAAAACTTCCATTTAATATGCTGATGTCTTTTAGGGGGGGATGCACCATGTACATAATTTTTCTTATCTTTTTATCTGTGATCTGGCTTTCCTTTGCTTCGGCAACAAAGGTCTCTTCCAATAGACTTCCACATTTATTTTACCTGTGAATCATTTTTTAAACCTTTCATTGCAGTGATATTAAATTATAAAATTACTTTGATTTCAGTGTTTGGAAATAGCTAAAACAAATAGAAACTTCATAATTTTTAAACTCACTGAGTACTTCCAAAACCTTATAATTGTGTTATAGAACCTGAAAGTAACAAGTAATTACATTTTCTGCAATTATATTTTTTAAAGAACATATACTCTTTCTGTCCATAAGCTTAAGTTATGCTTCATATAACTTATGAATAGAAATAGAGTCCATTACTTACATACTTACAATATATATGCATTAGTATATGTATATTCATGAAGATATACTATATTAATATCACTGATTATGGATGAGTACTCAAAAAACACCCATCTATAATTACACAACTTCATGTTTAGTTCATTCAAGGCTTATATTTTGACAGAACTATGACCTTTAAACCATGATGATACCCTTTATAAAGACTGTCAAAGACAGCAATGTGCATTTCAGTAAGCAGCACAAACATGTACAAAGCTCTTAAGTTAAAAAAGAATCTAACATCAAATATATATGTATAAAGGATTAAAATGTCTGACTTACGTTTTTGGAATTAATCAAATATTTCATCGGGATAGGAATGATCCGTTTCTTTTCTGAAATACACTTTTCCGTGATTTGTATAGAAAAGCACAAGTGTATTTTCCTAAGTAGCCACCAGATGGCTATATGGGCCCTATCTCTACTGCAGAGTTTAGTTTAAGTTTTGGTGATTTTTCCCTTTCCTCTTAAAGGAGGTTTTAGTAATTCTTCACACAGTTTTTATGGCAACTTGAAATAACTAAAATATGAATACATAACGGAGGTTCAGCAATTAGTGTGCACATTGCTGTTTCTTCTGATTTTATTGTAGATGATAAAATTAATATAGAAGATTTTTGAACACTCGCCAATCAACAGAACTTTAAAACCTTGGTATTTGTAGCTATCGTTTTGTCTAAACTCCTTACTTTACAGGATAAGAATATGAGATCTGAAAGATGTGCCCCGTTCCACCATTTGGGGCTTATTTTCCCAGCAAAGTCAAAGAGCATTATCAAGAGAGTTCAAAGACATTAGGAAAAGGCACTAAAGGACCAGCAAAATTGCTCCATAAATAAAAATGCATTCCCTTACATTACTCCAGAAGTCCCGTCACCCACTTTGTTTTTATTTCAACAGTACATTATGTATTTATAAGGACAACCAGACAAAACAAGTTTGAAACATTTTTGATGATTACACTTTAACCGTATATTTCTTTCTGGAACATAATAGTCATTAATGTAATTATTTTCATGCCATCACAAAAAGCAACCAACAGTATCATAACTTTCTCCAGCATTGCTGAATTTTTTAATATACAGTTTTCTTTTTAAGACAAAAAATAACAATATGTTATGAAGTTTCCATTTAAATAAAATTTTCAGACATTTAACACATGCATGAAACGTTTTACAGTGTAGATCCAGATGTAGGCCTCGACCATTTCAAGACGTGAGGGGGGATGTCTCATGTTTGAGGACAAAGCAGTTTGGACCTCCGTTAATGTGAAGATTTTGTGTTTTCGGGTGATCCACTGTGTCAATATGAAAGCCGATTTCTCTCCAGTGCAGGGATTTCGAAGTCATTCAACCGTGAACTGACTCAATGAAGTTTGTGTTGTCAGTCACTGAATGCTGCCACTAGAAGTCAAAGTTGAAAAACAAAGCAAAACCAAAAATTAACAAACCAACCAACAAGCAAGCAAGCACCCTAGAATTTTTCCACTCCAAGAGACAGGCCCTGCTCACCTACCTTTCCTGCTCCCTCGGCCCTTCCCACAGTACTTGAGCCAGTGGCTTAGACAGACACACTGATATTTCTACTTTCATAATTGGAAAAGTATACTCTTCTCTACCTTGAAAGATTAGCACCTCTGAGGCAGAATGGTCTTCCTTTATGTCCTCTCCAAGGAAAGATGTAGCCCTCTTCAGTCAGTTTCTGGATCTCCAAAGGCAGCACTGATAACCAAGGAACTGACTTTGTTCTTTGTGGGCAAAGATCTGATAGGGAGCACCTTGGCTGTAGGTTTAAACATATACTGCTTCCAAAGCAGTCTCTCACAGTTCACATTTATGGTGTTATGAAAAATCTTAAAAATGTAAAATATTCTAGATATATTCATTGTTTCAACTTTTGACACTAAGGCCCCCAATTTTACGCAAAGCAGTCTTACCCGTCCCCTTTTCTCCCTGCCACATCTCAATGGATATAGCAGTACTAGTTTAAACTACTCACATGCTTCACTGTAAAATGAAATTAATATTGTTGGGAATATGACTGTTGGTGGTAGAAACGATCTTTGAAGACCAACAGTATCTTTGCTTTCCCACATACAACAGCTGATACAAGGACCTTTGCTTCCTCAGCATAGGATAGGCTGAGATGCTTGAAACACACACCCCTCTCCCTGTCACTGGGAAGGGTGTACAAGCCATACATCTTAGAATGTTTTAAGGTATTTGGGCTGCTTCAGGATTCAGAAATATGCTGGCTTCTCAAAGGCCACCTTCTCAAGCCACCTCTATTGTGTCAAATAAGTTCATGACTTTCCCACCCTCAGAGGATAAAGACTACAAAGACACAAAGAATTAACTCTCTTGAGTACCAGCTCCAGTCACCTTTGCTGTGGGCTTCAAGTGGAAAAAGAAAGGAGTTCTAATACCACTGTTTTATGTAATATGTTTGAAAATGTTTTTATCATGCATTTTATCTCAACATTCCGTAATTAAAAATATTAGCTTATTATAGTTTTTAAATAATTTCCAAATATTTTTACTTACATATTTTAACACAAAGCTTTGAGTTTATATTTTAATAAAATTGTTCCTAGGATTATAGTCAATATGACTGAAACAGATTAGCATAATTGGCCAATATGCTATTTTATGTGTGAGAAAATGTATATTTTTTAAAACTTGGAGTCTTTATTTAGGATGAACTGTTGCTGGAGGGCTTCTCTCCAGGTTCCACCAAACCCCGCAGTCCCACAATCCACGTATAAAATAATCACTCAGATGCTTATAATATTTATAAACTGTATGGCCGTGGCAGGCTTCTTGCTAACTGTTCTTATATCTTAAATTAACCCATTTTTATAAATCTATCTTGCCACATGGCTGGTGGCTTACCGGCATCTTTACATGCTGCTTCTCCTGGCGGTGGCTGCAATGTCTCTCCTCCTTCTTCCTGTTTCCCCAATTCTCCTCTCTCCTTGTCCCGCCTATACTTCCTGTCTGGTCACTGGCCATCAGTGTTTTATTTATATAGAGTGATATCCACAGCAATGAACAGTCTTTTTCCCATCCCAAATTGACTGTTTATCCATGACTGGTAATGCCACTTGCTGAAGTCTCTAAGCTATAAATGGAGTGCTGGATTTACTTGCCTATGGTCTGAGTTTATAAATGGTAACTTGGAGATATTAAATTGTGGTGTGATTTCACCTTGATCTCAAATACATTTTCCCAGTGATTAAGTAAAGCAGAAAGTAAAAAAGAAAAAAAATAAGACATCTATTGTCTTAATTAATATTTATTTCTTTTGTTAGTCATGTTAAACTTTATATTACCTGCAGGGATTCTGCCCCCCCCCCATTCCCCCAGCAGGATACTATATGTCTCAGGCACTAACCCTCATTTTTTCTGTTGGGGTAGAAAGGCTCCCTGGGTGTTGCTCTTTTCTCAGGGTACACTGTCTCTGTAGAGTTGTCTCTGAGGCCATCATGTCACTGGCAATCCAACATAGGCCACTCAGATGCTCTGGACCTGCCAGACTTCTCATCGTCTCCATGTCCTCTTCTTCATCCATCTAGAACCCTGATGGCCTCTGTCTGACGGCTTGGAACCTTCCTGTGGCTTCAGCTGAATCACGATGTCACCATGTGTCCTGAGGGACGCCTGCTACTGAGCTTCCGGGCAGGAGCAGGGCCTTGGTGTGAGCCCTGTTGGCCTTCCCTGTGTTTTATCGCTCAGCGGATCCCACTCTTCTCTTTGACAGTCGTCTGAGTAATGGGGAAGGGAAGTTGCATCCACATGGTGGTGTTCTCTTCCAAATCTTTATAACTCCATCCTGATATTAAAAGTTGAGCTTTTCTGTTTGAATTACACAACTTTATTTTACATATTCTCTACTTAAGCTCCTTTAGGGGAACCCTGCCCTCTGATCCATTACTCTGGCTTTGCAGTAGGTGGGTTGTGAACTGAAAACAAGATTGTCTCTGTGAACTTCACCTAACGTTCCAAACTTTCATTTCTCAGTGGAAGCATTTGAATCTAAACTCTGAACAATAACTATTTATTTGAAAATAGTTTGCCTTGCATATGTGAAAGAAGGAATTAAAGAAATAAGTAGATGGAGAAACATGAAAAACCAGAATTTATAGTGGGTAGACTATCAAAGTCTCGTTATTTAGACTGAGTGGAAAACCTCCCACAGTTAGTCACTGTGTTTTGCTATTACACCAGAACTCTGAGCAGTAAACACTAAAGCAGCCGAAGATTGCTATTTGATTACCTCCGCTGCTTGATGCTTGCTCATTTGGCAAAGCAAAGGAAAGCAAAGTAGCCTGCTGCATATAAGAGCTCAGACACTTATTTATTCATATATTCATTCATGCAGAGCTAGATGGATCTGAAAGTAATAACAATAGCAACACAATCCCCTCCTTAACCCAGACTCTCTGTAACACATTGTCCTGTTAAAAGTTTTAGGAGATTAAAAGTGCAAGATTAGGGGTGTGTGTGTGTGTGTGTGTGTGTGTGTGTGTGTGTGTGTATAAATGGCACAGTTAACTTGAGAGAATCCTCAGAGAAAGGAATTGGTTCTGGTGTACTTGTTATTACTTTATAATCAGAAAAAGGAATATCATAAAAGACATGATTTTGACCTCACACTGGCCTGGGGTTTGGCAGCTCTAAATAAAAAGTGAATGTACCCAATGTCTTACAGAATAAAGCCCTTTTATAACAAATAACCTTTTGATGGGGAAAGCACACTGTTTGTACACCAAAAAGTAATTTTCAAGCTTATCTTGACTTAATGCCAGGGTAAATAGAAGCTGTGGCTTCCGGCCCTTCCTTTCTCTTTACCAAGGAATCAGAGCAGATCTGTTTCAGCATGCTGCTTTTACAAATATTCTACTGTAAATTTTATGCACTTTGCAAGGACAAAAATCCTTTCTAGTGACATTTTGGAACAAAAATGAGAATGCTGGATCTATGGTTGTGTGGTGACTGGGTTTTAACAATCTGGACAGAAGAAAGTTTATTGTGAGGGAAGCCAAATTTAATCCTGCAATGTTCCAAAGTCTTGTCAACAGTTCATTTAAGGAAACATCTCACTCTTGAAGTTAAATTTTGACCCATTTTACAAAAATTGGAAAGCTTGAATATTTATGTTTCTGTTAAGGAACATTTGAGGAAGCTTGAGTTTACCCTGCAACTTCATGTATGGACCTACGGCTACACCAATTTTTTTTTTTTATACTTAAGTTGGGATTCCAAACCATATGACTCTTGAAAACTAGGCAGTGACAACTTAACAAATAGGAAGAGTTTCAAGACATGCATACACAAAAATAAAGTTCTGACGGTACAGCCATTTTTCAGACTTGACAATTTTTAACAGTTGTCCATTTTAATTTGGTAATTCTGCAACAATGCTGTGAGCAATTTGCAGATGTGCACTACTCATAATAAACATTTTTAAAAAGACTCACTGAGTATGCTCTTATGTGACACTCAGTGTTGATGGAGTTCTTTATGGAATACCTTGTTTATATGTCATCTAAGGTGCCCATAGTCATTCATAATTTATACAATGTTTTTGTGCATTTTGTCTTATTTTCTTTATTTTATTTTATTTGTGTTTGTGCTGGTTATTTTGTTAGCTTGACACAAGCAAGAGAATCTGGGAGGAGGGAAAGTCAAGTAAGGATTGCCTCCATT
The DNA here is from genome assembly GCF_004664715.2 of Peromyscus leucopus. Lineage (NCBI taxonomy): Eukaryota > Metazoa > Chordata > Mammalia > Rodentia > Cricetidae > Peromyscus > Peromyscus leucopus. The sequence continues at coordinate 902,373 of NC_051064.1, read as the reverse complement.
CCATTGTCTATAGACAAGTCCAGGAAGCATTGTCTTGATTGACAAATGATATGGGAGGTCCTAGCCTATTGTAAGTGGAGCCACTCCTGGAGGGTTGTTCTGGGTTATAAAGGAAAGCAAACTGAGTAAGCCATGGAAAACAAGCCAGTAAGCAGTATTTCATGGCCTCTGAATCAACTCTTGCCACTGGGTTCCTGCCTGGAGTTCCTTTCCTGGCTTTCACTAGTGATAGACTCTAACTGCGATGTGTAAGCCAAATTAACACTTTCCTCCATAAGCTTTTGTAGATCATGGTCTAATCACAGCAATAGAAAACAAACTAGGTTGATGTTTATGCTTGCTTTGTTGATAAGTGACATCAGGAGGAATACATTGGACAGAGTTGTATAACTAAACTGCAGAGTGATGGGAATACAATCAAGAAAAATTTCTGATTATAAACTTTTGCAAGTATTTAATTTTCTCTTTGGGCATGAGCATTTCATTCACTGATAAATGTGTCTTACTTGTTCTTATGATATACGTCGAATCCAAAGACACCATTCTGGTTTCAGCTTGGCTGGGGAGGTTGCTTATGTGTATCCTTGTTTTGGCTGTTAACCAGAGATTCTCGTGTATTGATGTCATCTCTGGACAGGGAGAACAAGTTCTGGGGAATAAGGAATGCACATGTATCTGCTCACACTGAATCTGCACTTGCTTTAATGCCTGATGGATACTACATACTCAATAGCTAGCAGCCAGGTGAACTCAAGGGAGAGTCAAGGAAAGTGTGGCCATTTGTTCATGTGGAAAGAAATGATGGTATTGGCTTTCTCCATTGCCCTCTCTCAGTTCCAGCAGCAAGTTACAAAGCATCAGAAGATGGCAGCTTCATTCCTAAAGTTAAAAGAAGTTAAGATTTCCAAGACTGTGACTCTCTTGCTTCTTAATGTTTGTAATAAATTTATGTTTAAGCCTAGATATCTAAGAATTGTTTCTAAACATTAAGTAAATTACTTTAGCAATCACTATGCAGTATTTTATTGTTTTAGAAACTGATAAACTAAGTATCAATTCATGAAAACTGTTATAAACATTCTCCTTCAGAGGGACAAATCATGCACAATTGGGAGTGAGATTTCTTATGTCCTTTTTTCCTTTCTTCTTTTTTTTTTAATTCTTAAAATTTTGAGTTGGACCCTGGGCCTTTTTCTATCTCATGGAAACTATAGTCAATATTTTAAAGTATGTTCTCTTATAGATTTAGCTTTCATATACATCTAAATTATTCTTCCTCAATTGCTTCTTTTTTAAGTTATTATTATTATTATTATTATTATTATTATTATTATTATTATGTGTCTGTGTGCATGGATGGATGCATGCATGTCACACACAGCATGTATATGGAAGCCAGAAATAATTTTCAGAAGTGTCCTCATTCTGCCTTATGATCTGTGGACCAGTGTCATGTTGTAGGCAAGAATTTTTACCTCTTGAGTCATGTTACCAGCTCTCAGTCTTTTCTTTTCCATGATATTTTTGATTATTCTTCTCAAGGCAAATAAATACATATAAAATGCTTTTTGTCCTTTGCTCTGACACCTGTAGTGACTTCTTATTTTCTAAATCAGTGGGTCTCGATTTGGACTAAAGCTGTAGGTATAGTTTTTAACCAGCTCACACATGATGTTGAAACATACTGCTATGTAAGAGTAGTTGTTCTGAAGAAGAACCTCTGGAGAATGAGCCAAGTCCTCCATGGCCTTGCCCACTTAGATTCACCACACTCTCATCACTCGTGTCTACCCTGACGTCTGCTTCCCATCATATGACCTCCCTTCCAGTCAGAATACCTTCCTGAGTTTAGTAAAAGACCCAACCCAGCTGAGGAGTGCCTTTGCATGTGAAGCTGCATCTGCTTAATGGTTCCTGCTTTCTGAATTGCTTCTGATTAGTTATCTATTCAAGCTTTCCCTGGTACACTGAAGAATGAAGGAGAGTTATTAGAGGCGAAGTAACTGTTGAATCTGAACGGTTTCTTTCCTTCCAGAGACTTGCTTTCAGCTTTGAACTAAATGTATTGAAAACTTCATACTAAAAAATACTGCACACAGTCATACAGTGTAAGTATATTCATGCCACTTTCAGACAGTGCTGTTGTCTTACAACATGAACCATTTAGAAACTAAAAAAATTAAAGATCCTAAAAGCCAGAACAGAACTAAAACCACAATGTTCATAAATTTACCTACTGGAAATAGTCAAGTCTTATTTAAATAGAAATAAAACTATTTGCTTAATCTTCTATACAGAGTAGTAGAATGAAAAATTTAGATAAGGGGGTTTTATAAAAAAAATGTATAAAAGAAATAGATATTACCAAACTATCACTCTAGATATAAGAACTGAGAACTGAAAAAGAAGAATCACTCTTTCCTTTGGTTCTGGTTAGCCAGCACAAGGGCATGCATATGTTCTGCAGGCCTTGACTACTGCTGAGCTATCTCCATCCTGAAAAGGGAATCAAAAACAAGCAAGAGCTCAGAAAATCCCCCAGCATCTTAACCTTCATTATAGCTTTCTGAGTTTATTCTTTGTCCCCAATCTTTAGTGCCAATGTTTGTGTAAAGCTTGCTTGGTAAAGAGTAAAACCCAGGCTGGAGAGATGGCTCAGTGGTTAAAAGCACTGACTGCTCTCCAGAGGCCCTGAGTTTAATTCCCAGCACCCACATGGCAGCTCACAACTGTCTATAATTCCAGTTCCAGGGAACCTGACACCCATGGCAAGACACCAATGCACATAAAAAGCAAAAGAAAGTATAAAACCCCAAGCAAACTCCACTGCTTCAGAATGGCCACTCTGAAGTATTGAGTGACCACCTTAATCTAGTTGAGTGATGTTTTTTTATTAGTGAGTTCATTACAATACAGTAATTTTATTTAAGTGTATTTTTGTTTTTCTTAAATTTAAATAAATGGGTAAGGTCTGTTTCTGTTTATCAAGCAATCTGGGTGCTGTAATTATATCAGTCTTCAATGCTGCTTGTTTTGACGATGCTGACTATTAAGAAACATTTAGCTCATGCCAAATATCTTCTGCTGATGAAGTTAGGAAACTCAAACATTTAGGGAAGATACCTAATTGAAGTTATTTAAATAATAATTACAAAAGCTGAAATTTCACTGTCAGGGTTAGATTTTCATATCCAGTCTCTGTAGTTCCTGTATGTATTGCTATTACTTGATCAAAAAAGAGGCTGTGCTGGTGTCTCTTAAGTTCCTAAAGGATAGCAGGCAATCAGCATATGCTTTTAAACTGCTAGGGTAATTAGCATCACAAAGTACAAGTACTTCAAAGATGAATTGAAAATATTCAAAGATACTCTTTGGATCCAGAGAGCCATTACAAATGCATTGTTTTGAGTTGAGAGTCTTGAGTAGAGCTGAAGAGAAATGTGTAAGTCCACTCTTAGAACTAATGCTCTCTCCATGTGTCTCTTTACAAGGCTATTAATAAATAAAAGGATATTTACTGTATCATTTATCAATCAATAAACCAGTATGTGTCTCCCCATGTTCTATGAGCTATGCTAGAGTATTAATAAAAATCAAGTAGGTTGTCATGGTAACTCCAATTTGAAGTCACACAGTCAGAAGTAGAGGTAGTAATCCACTACTTACAATCAGAATCTGAAGAGGGCAACACTCAGGGTATTGAGACCTTAACCTGTGGGACCTGGTTCTAACCATCAGTTGATAATGACGGAAGTAAATTGAGTTAAGATATTCAGTTGGTAGCCACCAGAGAATTGCTTGGTGTCTGAAAAAATATTCCAAAAATTTGGCGATGTGTAGTGACCTGCATTATGTTCATGCTGACTGTGTAAGAAATGAAAATGTCTTTGTTTTTATGACAAACACAAGTTTCAGTCACCAGAAAGGAAATGTGTGGTAATAGTACAGTAGAATATTACGATCAACTTCCAAATAAAGTAAAGTGAGGGCAGACACTGGAGCTATAAGACAGGGTTCTCTAACAACACACCCACATTTCCTATTGCCACTTTATGTAATATTTATATTTATATCTTCACCCTGCTATCTCTGGTTAGGTAGCTGATGCAATATCAAGGTATTATTTTACTGTAATAGAATATTACCTCTTCAGTCTCTCTTTAGTTTTCTTTCTGGGCATAAATGATAAAAATGTTAATTTTGCAGACGTTTAGCCCATGGCCACCATGAGTTGAAAATTGTCCAAGGCTGGAATTTAGCCCTTTTGTACAAAAAAGGTTGTTCTGAAGATGCTGATAAAATGATGAGCATATACTGTGTTTTATGACAAAATATGGAGAACTTTGCTCTTAATCAAATTTCCTGGTTGTTTTATGCTGACATTAATTTATGCTGATGCTCCCAAAGAGCTTTTCAATTGCCTCTAATTTTCCTAATTTTTACTGCTGTTTTTATCGTTTCTCTAGTCCCAGATATCTAATCAAACCAGCATACTGAAAGATATAAGTTAATCTTTTTTACCTTTGTGGTAGTTCTGGAAGTTTTAAAATATAATGTCTTTTTATTCTTGCTTAAGAAATCTAGAATATTCTATTCCAACTATTTCCTTTTATTAAAAGATGGTATTTCTATCATGTATGGGACTCAGTTCCACTCAGGCTGGCTGGGACATTGCCTGGTGTAGCATAACCAGGTCCTGCGTGTCATGGGAGATGGTTCATGAGAAGACTTTAGAGTGACAATAGACAGCCAAAAGCAGAAACATGTGGATTTATTTGAAAAAATAATATATTTATATTTTGGCTTTTCCCATTCTTCTCATGAGCTTCCTGTGTTTACAGTATAAACTTCGGAGCACTTCCAAATCTAGAAGTGAGATTAGGGAGTAACCATTGAATTTCCAAATGGGCCATCCTTTTTTTAGAACCCAGATTTAATACCTATTGATCACAGAGCAGGCAATACCCTTAGAAATAGGAATGCAAGTGTGGTCTACATAAGTAGCAAATGTCCTAGGTGTCTACACATCTTTTCAGGAAAGTGCATTTCAGAATATGTTGAATGCTAAAATCTTCTGCCTTTCATCACAATGATCCAGAACTGAAAAATGGCAGAGAGCTACAAACTATTTTTGTGATGAATCTACCATGAATTGCAAATGTTAACTATTTCCAATGCTGTCTTGGGAGTCTACTCTTCTGGTTAAAAATTTCACAACTGGGCCTTGGTTGTTTTAAAAGATTCACTTCATATTTCCAGGTATCATAGGCCAGTCTTGTTATCAGGTGAAATCATTTGTAAAGTAAGTGAATATTAATGTTGGGAACTTTATTGGCAAAAATAGCTTCAATGTAGAATGCTGGTTTAATATTTATCATCCACCAGTATAGTATATCTTTGGAGGGACCTTGGAGGCAGCTCAGTGGGTAAGAATACTTGTTCTCCAAGCAGGAGGACCTGAGTTTGAATCACCCACATATCGCTGTGCATTCCTGTAACTCCAATATTGAGAATAGTGACAGATAGACCCTGGGGGCCAGAGGGCCAGCTTGCTTAGCCAGAATGGAGAGCTTCTGGATCAGCAAGAGAGAGAAACTGCCTCCCAAGACAAAAAGTTGTAGAGTGGTGTAGGGAGATATTATACTCACTTTCCTTCTCTGATCTGTGTATGTATGAGTATAGATGTACATGCCTGGATACACACACACACCACACCACATAACATACATACATAAACAAGCATATCATTTGAGCCTACATGTTGAAATGTAATTAATAAATTTTGGTGAATATATTATGAGATGTGTTTTTAAAAATGAATGAGACATTGGAAAAATGCATATGAATGTGTGAGTGTTAAGAGCTCTAAAGACCTTAAGAACCTGAATTATATTTGGTAAGATACCAACTTGAGCTAAAATGCATTAGAAAAAAAGAGCTCCAATCTTACAGTAGCAGGCACATAAACTCTTTTTTAAAAATTAAAACAATACATAACCATTATCATATACATTGTATAGGACTTATAGAAAACCTTTCAATTTTAAAGATGAAGAATGACCCTTAGGCTTCCATAACCCCATTGCCACATGCTGATTCCAGACATTAATACTGATCATAGTTTTGGTATGGTATGTCTTTTGAGAAGTACAATGTGATCATTGCCTTGAGAAAAATACTGCTGCATGCATATGGGTTCCTACACTCCATACAACACTATAATTCAGCAGATATGAGTAATGAATGAACAGTGATTTTATTTATTTCTGCTTGGCTAATTTACTTGCTCACTTATTACCACCTGGAGTCTTAATGTATACTATAAAGAGTTAAAAATCTGATCAATGCATTTTTAGATAAGAAGGAAGCAATAATTATCTTGCAACTATTTTTAGGGAACAATATTTTAAAAATCATCTGTAGAGATGTAGATTCTTTAACCATAAAGAACTAATTTTGCAACTATATTTGTATATACAAAAATAATTTTTCATGTAATTTCACGGAAACCACAGTTTCCCTAAAGTTTAAGGTATTCCTTGCTTATACAATTCTGCAGCAATAATTTTGGACTATATGTACAAACATGGCAGGTTACTTACATTTGTACTATTTCCCTCACATGTATGTACTAGAAAAACTGCAGTATTCGTCTTTTGGAGTTATATATGGATGAATAGTTAATATATGTCAAAAGATAAGTTCCATGTAGGGCTTAAAGCAGTACTCTATAAAACTTTTATTTATTAGTTTATTTTTATCACTGTTGCTCTAAATGCTATATTTAGAGAAAAAGGTAAGAGCAGCTTTTCTTGAATCCCCATTGTGAAGATGTGAAGTTGGAGCTTGGTCTTGTGACTTGAAGTTGGGGGTGGTGGAGAGGACAACAAGCAGAGTAGTTTTAAGACACTATGATATAATTTTGGAAGCAGGAACTTTCCATGGGTTCGTCACTAAAGTACATTTAAAAGCAGAAATTCCTGCTAATCAAAGCAAGGGACATCTGGCAGAATGGGTGTAGACCCTCTAGCAGGTGATAAGCATTTTATACTGTACTGAGTGTGTTTGAGATGCCATCAAAGAGGACTCCTTTTCCTGAATGCAGTTTCTTACCCAGCTCCCTTTATATTTACTTTTCACACGCCAAACAAATGACACAGTGAGAGGCAAATTGTTCAAGCTCACTACTGGCTGAAGGGAGTTGAGAATAAGTGATAGAGTGGAACTAATACTTTTAAAGCAGCATCTACGAACCTGTGAGGAACTACTCTAAAATTACAACATCACATGGAAGAAGAAATTAATGACTAAAGAAAAAAAAAGACTAAATGCAGTGAAAGTACTTGGTCTCACAAATGGAAATATCAGGTCACCAGAAAAGTGTAAAAGATTCTCACCAATAGCCTGTTATGAAGGTGTATTGTCTTTTCATGCACCAAACTGTGGGGAAGTAATGCACTGAAAAATGTCAACATACATTTCCCTTTGAGATACACGAATCCTGGCAAGCCAGTGGCATTTGTCTCTGTAGTGAAAAAGGTGACTGGAAGTGGAGGAGAGTTACGAGGTCTTCTCTAGGATGAATGAGGTTATATTCAGTTTTCACTGTGCAAAAGTATTCTGCCAGAAGTTTCCTTCCTCTGCCTACATATCAACAAGGAACCCAGAAAGGCATAGCTCTTAGGACTGTCTCACAGTTACAGAAGATACACCTTGTGTCTGTGACAACCAGGCTATGTGTAAGGATGGTCTGACAGAAAAGAATAATAGGAAAAAATTTCTCCCCAACACTCCTGGCATTACAATGTGGTTCAAAACAAGAGAAGAAGGAAGATAATACTTTACTTTCTTGATGCTCTTTAAATATTTTTAATATTTAAATATTTTTAATTATTATTCTTTGCTGTGGATATTGCTCTATATGTGAATGTGCTGTTCTGATGGGTTAATAAATAAAGTGCTGATTGGCCAATAGCCAGGCAGGAAGTATAGGTGGAACAAAGAGAGAGGAGAATTCTGGGAACAGGAAGACTGAGTCAGGAGATGCTGCCAGCTGCCACCAGGAGAAGCAAGATGTAAAGATACCTGTAAGCCACGAGTCACATGGCAAGGTATAGATTTATAGAAATGGGTTAATTTAAGATGTAAGATCTAGCTAGCAAGAAGCCTGAGCCATTAGGCCATACAGTTTTAATTGATATAAGCCTCTGTGTGTTTATTTGGGTCTGAGTGGATGCGGGCCCAGGCGGGACTAGCGAAAACTCCAGCTACAATTCTTAATTTTATGAGTACGCGTGAGTGTGCCTGTGTGAGTGAAGGTCTCCTGTGTGGGGGTGTCTTTAGAAGTCACTGGATCTTCTAAAGCTGTAATTACAGGTGGTTGTGAGCCACTCAACTTTGGTTGTGAAAACCAAACTTGGGTCTTCTAGAAGGGTAGCAAAGTTCTTAAGCTCCAAGCTATCACTCCAGCCCCTTGATTAAGACAATAGGCTACACAGGCAAGAGATGTGGGAAGGGGAGAGTTGTTTGAACTTCTTGTTAGGTACCTATGGTGCCTGGCTTCTCCCAGTGCGTGTCAATGTACTGAGAGGCTGACTACTCCATTATGGAGCACAGGCTTTGCCTTTGACTGCTCTACTGATCAGATAATGTTTAAGTTCGATTGACATTTTCGTTTTAAACTTGTGGCTAGTGAGTAGACTCAGGAATGGAGCACAGCTATTGTGAGACTAAAGGAAGATACGACATTAGTTCTCCACATGTCTGATTATTGAAGTGAGGTAAAGCCACTCAACCTCCTTCCCTACACTGATTTACAATTAAAGTTGAAAATTTTCATACAATTGGGATGCTTCTAGCCAGTGTTCCACTTATGTGAAGTTCTAAAAGATGGATACTTCTGATCAAAAAAATTTATTTCAGTATAAGTTTATCCAACATGCAAACAGTGGTAACAATTACATTGAGATGCACTGAGTTCAATCTTAGTTATCTCAGGTATTTTAGTTAGAAAGAACTAAACAGAGAGAAATAATACGTCTTTATCATTTCCAGATTATACAAATTTCTACATCAATAGAAAAGGTATTAAAATGAAAATTTCTAATATGGTTTTCAATGTATTTAACCTTTCAAGTAAAGTCTAGAACATTTTCTAAAGAAATGGACGTCATTGCTTTGCCATTGAGTGAGTAAATAATTGCCTAGCCATACTCATGCAAGCAACCCTCCTTAAATACAGTGGGGCACACACACACACACACACACACACACACACACACACACACACACACGAAACCTGGAGGAATATTTGTTGGGTATCAAGAAGAAAAGTGGACACTGGAGGGATAAAGTTCATTATCTATGTGTTGTGAAAGAATAAAAAATTAAAAAAGAAAACAGGAATGTCAAAATGCATTTAGCTATGACTTTTTCCATAAATAATACCTGAGAAATTTTATTTCAGTTTATTATTGCTGTTGTTACACAGAAAGATCTCATTATGTAGTTTTTTTGGGGGTAAATTGTGTTGAAATTTGAATTAGGGCTTGTTCATATAAAATCATGCTCTCCTTCAGCCTTTCATTTTTAAATTAAAAGTTGTGTATGTTTGGGGACATGGCGGTAGCTCTTGGTGCTCTTCTGCAAAGGCAGTGGCTATGGGAAAGTGTCCAACTCTTCCTTTTCCCCCCCTCCTCCTTCATTCCCCCTTCTTTTCCTTCCTGGCCTCTCTTCTCATATCCTCCTTCTTTCTTTCACATAATTTTGTGATGTTACCCAGACTGGCCTCAGTCTCAAATCCTCCTGCCTTAGCTTTACTAGTGTTGAGTCTAGTAATAAATGGCTAATACCTGGCTCTCCCTTCACCATTACTACTAGGCGAAAGTGAATATCTTAGAACTAATAAAGTATCTCAAAGTAAACATGCATGCTTCCAGTTGTGACTAGACTTTACTAAATGTGCCATGGCATGGGTGGGAATATTTATACCTGCAGCCATTCCGTCTACTAAAGCTTGTATGTCCACTGGTACCCACACTGAGAGAGATGTGAGAATTCTGGTCCTACCACCAACCCACTGTCAGCTGTAAATACAGTCCTTACCATTACAAACCTCTGCTTTTTTATCTGGAGATAATGATGGCACTTCCATTACAAATGGTTGTGGTGAAAAAAAAAATCAGAAGGCTACTAAATTGTTTAGCCCACAGTAAGCTCCCTCCCTGTGGTACTTAATATGAAGATCAGACATCTTAGAATTAGAAGAAACGATGTTGTCATTTATCTCATTGGGAAATTGAAGCTTAGAAAACTTAAATGATTAGCCCAAAGTCACATTAGTGACAAAGACTACCCCATAATCTACTTTTCTTAATAAAATGTGATGCCATTTTTACCTCAACTATTACCCTCTTATTAATTGAATTCTATCAAGATCATGTTTCTGACCTAGAAAATGATTACATTTCTCATTATGGTAAGAACATATCTTGGTAATCTTATTTTACATAGGAGATTTATATTAGTATCCTCTTTTGTCTAGACTGAAATTTGTTCAAAAGCAAATGCATTAGCAAAGCATAATTGACTTAAGGGCCAGATAACTAAGTTGAAAACAACTTGATTTCCCTGGCGTACACTCGGAGCTCCACTCTAGCAATCAAGGGTAGTATATTTAAATGTGATTTAATAGTACTTACTTGACATATTATTTAATTTATTGCATCATGCACCCACACAATTCCTTCACTGTGGTGCAGATGCACATCTACTGACAAAGTGCTGCTATGTCCGCTCTTCCTAGAGATTTGGGACATGTTTCCCCAATTATTTATATCCATTTCTTTTCATACCATGACAATTTTGAAATAAAATGGCATTTCTTACTTTCCTGTGTGGAAAGACACATGTATTCCTTTATGTTCAATGTAATCAAGATGAAGTAGAGCTTAGTATAAAATTCCTTCCATGTTCAGAAGAAATTACCGTGTAGAATAAAAGTCTAAAATGAAATCATAACACTATGTGAGTGATGGTCTAATTGCTTTCTTTTTTTTTTTTACCATTTTTTCCTATTATTTTATTTTACAATACCATTCAGTTCTACATAACAGCCACAGATTCCCTTGTTCTCCCCCTTCCTGCCCCACTCCCCTTCCTCCCAGCCCAGCCCCCATTCCCACCTCCTCCAGGCCAAAGCCTCCTACCCAGGACTGAGACCGACCTGGTAGACTTCGTCCAGGCAGGTCCAGTCCCCTCCTCCCAGATTGAGCCAAGTGTCCCTGCATAATTCCCAGGTTTCAAAGCATAGGGACAAATAGCCAAGTGAATGGAAACACATGAACTAATTGCTTTCTTAAAAGTATTTCTGACAGTGCTGATTTAAAACAAAACAAAACAAAACAAAAACCCAGCCCTGTGAAAAGATCTGCATGTCTGAAAAATATCAGCAGTTATAAAACATAGAGTGCTTATTACAGGAATTTCTTGGCCTTACATTTCTGAGGGGAGGTAAAGTATTTAAAATGAAATACAAACAAGGTAGGGTGTGCCTAAAAGTCTAGGGTCCTCTTGTACTGAGTAGCCCTTGCAGCTTTGAGTAGATAGCTTAACCTCTCTGAACTTCTGGTTCATTTTCTCTCTAACTATAAACAGTAATAGCTATCTAAGCATGATGAGATCTGTATGTCTTTGTCACCCTTTAAAGAAAGCTGTGCCAAGTTCAGCTTTCTTGCCCTTTGCCCTTGCTCCACCATCAACACTGGTTTTGCCTAGGATTTCTTTGTCACATCTTCTTTAGTTAACTCATCATAGCATGGCCTTCATCCCGTTTTTCATTCACAAATTGCTACTCCCACTTTTCTTTTCCTAGCTAATTGAGATTTCCCCCTCTTATGGGACCACATATAAGAACTGAGCATGTTAGAAAACTATCACTTAAGTTCAGACAGAAAATATGTGAAGGGAAAGGTATAATAGTTTCCAGTACTTCATGGAGGGAGCGTAGAAGAATCCCATCCCAACACCCAGCAAAATGCTGATCAAATTAAAGAACATCTGTTCTTAAATTCCTGAGTCTGGTGATATTGTGTTCCCCCAAATATTGTGCAGCCTAATAAACTTTTCTGGTGTCAGAGAACAGAACACCCACTAGATATAGAGGCCAGAAAATGGTGGCACACACACCTTTAATCCTATCAGTTGGGAGGCAGAGATCTATCTGGGTATCTGTGAGTTTAAAGCCACACTGGGAATAGCCAGGCATGGTGACTCACGCCTTTAATCCCAGGAAGTGATGGCAAAAAGCAGAAAGGTATATAAGGCTTTAGGATCAGGAACTGGAGTTGGTTAAGCTTTTAGGCTTTTAGCGGCAGTTCAGCTGAGAGCCATTCAGATGAGGACTCAGAGGCTTCCAGTCTGAGGAAACAGCATCAGCTGAGGAATTGGCAAGGTGAGGAAGCTGTGGCTTGTTCCGCTTCTCTGATCTTCCAGAATTCACCTCAATACCTGACTCCGGGTTTGTTCTTATTAATAAGAACTTTTAAGATTTGTGCTACACATGAGAGACATGAGGTCACAGGTCAAATCATTGTTCCTGGTATTGCAGAGACAACCAGGTGGACTGGATCACCACTAATTGGAACAGAAACTGTAGAGTCAAAACCACAGAGCGCACCAGTTGTGGGAGCCTGGACAGTGAAGGCTGTATTGCTGAAGTGTCACACTAGACGTGTGTGAGAGATAAGAACTTCAGCAGAACCCAGTCACAGGGGAAGGTTCAACTCTCCTGAGCTTGGCCACCAGAACTTCAAACAGCATCTCACAGTAAATGCTACCAATCCTTGCCTTGTATTGAGGAAAAGAAAAGGGAAAGGAGCCATTTGGAAATTCATAAGAACATCCTGTTCTCAGCAAGAGTGACTTTTAGGATAAACTACTTAGCCAGAGCCTGACCTCCTGTGGTTTCCTAAGAACCTGACCCAACCCACAAGCAGGAGGCGAATGCCCAACTGAAGTCCCTTGTCACATTTCACTGCACCTAAGGTGAACCAAACTGAAGCACATTCGTGAAGCCTGCAGTTAGTCACAGGTTGCCCATGGGACTGAGACCTGCCGCAGTATGGGCAGACTCCACAGAACTATCGACCGTGTCCCTTTTCCAGGATCTGGACATCTTACTCATGAAGGCTCTCCTGGTGTACTGTACTTTCTTTTATGCAAGATGCTGTGTCTGGCCATTGACAAAAATGCAAAGCCACATGGAAAAACAAACCATGGTTTGAAGGGACTGAACAAAAATCATCACCAGACACAGCTTGAGCAATAGTGTTGGAATCATCAGCCTGGACATTAAAATAACAAAATAGATAGCATAAAAACACAACAAAATAGATAGCATAAAAGCACAGATGGGAATTTCATGGGAAAAAAATTTGTTGTTTAGCTTGAAGTTTTTTAGAAACAGGGTCTTACTACCCAGGCCTGGAGGCCTGGAACTTGCCAGCCTCTACTATTCAGTGCTGGAATTGCATGTTTGAGCCACCATAACTGTTGTGGTTTTTTCTTTTTATTGAAAAACAGGTTTAATTTGTACAATATGTCTTGATTACTCTTTCCTCTCTTAATACTATTCCCAGTATCTCTCCACCCCAGCCCATCCAGTGGACCCCCTTTATGCCTCTCATTAGAAAACCAGCAAAATATTTTATTATTATTATTGTATAGGGGAATATGATATGATATGATAAAACAAACACAAACACACCAGGATAGGAAAAAAGCAAACAGAAGGAAAAGAGCCCCTGAAAAGGCACAACAAACAGATACACACTCAGAGACCCACTCATGCACACACTCAAAAATCCCATAAAAACAGAAAACCAGAAGCCATGATAGAAATATAAAGAACCCATATGGTAAATAAAAGAGAAAAATAAAAGTAAAAGAGATAAAATTGTAAAGAAAAGAAAGAGCCCTGACACAATATTATAAGACGATATCCTCCAGAGGCGCCACTGAATTTGTTTTCCATTGGCCATCTACTGCTGGGCATGTAGCCTACCTTAAGAATAGTTTGTTTCCCCAGTGAGACTCCCTTGGAGAAAGCTAAATTTTCATTTACAAGTGGTTATAAATTGTAAGTGGCTTCTGGGTCAGGGATGGGGACATGTGTCCACTTCTCCTTTCAACTCTAGGATCCCATCTGATGCAGACACTTGAAAGCCCACCCTGTGCATGCTGCCTCAGTCTCCCTCTGTGAGTTCATCTGTGCTTCAGTTCTGTTGTGTTTAGGTCTTTTTCCTTGGTGTCCTCCATCCCCTCTGACTCTTAGACTCCTCCTGCCTCCTCCTGGACAGGGTTCCCGGAGCCCTGAAGGGAGGGATCCCACTTAGGGCTGAGTGTTTCAAGGTCTCTCACTCTGCACATTATGTGGCTGTGGGTCTCTGTGTTTGTTTCCATCTGCTGCAGTAGGAAACTTCTGGGATAAATGCTGACCAAGGCACTGACCTATGAGTATAACAAAATGTCATTGGAAGTCGTTTTATTGTTAATGTCCTTTAGTAAAACAGTAGTATTTGGATTTACCCCAGGCCCATGAGTTATCTAGTCTCAGGATTTTGGTCACTGAAGCCAGTGTTGAGTAGGGCTCCAATGCAAGGAATGGGTCTTAAGTCAAATCAGATATTGGTTGCTTACTTCCACAAGCTTTGTGCCATCAATGCACCAGAATATCTTGCAGGCAGGACACCATTTTGGATTAGTGGGTTTGTGGCTGAATTGGTTTTTACGTTTCTCTTTCAGTAGCATGCAGAGTACCTTCTGGTACGGAGAACAAAAGCCCACAAAAGTGAAAGCTTTAGGTAGACATCAGCTCAACTTCTTCATGTTCAGTGAGTTGTGTAGGTGTTGTCTTTCAACAACTGAGTTATGCTGTCAGTTTGTGGACAACATATAGTCTTGGCAACAGCCTAAGCTGTTTGGGAATTCCTATGGAACTCCTTCGGCCAACTCAATGAGATGTAGCCCATTCTTGGTTCTGGAAGCGTTATTTCATGACAGGAGGTGCCTTTTGGGGTTCTGTCTCCCCCAATATTTCTTAATTTCACTTATACGGCATTCATATATGTATGTATTTTAGGAAGTTTCTGCTGTATTAGGTTTCCATACTACCCCTCAAATGGTCCTTAATTTTAACTGTTTCTCCTCTCAATACCTCCCTTATTTGCCTCTTTCCCCCCATCTCTGCATAGTCCTCCAGCTCTGGTTCCATCTCTCTTCCTCCAGTTGATCAATAAGTGTCTATTCTATTTCCCTTTCCTGGGGAGACCTATCTATCTCCCCTAGTCCCTTAATAAATATCTAACCTCTGTGGTTCTACAGATTGTAGCTTGGTTATCATTGACTTAAGAGTCAAAATTTCATATAAGTAAATACATAGCATATTGTCTTTCTGGAACTAGGATACCTCAGTCAGGATGATTTTTTTTTCTAGTTCCATTCATTTATCTGCAAATCTCATGATTTTATTAACCAACTGATTAATCCCCCATTGTATAAATGTACGACAGTTTCTTTAGCCATTTTTCTGTTGAGAGACATCTAGATAGTTTCCAGTTTCTGGATTTTATGAATGAACAGCAATGATCACAGTTAATGCTGTTGCTCTGTGGTAGGATGAAACATTCTTTGGGTATGTGCCCAAGAGTGGCATAGCTGGATCTTAAGCTAGTTTGATTCACATTTTCCTGATAAATCACCACACTGATTTCTGGTAGTAGCTGTATAAGTTTTCATTCCCACCAGTGATGGATGAGTGTTCCTCTTCCTTCACATCCTTGTCAGCATGAACTGTCATATATTTTATTGGCTTAGATAGAATATATATATTTTATTGGTATAAGATAGAATCTCAAAATAGTTTTGATTTGTATTTCCCTGGTGCCTAAGGATGTTGAGCATTTCTTTAAGTGTTCCTCAGCCATTTGAGTTTCCTATATAGAGAATTATTTGTTTAGATTTACACCACCTTTTTAATTTGTGTTGTTTTCTTGATATACAGTTTTTGAATTTTTTTTTTTTTGAGACAGGGTTTCTCTGTGTAGCTTTGCGCCTTTCCTGGGACTCACTTGGTAGCCCAGGCTGGCCTCGAACTCACAGAGATCCGCCTGGCTCTGCCTCCCGAGTGCTGGGATTAAAGGTGTGCGCCACCACCGCCCGGCTCTAGTTTTTGAATTTTTTATAAATGTTTTATATTAGCCCTCTCTCAATACATAACTAATTAGAAAAAAAATTCCAATTTGGCAGCCTGTCACTTTGCCCAAATGGTAAGGTCCTTTGCCACATAGAAGCTTTTCTGTTTCATGAGGTCTGAAATCTATCTATCTATCTATCTATCTATCTATCTATCTATCTATCTATCTATCTATCTATCTATCTCTTCATTCATTCATTTATCATTTGTTTGTCTGTTTGAGACAGGGTTTCTGTATGTAGCCCTGGCTGTCCTGGAACTCACTATGTAGATGAGGCTGGCCTTGAACCTTAAGATCCTCCTGTCTCTGCCTTTTGAATGCTGGGATTAAAGGTATGCTCCACCAACAACCAGCTGAAGTCCCATTTATTAACTGTAGATCTTAGTGCCTGTACTATTGGTGTTCTCTTCAGAAGGTCTTTTCCTGTCTCCATGACTTCAAGACTATTCCCCATGTTCTTTTCTCAAAGTTAATATCTGCCATTTTTTGTTCACTTTTTGGAAAATCTTTATAAAATGCTAGATAAACCAATCTATGAAAATGAAGAATGTGTCTGACAACCTCCATAGTTCACTGTTGGGAATCTTTGAGCAGAGGATGTGACAATAGAACCTTCTAAAGCAGAAAAACAGAAAAAGAGAAGAGAAAGAATAGGATGTCCAGAAACTATGGAAAATATACAGAAGTAATAAGAGAGTATGCAGAGAAAAGTAGATTTAAAAAAGAACAAAACAGAGAAGAGAGAGAGAGAGAGAGAGAGAGAGAGAGAGAGAGAGAGAGAGAGAGAGAGAGAGAGAGAGAGAAGACATTTTAGACAGCAATTCAGAATTATCTCCAATTACTATGATGACCAGGACAGAAACCTCAGCTCCAGGAAGGTCAGAAGACAGGAAGAAGGATAAACCCACACACACTGCACTTGCACTTGTCAAAGCAGAGCTACAGAAAGTGAAATGTAAAGAAAAGGCCAGAAGAAAAAGTACTTACCCCATACAAAAGCAAAGATCGCAATATACTAACTTCTCAGAAGTAGTACAAGCAAGAAGAAAAGAGCATTAGGGCCTAGACAGGCAGTTCGGTGACTAAGGATACTTACTGGTCTTGCAGATGACCTGTATTCAGTTCACAGTACCCACACTACTCAGCTCCTAGTTGCCTGTAACTCTAGATTTAGGAGATTTGGTGCACTCCTCTGGCCCTTGCAGTTGCCTGCCTACATGGCATACACACAAACATTCATAGATATACACATAAATAACCTTGTATGTTACTAAAAGAAATTCCAGAGAGAATATTATCTTATCAAATACTCAGATCTTTATTCCAAAAGGAACTGTTGAGAAGACAAACTAAAAGCATTATTTTTTTGCTATTAATGACCTGCCAATATTTTGTTGAAAATAATAGCAATAGTTATATATGCTTATGTGTACATGTTTGTGTGCCAGCATATGTTTAAGTGAAATGAGAACAGTGATGGAAGAAGAAAAGAGAGGAGTTAAGAGTCTTTAATTATTAGAAAAGAACACCACTACACACAAAGCAGTATAATGTGACTTAAAAGCATAATTCATCAACTTATAAATGTCTATTGTAAATTATATAGAAATCATGAAAATATATTTTATCTCTTTGGTTCTGAACTTAACCTTTAATGGCTGAGCCATCTCTCCCAGCCCCAAAATATATTTCAAGAAAGCATAATTGATATGTTAAGAAAGGACAGAAGCCGGGTGGTGGTGGCGGCGGCGGCGGCGGCGGCGGCGGCGGCGGCGGCGGCGGCGGCGGCGCGGCGGGCGGCGGCGGCGGCGGCGCACGCCTTTAATCCCAGCACTCGGGAGGCAGAGGCAGGCAGATCTCTGTGAGTTCCAGGCCAGCCTGGTCTCCAAAGTGAGTTCCAGGAAAGGTGCAAAGCTACATAGAGAAACCTGTCTCGAAAAATAAAAAAAAAAAAAATTAAAAGAAAGGACAGAAAATGGAATCCAAGAAATGCTTAATGAAATCCACAGAATGTGCTGGTAATCTAACACCTGAGAGTGTGAAGAAGCAAGATTATGAGAGTTTCAGCTAGGTGGGCTGCAGAGTAAGACCCTGTCTCACAACAAAACTATGCAGAGAAATAATAGAACATGCAAACATTCACAAAATGTGAATTCACAAAAAGGGGAAGGAAAACAAAGCTGAGAGCAAACAGTAAATGCTGGCAAGCATAGGAAGGTCTCGGGCCACTCCCTCATTCCTGGTGAGCATCCAAAGCATTATAGATGGTTTGAAATAAAGCTCTTAAAAATTTAATACAAAACTGAATGTGTTTCCCACGTATGACCCAGTGATGATGTTTAAACATGGCTGTTAAAAGCTATCCTACCATAGAAGACCATGAATATTACATCATAGTTGAGGCAAAAGAAAAAGATCTTAAAACAGCCTGTATGAGGATGAGAGAGGTCCTTAAAGAAGAAATTAACAAATCCATTAAAGAAATCCAGGAAAACACAAACAAACAATGTGAGGAAATAAATAAAACTGTTCAAGGAATTCAAACAGGATATATAGAGGCATGTTTCACCAACAGAATACAAGAGATTGAAGAGAGAGTCTCAGATGTTGAAGATAAGATTTAAGAAATGGATACATCAGTCAAAGAAAATATTAAATCCAAAAAACTTCTGATACAAAACATCCAGGAAATCTGGGACATTATGAAAAGACCAAACTGAAGAATGATAGGAATAGAACAAGGAGAAGAAACCCAGCTCAAAGGCCCAGAAAATATTTTCAACAAAATCATAGACCAAAATTTTCCTAACCTTAAAGAAGAATATGCCTATAAAGGAACAAGAAGCATACAGAACACCAAATAGATTGAACTAGAAGAGAAAGTTCCCTAGGCACATAATAATCTAAACATTAAAGAAATAATATTAAAAGCTACAATGAAAAAAGACCAAATAACATATAAAGGCAGACATATTAGAATCATACCTGACTTCTCAATGGAGATTCTAAAAATCAGAAGGTCCTGGACAGATGTCTTGCAGGCTAGTCTCTAAGAGATTACAAATGACAATGCAAACTGTTAAACAAAGCAAAACTTTCAATCACCTTAGATGGAGGGAAAAAAATTCCATGAAAAAGCCAAATTTAAACAATATCTATCTACATATTCAGCCCTACAGGAGGTGTTAGGAGGAAAACTCCAATGTAAGGAAGTTAAATACTCCTATGAAAACACAGGTTATAAATAATCTTACATCTAGTAATTCACATGTACACACACACACACACACACACACACACACACACACACACACACACACGGCCATCACCACCCTCAACAATAAAACAACAGGAATCAATAACCATTGGTCATTGATATCTCTCAATATCAATGGTCTAAATTCCCCACAGACTAACAGAATAGATGTGAAAACAGGATCCATCCTTCTGCTGCATTCAAGAAACACACTTCAACATCAAGGACAGACACTGGCTTGTAGCATGAATCTTAAAAGTTCTTATTAATAAAATCAAACCTGAGCCAGGTATTGGGGTGAACTGGAAGATCAGAGAACCAGAACAAGCCACAGCTACCTCACCTCGCCAGATCCTCAGCTGGTCTTGTTTCCTCAGACTGGAGACCTCTGAGTCCTCATCCAGAATGGGTATCAGCTGAATGGCTGCTAGAAGCCTGAAAGTTTAACCAGCCAAATGCTTAACCAGGCCAAATGCTGCTAGTTTCTGGTTTTCACGCCTTATATATCTTTCTGATTTCTGCCTCACTCCCTGGGATTAAAGGCATGAGTCACCATGCCTGGCTGTATCCTTGAACACATGGATTTCTGCCTCTGGAATGCTAGGATTAAAGGCATGTGCTACCACTGCTTATCCTCTATGTTTAATGTTGTGGCTGTTCTGTCTCTGACCCCAGATAAGTTTGTAAGGGTGCACAATATTTTGGGGAACACAATACCACCTCACAGGCTCAGGGTAAAAAGTTGGAAAGATATATTCCAAGCAAATGAACCTAATAAGCAAGCTCACCAAGAATGAGGGAGTGGCCCTAGCTTTTTCTATCCTTGCCAGCATTTAATATTTGCTCTTACTTTTGTCTTTCTTCATTGCCTTTTGTGAAATTTTATGTGTTCTGTTATTTCTCTGTGTTTTTATTTTGAGGCAGGGTACATTCTACAGCCCAAGCCAGCTGAAACTCCCATGATCCTGCTGCTTCAGACTCTCAGGTGTTGGATTACCAGCATGCCTCATCAGGCTGGACTTTATTTCAGTTTCATTGTATCTGGTTTTATGTTGAGGTCTTTGATACAACTGGACTTTAATTTTGTACTGGGTGATAGATGTGGACCTATTTGAATTCTTCTGCATGCTTCACTCCAGTTTGAGATTCCATCTTACACCTGTCAGAATGGCTAAGGACAACAATACAAGTGACTGTTCATACTGGAAATGATGTGGAACAAGGGGATCACTTTCCATTGGGTGTGAGAGTGCAAACTTGTCACTATGGAAATCAACATGACAGTTCCATAGAAAATTGGGAATCAATCTAACTCAAGACCCAGTTATACCACTCTTGGGTTTATTACTCAAGAACACTTACTTAACCATGTTCATTGCTGCTCTATTCATAATATCCAGAAACTGGCAACATCCTAGATGTCTCTCAACAGAAGAATAGATAAAGAAAATGTAGTACATTTACACAATGGGATATCTACTCAGCTGTTAAAAAATGACATCATGCAATTTTCAAGGAAATGGGTGAACTTGAAAAATCATCCTGAGTGAGATAGCCCAGGATCAGAAAGATAAATATGGTATGTATTCACTTATAAGGGGATGTTAGCCATTAAGTGAATGATAACCAAGCTACAATCAGTAGAACCAGAGGAGACAGATATAGAGAAAGGGACTAGGGTTCCACATGGATCACCCTTGGAGGGGGAAATAGGTCAGAACACTAATGATAGGATCAGGTCTGGAGAGGGAGGTGGGGGGGGTTAAAGAAGGGAATACAGGGAAAGGCAGCTAGAACTGAGTGACATTTGAGGGATGGTATGGAAACCTAGTGATTCTAATGAGGTCACCTAATAATGGGAGTGACAGATTCCCAAATGGCCATCTCTTGCCACCAAACTAGTCTTCCAGTACGGAGACTGGGTTGCACTCAGTTGAGTTGTAGTCCAAGAGGGTTCTAAGACTGTTGCTAAGTCAATGGTTTACTGTCTGCAAAGGCCCTATTGTCAAGGACAACACCCACACATGCTATGGGATATCTTTCTGTATGCTGTGAATATGTGTGGCTCTCATTGGATAATAAATAAAGCTGCATTGGCCTATGACAGGGCAGGATGGAGCCAGGCAAGAAAATCCAAAAGAGATAGTGAGAGAAGAAGGGTGGAGTCGAGGAGACACCAGCCCGCCACCAAAGGAGCAACAAGATGCCAGCAGATCTGTAGCACCATGGCCATATGGCAACATATAGATTAATAGGAATGTGTTAATTTAAGATGAAAGAGCTAGCTAGCAAGAAGATGAAGTCATAGGCCATAAAGTTTGCAATTAATATAAGCCTCTGAATAATTATTTTATAAGGGGCTGCAGGACTGCAGGGCCAGGGAGACTGAGAAACTTCCAGCTACACACACAACTCCTTCAACACGGGAGATGTTGGGCTGTAGCCTACGTGGAGCCTTCATCCCTATGTTCTATGGCCTTTGGTGTGGGAAAGTATACTGCAGGCTGCCAAAAAAGTAACTTGTATACCAACCCAGTCACAAAACTTTCGACCTACAATATATACTGCCTGCAAGATATGCTAGAGCACAGAACTTGTGGGAATGGGCAACTAATATCGGACTTGACTTATGGTCCACTCCATGAGATGGAACCCAAACCTGATGCTTTTTGGGTAACCAAGAACCAGAGACTTGATAGCCAAGAGACCTAAGGTAAAACCAATACTACTGCTCTAAAGAAATATAAAACCAACAACAACAACAATAAAATGACTCCTATACGATGGCTCTGCTATACTTATAGATTGGTGCCTTACTCAGCCATCATCAGAGAACCATCCTCCTGCAGTATATGGGAACAGAGACCCACAACCAGACACTAGGAAGAGAGAAAGAGAGACCTTGGGACACACAGCTCTGAATGGAATGTCTCCATGAAATCCTTCCCCTCAGATCTCAGGGATTCACTTGGAAGAGGAGGCAGAGTGTAAGAACACCAGGAGGACACCAGGAGAACAAGGCCCTGCGAATCAACTGAGCAAGGCTCGTATGAGCTCCAAGAGACTGAAGTAGCAAGAACAGAGCCCACATGAGTCTACACCAGGTTCTGAATATGTATTATGTATTTTTACGGGCCTCTTGAATGTGTGAACAGGTGGGTCTCCAACTCTTGTGTCTGCTTTGGGACTCTATCCCCTCTTTTGGGTTGCCTTGACCAGCTCAGTGAGATTTTTTTTTGTTTATCTTATTGTATTTTATTTTTGTCATGTTTGGTTGTTATCTCTTAGAAGAGCAGAAGGTAATGGTGACCCTTATTCCTCAGGCTGAAAAGTTTGTTTGAGGTGTGGTATTGTGGCAAAGTAGACTTGTGTCATCACAGGGAAAGCAAAGAATATGCACAGTACTGACCCAGATAAAACTCATACTATTAGTTGGGCACAGTGACACACTCTTAGAATCCAGACCTTATCTCAACAATAAAATAAACTGGAACAATTTTTGATATTTTGAGAGACAGAAAGAGAGTGGATCCGGAGGGGAAGGCATGTGAGGAGCAACTGAGAAGAGTGGAGGGAGGGGAAACTGTAATCAAGATATACTTTATGAGAAAAGAATCTATTTTCAGTAAGTGAAATAAATCATAAAAATGCAAATGAGATGTATGCTAAGGTATGAGAATGTTAGTTTGTGTTAGGCAAAATGAGGTTATTGCCCTTATACGAACCAGCCTCCTTTCTTAGGGAAGAGATAAACACAGCAGGTCTTTATTTAGCTTTAACTTGAAGCCTATCAATCCTCAAATGAACTGAGAATTATTTTTCACTCAGTTTTTTACTCAAGCCTGAGGACTTAAGAGAATTCTTATTTGCTTTCTGCTGGGTGGTAAGTTTTACTTATTTATACAGGCAGCCCTCTAGAGGTATCCTGGTGAAATTTACTCAGAGAATCAAAGTTTAGGTACACAAGGGACATTTCTGGAAATCGTTTGTCTGTGTATTCATATTTGTGCTGATACAGGTGCTACGCATGCGTGTGTGCGTGTGTGCGTGCGTGCGTGCGTGCGTGGTCCAGAAGATGTCACAGGAGCAATCCTCCTTGTTGTTTTTGTAGATGGTGTTTCTTTTGGGAGCTCCTAGTAGGAAAGTTTGGCCGTCATTGAGGCCCAGGGGTCTGCCTGTCTCTCATTCCTCCGTGCTGGATCACAAGTGCACCACCATGCCTGGCATTTTATACGGGTGCAGGAGATTAAACTCAGGTCCTCATGACTGCATGGCAAGCATTTTACTGACTGAGCTTTATCCCCAACCCTCTTGGGATCTTGGAATCATTCAGTTAGAAAGAGGTTTTATGTGTGCGTGTGTTTAAGAGGAGAAGAGCAGAAGGTAATGGTGAGCCTTATTCCTCAGGCTGAAAAGTTTGTTTGAGGTGTGGTACTGTGGCAAAGTAGACTTGTGTCATCACAGGGAAAGCAAAGAATATGCACAGTATTGACCCAGATAAAACTCATACTATTAGTTGGGCACAGTGACACACTCTTAGAATCTAGACCTTGTCTCAACAATAAAATAAACTGGAACAATTTTTGATATTTTGACATAAATCTTTTGTAAGTAGGGAGTCAGTACACATCTAGAATTTTCCCATTTTCCCTCACCCCTTTAACCACACCTTTTTGTTCCCCTCCCTTTGCCTCTCAGCCTTCCTTCTGATTTCATGTATCATCTCTATTGTTTTTTTTTCTACTCTTTAGTTATTACTGTTACATGTACACATATATTTAAACACATAAAGACAAACTTCTGGGTCATTTTAGTGTTATTTATATGGATGTTCAGGGTTGACCACTTGACATTGGATAACCAGTTAGCTGGCTCATCCCTGGGGAAGAATCCCTCTCTTGGCCCTCATTAATCACCTGGAGTAGTTCTTCTTGTAGTGTAACCTTTGTTAGATTGTCCCTTTCATGTTGACAGGTCAGCTGGTGCTGTCATCATCCCCAGCTTGTTTAGGGAACCATGTTGGTGAAATGTCATGGGAGCATCTTCTCTATCCTCTACAGAAGGGTCAATCAACAGACAACCTAGTCCTTTGGCTCTTAAAATCTTTCTATCCCCTCTTCCTTGGTGTTTACTGAGCCTAAACTGTAGGGATCTTGTTACAGACATGGCAATTAGAATTGGGCAACTTAGAGTCAATTTTTCCTCTGAATTTTTGTCAGCTGGGGCTTTCTGTAATTATCTCCAGATAATGCAAAAAAAAAAAATGTCTATGATGAGGGGAGAGAGTTAAACTATCTGTGTGCATAAGGATAAGCATTTAGAATGCAATTAGAAATTATAATGTTTTAAGAACATGAAAGTAATAAGTTCTGCTCTGGGTTCCATGATCCCACCAGCCATAGCTAGTTAGCTAAGGTTACAATACCAGGCATGAGTTCCCTTCTATTAAGTGACACTTGAATCTGATTAGACAGCTTCTGGCTACTCACAAGGTATACATGCTACTAGTGGACCTTTGTGGATAGCTTGCTCTTCTGGTCATTCATTGCTGTGGTTCACAGATTTCACAGCTGGAATAGACTATTGATTCCTTTTCTCTCTTGGTGGCTTGAATAGCACCCTCCAGTATTGTGAGAGCTTCCCTGTCTGTTGCAGTTAAATTCTCTCAAATCTTATGTCCAAAGTGTGTGTGGACGTCTTCAGCAACAGAGACTTACATCCAAATTCTGGGGTCAAAGGTACCAGCAATAGTCTATATTGCTTTAAGAGTCTCTTAGACTCCTCTGATCAACAACTCAAAAGGAGGATTCTCATGCTTGGTGCTAAGGTCTTTGTAGGACATACTCTGGCTTTTGCTTGTAGCATTATCACATCTAATGGCATAAATTCATTTAAACTAACTACCTACACACACACAATTATATAATATTTTCTTACATATTTGCTACACTAATAGAAAGGCAGTGCATTGTGGTAGTTTGAATGAGAATGTCCCCCATAGGATCATGTTTGAATGTTTTGTCCCCAAGTTAGTGAAACTGTTTGAGAAGGATAAGATTAGGAGATATGGCATTACTGGAGTAGATGTGTCCTTATAGGTGTGTTGTTGCTTGGATTCTAATGGCTCCCTGAGGGGAAGGGACGAGAAGACCTGGCATCAACAGCTCAGACACTGGGAATCCCTTGAAAGCAAATAATGAACTCATTTGTTCAATAACAGGAAAGGCCTTATATACCCTCCTCCCAGCGCCCAGTCTGTGTGGTTGTCCCTCATTGGCTGGGAACAATCAGGAACTCTCCTGTTGATAGGCCCTCAGGCAGACACCAGGTTGGTTGGCTCTTAAGGAGTATGTTATATGCATGCCTTGGCTACTGGTCTGAGCCAATTTCCTTGACCCTATGGGCCTGTCCAACTACAGTGTGTCACTTGAGGTGAGCTTTGAGCAGACCCAGTCTTATGTGAATCAATATGTAAGCCTTTAGCTACTGCTCCAGTGCCATGTCTACCTGACTGCTATCATGTGTCCTGAATGATGGTCATATACTAATCCTCTGAAGCTTTAGCAAGCCCCCAATCAAATGCTTTCTTCTATAAGTTGATTTGGTCATGTGTCTCTTCATAACAATAGAACAGTGACTAAGACATGCATAGTACTAACTCATACACAATCCAGGATCACTTGTATTTACATTTCATATTTTGAGACAATTCTGTAATCAACTTCATCTTCCCTGTCTAGCCTTTTAAAACTTTAGTTATTGATTTTGTAGAGTTTTCATCATCTAAACTAATTATATCCCATCATAACTTGACTTATATATTTGGGAAAAGAATGATTCAGGTACAGTGTGCCTTTATCAATATTTCATAGCTGGTAACATGATGTCAACAGGACATATTAATGAAATTTAAAAACCATTACTTGGAGTATTCTAAGACTTTGCATTTTATAGTATTTTCCTCGGTAACTACTAAGTGTTAAGGCAGAATATACAAATAATCCCTTTTCTTGTTCATTTGACCATGAAATTCAAAACCCACTTATGATTCTTATTTGCACAACAATATTTTGAGCCCTTTCTTCCTGAAACATTTCATGACCCCAAATTAGCACCAGCCACTTAACCAAAATCCCTAATTCCTTATATTGTTGAATGAAATTTAGAAGCCAAGATCTGAATGCCAGATGTAATCATTACTACAGGGAATCATTGCTGATAGTTCTTCCTACTGGACAGATCCAGTGTAGGTGTATCTGTATTTTCACAGATATGTTCATATATATAATTCTTTGTTATCAGTATATAGTTATGTTTTATTATACTATATGATATTATACTCCCACAAAAGCATCTATATAGATCAAAAGCCATGAGTTTCTAATACATACTTCAATCTCCACTAACATTAATTGCCTTCTATCCTAGCTGCCTTTACCATTTTTCTTTACTGGTGAGGTCTGGCTCTTATTAACTACAATGTCCCTTCTTATGTGTATGATACTACAATCTACATAAAATACTTTAAAAATTGTTAAAGCATAACCCAAGAAAACAAATTTATTAACTGTAGAACAATATTGAAAAATAGGTTTTAAATAATCTTGTTATATTTAGTCAAACACCATTTTCCAAAGTTAGTTAGGGTAGTACTGGCTATAACTTGGATATGAAGCACCTCCATTA
Organism: Peromyscus leucopus; assembly: GCF_004664715.2. Lineage (NCBI taxonomy): Eukaryota > Metazoa > Chordata > Mammalia > Rodentia > Cricetidae > Peromyscus > Peromyscus leucopus. Next base: position 875,178 of record NC_051064.1, on the reverse strand, counting down.
CCCCGACTCCATGGTCTCCTGCTCTGGAGACCTGGTATCCAGTGTAAACAATGTGTAGATGTGAGTTTTTTAGGAAGTGACTTAGTCATCAAGGCTCTGCTTTTATTAGTGGATTCACACACTGATAGGTTAAAAGTTTGATCAACTATTGGGGGCGCTTAAAATGTGGAAGGTGGCAACTAATTGGGGCAAACAGTCCATCACTCTTTGCCCTCCCTCTTCTCTGCATCCTGGCTGCCATAAGAAGAGTTGTTCTTCCTTCTGTCTGCCCTTCTGTTATAGTATCTCCTCCCATTCAGGCCTGAAAACAATGGAACCCTCTGACCACAGACTAGCACATCTTCCTTCAGGTCATTTCTGTCCAATTTTTCCCATACTGGTGAATGAGCTGAAGACTATAGTCCTTGGATGTTACTTCCTTCACTCTGAATATTTCATTGATTTTTTTGTTGGTTTTTATTTGCCTTTTTTGGGTGCTATTTGTATCCCATCTGGATTTCCCCTATGTCCTGATTGATTTTCCGATCATTGTATAATATTTATTTCTGAATTAGCATACAACATGATGTTTCATTCTGGCATTTTCACACCCTCTCTGTTCCACCCCACTCCATATCCCTCCTCCTCCGTCTTTCTATCCTTCTTTGTGGCTCACCCTCCCCCAGACTTGTAACTTCCTGTTCCCTAGGGCACCTTCCACTTTCGTGTCTCATGGAGTCTATGCCTCCCCCGCAGCCTTTTTTTAATGTCTGGGTTATTTCATGTGTCAATATCTCAGCTAATATTTTGTATATTTCCTGTTGAGAATTTTAGATTTTTAAAAAATGGAGTGGGTGTCAAAAACTATGGATGCTCTTTTTTTCTGTATTTGCAAATAATTTTCTCGCATAACATTTTAGTAACTTTTCTTAGTTTTTAAATTTTCTTTTCATCTTGTTCTTTTATTTGATTATGTATATCATACTGTTAAAACATTTTACAATCTATTATATTCCTTTATGGATGATCCTCTGTGTGATTTAGAAAAACTTTATTCACAATGAGATAATAAAATGTAAATAAAATACTTAATTTTTTTAAACTTTCTTTTAATTTATTGTTTGTATTACATTGTGCCCTACCATCCCACCCAACTCCTTCCTCCCAAATAAAACAATATAAAATTTAAGAGAAAAAAGAGGGGGGGATTGAAGAAAGGGAAAATCTCACTATGGAAGCTGTAGTGTGACACAGTGAGTCACGCTGCAAGCTCCTTTAATCCACACATTTTTATATACAGGCATTCATCTAAAAAAATCGTTGGTCTGGTTTGAGGCCCCTGGTCTCTGATACACCATTGACACTGGGCCCTCACTGGGTCTTTTCCTGGACATCCCGTTGCTGCCCTGTGTTGTGGAGATCCTGCAGGCCTGGGTCTGTATGACCACCCCCACCTCCAGCACATCACAGATGGGGTGGATGTTGGGGTGGGCCAGCACATAACCCTGGTTCTGGGCCTGGGTACTTGTAGGGTTGGTCAGCCTACCAGCTCACCCCTGTCTTCACTACCAGGGTTAGCTCTCCAGCATTGCCATGGTTAGTTCACCCCTTGCATGGGCAGGCCAGGTCTCCTGCTTTCACGTCCTCAGGTTCAGGTCTCCCACACCTACACCTTCAGGGCCAGCTCTACTGTGTTACCCAGGTGAGGTGTAGGGACCACTCTCCCAAGTGCTGTAGCTGATGAGTGGCCGGGACAGCTCCCCTGCTCTTATGACCTCAGGGCCAGCTCTCCTACCTGCCTCAAGTGTTGATGGGGGAAGCAAGACTTAAAATTATTTTGTCTCACTGATTTGAAAAAAAAAGTTTGCACCATATTCTGAATATTCTCATTAACATGAACATGTTTTTGAACACATTTTGTTGGAAGTTCTCAGTGTAGTATGGGGACACGTGAGAGTCCATTAGAACTTTTAATATATACCCTGAATCAAACTTTTCCTAATAAAAATACCACTATGCTATTAGTTTTTTCACTGTCAGGAGTGTTCAATAGAATTTTCCAGAAACTATGAACATGACCTAGGATATCTCGATAGTTTTAAACTAGAAGTAGTATAGGAAGAGTCTTCTACTGCTAGTACTCTGCATTACTAAATATCAATGCCGGCACACATACATGTTACACAAACCCTCAATTGCTGTAGTTTCTCTAATGAGTTGTATATTTATTAGATGACTTACATTAGTTGTTGGCTAGTTTTCTAAGGCTTCTATCCATTAACTGGAGGAAAGAGTGTACAAGAAGTTGTATGCTTAGCTGCTACAAGTTCCTGAATGCAATGGCCCTGTCAAGGATACTACATTTTTCAGAGGTCTTCCCTGATATTTCTCTCCCATGGTTCTTCTGCCCTCTCTTCCACACTGTGCTCTGAGCCTTAGGTGTAGTTGGTGATAGAGACATCCCATTAGGGGATGAACATTCCAGTCATTTATTCTCTGCATTTTGGAGAGCTGTAAGTCTCTATGTTAACTGCTATGTACTAAAGAAATAAGCTTCTCTGATGAAGTGTGGGAAATGAACTGTTCTGTGGGTATACAGATAAGCTTTTAGAAGACAGTCATGCTGTCTATTTAACAACAAAAAATGCTATTAATAGATTCTTTTCTAATACATATGATCTACTCAGCCACAGGTTCTTGTTCAGTTTTATAGCACCAGGTATGTGCTTGATACTTGGAAAGGGCCTTAAACCCAATCAGAAAGCTGTTGGTTATTCTGATAACATATATGCCACTAATGCAACCATGGATGTATCTTGCCAGGCTGGTCATTACTGAAGTTTTCAGAGCTCACAACTGAGTGAGACTATTCGACTATTCCCCAGCAATGTGCATATCTCCTTCTAGAATTATGGAGGCTCTCCAGTAGGGAAGAAGCCTCTAGGTCAGTCCTAGTTTGATTATTCCATGTTCTGTAACCAACATTTATGATATCTTACCATTAAATTCAGAATCTTGGGACTAAGAACATGGTTTAGTACTTGCCTAGAGTGAATGTGTGATACTAGTCAGTGTGATACTAACTAGTATCACACATGTACACCAAAATAGTTTATGGAGACATTTTTATACCTTCCCACTAGATTCTAAACTACTGTAGTCTGAATGATTTGTAATAAACAGAGTACAGAAAACTAGAACAGAAAGATGTAGATCCCCTTTTATATATAACTAAAATTTAAACTACCAGGAAGATGAAGTGTAGTCTGCATTAGTTTTGATTATTGACAAATTTGTGAATATTTCTGATTCTTAAGATAGAATTTAATAATATATAATGTAATATCTCAACTTATAATCTTTTACATATGATGCTCTTAAGACTTTTAGAACTCCCCTAAGTAGTAAACTTAAATAGATCAAGAAAATAGAGGTACTGCATAGCAAGGCATGATATAATAATCACATTATCACAGATGTGAGAGCAGTCAAATTAGACCTGTGCAGAGCATAGAAACTTCATAAATAATATACAATAATGATCAGACTTACATATTTAGTTATGATAATGATCATTTAAATTTGTAGATTTATTTCATCCTGTTTTCTGTTAACAGTTCTTTACTTTCTTTTTTTTAATTGAAAACAGATTCTTACCTTATATCGTACATCCTGACCACAATTTCCCTTCCTTCCACTTTTCCCAGCTACACACCCCCCCCACACACAAACACACACACATACACACACACCTAGCCTCTCTTGCAGATCCACTTCCCTTTCATTTCCTCTTCAGAAAAGACCAGGCCTCTAAGAAAGGATAGTCAAAAAGGGCAAAACAAGATACAACAAGACAGAGCTGGGTGGTGGTGACACACGCCTTTAATCCCAGCATGCGGGAGACAGAGGCAGGCGGATCTCTGTGAGTTCAAGGCCCGCTTGGGCCACAGAGTGAGTTCCAGGAAAGGCATAAAACTACACAGAGAAACCCTGTCTCCAAAAACAACAACAACAAAATGATACAATAAGAAAAAAGGAAAAGCCTTCATATGGAGGCTTGACAAGGCAATCCAATAGGAGGAAAAGAGTCCCAAGAGCAAGCAAAAGAATCAGAGACACACTTGCTCCCATTCTTAGGATTCCCCCCAAAACACCAAGCTAGCAGCTATAACATATGCACAGAGGATCTATGCAGACCCTCACAAGCTCCATGCTTTCCACTTCAGTCTCTGTGAGGCCCTATGTGCCCTTGATTCAGTGGGCAGCGATCTCCTGGTGTCCTCTATCACCTCTGACTCCTAATGTCCTTCCTCCCCTTCTTCCACAGGGTCCCCAATCTCTGATGAGAAGGACCAAATGGAAATTTACAATTTAGACTCTCTCTGCATAGTGTCTGGCTGTGGGTCTCTGCACCCAGTCCCATCTGCTGCCATAGGAAACCTCTCTGAAGACAGCTGGACAGGACCTATGAGTGGAGCAGAGAATATCATCAAGAATTCTCTCTCTCTCTCTCTCTCTCTCTCTCTCTCTCTCTCTCTCTCTCTCTCTCTCCTTTTACCAGTTGTGTTTGGTTCTATCCTAGGTCTCTCAGATGGGTATTCACTCTCCAGTTCCTGGCCATCAAGCCAATGCCTGGCACGGGCTCCCTCTCATGGAGTGGGCCTCAAGTTGAACCAAACATTGGCTTATCTCTCCTCCAAGCTCTGTTCCACCATTGCTCCAGCACATCTTTCAGGCAGAAAAGATTGAGGTTGAGGGCTTTGTGGCTGAGTGGCAGTCCAGGTTTCCCTTTCTGTAGTCTGAAGAGTACTTACTCATACCAAAGAGCCTAGAATGCAAGGCTGAAGGCTCCATACAGGTACCAGCTAGACCTCACTTGAGTTCAGTGTATGGATGTTTTCCTCAGCAGTGGGGCCCCACTGTCAGTTCTCAGAGAACAACTTCAGATACAGAGTCTGAACTGTCCATCTTTGGTAGTCAGGCAAGGCTTCCAGGGGTCGAACTGGCTTGCATTTGGTGGAGATTTTGGCCAAAGCCCATCATGGAGATCCCTATCTACAGTTCTTAAAATTACACTTTTCTGTGGGCTATTTATTTAGTTATTATTTATTTATTTTACTAATTTGTATTTCATGCAAAAAATATTGGGTTTTATTATGATACAAACACACTTTGGTCTATTTATTTATTTATTTTACTAATATTTAGTTCATGTAAGAAATATTGGGTTTCATTATGATGCACAGACACATGCTTGCACTTTGCCCATATTCACTCCCTCTGTTTTCCTCCATCACTCTTAATGACTCTCTCCATTTTTCAAACATCTTCCCTATCCCCCTATCACCAAAGTGCACAGGGTCCTTTCTGTAGAAGGATATTTAAAGATAGTTTACTGGAGTCAGAGAGACTAAAAAGCAGGGGAGGCAAGCTGGAGATTTCTGTATCTGAAGGAGGGGGAAAAGGAAAGAGAAGGAAGAGAAAAATGTGTATTTCTAGTGTACGTGAAAAAACATGAGGTGAGCCAGATAAGTGTACCAGAGCTGAGTACCCAAAGCCTTAGAGCTTTGTAACTGTTACTGGGGTGTACAAAAGTGACCTCCTCTCAGGGTGATTTGGGACTTGAGTGAGAGAGCAAAACATTTAACCTTACTCTTCTCATTAGCTAACAGTTACTATGAGTGGTGTAGAAAATGGGATGGGTCTAAGATAAGAAAGAATGAATAATAACTATCAGCCTCCATTACTGTGGGCTCAGCTAATTTTATTATCTTGGGGCCAGATTAATATAGTTCTTGTTGATCCATCTTTTGAGATAAGAGTACAGGGGCAAAACGATGTAGACAGAGAGTGACAGGGAGATGAAGACACAATATGAAATCAGAAAGGAAGACGAATAAGAGAAAAACATATTACCTGATCCTGATGGGAGGCAATTCTATTGGGATTACCATGTTGTCTTGTTTAAAACCAAGGCATCTTTCCCAGCCCTGAGAAAGGAAGCAGATACAAGCCCCCATCCCTAACACAGAAGCTGTCTCCAACTGATAACTGCTTGCAAAAGAAAAATTAGTTTTCTCCAGCTAAATCTCACTGTGTACACAGACAATACTTAAGGGCATGCCCCAGTATTGGGATGGCAACACAAAATGAACTCTGTGGTATTTTTGGAGGTTTTGTTTTTGGCTTGAAATGCTTTGTCTAGGCTTCCCCCCCCCCCCACTTACAGATCTTTTGCTTATGTATTACGGTTTCTCATTTGTTTTTATGGGTTTTCTACATGTGCGAGTGTGTGTGTCTCAGCATCTGTGTGTGTGGTGTTTTTTTTTTGTGTGTGTGTGTGTGTGTGTGTGCCTTTTCTTTGATTCTTATTTTTCTGTTTGTTTGGTTAATCCTATTTTGGTTTGTTTGTCATTTTATCATATTTTATATTACTATTATTTTTTAGGTACCTGTTTGTATTCTACTGAGAGAAAGTTATGGTATGGATTTGGGTGGGTGGGAAAGTGGGGAAGATCTGGGAGGAGAAATTGTAATCAAAATATATTGTATGAAACAAATCTATTTTTTTTAAAAAAATCTATTTTCTACAATTAGAAAGGAACATCTGGAGCAAGTTTGAGCTAGATAGCAAGGCTTTGGAAAAGACAAAGATCTGTTTGACCTCTTGGATTTTCCTCAGATAAAAACTCATTTCAAGTCAATGAAATTACTATCTGAGAGACAGCAATGTTCAGTAGAATACTAGACAGACCTACCACAGGGGACACACAGTGGGGTTGGCATGAGAAGAGATTCTCCCTATCCTGCTAGTGGTTATAAGATAACCCAGGTAATATGGGCTTTTGTATTTTATATTGTCAACCAACAAACCACATATATCATCTAACAATTAATCAGTGTTATAGCTTTCTTCGTAGTGTGTTTTTTTTTATTTCGTCATAAGATTAAAATGATGCATTCTCCACTTAATCAATAAATATGAGTATCGTTTTTATTCACTTGAGGAGTTATTTATCATTTGTATACTCTCACAATAAAGGTTTACTCTTGAGCTGGCTGGAATACCATATTCTCTTCATGCAGCTGTGCTCTAGAAAGAGAGCTCTCTGTCTGTATCCTTTCTCCTTGCTACTTCTTTTTGCTCAGGCTGTTGAGGTGGGGGTTGGGAAAGGAAGCAGAGCAGGTACGAAAATCATTTGTATAAACAAAACAGCAGCAGTCTGAAAACTGAAAGTGGGAACTCTGCAGGCTGAGAAGGCAAAGGAGATGAACTCAGGAGTCAGCAACAACCCAAAGAGCCAACACCGCTGTTAGCAAGAAGCCTGGAAAATTAAACACCACACTCAACCACTGGGCCTCTTAGGAAGTGAGGAAGGCACAATGCACATCCTTTGTTTGAGGCGAATGAATTCTCAAAACAGCTAGATTTCAATAAGTTGGAAGATACATTATTTGGGGGCTATGTGAAGAATTCCTAAGGGTGTAGATCAACAGAAACTGGCATAATTTATTATATTCCAGCTGACAGAGTGAAGAAAAAAAAAGACAATTCTGCACAAGGCTCACATGAAAAAGGAAGTCACATGCAAAAGATATCTGAGCTTATTTTTCCCTGATCTTGAGCCAAATATTCAGTTAAGAGGTGAACATTTCTTTCAGCAAAGAAATGTTTCTTGCCAGGAATGTGGAGGTAAATTCTCTTATTCCAGGCCAAACTGAGAATGATTTATGAAAACAAAACTTCTATCTTTAGGGAAACAAGATCAATTAAAGATCTGATGCACAACATTAAAAGGAATTAAACTCAGGAGGATCTGGATTCTAACTCATTCTCAGAGGAATTTCAAGGACCTTGTGGTTTTCTCTTTTTCTCTTCTTTCTTTCTCTCTCTATTTCTTTCTTTTTTTCTTTCCTTTCCTTTTTCTTTCTCTCTTTCTTGGATCCAATGCTATAGTTCTATTTGTGGGGAAAATATGGTTTGGAAGTTAGCAGATGCTCTGTGCATGTTTTAGACACTATTTCATTTAAGCAACAGATGGTGAATTAATTTCTGGCAATTCTGCATACCTTGTGAGACAATATTGTTCCTTGAATGTTGCAGTCACATCACCAACAACTGTGCAGGCTTACTGATTAATACCACCTTTGGGAAAAATTATCAATAATTAGAATCAAACAGAATGCTGCTGCTACTCTCATGCTAATAATAAAGATTCTTACAATATAAATATTATATATTTATAATGAGCACATTATTGTCCATAGATATTGTAATTTTTAAAGGAAGTGAGTAAAGACAAGGAAGAAAATAATTGTTGTTATATAAACATTGTTTACTTGTAATTGGTCAGTTTAGATTAACTTGAAGTAAGAGAAAGCAAATCAACAATCAAAGTATTACCTGATTTGCACATGATTTTTAAAAAATATAAGGCATTATACAGTGAAGTTTACAGATTTTTTTTCAGAAAATAAAAATAAACTAGAATTTTAACTTTTATAACTTGATCCTTGCTCAAGTGTTTTGTCATCCACTGAACTTTTTTTTTAATTTTGAAAGGAAGGAATATGATGTTAGATGATACAGGTATTCCCTTTAATTATGTACACTCATGCTCAGCCATTACTGCTGGTCTAACAATGCATGCATATCTGTCTATAGACCCAGTCAACATAACTGGGAAAGGGGCCAAATGGAATTCTGCTTCTGGAGCGTGTCTTTCCCTACACGTCAGTGTGTCTGTATATTGTGATGACCCGGAGACTTTTCTATGAAACTTGTTGCTATCTACAATCCTCATAAGCAAAGTACAGAACAGTACAGTATTGCTTTAATAATGACTCTATCTATTTGTTTTAGTTTTGTTTAGATTTCTTTAAGACGGGGTCTCCTATAGCTATAGCCCAGACTTGCCTTCAATTTGCTATGTAGCTGAGGATGACTTTAAACTTGTGATCCTCTTGACTTCATCTCTCAGTTCCACACAGGCATATGCCAGCAGGTCTAGTGGACTTGAACTATCTAAATATCTTCTTTTGATATTTAATGTTCTTAATAATTCTATGTATGTTTGTTTGGGTATTTCACAAGAGCTTTAAGACATTCAAATTTCCTGTTATCCAGCAGACCTGAGAATCATTTACTCTGATGAAAACCCTTTAAGAATCTTACAGTAAGAATGCCGTTGAATAGCAAGGAAAGGCTTTATTAAACTACTTATTTGTTTCTCTTTGAGAATTTACAAAGTACAGAAAAATGAGAACTTACATTCCTAAAAATTCTAGAAAAAAATCAGATAACATTGTTTCCATCTTTCCAAGTAAGGGCTCAATTTCAGCATGAAATTATTGTGGAAACAATTGGATTCTATTTTGCTTTTTATTTACATTTTTGCTGGCATGGGAGTACAGCACAAGGCCAGGCACATGCTAGGCAAGTACTCTAGCACTGAGCCATATTCTTGGCCCTGGTTTTGGCTTTAATTTCATTTACACATTCTTATAGTTGACCGTATTATGCTGAGAAGATCCATGAAATGCAGCCTAGTCTCTGTTCTTGAGAAACTCCTGGACTGAAATGATTCAATTTAGAGCTGAATCCTTATCATTTTATAAGGTGTCATATGTTTGGTTCGCTTTGTTCCTCAGGACAGTGATGAAAAGGACCCATATGCCTTGGGTTTCTTCCACTTTAGATTCAGTTGCTTTATGCCATTCTGCAAGTCCAAATCTCAATTAAACTGTGGTCTGCAATGCCAGTGTTTAACTGGTCAGCTAAGAGAGGTTTACTGAATGCCTGCTACCGTGTTTCCAGAATTGAGGAAATTTCCATCTCCTGAACACTGTGCAGCTCTGAATCCAAGGTGAAAAGTACAGAGAAGGAAGACAGGGAAGAGAAGATTTGTAAGATTATAACTGTAAAGCAACTTCCAATCAGCGGATCAGGAATGCAATCTTTATTACACGACAGCTCGTTATCTTTTCAAAGTAATTCTATCCACATGATAGACATCTGCATGCTATAGTGATTGGCACTAAGAGAAGTGAGGCCTTGGAAACATTTCCCAGTGAACTGGGAGAGATAGGCAACACACTTTGAATGCATTTGTGTCAACCAAGAAATTTTCCTATTCCCCACACCCCTCTTTCTTTCACATACAGGCAAAACCTGTTGTGGAGTTGCGATCTTGATGCAGAGCATGTCATGAATATTTACCCTGCTGCTACCATCTACCTTACATTTTGAAATAAAAAGAGAGAGAGAGAAGGAGAAAGAGAGAAAGGGAGATTTTCAGTGATGATAGGAAAAGAAAACCACATGAGCCTCTTTCTTTCTGTCTCTCTTTTTCTTTAAGTAATCACCTTTCCTCATCTGAAACAAATTAACTCCTAGGGAGGAGATGTTCCAAGAGCTTTCACATAGTGGTTGTCAAGGAAACAGCTTCTATTGTCCACATGTGTCCCGCAGCTCAGACACTGGATTGCTTTGTATCACTAGATAGCAGTCTGGGAAGCTGGGTAGTTTACATATACTCAGAGTTTTAGACCAGAGGTGCCCCCATAGTCAGTATTGGATCACTGTGTGTGTGTGTGTGTGTGTGTGTGTGTGTGTGTGTGTGTGTGTGCATATATAATTTTTTACTTTCATTCTATTCTATGGCATCGTGAAAAATACTATGGCTGATTTTCAAAACACTATTTATTGTGCTCTATGTATTCATAAGATGGCTGCCCTTGAACTTCATCAGAGCTGTGGAGCAAAATATCTTCCAGTCTTGTGGAGCCCTCTGCTGGATAGCTGTGCATCCAGCTCAGAAAAAAAGTCACTTGGTTTTCCAAAAACATATCAGTTTCTTTGTACTAGTCAATATCACTTTACTTATTTTACGTGGGAAGTTTTGAGACTTTATATTAATTTCCATAACTTGAAGTTGCTTTATCCAAATGGTTCCTTTTGTAAATGATTGTTTCTCTTGTTTAGGGGAACAGCGTTCTTCCTATGCACTTGATCCATAGTCCTCACCTTCACATAAAACAACTCTAAGTTAGCCCTTTCATCTGAAGAACCCAGGAAGTTCTTCTTGAATATGAATTCTGCAAACTCTGCGTGAGTAATTATTTGTTATCCTGAGTCACACTTTCAAGAACTTTGTTGATACACCATATAAAAAAAGTATAGAATACAAGAGAAATGTGTAGCATTTTTTGTAGGACATGATAAATCTCAAAGTTACAAGACTGTTGAATTGCCATGGGCAACAGGAATCCAGTGTTCATTATGTAAATGAAAGTTCAAAGATTAGAATAAACATTAAAGTCAAAGAATGATTTTCAGAGTGCAAAAAATATTAAGATGGCAACATTTTCCTTCTAGAAATGTTTTATTAGGAATATATTATTCTAGGTAACTAGGCAGTAAAAAATTAACAGAAAGAAAATTTTATTTTTATCAGTAAAATACTATGTTGAAATTGCACTAAGGTGAGAAGGTAGGGTTATTCATGATCATTACTTCTAATTAAAATTTCTATTTTTTTAATGAAAATTAGCAGGAATTAACCAGAGACACGTAGATTCCAGGAGGTGCCCTGTGACTCTGTCACTAAGTTCTGATGGCTTCTTACTAACTCCAAGATTGAGTGCAGGTAGAGCTGCCATCGGTAGGTGCAATAGAAAGAACTAAGCCTTCTGGGTTTAGTGAGGAGCATACACTGTACTTGGATAATTTATTGGCCAAAGCAAGACCCTTTCAAGAGTAAAAGTTATTGGATCTCTGCCAAGTGGAGAGTGTCCTGACTGGCTCTGTTATCTTGACACATTCTAGAGCTGTGTGGGAGGAAGGCCTTGATTGAGTAACAGCTTTGAGCAGGTTGGCCTGTGGGAGGACTGTCTTGATGACTAACTGCCACAGGAGACCCCACCACACCAGGGGCTGTACCATCTCGAGGAAGATGCAGAAGAAAGCTAGCTAAGGATGAGCCCATGGGAGATCTAGCAAGCAAGCAGCATCCTCCATGGTTGCTGCATTCATTCTTTGGTTGGTGAGTGCATTCCTAGGTCAGAAGCCATGTGGTGTGGAACCACAAACGGTCTTGCTTTCGGGCTGCCCCTGCCCTCACTTCCTACAGTGAGGCACTGTGACTGGAAAGCTTAAAATGGAATAAATCCTTCCTTTCTCACATTACTTCTTGTCAGTATTTTTATTTCCACAGCAGCAGAAAGGAAACTAGAGCCATAATATGAATCCAACTGTCCTTTGAATCTAGACTGGCCATTACTCAGTGTGTAACTATCTATGCCCATGGCAGGGGTCTTTAGTTCTTTCGATCTGAGATAAACATGTCTATAACATAATACTGTAAATGAGGGCTCGTCTAGGTCGGAATATGTTTTTTTTAGTTTTTGATTGAATGTTCCACTCTCAAACTGAAGAGGTGACTCAACAGTTTTCTGTTACATTTAAATTTCCACTGAACCAGATGCATAAATTCCAAGGCAAAGACATTCCCAACTAATCTAAACTTAAGGTCTCTGAAGATTGTGCAACTAAAACTCAAATCATTGAGCCTGCTTTTGCTGTTGAATTTTGAATTGGATATTGCTTATCACTCCAAATCCTATGCTTTTCAGGCAAGTAAAGAACAGTAGAATTCCACTGCTTTGCCTTCAAAGACATTAATCCATTTCACTACCTGAAATGTGATCTCAGGTTCACAGTGTGATGCCACTTCTCCCTCTACTTCAGGGCAGCTCCTCCACTTCAGTTCTGCTTCTCCCTCCACTTTAGAGCAGCTCCTCCACTTCAGTTCTGCTTCTCCCTCCACTTTAAAGCAGCTTCTCCACTTCAGTACTGCTTCTCCCTCCACTTCAGAGCAGCGCCTCCACTTCAGTACTGCTTCTCCCTCCACTTCAGAGCAGTTTCTCCACTTCAGTACTGCTTCTCCCTCCACTTTAGAGCAGCTTCTCCACTTCAGTACTGCTTCTCCCTCCACTTCAGAGCAGCTTCTCCAATTCAGTGTTGCTTCTCCCTCTACTTCAGGGCTGCTTCTCATCTTCTGCTTCATTGACAAATGTTGTTGGTTATTTTGCATGTTTAGAGGGCCTGCCACCCAGTTCCCAAATAAATCACACACAGAGGCTTATTCTTAATTATAATTATAAATGCCTGGGCTTAGCTTGGCTTGTTTCTTGGCAGCTTTTCTTAACCTAAATTATCCCATTTACCTTTTGCCTCTGGGCTTTTATCTTTATTCTATATACCTTTCTTTACTTCTTACTCTGTCTTGCTGTGTAGCTGGGTGACTGACTCCTAGAGTCCTCCTCCTTCTCTTACTTCTTCTTCTCTCTTGTCCCCTTCTTTTCCTCCCAGATTTATCCTTCTAATTATTCTCTCTGCCTGCCAGCCCTACCTATCCTTTTTCTTGCCTTGTTATTGGCTGTTCAGCTCTTTATTAAACCATCAGGAAAAGTAACACAGCTTCATAGAGTTAAACAAATGCAACACAAAAGAATGTAACAATCTTTGCATCATTAAACAAATGTTCCATAACACAAACAAATGTAACACATCTTAAAATAATATGCTACAACAGACAGTAGATGGTTCTACTATCTGCTCTCTCTCTCTCTCTCTCTCTCTCTCTCTCTCTCTCTCTCTCTCTCTCAGTACTATAATTCCAGATGATCACTGTCCCACAATATTTTCCCATAATTTGCTGGCTTTAGCACCTCTTCTCTTTGCTCTCTTCTTGTCCCCCTCCTTCTTCTGCTCTCCATTCTCCCTTCTTTCTCTTTCCATTTCTTCCCTCTTCTTTCTTACTCCCTCACAAGCCTCACAAAACTTTGTTACTTCAGCTACTAGACTTCTCTCTGTGCGTAGGTGTGTACAGTTATGTGTGTTCATGTGTAGAAGAGTGCACATGCATGTGTGTGTCCTGCATGTTTAAACCAGAAGTCATATTTGGGTATTTTTCTCAGGAGCCAATCACCTTGCTTTTATTTTGGGGTAGTGTGTGTGTGTGTGTGTGTGTGTGTGTGTACATGTTTGTGTGTGAATGTGGTATATGGATGAGTTTATGAGGTTGTGAACAGCATTTATATATGCAAGTGCACATGAACATGTTTCCACATATAGTGGAGGCCAAAAGTTGCTACTGAGTGTCTTCCTTGGTTGTGGTTCACCTTAATTGTTGAGACAGAGCCTCTCACTGAACCTTGAGCTCATTAATTTGACTAGCCTACCTGTCCAATGAATTCCAGGAATTTGCCTTCCCATGCCCCATCAATGCTGGGATTACAGACATAAACAGCAGTATGCTTGCTCAGCAGGAACCACACTGACTGAGTCATGTCTCTATCCTCCACCTTGGATTTTTTGAGACAGAATCTCTCACTGGGAACTGGGACTTGCCAATTAGGCTAGACTGGCAACCAGCAAGCGCTGGAGATCTCCTGTCTCCTCTTTTCTAGTTCTGGGATTTCAGGAATGTCTACCCACCCATTCCTTCTTCTTACCCATGCTGAATCTTGAACTTGGGTCCTCATGCTTGTTAGCAAGTACCTTACTGACTACGCTGTCTTCCCAGCTCCTAACTATTGATATTCCATTATACTATCTGCTACTTCTATACAAACTTGATCAAATTAAACATTGCCTTGAGTTTTAGCCCTACATTTGTCCACATGTTCATCCACTCTCTTGTAGCCAATTGGCAAAAATTTCCAAACCACCAAGAGTTTGGATTGACACCAGGAAAGAATCTTTAATCTTAGCTGGAAACTTGATGTCCTAATGACATTTCTTAGGTCCTCATAGAAATAGCCCTTGCTTTCTGAAGAAAACTTTTCCCAGCCCTCTGTATTCATTAACGCTTCTATGACATCACACAGCCACACTCGGCAGAACACCTCCTTCCTTATGGAAATGTAAGTCAGCACATTTGCTTTGCTTTTCTTTCACTAACAAACTCCCATGCCTTGCACAGATGAAGACTTCAGTATTTGACTGGCAGAGACAAGTTTTAGCTGCTACTATGTGGTCTCATAGTCCCGACTGATTAGCTGGTCACAGATGAATTACCAACTCAGCAGCTCAAATTAGAACTCTAAGATACTTCTGAAAATGCAAAATTTGATTTCAGAGATGTTGGTCAGTCTCTGATGATGTCTCTGAATTTGAACTGCCATATACAAATTCAGGGGCCATATGTGCATGGTAAGGCAGTGGCATTTCATCAGAGGCACCAAGGAGAGTAGAAATGAAAGACTCAGAGACCTAAAGAATGGTATGGCGCATGAAAAGATTCTGGTTCATGTTTTGAGGTCCTTATAAGACTATTTCCTTCATCAATGTGCTAAGAAATGACTGTAGACCTTATGTTCTTTCCTTTCCCTTAAAGCACCATAAACAGATTGCAGGTATTTGTAACCCAAACAACTTCCAATTAGGCACCTGTCCATATCCACTCATCTTCTTTCTGTGTAAGTCAATGAAGCATTTTCCTTCTATGATAGATGAGCATGTGTTCTGTGTGTGCACTCTCCAGTTGCTTTCTTTGAGACCTTATGCTCTTGATCATTAGCCCTCTCATTTTACATGGCCTATGAATATACTTACACAAAATGTCTTTACTGAGCCTGTTTCTCTCCACATTATTACAGTTACACTCACCAGGGAACCCATTTCCAGTCATCACCAACCTTTTTTTTCTGAGACTTTTGGACATATGCTTTTTGGTGCTATAACTAAAGAAGTCCCTGACAACCCTAGATGGGATAATCATCTTAATAGAGGACTCATTCCTACTGTAATACAATCTATGTAATGTCTGTGATGGATGTGGCTCAGAGTCAGGAATCTTCCCTACCTATGTCTACTCTCTGCAATCCCTTTGATTTCACTACTCTGATCTCTCTTCAGTGGCATATGTTAATGAACAAGCAGCTTAGCTGTTCGACATGGCCCTTCTAACTCCTTTTCATTTTACTAATTTACCATTGCCTTTTCAATGGGCAATGTTACCCACCACAGAACATTCCATGCTTTACAAGCCAGCAGTGTCATAATCTTTGTCTCTGCTCATGTCCTAACTCCTTACCGGGCCATTGCTCTTCCTTTTTAAATCATCTTTCATACACTACAGGGAGGAATTTTTTCTTTAAATCTCTCCAGTCTCAATTTAGCACAGTACATAAGAAAATAGGTTCTGGCCAAGCATGGTGGTGTATGCCTTTAGTCCTAGTACTCGGGAAGCAGAGGCAGGTGGAGCTCTGGGTTTGAGGCTAAACTGGTCTACCTAGAGAGTTCTAGGACAGCCAAGGCTGCACAGAGAAACACTGTCCTAATAAAAATAAATAAAATAAAGAACATGGGTTCTAGAATAAAACAAGTATTTCGCCCAACTACTAACCAGATTTTTAACACTGGGCAAATAACTCAGGCTCTCTCTGCCTCAATTCCTTACCTGTAAAATGGGAATTAAAACATTATCTACTCAAGAGGTTGTCACAATAGAAAATGAAATCATTGAAAATGAAGTCAAGTAGAGTAGATGAATAGATGTGAATTCACAGTGTCCTCATCCAACCACCCTGCCTGACATAGATATCTCTTTCCCCTCTCTCTCTCTCTCTGTCTCTGTCTGTCTCTGCCTTTCTGTCTGTCTCTCTGTCTGTCTTTGTATCTCTCTCTCTCTCTCTCTCTCTCTCTCACACACACACACACACACACACACACACACACACACACACACACGCATGCACATTTTTGAAAGTCTAGAGGATTTTCCCATTTTCCACCTGCAGGAGAGTCACAAATCAGAGTAGAATGTTGATGTTCAAGTTAGACATCGTAGCTCTTGGTGATCAGGCTTGTGGTGACCAGACCATCTGAGAGTCTGGGTTAGGGTTCTGTAAGGGATCAGACCAAGATACTTCCACTCACAGCTCATTTTAAAGACTTCAGAAATAATTTTTCAAATAGAGTTGTCACTTAAAGATTATGTCCTCTAAGTCAGAAACTCAAATCTCAACTTATAAGGATGAGAGGCCAGTTTGAGGAAGGAGGGCACAAAAGCAAAAGCAGAGTAAGAAACTGTGTTACACTTTATGAGTGCTGGTCACTTACTTTATGCCCAAGGCTGGGAGGTTGGGTTTTGATCATAACCCCAGACCCATATAGAAGCTGTATTATGTTCTGAAGTTGTTCAGTCTCTGTAGAACTGTAACTTAAAGCTCTCACACTGTCTTCTGTCTATGTCAGAAGTAAATAACTGCTGAGCCTGTGTCTGGATCCTATTTGTAAAGAAGTAGGTACACTGAGCAGTGTAGAGGACACCAAAGGCCTGTGAGTAGGTAGAACAGATGGCAATAATCCCTTGGTTTGCCTTAGCTGTTAAGGTGAAGGTATTGGTGGCCTGGATGCATGGGGATGAGGCTTTGTAAATATCGGTGTCAGACTTTCAATCAAGATTTGATTCTGTAAATTTTCTTTCTACTGTTTTAAAATGCCATGCTTTATCAACAAGTGGAATGTATTTGTTCTAAGAAAGGAAAAAAATGAATTATATCTCTACTAAGCCCTCTTTCAACATTTTTAGTCTAAATATGGTTTTTACCAGCCCAGACAGAGTAGCCACCAGCATCAATGGATCAGAGCAGAATGTGAACTGTATTTTATTTTAACCTTCTGGAATACCTTAAAGACAGGGCAACATGTTATGTTATTGCCTCCATGCTCTGTAGGGAAGGAAAATGAAGCACATTAGGGTCAAGTAATTTGTCAAAGGTCACTTAGCAAGCTGGTGAGACTACCACTCTTCCAATATGCTTTTCACCAGACCATGTTAGACCTTAAAGGTCATGGATACACACTTGTTTCCAAGCCTGAATTGCAGTTTGCAGCATGGAACCAGGTGACTAATGGAGAAATAGTGTTTGGATACTATGTTGTTGAGGTTGGAAGAAAAGGCCCAGTTTAAGCCAGTGCCTGAAACTGAGGGAATAACCTGATGGAAGACTAAATGTTCCAAAGCCAAGTGCTGCCTGCCTGTCTATGTCCAGATACACACAGCTTAACCTCATCATAAAGAGGGAAACATCTGTTACAGTGAATATACCTCACTTCAAGGGAGATGAGAGGGAAAATGTTGGTTATAATATTGACAGTAGCCACCTAATTTCTGAAAAAAAAATGTGCCAGTGCACTAGATCAATTTGCCAGGTTATAAAAGCAGCTGGGCTGGCCAGGTGGCATTGTTGGATGCACATCTGGCTTTCCACTTTGCACGGTAGATATTTCAATGTCAACAGATGATTCCTCCAAGTCTCTTTCAGTTCTGTGGCTTATGGAAATGTTTAATTAGCTCTACTGAAGCACCATCATCCAACCTGCAAAGACTGGAACTTTAAATGTAGCCAGATTGCAAAGGAATAGTTTATGTTTCAATATTTATATTTAGATACCTTTATGAAGAATGATCATGGGTATAACCGTCATATATTTACATCTTGATCCCTGCACAATTTTCTAGTTTGTTTGTTCAGATCAGATCTCATTTTAGGAGAATGTCTTCATTAGTTTATTATACTCTCCTAAATAATTTGTCTATGTAAAGGGATAGAGGCCATGTAACTATCAACCATACCTTTTCATGATTCATGCTCTATTCCTCACCCATTCCTATGTTCCTGTCTGCTCTGAGACCTAAATTATGAGCAGAGTGATGGTCTGAGTACACGTGCTCTGTTGTATTTTCCTCACACCCTTACACCATCAAGGAACTGGTTCATTCATGCTCCAGACTGACTGTGCCATCCAACCCCCGTACAGATTAAAACAAATCTTGAGCTTGTTATGAGTTAAATATTTGTGGATTTTGTTAGTAAATTTGAGATAAAGTACTATGACTTTTCATTCTTCATGAAGATGTTTATTTGCACATGAAGTAAGAGAATCATTCTGAACCTCATTAAAGACTGCATCTGGATATTCATATCATAATTTCCTTCCATTTTTTATGGATGATAGAGAGGAATAATTCACCAGATCCATTTCTTCTATTTATGGTCTGGTTTGATAAATGACATACAATGATCAAAATATAGAAATGGAGGATACATTTTTATGTGAGAAGGAAATAACTAGATGAAAATATTTCCATTAATGCTTATAGACATTGGTGATACATGGTAAGACATCATCAAAGATATTTATATACAGAGTCTTGGGACAGTTTACACAAGGACACAGATGAGAATATTCACACATACTGGAGAAAATAAGTTGGGGACTGTAAAGGGTTATACTAATCATGGCAGTCACATGGTAGATATGTGCCCACACCTGACTGTGAAGGAAAATTAAAAACATGACCTTCCTTCTGGGGGTCATGTGAATTATCCAGAATAAGTTCATAGCAAAGCTAGTAGATGATGTGTGGTCACTGCTATGAGATAGAGGGTAATTTAAGATTCAGCCCTTACCTCTGTTGAGCTCCGTCACACCAAGGGCTTTATTATGATGGAAGGCACATGATAACTGTGTGCTTGCCTTGTGAGATCGCATTTGTGTTTTTAATACTATTTCAATAAATGACTAAAACAATAAAAAAGAAAACCAGAGTGGCAAGTTTGGGTCAATAAGTTGGCTAAAGAGGTAAGTGTTCTTATCACCAAGGCTAATGACCGGAGTTCAATACCCAGAACCCACATGGTAGAGAAGAGAACTGATTTCTGCAAGATGGCGTCTGACCTCCACACTCCTGACACAGCACATGAGTACCCACATACATTGACACATACATCACACAGTAAATGAACATAAAATTACTCTTAACAAGACATAAATTACTTTAAGTGGTATTTTAGAGAAGCTACATTTAGTTCCCTAGAATTTTATGGTTCTTTTTGATATAATACACATTTTAACTTCTATTAAAACATCTCACTGACCCTCATTGGAAACTTAAGTAATTTTAGGTCTTATAAAAGCAAGGAGTAAAAAAGTCCAAAAATATAATAGGTCAATTTGGAATCTGCAAGTGTCAGAAAAATGGTAAGTGAGGATGGCTCCTTATAAGCTTGATTTGAGTATCTACATGAGTTATAATCCTGGAGTATTTCTCAGCCATCAGGAAACAGTTATGGTTGGAAAGGAATATCTTTCTAATGGGCCGTAACCAGGTTAACTGGACATGCATTCCTTCTGGATTCCTACACTTCTCTTCAGTGAAAATACAAAGAGACGGAATTGCATCTTGGTGCCAAAATCTGAGATTTTCTGCATTCCTCCATTTTAAATTTGTCTCATGAGCGTAGTTTTTTTAAAAATCTGTTTGTCTCTTCTCTTACAAATTCACATGCTCATATACATGCTAACTCAAAAATATAACTCTATTCAAGGTCTCAGACCATCAACAAAGGGAGAGAGAACTAGGAAAAATAAATGGATGTTTGGTTCTTTGTGGCTACTTATAGCTACAGAGTCTGTTTAAGAAATAAATGAAGACCAGCCACATGAGGAAAATCAAAGGATGCCTATTCAGTGCTTTCTAGAAGAGCAGGACCCCCATATCCTGTGCTTTGGCAGACACACAGGAAACAGAGTAGTAAAAGTTATAGTTAGGAGATAGAAGGCTTCTCTTGTGTTCTGATGGGAGGTTGTTGGCAGTGAGGTGCTAAAGGTAGTCAGACTAAAAGCAATGTATCCTAGATGGCTTGTTAGGAATACACATTTGACTTCCTCTGGTTCCTTGTAAGTTATTTATTAAATTCTGGAGATTTTTATTTGATTGTTACTGTTTGGTTTCTGGGTTTGGTGCTAGAGGCAGATATCTGACTTTCTATGGATTGATCTGAAGATGGTAAGATGGCTTCCTTGGCTGGGTAACAGAGAAAGCAGGCTGATTTGCTGAGCTGGTTACTGCAGGCTATAGGTGAGTTCAGTTGTATATATGATTTGGGCACAGTTCATTTGACATTAATTCCCTTACAGGGAAACTTCTATACAATGGCTTAGCAGTTATTATCCCCATACCTGTTGAAAAAAACTAACAATGTTTTATAAGTAATCTTTTCTAACAACCATCATCATTGATGAATCATCTTGACTTATAGAATCTCAGTGAATGATTTGATCACTTAAAAAGTATAAAATAAGCCCTGTGGTATACTTTCTGGGCTCTGCTTGGATTCTTCTTATTTTATTACAAAAATGATAAGGATGTAGTTGATCATTCACTCATCAGGTACTAGGCTGAGATCAATATTTATGCTGTTCCAATCTGGTTTTATACTGCACCATATAAGTTATATGGTGAAGCCAGATCTTACAACCACTTCACTTTCTTTGGAGCTCTGAAGGTAAAGTGTGAAACTCTTAACAGGGGCAGGAAGGCCTTTGGTGGCTTGCTCTTACTCTCCTTATTCTCCAAATTGCAATTGCACTCCAGTTATTCACAGTGCCTTGGCTAGGCCATGCTTCCTGTCAGCATAGTGCTTACTGGCACTTTCTATCTGAAGCTTCCTCCCTTGCCATTCTAATAAGTAACACATTCCCACAGTTTAGATGCCAGCTCAAGTTTCAGCTGTTATATTAAAGGATGTCTGAAAAATCAATTAGGAATCATATTATTATTAACTTACCTGCAATTATGTACAATACGTATCAAGCAGAAAGCAAATAATCATGGGGTGCCTATACCCAATTGATACACCAGTAGCCTACCTGCTGCTCCTAAAGACATATATTTATATGGTTTAAATGAAGTTATCCCACTTGAACTGACAATGCTTTTCTCAAGAGCCATAAATTATCTAACCGAACCTAAGACCACACACAAGAAACCATTTAAGTTCCTGGACAGTGATTTCAAAATACTCCCCTCCCAAACAATACAGACTATTACTGCTGCCCTTGCTTGCCTCCCAGAGGTTGAAGGTAAGACCTTATTGCTGAAGACCCTATGCACTTCATGCCCAAACTCTGAAGACCCAAGCTGTAGCTGACTTGGAAGCCTTTTATCTGAGAAATAATTCCTACAGTACTGGGTGGTGCTGTGCAAGCTTCCAAGGGAAGAAAACACTTGTTAGTCTCACACAACTGTAAGTCCTATTCACCACAGTAATGACCAGCATGGCACAATAACTTTAAAGGTACAATAGTGGCACTAATATCTTTGCAGTAACTAATAATTCTCTTTTTTTATTATTAAGAATTTTTTATTCATTTTACACACCTATCAAAGATCCCCCTCTTCCCTCCTCTTGCCCCCCACACCCAGCATAACTCCTGTACCTAAGGCTCATGAAACATCAAGGAAGAGGGGCAATAAAACTTGTTAAGAGCCAGAGGAGCAGAAAATGTACTACAAGAAAGTATCTCCTAGAAATGACAGGGAAGCTTCATCCACCATGTCTTAACAATATGGCTTCCCAAAAAATACCTGAAACCAATAGACATCTAATATGGTGGAAGGAAATAGGCTGCAATTCCATACAAAGAACTACAGCAACTAAGGAATGCTAAGAGAGGAAGAAATACTCTTCTCCACAAGTGAGCCCCTTAATTGGTTATTCAATATCAAGTGACCAGCGCTAAAATCATATATATGTAAATAACACTAAGTGGACTATGCAAATTGTATTTATATGTTTAGGCATATAAGTACGTATGTATAACTGTAACAAAGAAAAAGAGGTTATAATTTTGACAGGGAGCAAGGTGGGTGTATGGGAGGGATTTGAGGGAGGAAAGGGGAAAAAGAGAAATAATATAATCATCTTTTAATTTTTTTTTAAAATAAAGAAATATATAAATTAGTAAGGAAAACATATGAAATGGATTGAAGGAATTCACAGTCTTCAAAAAGGTTTAAATAAGACAGAAACAAGATATAGTACTCTTCAAATAGCCAGAAAATAAGAATGAAAGAACAAGTAGGTGTAAGAATTTAAGGTAATCCCTTTAAAAATGTGCTTTATTAAGTTAAAAGTATAATTTTCTGACACAGCCTTATCTTCGATTTACTCAGCATAGATCTTCAATATAAAATAGTTATTTGTAATTTTTGGACTAGCAGCTATTGTAAACTACCCATAATAGTATCCTCTGTTCATTGACTATGATGATTTATGGCTGAGTCACAAACTATATAAAATATTTTGAAAAGAAATAGTGATATTTTGTTTCAAAAGGATTAGGCTGCTATTTCTTTTACTCTTATTAGTATAAATTAAAAGAAGCGGAAAGGAAAAAATAATCTTTCCATAGTACTAATAAATCAAGTTATTCAAAGCTATTCTTTGATGGATAGAGAAATATTGAACTAGGCAAAGTGAGATCCGAAAGCTAAGAACAGTTTAGTTATGAGACACAACTTTATTCGGAGAGTTTTCCTGCAGCCCTCAGGTTCCCTAGCTGTTCTCAGTTCAAGAGGAAAAAACAACACTGAGAGTCACTGCTGCAAATATAAACCTTCTTTACTTCCAAAATATTCTCGTTGTGAAGATCCGTATATTTAAATGCCAACAGTCCTGGGTTCTTAAGCTGTCCTGCCTTTTCAAATGGTAGCATTTGTGAAGATTCATAATTTTGTAAATACATCTGAAGCTTTTAGGGCTTCCAATATTTTAGGCAATTTTACACACAAATGCTGGCCTTTATCTAGTAACACACACCATTTCCTTTCATGGGATAAAAGCTTATGAATGCAGCACATTTCTGGATGCATGGGTCTGCTCCCAAGAGACATCACCAGCAACAAAATATTTTGACATCGTAGGGCTGATCTATCCTGCAAGACACTTGAATAAAACTACCATTCAATGAGTTGCTCTGAAGTTTTTACTCATAGACAGATTACAACATATTCCTTAACTCAAGTACATGTTCAGCAATTTTTCCAACAGTTCCACTATATTAAAGTTCACTTGGATCAAAAAAGTGTAAATTCATAAATTAGCTGGAAAAAATAAAACAGAGAGGCAAACACTTTTTGCTTGAGCAGAACTGGCATTTGAAGGTCTTTCATAATTTCAAAAGGCTAATATTATTGTAATGGAAATGGCAGAATCAAGGGACAATGACAATGGCTTTTAGCAATAGACTCTGCAGTGCTCCTCTTATGTGCTAATCAACAGTGGAGACACTGGAACTCAAACCCTGTGGGTTTTAGCTTCTTTCCTTCTTTATGACTAGTGAAATGTTAACCTTAGCCAGATTTGGAAGTTCTGGCATCATCCTATTTGTAGGGAGGAGGTAAAACACCTGTGCCCTTCAAATTCAGTGCAAATTTCTGAATAGGCTCTATCTTCAACAAGAGGCAGCAGAGCGGGAAGGTTTCCATGGGAAGACATTTCTGATGCAACGTCAGTGTCCCTGGTCTGCATTTCAGGTCAGTCTCAGAGCCACTTAGGAGTGTGCACGCTCTCTATTCCCCATGAAAATGACCCATCAACAAAAGGAAGATATGTCCTTGTCTACCTTCAAATCTAGCCATGTTGTAGCTGTCACCTTGATCACCACATCAATTGTTGACTCATCACTTGGTGAAACCAAGGAGAACCATGCATTTTCACACTTTCCCTTTGCTTGTAGTATTGACTTGTGGAAAGGTTACTTTCAAAAAACATAGACTTTTTCATCCAAACAAGTGCCATTCTCAGTGTTTAATTGCTATGACTTATGCGTATTTGCTGAGAATCTGACCTATTTTTCTAGGAGCTTACTGAGTAAGAACACCCACACAGCTGGTTGACCTGACTTCACTTCTTGCCCAGGTCCATAGTCAAACTTGACTTGCAGTTCTCCTAATATTCAGGGTCACTGCCAGGCAATCTGCTACTGCTATCTCCAGCATGCTGTATCCCAGTTTAGGATAAAGTCTTTGACATTCCTGTTCTGCTGTCTTAATTAATAACCTCTTGTAACAGTCAGACTCCTTGTTAATTCTCCACCCTTCTTTTCTCTTTTTATATTTTATAGTGACAACTGTGAAGCTGGTGGCCAAGTCAAACTGCTAGGGGCTGACTATCTTCTACTTAGAAATGCATTTGCTTTGTTACCATCAAAGAATAATGGGAGTTATCAAGATAAAACGAAGCCATTTCCTTGGCTGTGATGGTAGACTTTATGAATTTCATTAAAATAGCATTGCTGGGGCATCTATTGAGCATACAGATTATGGTGTTCTTTAAATTTAACTGAATATGCTGTTAGTTAAATATTCCTCTGAAGATTAGGAAGTGCCTGCCCCCCCCACACACCCAAGATTTGCTTTCTGCAGGTATTTGTCTTCTTTTAGATTGAAAAAATTATATACGAAGATTGAATGAGTGCAATCTTACAGATACTTTCCATTTTAGACAGTACTAGTGAACCAAGTGATTCAGCTCATCCACATCTACATTTCTCTTTCTATTGCAATTACCATTGAATCAGGATCCATCATTGAAACTTACTGGTTCTCTATAGCATTCTTCCTTAAAACTATCTCATTTCAAATGCTAAATGCCAAACATCCTAAGACATGTTTTGTTTTGTTTTTGTTGTTTTTGTTTTACCCATTTAGTTCATTGGTTCAATAATTTATTTTTTTAACAAATCAAAAAAAAATTGAAACATAATTTATATACTAAATATTTTACCTAAATAAATTTGATTCCATTGCTGTTAGGGGCTATAGAGAAGGTTCAGTGGTTAAGTGTGGGTACTGCTCTTGCAGCTTTGGTTTCTAGCATCTATGTAACTCCAAACCAAAAGGGATCCGATGGCCCAGATCTCCTTGGAACCTGCACCAGCATGTACATACCCAACCATATAATGAAAAATAAGTAATAAAATTGCATTTTGATTACTCACAGATATGTGTTCATAACCAAAGTTATTTTGGAAAAGTCTGTTTTTAGCACCACACAATGTATTTCGATATGCATTGGGTGAAGACAATCTACTTTCTATCTTTTTCTATTTGTCTATTATATTGGATAAAATATATTATATACAATAATATAACATGTTTCTCTTTGTGATCATATTTTTATGAGATTAATAATAATATTTTGCCTCTGCTTTTTATTACATGACTTTATGGAATATATTGTGATATTTTGATACATGTACATATTGAAAAATAATTACATCAAGCTCATTCCATGTCTTTCATCTCATCTACTTTTCTTTGTGATAATAATTTTCAAAGTACCTTCTATTCTTCATCACCTGCTCTTGTTCCTAGGTCTTCATTAGGTATCTGTTGTCAAGACTGTCTCAGCATTTTGGGTGTGGCAAAGATGTTAAATCCCTTTCCACATTGTTTCACATTCTTTCTCCTCAATAAACATGGATTGGTTTGTTCCAGAGTGCCTATAAGTTTGAAGCTGATAGGTTTTTCAAGGTTTCTAGTGTTCCTAGGTAAAAACAAACTTTCTTTTTTCCTAATAACTTTTATATTTAAATTAAGATACAATTACAACACTTTTCTCCTTTCCTACTTCCCTCCTAATCCTTCCAGTGACCCCTACCTACTCCTTCTCAAATGCATGGCCTCCATTTCCTATGATCCACAGCCTCCATTTTCCTTGCTGCATCTATTTATAAATACATAAAAGCATCCTTTTGAGTCCATTTAGTGTTGCTTATATGTATATGATTTTAGGATTGACCACTTTGTACTGGATAACATATTGGATAACTAGGAGGCTCATCCTTAGGGAAAATTGATTTTTCCCTATCTCAGTAGTAGTTAGTTGCCTACAGTTCTTTGAGATTTCTGTCCTCCATGTTAGCATGTCTACAGGTGTTGTCACTGTTCAAGTCTTGCTTAAGCAGCCATGCTGTTGAGATTTTCACATATCATGAGTGGAACTTTCCTGTCATTTCTAGGAGACACAGTCTCCCAGTAGATCGCCTGATTCTCTGGCTCTTGCAGTCTCTTTTGGCCTCTCTTCCTTGGTGTTCTCTGAGCCTGCCAGAGTTGTGTTCTAATTGTTTCAATGGGTCAGGCACTCCATAGTCAGTTGTTCTCTTAAGTTTGACCAGTTTGACATTCTTGACATGCTTTCCATCTTAACACTGAACAGTTTCAAACTAAATTTAAATGCAAAAGACTGTCCATTTTCAAATTAAAATTAAACAAGAAATGTTGTCCTCTGGAGTACAATCCCTTGGGGAAAGTTATGAAAACCAACACAGATGATTTTAGAGAAGTGCCACTGTTGCCCTAGCTGCATGGGAAGCTTCACACAAAAGCTCCACTAAATATCAGCCAGAACTGTTAATCCTGAGATTCAGGAGGAAAAAAAAAGTTCTATAATTTTCAGCCAAATTTGAAGGAAGCTTTAATTAAATACTGACCAGGATAGACTCTGGTCAGGTCCACTCTCAGGAATCACAATTTGATTTAGGGGCTTTTCCAGAATAAAATTGTACAGCCACTGTATTTCCATGTGGCTTGGTTATTTTCCAAGAACTATGGCTCCCAGCATTCCATAAAGTTACCTGGTCCTTGGGCAGGTAGGGCTTACAGGTTGACTTTGGCTCTTACAGAACCTAGAAGTAAATATGTAAAAACCATGGTAAAAGGTCTCAAAATACTAAACTTCAGATAGATTAGATTAGATTAGATTAGATAATGATAATCTTCATAAAATAGACTACAGTGGGTATGTCTTACAATTTTATTAATACAGTTACACTATGTGGAGTCAGTTGTAAGTTTGTGATAGCTGCTTGTCTTGGGTAGGGTTTCTATTGCTGTGAGGAGACACCAATACTACTGCAACTCTTATAAAGCAAAGATTTAATTGTGGTGGCTTGCTTACAGTTCAGTCTATTATCATCATTTAGGGGAACATGGCAGCATGCAGGCAGACATGATACTAGCTATATCTTAACATGCAGGCCACAGGAAGATGACTGACACTGGGCAGTATTCTGAGCATAAAAACCTGCTGTGACACACTTCCTCCAACAAGCCCACACCTCCTGATAGAGCCACTGCCTCTGCAATTATGCGGTCCAATTACATTCAAACTACCACATGCCACTCCCTGGCCCTCATAAGCTTGTAACAATATCATAATCCAAAATGCATTTAGTCCAACTTCAAAAGTCCCCATAGTCTATCACAGTCTCACAATATTTATTTAAAAGTCCAAAGTTCAAGGTATTTTCTGAGATTCATACAATCTCTTAACTATAATCCCCTATAAAATCAAAATCAAAAGACAGATCACATACTTCCAACATATAACAGCACAGGATATACATTACTATTCCAAAAGGTAGGGAAGGGGGCATAATGAGGAAATTCTGGATCAAAGCAAGACCAAAGACCAGCTGAGCAAACTCCAATCTCTGCATCTTCATGTCTGATGTTGAAACGCTCTTCAGATCTCCAACTCCATTCTGCTTTGCTGACTGCAACACACTTCTTTCTCTTGGGCTGGTTCCACTCCCTGTTAGCAGCTCTCTTCTGCAGGTATCCCACAACTCTGGCATCTCTCCAAGGAAATTCAGGCTCCAACTTCACAGCTTCACAAAATGGTCTCTCTACTAGGCCTCCATTCAGAGACACCCCTGAAACAAGCCTGGCCTCATTGGCTTTATTCCATAACTCCTTTTATCTATTCTTAACTCTATACCCAGAACCACGTGGCTGAAGCTGCTAAGTTCTACTGCTTGCTGAGGCTGGAACATGACTCCTCATTCAATTATATCTTCACCAGCTTTCTGTCTTTCACTGCCTAAGCTTGGCTGCCCCAAAACTTGCTCTGTAGACCATGCTGGCTTCAAACTCACAGATCTGCCAGCCTCTGCATTCTGGGTGCTAGGATTAAGGGTGTGCTCCACCACACCCAGCTCTAAGTTTTTCTTTAGTTCCTTTCCACAAGTTGGAAACTTAGCTGGGTGGGATCTTGGCATGAGATCACCACTCCCTTTATTTCTTGTCTTAGTCCACTTATCTCCTTGACCACAGGACTTAGCTCCATTATACTTCCTGGTGCTGGTTTTCTCCTCAGAATTTACATTTTATAATTCACCGTCGTTATAAATCTTCAACAGAGTTACCACTAATATCTCCACAATGGAGTCTATACTAGGCTGATAGTATATATAAGTGACCCCAAAAATTCTACCAGGGAACTCCTACAGCTGATAAACACCTTCAGTAATGTAGCAGGATACAAGATTACCTCAAAAAAATCAGTAGTCCTCCTATATACAAATGACAAACAGGCTGAGAAAGAAATCAGAGAAACATCACCCTTTACAATAGCCACAGAGTGAAATGGGGGAGGAGAGCGAGAGAGGGAGAGACAATTTTTAAAAAGAATGAATGGGATGAAAAATGCCTTCCATATATTAAGTGAGCTAAGGGTATTTAGGTGGCTAACTTAAAATGTGATGTAACTTATCAAAATTACAAAGCTTTATGTTTCTTAAATGTATGCATACGGTATTGCATGTGCATATTCACATGCACATGCATGTATGCTTGCATACAAAAAGCACATGATAGTGCATGCACATGGAGGTCAGAATTCAAAGCACAACTTACAAAGTTCTCTCCTTCTTCCATGTAAGTCTCCAGAGAGCAAATAAATGTAATAAAACACTAAAATCTTATAGAGAGGGTTTATGGTGCAAATAAAAAGCACTTGCCTAACATACAAGAAGACCATGAGTTCTACTACCAGCACCAATCAAACAAAACCATATAAAACAGGGTAAAAAAAATAGTAAAGGGAAATAGGCATAAAAGAACTATAGTAAGTATTATTTAAATAATGGAAGTGAAAGACGATACTTCATGGTGTTCTCAAGAAGATGGAGCTACTGTCCACCGTGTAACCTGAAGGTATCTGCATTCATGTGAGTGACACCATGGGTGTGATAAGACTTTTCTCTGGAATTGGCCTGAGCTAGTTCATCTTGTACTCTCATACTTAAATCTACTAATAAAGTAGAAAAATAGTGTCATAATGCTATAGGGATATGGGAATTCTCAATGGCTAAAAAATTGAGACTGTGATTCTAAGCAGAAATCTGTATCCAAAATTATCCATGGACATTGTCAATCCTACAGGAATATGAATGGGATGTCTGTGACATCTTGATTGGCAGGTTGGCTGGAGAGTGGGCAGAAAATTCTTTCTTTACTCAAACTCTTACTGGTAGGTAAAGGCTGGGTGTGTCTTTGATATCAAGAGGCCACAACAAGACATCTTCCCAGTACAATGTTTGTTTCGAGTATATATTATGATTATATAGCCATTCTGAAGGTGTCTACTTTTTCAATATTTTAGCACCTTCAATTTTTTTCCTTGGAAGGTAGAGTTGACTATTCTATCTGAGATACACAGACTTTGGCTTCAAGTAGCTCAACTGGTCTTTATCCACATTTCTGCCCAATGTAAAGTGTGTGAACTCTGAAGATGACCATGTTTCTAGGCATCTCTTGATCATCAACACCCCAGTGTGAGACCCAGAAACAGAGATCTTTTAAGTGATTATCAGTTACCTAAAGTAACATTCTATCCAAAGTAATGCTACACTGCTCTCAGCTTTTCTTACTCTGGACAGAATCAGGGGTGGTAACTTGACTTACCAAAGGCTTCAAGTTTTTCAGTTATTCTGACTTTTGCCCAAAGCAGCCAATTCACTGAACTCTTAGCTGAAGTTCCTTCTTTCTGAATTTCTCTTCTCTTTTTGTTGTTGTTGTTGTTGTTGTTTTGGTTTTTCGAGACAGGGTTTCTCTGTGTAGCTTTGTGCCTTTCCTGGAACTCTCTCTATAGCCCAGGCTGGCAGTTCCTCTCATCTACAGTATAAGCACCTTCAGGGTGATACACTTGCTGTTAGTGGTCAAATCCCCATTCAAACACATGATATCTGGGTATAAGAAGTTCTTCATAATTCCTTGGCCTTACTTCTTTTTCATTGAGTAAAACTACATTCTGTAGATGTAACCAACCGTCTTATTAAATAAGAAACACAGAAACAATGTAAAAGAGAAAGCCAAGAGGTCAGAGCTCAGAGCTAAAATCTCACCTTTCCTCCTCTGTGTCCCAGCTTCTCGAAAAAGAGAGCTATTTCCTGTCTGTAAGTCAATTTTCCAGTCATTCTGCCTTCTCATTGGTTGTAAACCCAAACACGTGACTGCCTCGTCACTGTCTGAATGTACAGCCCCCTAGGTCTTAAAGGCATATGTCTCCAATGCTGGCTGTATCTCTGAACACACAGAGATCTATGGGATTAAAGGCGTGTGCCACCACCGCCACACTCTGTCTATGGCTCTAATAGCTCTGACCCCCGGGCAACTTTATTTAGTAACATACAATCAAAATCACATTTCAGTACAATTAGAATACCACCACAACATTCATTTACTTAATAATAAACTAAGTGCTACTTCATGTACTCTGCTCAGAGTACCAATTGCATATGTCTTTATTATGGAAAATACTAAGAATCCACAGGGTATGCTCTACAAGGGATCAATAAAAGAACAAGAATTAAGTCAGTGGAAGAGATGAAGAACTATGATTTCTAGGAGTAGCTTCCAGACTTTTTTCTTAGTTACACAAAGCACAAATTTTGCCTATAAACCATGAAATACTGAAACATACATGAGAAGCCATCATTCAGCAAAGACAAGAGTTAAGTTTTCTGGATAGGTCATTTATACTTCAGTTACCATGGAGCTTAAGTCAAAGTGAAAAGAAACAGATGAATTCCATGCAAACCTTTCATCTTACCTCTTCAATAAACAAACTCCATAAATGTCTACATAGTATTTCCAGCCACTTTTATATCTAAATATTATTGGTTTAAATATTAAGGCAACTCCACGTAGTTAAAAGGGAAGTTACTTGTGGTGTAACTTACAAGTGAAGGGATAGGTAACAAAGTCTTGGAAAGGTGAAGCGCAGTCCAGCAGTGTTCTCTGGAGAACTCTGCTCGGTATACCTCTAGCATCCAGGATCCAGGAACCAAGAGAGCCAGCCCATCCGTATCTCGGGTCTTCAGGGGTCCTCTCCTGGATCCACCTTGTAGATGTGACAGTTACCGGAGCCTCAATGGAGGTGGTACTTCCAGGTCAAAGCTGGAATGGCTATCCACTACAAAACATCATATTTAAATCACTAACTAGTGTATTTAGTCTTTATCTTGACTAAATGCCTGAACCAAGAATAGAATTGTGCTGTGGATATTGCTCTATATAAATAAAACACTGATGGCCAGTGACCAGGCAGAAAGTAGGTTGCCAGGCAGGAAGTAGGTGGGACAAGGAGAGAGGAGAATTCTGGGAAGCAGAAGGCTGAGGAGGGAGACACTGCAGCCACCGCCAGGACAAGCAGCATGTAAAGACTCTGGTAAGCCACCAGCCACGTGGCAAGGTATAGATTTATAAAAATGGGTTAATTTAAGATAAAAGAACAGTTAGCAAGAAGCCTGCCACGGCCATACAGTTTATAAGTGATATAAGCGTCTGAGTGATTATTTTATAAGTGGATTGTGGGACTGCGGGCATTGGGGAACCTGGAGAGAAGCCCTCCAGCAACAGAATTGCCATAAAGCAGCATAGGGAAAACTTATAATTACATTATCAGAACAAAATTAAATGGTTTAAAAGAACAGATATGAGCGAGTAAAAGAGGCCTGTTTGAAAGACAACTAACTAACTACAATTTCTATATGACTGGGGTTTTTGTAACTAAAGACTATAAGTTAGAAAGTCCTGACGGGGAGGAACAGGCAACTGAGAATAAAGAAAGGTACTCAGAAAATCAGAGAAAACCATGATGAGGAGGAAAAGAAAATTAAATGCCAAAATACATAATTTAGAATATATACTCTAGAAATAACAGAAGGTATAACAGAGAAATTAGCATAAAGTGAGTATCTGAAATAACCGTCTACATTTCAAGAATATGCAATATTCAAAATTAAAATAATGTTGAGCAACATTAAGAATAACACTTGGAAGCTTTAAACTTGACTTGGAAATTATGCCATACTGAGACCCAACTGAAAGAAAAAAAAAATTATACTAAAAAGTACAATTTCTTATTATAATATACTTATTATAACATTGAGACTTATTATAATATTATAAGTACTATAATATTATAACAATTTTATTATATTATTATATGCATTAATATTTTAAGTATAATACTTTTTATATTAAGATAATAAAAGAAGGCAATGATATGCTGTATAATGTACTTTTCTAATTAGAATTGATAGTTCACTGAGAGTGAAAGCAAAATCAAGTACTTTTCAGATAAACAGAGGCTGGGATAGTTTAGATACAGTGACTGCATTTAAGAAAGACATACTATAGGATATATTTCAGAAAAAAAGTAATGTAAATCCAGGTGGCCAGAAGAAATGACAAAAACCAATTTTAAGTAAAATGTAGGTACATTTAAATAGTCATGCCTTGCAAAGCAGAATAATTAAAATGTAGTTGGGGACTGAGTAAAAATCAGGAGGGGTTTGAAATCCTGGCAGAACCTCCTAGCTGGTAACTGCAGACTGTCTGTTCTTCTGCCTTGTTTGGGAGGGATGAGAGACAGGTGTTCAATGTCATGCTTTTCATAGTTAACTACACATGACAGAATTGTAAAGATGGCATCTGAAAGATGCACTGAAGAATTCCCAAACCAAACAAGGAATTATACTGTGTAGCCCACCGCTCAGAGTGATTCTTACTTAGAATCTTTGTTTGCAAGACTAGGTAGGAGGTTTTCCTTGTTGTGACTACCCAGGAGCTCACAGCAGAGAGTCTAGATGGTATGGTTTCCCAGCATGCACTGTGAGATTCTCAGTGTGCTGTGTTTCCCTGGAAAGCAGAAGACACAGGAGCTAAGCAAAGTACCTACTGAGGAACTTAGTAAGGAAACATACGAAATAAATAAAGATAACTCCATTAATTCCCTCATTGAAGACCCATAAGATCCCTCCTAGAGGAAATGAACATGAAAATATTGCCCAAATCAAATGTATCAGTAAATTCAATAAATGTAAAATGGTAGATTATCACTACTTTTAAAATAGTTTTTAAATTTTGAATTAAACAAAAAATTCTGGATCTTGGGTAGTAATGAGACATTCCTAAAATATAAAGATAAAAACAAAAACAAAAACAAAAACAAAACGTAAAGTGGGAGGCATGCTCCATGACAAAGTTGAAACCTCTTTGTGACAAAGGGCTGTTGTCAAAACGTACAGAGAATTTCTGAGAACTCCACAACAGGGGAATGACAAGCCAATGAGTCAGAGGTGGAATACGTCATCAGACACGTCACCAAGGAAATTATGCCACTGGTAACTGGACATATGTAAACACATTCACATTCTATACAGTGTCAAGGAGATAAAAATCAGGATGAGATAGTATCACACACCTACCAGACATGCCAACATCTAGACCATTGACTATACCAAATGGTGGCTGAAGTGTGGAGTGCCGGGAGCTATGAGGCTGCCAACAACCATATCACCAGTCAGTTTGGTGGTCTCTCAAACACACTCTCATCACATGAGCTCACAACCACTACTGTTGTGTTTATTTCTTCCTTTCTTTTTTCTTTCTTTATCTCTTTTTTACTTAGGAGGAGGTATAAACAAGTCTATACTAATATCTGCAGGTAGATATTAATTACATATTTTTATTCAACATTGTCCAAACTCAGAAGCAGCCAAGGTATTTTAAAAGGTATTTAGAACAGTGACTAAAATGTACACCTCCTCATTTGAGCCCACAATGTCAACTAAAAGCATAATCAAAGCTTTCTGTCTTTCTGTGTGTGTCTGCTTTACTTCAGGCCAAAACTTGCTTAGCTTTTCACATAGATATGTTAACTGTCTAAACACTGATGATACCTAATCTGTCTTGTCTTTCTTCTATCTGATTACAAACTAAAGAAGAAATATGTAAACACAATAAGATGAAAGTAAGAAAAGGGAAAAACACAAAACATTTTGACAAAAAAGCACATAAATACTGTAAAAATTATACACACACACAAATATATATGTGTTTAGAAAGAAAGCAATGATCAGGAGATACTGGTCCCCTCTGATTGACACTTCTATGTCTGGGAAGGAGAGTAGTGTGTCATAGCTTAAGTCTGATATAGCTCCTCTCTAGTCCCACTGACTTCACACTGGCTGGTGCAGTGTGCTGGCTGGGGACCAGCATTTTAGACTTCTTTGTGGGTGTTAGGGCTGCTTTTAACCATAGAAGCTTCTCTCCTGTCTGTGGGAGTTACTGATGATCCCAATGAGCTTTTCAGCCTGTGAGCTTGGGCAGTGCCAACTCCTGAGGTTCCCCAGTTTTTGAGCCCTGCTGCACCAAACTTCCAAAACTGGGGGCAGGGTGGGGATGGAGTGTCTCAGGAGACTAATGCATAGTGGGTCCTATCCTTGACAGGAAGACATGAGGCCTCTAACCTATTGGCTTCTGTATTTTACATTCTGTCCAACCTGAAGTGGCAAGGAGGCTGTGAAATCAAGTGATCTGCAGGGCTTAGAATGTGATTCCTTGACCTACCTGGCATATTGGACAGCAGAGGAGATGGAGAAATCTGCAGGCTACCTGGTCATGTCAGGACTGGCAATCATGCACAGATCCAGAACTCATTCTTCAGCAGGGACTAGTGTCACTGATTGTACAAGCTCCCTTGGCAGCCCGAGTGTAGTTGGACCTTTTTGTTGGAACGTCAGCTCCTCAGTAATGACACGGAGACTTATTAATTATGAAAGCTTGGTTGATAGCTTAGGCTTGTTTCTAACTAGCTCTTACAACTTACATTAACCCATTTTAATTAATTTACTTTCTGCCTCGTGGCTTTATTACCTCATCTCCATATTGCCCATCCTGCTTGCTCTACTTCTCTTGGCAACTCCCCTTTTCTTCTTCCCAGCATCCTGTGTGCCTGGAAATCCTACCTAGCTATTGACCATTCATCTTTTTATTACACTAATCAGAGTTTACACATCTACACACAGTGTAAAGGAATATTCTACAACACCCAAGTTCCTTGAAGTTTAGTTGAGGCAGGCATCTGAGCCTTCCTCTGTGCATCATTGAATCTTATGGCCATCTCTTCCCAGATCCTATGGCAGGGTGTCCCCAGGATCCTGGACTTGTTATAGTCTCTGATTACAAGTCAAGAGTTGCTCAGTTTAAAACACAGGCTTTTCCTTAAGACTGCCCCAAGCTTAGCTCCAGAGATAGCGAGAGCCATGTGGCTGATTTCCTTCTACATTGCAGGCTTGCGGTGCAGGAGGCATCAATGAATGCCAAGTACCCATGCTGGATTTAAACTGTGGATTTAGAGCTGTAGGTTACCCTGCTTTTAGGACCATGAGTCTGTAGTTACCAGGCCCCCTGGCTTGCCTTGTGGTTGCAGCTTTAGCTCCTCAGTTCCATGAGCCAGGGTTGTAGCTATTGGCTGTTTATATCTTCTCCAAGTGCTCTTCTGTTTCTCTGAGCTTTCTGACTGATCAGCTCTCAGTCTCTCTCTCTCTCTCTCTCTCTCTCTCTCTCTCTCTCTCTCTCTCTCTCTCAGGAATAAAATCTCTCTTTTCTACTTTGGATTTTCTCATTCATGGAGTCATATGCTGCAAACTTCTAGTCCACCATCTTGCCTGGGAATCCAAAGATTTACTACATTTGATGCAAATAAAAACTTGCTAGATTGCTGTGGCTGTACTAATCATGAAACTTGAATTGCTTTTCCAGATTCCAAACCCTGTCTGTATTTTTGTCTTAGGTCCTCATTATCTTCTTAGACAACGCTGTTGCATCGCCCTGAGCAGCAGCATTCTTGCCCGCTCTCTCCCTTCCTTCCTATCTATCCCCTTCTCTCTTCCTTGCCGAGCAGCTTCAGTCGAAGAATTTCCTCCAAACATACAGACAACAGTAGTCAAATCACCGAAGTTGATCTTAAGATCTCTTCTTGTTTCATTTACTCTTAGTAAATTCACTTTGAGAAAATTTGTATATGTGCACAGGATTGTCTCTCATAGGCACAAGTGCACAGAATATTGATGCCTGTATCTTCAATAGTGAAAAGTCTGAAACAATCTAAATGCCTTCTATCCAAAGAAAGGATTAAGTTATGATACATTCCAACAATAAGACAATGAACAAAAATCCAAGTCAATGAACCACAGGCCCATGTCAAAAGAGATAGATCTCAAAAATATTTTTAACTCACCCAAAATGTGTTACATACTACAATTATACCATTTATTTAAAGCTAAAAAATAAGAAAATACTCCTATTTAAGGAAATAAATGTGCAATATAGCTAAAACATTCATGAGAATGATAAATGCCAAATCAGGAGTAGTGTCTGTTTCTGAATCAGGAGAGTGGACTATAGAGCTGGGAAAATGTGTGTGTGCATCACCTAACTGTGTCTGATACAGCACAGAGAAAGGGTGTATGGCACTAAACTGTGACTAGCATGATTATTTATTTTACATTTTAAAATGATGTAAATGAAGTCAATTGCAAACTTTGATAAAGCTGGCCAGGATGATAATTAAAATGTATCATCTTTTTTGGATACACTTGAAATACCTCACTAAAATATATTGTCCATTTACTGATATATCAACATCTAGAAACAAAGACAAGGGCCAATCTTGCCTCCCACACACCTTCTACTGATATGTGGCTCAATTTCCTTTGAGTGAGTTGATAAGAAGAGCACCTGCCTAACAAGGTTAGTTGCCACAAGGACAGAAAATGAAGCAACACATTTAAAGAACTTAAAATTTTACTTCATTTTATGAGCCCATGTAGCTTGTCTACTGTGTCTGGCTTCTTCGTCAACCACATTGCTACACATGCATTTACAGATGTGACTAACATTTGCAACCAACAGAATTCAAGTAAAGCAGAGGATCTTCCATAATGGAGCCAGCTGTGTCCAATAAATTAAAATCTGAGCCGGGCAGTGGTGACGCATGCCTTTAATCCCAGCAGGAGACAGAGCCAGGCAAATCTCTGTGAGTTTGAGGCCAGCCTGGGCTACAGAGCAAGTTCCAGGAAAGGAGCAAAGCTACACAGAGAAGCCCTGTCTCGAAAAAACAAAATAAATAAATAAATAAATAAATAAATAAATAAATAAATAAATAAATAAAAATCCTAAGAAGAAAGACTGAAATTTCCCAAAGAAGAAATTAAGGGCATGGAGATATGACTCAATTGGTAAAGTGCCAGTCTGGCATGTTCGACCACCAAAGGATCCAAGTTCAATTTCCAGTCCCACAAATCCCCAAAGTTGTCCAGAAATCTTGCCTGAGCTGTTTGCCTCCTGGATAACTGTACAGATTTCAGATCCCACTGACCTACAGTTATGCGGGCAATTACTTAATTGTTTTCTCTCATAGATGTCTCACAAGTGTGTGTGTGTGTGTGTGTGTGTGTGTGTGTGTGTGTGTGCATGATAGCATGTACTTAGACATGTGTGTATTTAGACACATATAAATATTTCTGTGGTTCTACCTTACTGTACAACCTTGATTAACAAGCAGCTTCGAAAGACAGATGCTCTGTTCTCTTTCTGGCCCCTAAAAGCCCAGCATGATAGGGAACATGAGTCTCTATAAGTACTTTAGTGACACTCATTTTTTTATGCTTTTGTTTTTTATTTATGTGATGTGACCATTACTTTGTTGTATGTATAAGATGATCACTATGAAAACATATATATATATACACACAAATAACATCATATAGACTGAGCAGGTTGTAGTTAAGAATACACACCATGTACTAAACAACAGTTAGTGAAAAAGAGACAATGAATTTGGAAGAGAACAAGGAAGGGTATGTGAGAGGGTTTGGAGGGAGAAAAGGGAAGGAGAAAAAGAAGAAAAAGAAGGAAATCTCAAAAGTTAAAGGCAATAATTTAAAAGTTCCTGTGCTTTTAAAAATATTTAAAATCAAATATTCTACATAATATATGTTTTCTATGTGGAGAATTTTAAATTTTATCTTGGGCCATTTTACTTAAGCTATAAGAGACACTTTAAAAACTAAATTACTGTGTCAGCCGCATAAATCACATTTTGTACAAAAGCACTAATGTAAACAAAGCTGAACCGTACGGCCACTAGAGGGCGTGCAACATCTGCTACATTTTCTTTTTTTTAAAAAAAGGTATAGGAAAGTAGCTATAGTTGAAACCAATGAATAAAACCAAGAATGATTCCTCACCTATAAGTCAGTGACTATAATTGAAACAGATATTTAAGATTAACTTAAAAAAGAGTATATATTTGAAAATTAAATTGTCAAACAGTTTTAAATATTCACATTATGTCTGAACACCAGCTGTTTTCATATAAATGAGTGTGGAGTGTGTGCTTGTGTGCATTCACGTTCGCGCATGTGGGTTTAGGTAGGAGTGGGCACATGGTTGTAGAAGCCTGTGGGTGACGTTGCTGCATTTCGTTCCCCATCTTATATGTTGAGGTGGGGTTTCAAGCTGAACCCTGAGCTCATCTTTCAACTAGCTTAGCTAGCAAGCTTGTTCCAGGGATTCCCTGTGTCTGCCTCCTTCTTGGGTTTAGACACCTAACTTGCTTTTTTGTGGGTTATGGGGGTCCAAACTCCCGTGCTATGCGTTAACTGGCTGCAATAACAGATTCTCCTCTGTGTGTCAGTGCAGATAGATATGAATAATAAGGAAAGGAGTAGAGCTGGATTTCAGTTTTTATAAACGTGAACTACACTTATTTCTTTTTGAATGCTAACACATTTATTGACTTTTGTTTAAAAATTTTGCTTTTTGTTATTAGTGGATGGATGTGCCTCTGTGTGTGATGGGTGGGTGGGTGTGTCCGTGCAAGAGTCCATATAACTTTGTGGAGTCGATTCTCTCGTAGTCACAGAATTGTCCAGTGATTTTCACAAAGCCAGTTCCTGGAAAACTATAGTCATAGTTGAACATAAACAACTGTGAAATTGTACTCAGGTCAAATTCCTCTTATTTTTTTTTCACCACTTTCTCAGATTAAGGACAACGTGCTTGAATGTTTGGGCACTGAATGGCTCACAGTCCCCACAGGAGCTTAGTGTTAGCGTCTTAGGTTACTGCGGTGAGACTTTGAACGGTACTAGGAACCCAGTTGTTTGAGTTTCTCTCTTCCTGGCTCATGCGGAGAGAATTTTCACCCAATATCTTTGTCCTGGAGCATCTTCACTAGGAACTCAAACCAAGGAGGACTGTCACACATGAACACAGAACCTCCTCACTGTGAACTAAATAAGCCTTTTCTGTTTGTAAGTTAACTCCTTCAAAATGTCACAGCCACATACAACACTGACCAATATACTGGTGTAGGGCAGAGAGCATATGTAATATATTCAGAAGTCTTGACTTTGAGTCCTTGTTTTTCTACTTAATAGTCATGGGACACTTAGAAATTTTCGAACTGCTTCTGGAATGGAGAAAATAATATTATTTTCCTTTCCAAAGATGATATCAGGGGTAGTTTGCAATATGAATATAATAAAAAAAGTTGCACTCTAAAGTTATTTAATACATATCTATTGCTGCTTTAACAAACTACCATCAGTTTGGGGGCTGAAGAGAATACATAGTTGTTATATCATGGTTCTGAAAATCTTAAGTCTAAAAATGATTTCAATAGGCAGAAATAAGATGTGGGTAAGCATGCCTCACTGTCTGTGGGCTCTGGGGAACCCATTTTCTTGCTTTTTATGCCTTTCCAAGGCTTCTCACATAGCTCAGCTAGTGGACCTTGTCCATTTTCAAATCCAGCCAATGGCAAGTTCAATAATTTCCACATCTCATTACCCCAACACTGATTCTTCCACATTTCTCCGCAGCATTTGAATAACCTCTGTATTAAGATTATTGGATGATTTTAAATTATTAGAATAATATTTGTTTTAATATTAGCTTAACCTTAATTATACCTGTCACTTTAATGTCCATGTACTACATAAGTAATATATTCACAGACCCCAGGCATGCATCTCTGGACATGCTTTTGGTAATGGAATCATTGTATTGACCATGTTTACCACAAGGCTCTAAATATTTGATTATGTCACACAGAATCTCATCGATCCAATTTGAACCTTCCCCCAAAGTCTCAATTATATCATCAATTCAAAGTTAAATAGTTCATTCAAATGTCATCACCCAGAAGCCCCAAAACTTATTGTCTCAATCATCCTGATTAGGTGTGGACCAACTCTGGACGTTGATTCTTAGCACTCTGGAGACAGAGGCCAGTGGATTATAGGCCAGCTTGATGTACACAGCACATTACAGCCCAGGAAGCCATATATAGTTAGACTCTGTCTGAAAATAAAGAAGCACACAAATAAATAAATAAACACAAAATAAAAAAAAAGAAACAAAAGATGAAAGTGTTAAGAGGGAGCAGCCCCACACAGATGCCCACACTATGGAGTTGTAAGAACTGAGTAACCAACAAGATTGCTTGCTACCCCGCACATTGCAGTGTGGGATTTCATTCCCACTTGTCACAGATGGCGCACTTCCTCCCTGTGATGTAGGTCTTTATCTACTTGCCTAAAGCAAATATCATGGTATTTCTAGAAGCAGTTACCCCCTCTAAGGCTGAGTTAATCACCTCCTTCTACAGACTCTAAAAGTTTTATTTTTTTAAACCTCCATTCTGTGGGGTGGATATAATTTTCTGTTGTAGTTCTTGTCCAGCAACCTGTAAGGTGAACCAGTTGCTGCCTCACGTTATGGAGTTGAGTAGTCTGAGGAAATTTCTTCCTTATAGTGGATAGTCTCACAGACTCCCGTATGCAAGAATTGGTATTATCAGCCATACTCTCTTCAAAATCTTCCCCTCTGCTGTCACTCCTGGCTTTTAGATCTTCTTAGTCCCGCACCCCCCACCCTTTGCATACACTGTCACTGTCCCTATGAGATTAGCTCTGTCAGACTAGCGTCGTGGAGGAGAGATAGCAAAACAGAATCCTGTAGTTTAATGGCAATTTCTCAACTGACACATTAGTAACAAAGCTCATTTACTCAATCATTTGTCCTTCGACTTAAGATGCTGGTTTACTGAGACATTTTATATTAGTATGCTTTGGGCATTACTGAGGCTTGAAATAGGGCCCTGTGCATGGTGGACAAGCACTTTACCAGGGAGCTGTATCCTAGGACCTTTTTACTTTTTGATTTGACATAAGGTCTCACTAACTTGCTGGGGCCACCCTTGAACTCACTGTGTAGTCCAAGTAGCCCTTCAGCTGAAATTCATCTGCCCCAAACTCCCCAAGCACTGTAATTACAGGCTTATGCCAACATGCCTGGCTGGAGATGTATTTTTTTTAAGAGGTTTTAAAAGTTTTGTCCTAATTCCCTCAACATCTTACCTCAGTCTTTTTACAAATATATAAATTGGCTGGAAAATTGTTTAGTTTTCTGGACTTTCTATAGAGATTTATGTCTCAGAAATCCATAGATTCCAGCTTTATTTCCCAGGGCAACTTCACCCGAAATATTTGGCAAAGAGCATCCCACCGAACAGTGTGTGTGTGTGTGTGTGTGTGTGTTCACCTTTGTGGGTACAGGTGGAGGCCATAGGTTCAGAGTTACCCACTGAGCCTAAAGCTTACCATTCCAAGTAGACTGGCTAGCTAGCAAG
Source organism: Peromyscus leucopus (assembly GCF_004664715.2). NCBI lineage: Eukaryota > Metazoa > Chordata > Mammalia > Rodentia > Cricetidae > Peromyscus > Peromyscus leucopus. The sequence goes on along the minus strand of NC_051064.1, from coordinate 832,503 downwards.
CCCCCAGGATCTATCAGCACTAGGATGCTAGGTGGTTAGTGCTGTGCCTAGATCTTACACGCATGTGGAGATCTAAACTGAGGCTGCATTTACTTGCATCACAAGCACCTTACCCATTGATCCATTTTCCCAGCCCCTAGACTGTTGAGTCCTTCTAAGTCAGTGCCAGGTGAAACAGAGATTGGGTCTGGTCACCTGCTCTCAGCATCCACAGGTCCCTCTTCGCACGGTAACACTATAACCACGAACTCTTAATTAACTGTCTTCCATGATTTTACTCATATTGAGAATATATCTTACTTTATTTCCAAATGAAACTTATACTTATGTTTGGTGTTTTGATTTAGGGAAAAAGAAAAAAAATGTTCTAAAGTGTTAAGAAAGAACATTTATTCACTAAAAGATTCGCTGTTGGAATTGGCTGGGAAAGGAGATCCTCTAGTCATTGACTGTGGTCTCAGCATCAGCTGCGCTCCAGATTCTTGTGGTCCTTATTTATCCTCTTCAAGGCAGATAATATGATGGTTTTAAGTAGTTCTTTAAAATGTCTGCATGGGCTGGGTGACCTTACATTCTGGAGGCAGAGGCAGGCAATTATGAGTCTGTGGCTAGTCTGCCAGGCACAATGTGCTCGAGGCCATCCAATCCCACATAGTAAGATATTGCAATTAAAAATTTCTGTAAAATGTCTTTATGAGTATTATGAGCAACAAATTTTAGAACAGTCTATCCCATATTATGAAGAATTGTCATAAAAAGCAAGCATGATAGTTGGGGCGCATTCAAGTGAAATAGCTATTGATTCTATCAAATTATGGAGAAAATAAAACTATGTAATATTAAAACAACCACAGCAAAGAAGAGTTCATTAAAACCTTTTTCTAATAGTCACTTCTCAATATGTTGTTTTTCTAGAAAATCCTTGTAAAATAATCCATTATAAAAATGAAAACCATTTTGCTTTTTAAACATTTAATTATAAATATTATTATTAATATTAGTGTGTGAGAGGATGCTCATGGTACAGCACCTCTGCAGATAACAGACAACAACTTTGGGGAAGTCATGCTCACCTTCCATCATTTTGAGTCCTAGTCTCTCTTGTTGCTGCTGCATGGCATGTTCCAGGCTGGCTGCTCTAAGAGCCTCTGGGCAGGTCTCCTGGTTCACCCTCCCATCTCTCTGTGGAAGAAGTTTTAAGATTGCAGGTGAGCACTTCTGTGTTCTTTACAGGATCGAAGTCAAGCGTGAGTGAGGCTTGCACAGTAAGCACGTTTACTTGCTGATCCATCTCCCTGACTATTTAACACTTAAATAGGCTTTCTTCCATGTGGTCTTAACACCTATAGATACAGCAGATAAATATTAATGACTAGAAAGTTGGTTGTGCTTTTCTCTTTGCGCTTGGTTTGAGACACGATAGACAAGGTCTTGCAGTTAATAGGCTATTTAGAGGGAACAATTTGTGAGCTGATCGATTTAGATAAAGACGATTTAAATTAAAATCTAGAAATAAAAATAAAATCTCTAAAATGAGAAGCACACTAGCTGCTGTTAGTAGTAGATGAGAATTTACAGAAAAAACATCCTGTAGAATTAAGACAGGTAGCAGCAGAAATCAGCTAAAATGAAATACTGGGAAACAAGACCAAAAAAGTGGATAGCATTGTAAACACCCAGTGCAGTTAAACGTTAGTGCAACTGAGAGTTTAAGGAGAGCCAAAAAGAGAGAACAGAAGCAACACTTGAAGGAATAATCTCCAAACTAGATCCCAATCTGGAATTTAATAAAGGAACATCAGAAATGGTGGCCCATGTTCAGTGGAGGTTTTCTTAGTAAAATAAGTCTTTTAAACAATTACTAACTTGACAGAAAAAGTAAAAACCTAGTTTTTTTTTTAAATTTGTAATATGCAGAAATAAATTAAAAATAGCTCACAGGTGGGTAGAGAGATGAAAATAAGCTGTTGGGATTTTTAGAGTCTATATGAAGTAGTAATACATGTAAGGCACAATGTAAAATGTGAAGACACTGCAGGTGCTAAAATAAACACTGTTTGGGGAAGTGTTTATTCATTATAAACAAATAATTATTTATTGTTAAGATATCAATAAATAAAATAGAATGATTAAAATATTCATTTAAGAAGATAGAAAATCTGCTCAAAATCTCAGGACTGGGGAAGACATAGGCCCTAAGGTGGAATCTACTATTGTTGTTTTACTAAATGTGATGCTGCGGATTCCTAAGTATTTATGTTTCTATCTGTAGACCCAGGCTGCTTTAATTAACCCTGGCCAGGAAGCTTCACATTTGCAGTCAGTAGCAGCCAATGCAGAGACGTAAGACTGGTCAAAGTGCTGAGAACAAGACTTAGGGCTCAGCCCTAAATGCGACATATTAAATAATGTTTCCACACTCATCAAAAGTTAAGGAAACATAAAGGCTAGTCCACTCACAAAACTATAAGTGGTTACAAGCCAGACAGAATTCCAGCAGAGATGGCTGAGGAACTCAGAGGGCCCATCTATCACTCAGGTGCTATTGGCAAGTGATATCTGTTAGGGGAGGGAGGCAATTCTTTGGAGGTATGGTCATGCTCTGGTGGATGGTACCACACCTCTTCACATATGGGAAGCAATAAATATACTTAGTGGCTTATTAAATTGAAAAATAATGAAAAGGTAATGAAATTGAGAGGGGATATGTGGAAGGAATATCAGAGGGAAGGTGGAGAGGGTTCTGGGGGTGGATATGACTGTATTCACATACACACACACACATACACATATATAGTTGTATACATACCTATGTATAAAATTCTAAATGAATAAATTAATTAAAGGTAAAAAAATAATGGACAGTAAACAGCAGAATACACAGAAAAGAAGTATCTACATTGAAACCACATTATTAATAACATCAATTAATACCTTAGTTAAAAGTTGGAGAGTGTTAGAATGAGTGGAAACTACAATTTCCTCTCACTGATATGTGGTTTATGACCCAGTGTAGTTTATACTTTTAAGTGTTTCATGTGCATTTGAAACTTTCCACATGTACTGATTTTAATATTTTTATATACATATTATCTTTTCTTATAAGGATATATATATATACATATATATGTATGAAAAGATATATTATACTAGCCTTAGTCAAAATAAAGGTGGAGTGGATAAATAAATAACAGAAAAATCAAGATTCCAAGGAAAACAATTTAGCATCAATAAAGTAATTTATATGATAACTAGTTATTTTTTTTAGAAAACTTGTAGTAGTATTTATTAAATTCTAAAAAAAATAGTGTTTTATTGTCACTTTCTTGTAGCTTACTTTATATAAATCAAGAGGACATAATAAGTCTACATATTAGCATTTCAGTATATGAGAGAAAAACTGACCAAACATGAAGAAATAGAACAGAAAACATTATTTTTAATATCCTTATAGTAAATGATAATGTCTTAGTTAGGGTTTCCATTGCTGTGAAGAGACATCATGACCATGGCAACTACTATAAAAGAGACTATTTATTTGAGGTGGAGGCTTGCAGTTTCAGAGGTTTAGTTCATTATCATCATGTCAGGGAGTAGTACGGCTAGAATCATGGTGACTTGCAGACAGATATGCTACTGAAGAAGGAGCTGAGGATTATATATCTTTATCCAAAGACAACAGGAAATGTACAAAGATGATGGGCATGGCTAGAGCATATATGAGCTTGCCTCCACCATGACACATGTCCTCCAAAAAAAGCCACACTTCCTCCAACAAGGCTGCACCTCCTGATAGTCCCACTCTCCTTAGGGGCCATTTTCTTTCAAACTACCACAATATATATGTAAAAATTAAAATCAGTACATGTAGAAAATTTCAAAGCAGACAAAACACTTAATATAATCTACACTGAGTTATAAACCAGATATCAATGTGTGAAAGCATTAATACCATGTGAATCAAATCATTTAGCCACAATGGAAACAGAAAATGTATAATGAACATTTCCTGGTGTAGAATCTAGATGATGTTTTATACATATGAACCAATGTAGTGAGGCAAGAACCCTATCAGTGGTTGAAAGGAAGAACTACAGAACTATAAATTTCTTTGCTTATATACAGCACAGTGCTCTATAAAATCATAAGTAACCCCAGGAAAGCCTTTAAGCATTTATGTGTGTTTTTTAGAGCTAGGTATGTTTTCATGTTTAAACAGATATATTTTAAATAGATAGGTGGTCTTCAAACACTTCAGAGAACTAGAGAATATGGCATTTAAGATGTTTTAATAATATAAGGCAACACCAATCTACTTCAAAATAAAGAAAAAAAAGATGATGGGAATAAAAGAACATATGAAGTTTGCTTTCTATAGGGCAAAGCTAGCCACTGGGCAAGAAACTGCCCTTGCCTCAACTGCTGACAGTATGCTGTACAAACTGGACAAGTAGGACACAAAAGAAGGTGACTACTGAACTTTGCCAAGAAAAAGTAGGATGATCCTTCAAAATTCCTGCTTCACAGACAAGTCTGTTAGATATTCTAGGCTGCCACGCCTGCATGGCAATTGAGCCCAAAATCTGGTGGGGGAAGTCGGGATGAACACAGCACACACCAGTCAAGTTGCAAGCATCAGGAGGCTTTTATTCTTTCTTCTCCATCTTATATACCCTTTCAGGAGGAACAAACAGAATTGTTTACCAAGCACCCAGGGTCAAGGAAAGGCCAGCATGCCCCAGGAAGCCACAGCTACTAAACCACGAGATGTACCGATCTGCAAAACATCCGCAGAACAGCCTGACCTCAGTGCACTCAGAACAGGGGAGGTGGGGGCAATCTTAGAGGGGTCAGAGTCATTCTAATCCCAACTCTAGGTCTATGGGTTAATGACAGATGCCCCAACATTGCAGGGGGGCTTTGTGTGACTGACTGTCCAGGCAGCCAGCTGTTTCTGTAATTTCTATAGCTTTGGAAGTTGCTTGCTCTGCACTTCCTGTTTACTCAGGTAATATTATATCACTTTTCAGGTCTCTGATGGGTTGAAGAATAGCTAGTTATAGTTTCACAGTTTTCCTTGTTATCAGATTCAGAAAAAAAAACTTACATAAGATGTAAAATTAATAAGGTTAAGAAACATAAAAGTTCAAGTTGTTTATCTAAGAAGATGTTGTAAGGTATAAAAAGATATTTTTAGGATGGTAAATACAAGTTATGATAGAAAATGGCTTAGGTATAAAACTTTGGACTCCCTTAGATAGGATAGATAATATAGTACTTTCTTCTAATTTGCCAAGTACATATGGACTGGACATTGTGAATATAATTCTTACCTGATAATTGTCCTTCTTGTACACAGTTTTCTTATGCTAGAGTTTAAACCTTTCCTTCTTATTTAGTCAATACCTGATAAATGTTCTTATTATATATCATCTTACTGTGTTAGAGTTAAAAGCCATTCCTTTTTATTTAGACAAAAGGGAGAGGTGCTATTGGAATTTTGATAGCACTGTGACTCTCCAAGACTGTGAAGTAAACTTTACCTTGAATCAGGGGGTGGAGTTAGCAACTAGTTGAGTAGAACTGGCCATAAAGGAGCCAGCAATTTTGATAGAAAAGTTACAGGAAGGAAAGGCAGAGACTTGAGTTTGGTGTTTTCCTTTTGGTTTTGGGATGAGTGAAGAGACATATCTCTTCCTGGGCTTCTGGCCAAAAGCAACATAAGTAGGTTGCTTCTCAGATTCTCTGATCTAGCAGGTTTTCACCCCCACATCTGACTTCTCTCTTTGTTGATAAATAAAATGATAGAGACTTAGTTTAAACCTACATTTTGCAGCTTTGACAGGGCTGGGCTGTAGAACCTTAAGGTCCTCCAGGCTGTGGCCTGAAAGGCTGGCAGGGTGATGACTGCAGAACTATGGGACTGCAGATAATAGTTCAAATATCGGTAGATTCATATGCAGTCACTGAGCTGATAGAAAAACATCAAGGCCAGTCAAAACTCATGCATGAAGTATGGTAGGAAATCTTAATACCATTCGTAGCTGAGGAAATATTGGCAGTTGATAGCTGCTGGGTGTAAGGATTATGTCCTTAAATATGTCACCAGCCTGGGACGGTGTCCAAGCCTAAAAAGCGGGCATGCCCTCTGTGCGTTCTCTTTTCTGCACTCTCTCCTTCTGTACTCCCCGCTCCTCCATGAGGCGCTCTCTCTCTCTCTCTCTCTCTCTCTCTCTCTCTCTCTCTCTCTCTCTCTCTCTCTTCTCTCCCTCCCTCTTTCTCCCAATAAAGCTCTAGAAAGGTAACCATGGCTTGTGATTTTTTTCACCAACCAGCACTCTCCTCGGTCGGCATGGCTGCCATGGGTGTAGGCCAGCCACAAGCACTGCAGCTTAAGCAGCACTGGGGAGGATATGAACATTAGTGAATGGCCCAGGCTCCAGTTGACAACACTACACTCATGCAATATGGACAACACTAACTGGACTTGGTGGATTATTACAAAAGGAGGAGTAGAAGGAGATGAAGCAGCAGGAGATAAAGTTGAATTTGGGAGGTAGATATTAAGGAAAAGGTCTGAGGGGTAGATGTATTCATAGATCATTATAAACATGTACAACTTCTCACAGAATAAAAACACTAAAATAGCCTTCCCAAGGACTAGCTGTCATAATATTGGAGGTTGTTATGCAAGTCTCCAAAGGAGAGAAGCAATCAATAGTCCTTCCAGCTGTGACGCCTATGAACCACAACAGCAACCAACATGGAGCACTAACCCTCATGATGCAACAGAGGCACTGATATCCTGACAGTAACCAGTAGCTGTCTAGTTGTACTTAACGACCACTCAACAGGAAGGAGTTCATTCCTCCTTGGGTAGGTGACTGGAAACTTACCCAATAACCAAGGCTTGTGGTTTCATGGATCTAAGAGGAGAACCTTCCATATACATTTTATTAAAGCAGCAAAATTCCTAAATGTATTCTAAATACTGTGCTTATACCCACAGATAAGAATAGCTCTCACTACTCATCAAAGAAACTTCCTGCAATAGGCAAAGACCATCATAGAACGTAACAACTAGTCAAAATGGAGAGAACAATTGATCCTAGAGTGTCCAGTGTGGATGGATACTTCTACAACACAACTTCTGCACGTAAGGCTCAGGGAATGGGTGTGAAAGGCCTATTGTTAGAGCCACAGAACCTGGAATCCTGCAGGTTGTATTTACATATTTATGTACACACAAAAATTTAACAATACCAACTAAAGAAAAAGACGCCATGATTTGAAAGTGAGCAAGAGGGTTATACATGGAAGGGATTGAAAGAAGAAAAGGGAAGAGGAAAATCATGTGATTATATTTAAATTTTAAAAATAAAAAAGCACTTAGCTAAATGAAATATTTACATATAACAGAGATAAGTTTGTCTTGGTATAAAGATGAATACATTGACCAAGAATACACAACAGGCAGTTCACAAAAAGGGCTACCTACATACAATTAGTTCATTTGTTTTTATAAAGCCAAACATCCATTCAGTGGACAATGCATAACGTTTTAAGCACGTTTTCCTGGAACATACAGGCATTTTTCTACAAATAAAATTGCCTACAAACCATACTTTGTATCATATAAAAATTGAACATAGTGGTAACACATCTATGACTTAAAAATATAAAGAACAAAATCACAAAATTACCTAGAAGATCTTCCTAAGTACATCTTAAGAACTGCTCTTGTTATAACATAAAGCAATCAATAAAGGCAAGGAGTAGATGCTCTTCAAATATATGATTAAGAGAAGCCTCAAACAAGTAGACTGGGGGAAAAATTTATTTGCAAAACAGATTTTAAAGTCATAAATAAAATTGAGAGAAAAATATTTGCAAAGCACATATCTGATAAAGGACAAAATGTCACAAATACATTTAAAAAACAATCAAATGAATTAAGAAAATAATCCTTTCTGGGGTGTTGTGCAAATGAATTAAGCAGACATTTCACCAAAGCAGAGGAAAAGATACAATGAAACCTTGAAAAGATACTCCACATTATATAATAGGTAAGTACATCATGAGTTGTTGCTCAAACACCAATTAAACCCTCATTGTGAAACCCTGCTTTATCACCATGTTCAAAGCTTGTTTTCTCAATCTAGGTACCACTGCTACTTTGGTAAGGACTGTTGGGTGCTCAGTGTTATGTCTGACCTCTAGATCCCAGTAGAATCTGATACGACTTTCTTAGGTATCAGCATACAGTTTCTTAGAGACCGACTTTCTTTAATTTTAGAGCCTACTGTAGTCTAAACAATGTCAGTCAACTGCTGCATGATCTCACTGTTGCCCTGATTCTTTGTGCCCTGCTCCACAATGTTACTCAAGCTATCATCCAACAAACCAAATTGAATTATAGCAGTCTAGATCATAAACACTTCTGGTTCTACACTACCTTTTATTAAAAACAACTATGTAATCACAAATTTTAGATCTTTTTACTTATCTACTATGACAGCAATCTCAATTGTCAACATGGTTGTGGAGAGCCATAAGAATATATTATAGCGATTCAGCTGTGTATTAAAGCTATACTTTTGTTATGCCCAGATTGTGACCCCCCAAAGAGACCACCAGGAATCTTGGGTGTCCAGAATGCAACAGCAAGGTTTATTCTGCAGATACAAGTCTAGACAGGGACTCATTCCTACACCCAATACAGTGAGGCAGGGAGGAGTCCTCTTTCTTGGGGAAGTTAGTTTTTATAGGCAAAACCCATAAAATTTCTTAGAGGGGAGGGGGTTAGTACGGGTCCATCCTTGATTGGTCAAGTTTTTCCCGGGCCTGGACTTTACCTTATTTTATCTTATCTGTTTGCCCTGTCAGGAGTTTTACAACTCATCTCCGGGGTCTGGTCTTGTTATCTCTGGAGAGGGGCATCTCGTGGTTAATTGGTTACCATCAGACATCCTGACTCTGTTCTTTTGTTCCTGGGGCTGGCGCCATCATTTCTGGGGACTTGAAACTGGCCTGGCCTGGATCACAGTCCCCAAAGCTGCCACTGAATACTTTAGGTACAGAATGCAAAAGTAAGGTGTTTTCTAAGTTTACAAGTCTCCAGGGAGGCTCTTCCAAATCTCTCACTCACAGCAGGGAGGTGGGAAGGAGCCCTCCCCTTTCTTTGTGAGGCTAGTTCTTAAAGGCACAGACCATATAATTTATTTTAACCCGCCTCCCTTTTTAGTCTTTTGGTCGAATATCCTGACTGTTTTCCAAAGTCCCTGTAGCAGATACAGCCACCTGGGGAAAAGGGGTCTAAGTTCTTATCTACACTTAGGAATCCTGGTTTAAGCTTCTCTTTGTCTGTAGGGGATAGAGTGGGGGGTTTTACTGACAAAGGTCTGTCAAAAGGCAGCAATTTATTATGAATATTTGGTGTTATCCAACCTTTAATATTTCAGCTGTCTTGTGCTATGAAATTCTTGTGTGCTCAAATATTTCCAGACCATTTGGCTAACAGTTCAGCTCCCCAGATCTGCTGAACTTGTAGGTAACTAACTCCCCCTCTGAGCCTAGGAGACAAGCTCACTGGAGACTCATAGCTTTGCTTCTTGTGCAAGTGAGGCCTTGAGACCTAGTGGCTCTCCAGAGCAATTGACCGAGAACAAAAGAGGTTTTTACATATCAAGGTGGAAGGTAGGAGGCAGAGAACCATGTGGCCAGGGAGAGGAGGCATAGGCATTTTCTGGTGGGACTGACAGAAGGCATGGCCAGAGAGAAGAAAGGAAGATAAAGGTTCAGTGGACAGTATGGCAGAGCTCTTGTAGAGTCCATCAGCGCCAACAGTAGAGAGTAGTAGAGATGGAGAATGAGGAAACAGGATGAAGATGAGGCTGGAAGCATAAGAGCTTAGTCATTATCAGGGCTGAGAGGAAACTGGATGAAACTGAAGCTATGTAGACAGGATTTCAGAACAGAGAAATAAATTGAGAGTTTGGTGTATCTAGATTTATTCTTGTCCTGAATGCTGGATGGAGCTATACCTGTATTGATAGAATTTTATCTTAGAGGAATAAAGTTAACAGACATAAGAACATAGTGTACATAGATTTTTTCCCCCCTGAGGTATCCCACATCTGATGTAGCAAAATCCCCAGGACCCTGGGTAATCCATACATGATGACATGTAGAGTCACTTGAAAGATGGATCTCTGGGCATGCCTGGGGGCACCATTCCTTGTGCTAAGATCTTGGACTCTATAAAAAGAAGAAAGTGGGTAAAAATATAAACATTCATTGCACTGTTCTTCCTGACTATAGATGCAATGTGATCAGTTGCCCAAACTCCTATAGGCTTGATTTCCCTGCCATGGTGAATTATACTCTGGATCTAAGAGCCAAAATAAACTCCTTTGTCCTTCAGTTGCTTCCATCCAGGCTATTCTACCACAGCAAAACAGTAAATGTATCTGTCTTTTTTACTATAAACCCCATATTCCAACAATCTGCACTTGTCTTCTACTTCTGTCGTGTCTTCATGCATCCTCGTTATTCTTTCTAGTAGCTTTAGATTTACTAATTTCCTACCATGTTTTCTACATCATTACATCCTCAATTTAGTAATGAATTTTGACAGGAAAGACAATGTCTAATTTATTGCTCTTATCCTGTGCAAAGCACTAAACATGGTGTAAGTGTACTGCTTAAAGTTACAGAAGTAAGTGTATGTGAATAGGAGCTGTAAGTCAATGTGAGCTCATGAAGAACTACAATTAATGTAAAAAGAGGAGTTGGAAGAGAGTAATGATGGGCTCACTCTCGTGCTGTTCTGATGCCTGCTGGGGTGATGGTAGTTATGCAATTAAAGTTTACTTAAGGTTAGATTTCAGTTTTTAGACAAGTAGAAGGTTCACTTCTACAGAAACTGACAATTACAGAACATCAAGTTCTAAAGGAAAAAGTGCAAAATTAAAATAGATTAAAATGAAGGAAAATATATGGATAGGAAAGAAGAGAGCTAGTTCAGAAGCATAAACTGGATGAAAATTCATGGAACATTACAGAGGTTCTTATATACAGAGAGGTGACACTCATGATGTTAATTATAGTACAACCTAATTATTTCTTTCTGTTGAATTTTCACCTTTAATAAGATGAAGAGAAACAAGCACAGCTAACTTCAAAGATTCATTATAAAGACTTACTTTGTAAGTCACAAGGATACAGTGACATCAATTAATGGAAAGCAACTTCTAAAAGAACTTCTGAAAAACATTTATCTTTTCAATTAAAGAGATGAATAATATAAAGTTGAAATAGATGTGAAAATTACATTTAACTTCAACTTTGAAAGAGGAAATAATACGGGTTTAGACCAAATATATATTTTGGCAAAGTTCAAATTTTAGCGAAATCTGATCATGGACAAATATTTTATGCATCTGCGAGTTCAACTGGCCAAGAATCAAAATAAATGTTCATCTGGAAACTTAAAAGTCCGTATTATGGGGCCCCCTCTTACTTCACTTAGGTCACTGAGGGAAGGTTTTATAAACGCAGACACACACACACACACACACACACACACACACACACACACACATACACTCTAATAATACTTTAATCAGCTGTGAGAAAAGAGAAAAATTTAGATCATCAAAATCCCAGAAAGGATTATTCTTCATATTTTTCTTTTAAAAATAATATATAGAGTTGAACTGTTCAATTTAAGTTACAGCCCATGTAAATTAAAATTTTAGTACACACTGATAGCATTTTTATATCTGATAATACATATGTGTTTGACACCCAAGGTACCTGTTACTTGGGTATTGAAAATGATAAGTTAGTGAAATATAATGCATACATTTGAGGAGATTTAAAAAAAAAAACTTCAAACTTCGAGGCTTTATGGAAAACACCTTAGATGAGTAGTTATCAAACTGCGGAGTCACAACTCCCACAGCGATCACATATCACATATCCTGCGTACCAGATATTTTACATTATGATTTATAACAACAGCAAAATTACAATTATGAAATAGCAATGAAATAATTTAATGATTGGGGATTACCACAACACAAGGAACAGTATTAAAGCATTGCAGCATTAGAAGATTGAGAACCACTGCCCTAGATGGTATGTTAATTCAGGATCTAATAGTCTAGTAATATATCCAGTAATATCCCACTTAAGAACAAGCACAATAATGTTTATGAGCACCGAGTAAAGAGAATAAGAGAAAGCCTGGTTGAGGGGTCTATCTCAGCAGGCAGCAGTGATCTTGCAGGGAAAGAGGCTGAAATGATGTCTTAGCTTCAGTTGACCTTTTTCCGCCCTCCAGTTTGGATCCCCATACAGGAAACCAAACTGACAGCTAGAGAGCCTGCTAGTTCCTTCCGCTCACACATCTTGCCATCAGGAACTATGGCAAGGTAAAGAAGAGTGTGGACCTTGAAGGACAGTTGGAGGGTAGCTGCTCTGCCATCTTTGATAACACAAGGAGTCATGCAGTCACTGAATTTGACATCTTAAAATTTTCTGCTCTTTCAGTAACTAAATTTGTTTTCCTCTTACAATATTTAGTGAGTAAGTTCTTAGGAAATTTGATATACTTTCATCTAAAAAAGCTGTGATTTACTTTCATGTTGTTTGTTTTATTAAATTATTATTTTATTTATTCTTTAAAATTTCATACAGGTATATACTTTGATTATATATCCATGCCTCGCATCTTACCTCCAGCTTTCCAAGGACACCCATCAAATTTCCTCTCAACTTCATGCCTGGCCTTTATATTTATTTATTTATATTCATTCATTACATTAGTTATTTACATAGTTAATCCACTGAGTCCATCTGGTGCTACCCATATGTGAATGGTTACTAGGTTATCCACTGGGTCCTTCTAAGGACCACACTTTAAAACAGATGCTTCTTTGTTTTGCTCAGGAGTCGTCAACTCCCAGTAGCTCCTCAGCTAGGCGTCAGGCTTCAGCAGCTTCTTCAGTCTCCACACAGAACTTTTAACTGGCTTGATCATGCGCAGGTCTTGAGAAGGTAAGCACAAGTGCAGTGAGTCCATGTGTGTCATGGCAATGTTTGTGCAGAAGACAGCATTTCACAGTTTCACAGCACTCTACTATCTTTTGACTCTCACATCCTTTAGTTCTCTCTTCTGAGATGTTCCCTGAGCTGTCAGGGGAGGAGAATGATATAGGTGTATCTCTATGGCTCAACACTCATTGCCGCTTATTTTTGGTACTTTGAATACTAATGCCTCTTTTCATTAACCACTACCCACTGCAATAAGCTTCTGTGACAAAGGTTGGGAACAGAAGAAATCTATAGATATAAACAAAACAATTTAGAAGACAGCTTGAAAACATGAACATTTAGAAAAATATCAATAGGTTCCTCTCTAGGGTCTATGACTTTCTAGCATTATCATTAAGTTTACTAAAACTTTACGTCATTGAACACAAAACAAAAGTTTGTCTTATTTATAAGAATATGTAAATGGAGATATTACTAACCAGTATAAGTCCTTACAGTTTATTTACTTGTAACTTTCTTTTTCTTGCTCCCACGTTTTAAAATTTGATGAGTCTGATATTAGAACTGATCAAGAACTTGTGAATCAAACTGTTGGTAATCTTGTAACAATTTCAATAAACACCTTGGTAATATTGCAAGTAACATCATATGTTAGCAAATAAAAACCCAAATGTCATAAATAGGCTAATTCTGTTTGGGCTATTCCCAGTAGGGTCCCATTAATCCCCATTCATTTTAGGCTTTTGCTATTGCCGTGAGTTACCTTCTAGAACTAGTTGGTAAAGCCATCTATCTGAACACACCAAATATTTTGGTCATAAAACATGAAAATAATTCTCACTTACAAGGACTTACCTAGAAGCTTCCATTCTCCTGGGTAGCATTCAGAGTGCTGGAAGGTACTGTACAAACCTCCACAGGAGAAAAGTAATCATCATCAGTCTTATTCAGCTGTGGATCTACTAATTAAAATAAAGACTTCTCTGACACAATATGAATACTGATATAAGAATGGTAAGTGTTCTAGGAGTAACCAATCACTTTCTGGTTGGATCAAAGACTTGCCCAGCGAGATGAAACCCATAACTGGTACTGTTAAGAGGCCAAGAAGATGTGGCTAGGTAAGTCATAGTCCCTAAGGGAGAGTCTTTTAATATTACTCCACTAATAGGAAATATTATTAAACTGACTCCTTCATAGCATCTCATTATACCCATAAAGTAGTGCATCTCTCAACATTCTTAGAGAAGATTCTATTTTCAGTAGATGGAGACTAACAGAAAAACTCACAATTAATCAAAGTTTATAGAATAAGTGAATTTGGAGTGTCCTGTCCTAAATGGGACATGTACAACATACCTGTTCCTCACTATTTCAGAGACCATTGCAGAATAGGTGGAGGAAAGAATGTAAGAGCCTGACCTTACAGGTGATAACAAGGAAACAGTTCTGGATACATAGACAGCAGGCACAAGATCTGGACATTCTCAAGTCAGGCAAAATCTCATCAATGAACAGTGCAGTGAGCATCAAGTCCCCATGCTGAGCTGAAAAGCTATGGGTATTTGATATCTACCTATTGGAGAAATTATTTTGGCCACTCCACGTAGTTAAAAGGATATTTATTTAATGGCGAAACTCACAAATTAAGTAATGGGTAGGTCGCAGGGTCTGGGGAAGGTGTAATGCAGTCCAGCGGTGTTCTCCGGAGCTCTACACAGTCAATCTGCACTGGTCAGCGTCCCGGCACCGAGAGGGTGGTGGGGGAAGAAGAAATGGAACGGATAGGTATAAGATATGATGGTAAATCATTGTATATACTAGTAAACAAACTTAGTAAAATAGCAACCTTAGATAATTTGCACTGTAATTTGTACTGTTATAGAATCTTATATGTTGATACAAATGTAGACTATTTTTATACTCCTGTTTAAGATAATTTGTATATTGATACAAATACAGAACTATATTTGTTATAATGTACATATATTTCTACTCTTATTTGAAATATTTTTATATTGATACAAATGTAAATTTATATCTGTCATACTTTATATATGTTCTACTTCTGTTTAGGATATTCGGTATATTGATATATATTTAATATTATTGTCATATTGCATATCGCACTATATATTCCTACCTCTGTTATAAATATCTTGTGTATTGTCACAATTTTGAAGTCATCGTTCTTCACCATACATTTGCTTATAGACTGTTTACCTTATTTACGTGAAGCCTTAGTCCTTAGGTTATTTCGATAGATAAGATTTATAGATTTATAGTCGCCTATGCTTGTCATCTCTATAGTTACGTTAGTTAGGTTATCCAGATTTACAGATACATAGGTTAGATGGGCAGGTAATCTTCAAACACTTCATAGACCTGGAGAATATGGCATTTAAATAACTTAGAATTCTGTTGACGTGAGACACAATTGCTCCTGGCTGCACCAATTGATCCCGAGAGAATGTTGGGCTTCTAAGACATTTCCATTTGGAAGTTTGTCTTTTGGCACAAAATGGCCTACTGGGCAAAGAACTGCCCTTGCCTTGATGGCTGACAGTACAAATGCAATGCTGTCCTTTCTGGACAAGCGGGACACAAGGAAAGCGACCACTGTACTCTGCCAAGACAGGGTAAGATGGTCTTTCAGAAATCCTGCTTCTGAAAATGGTCTGTCAGATACTCTAGGCCTGTAGCCAATTTGAATGCACCAACAATGCTGAGAAACATCAGGTGACTGTCCAGGCTGCCAGCTGTCTTGGTCTACTCTTGCAAGATTCCCGAAAGTTGCTTGCATCCATCTACCATTTCTCAGGTACCATTATGTTCCTTCTCAGGTCTTTGATGTGGTTGAAAACTAGATACTTATAATTTCCTCAGTTATGATAAAAGATAAGTTAGATATAAAACCTTAAACTCACAAATATAAGATAGATAGGACATCTTTAATATTGTAACTGTAACTCTTGCTCGATAATTGTTTTGTTATATGTAATTTTACCATGTTAAAGTTAAAACCTTCCTTTTTAAAAAAAGAAGAAAAGGGGAAGTGCTGTGGATATCACTCTATATAAATAAAACACTGATGGCCAGTGACCAGGCAGGAAGTATAGGCGGGACAAAGAGAGAGGAGAACTGGGGAAACAGGAAGAAGGGGGGAGAGACATTGCAGCCAGCACCAGGAGAAGCAGCTTGTAAAGACGCCGGTAAGCCACCAGCCACGTGGCAAGGTATAGATTTATAGAAATGGGTTAATTTAAGATATAAGAACAGTTAACAAGAAGCCTGCCACGGCCATACAGTTTATAAGTAATATAAGTGTCTGAGTGATTATTTTATACATGGATTGTGGGACTGCGGGGCTTGGGGAACCTGGAGAGAAGCCCTCCAGCAACATCTACCGGGAGATGGAAAAGCAATTTTCTTTATATCACCTAGTAGATCAGCCATGCTCAAGTAGATGGCCACACATGCAAGAGTACATAGGAAGAACTAATTGAACTCAATGGGCTTTAAAAAATATAAGGGCACATAGTTGGCTGGGTATGGATGGAAGCAGATCTGGGTGGAGACAGCTGTGTGTGAATGTGATCAAAATATAATATATTTCAATTATCAAATATTTAATAAACATTTAAAACAAATATTTAAAATAAATATTTAAAAATAACAAAAACACTTAAAGGAAAATAGAAGAATGAAGTGGTTATAAATGATGATGTCATGTAGTTACTGAAAATTTGTAAAATATTTTTTAAGACAAAATGGTCTTTTAATAAAAAACCCACAGCCAGATATCAGGGTAAAAGCTGAAAGATCAGAGAAGCAAAGCAGGCCACAGCCACCACCTATTACCTCACCAACTCCACGAATCCTGACTGAAATCCTTAGCCTTCACTTGAAAGGGTCTCAGCCGAACTGCCTTAGTTCCTGTTTCCTCACATCTTATAGACCTTTCTCTGCCCTGCTGTCACTTCCTGGGATTAAAGGCATGTGTACTTCCCTGTACTGGGATTAAAGGCGTGTGCCACCACTGCCTGGCTCTCTTTCCAGTGTGGCCTTGAACTCACAGAGATCCAGATGGATCTCTGCCTCCCGAGTGATAGGATTAAGAGTGTATGCTACCTTTATCTGACCTCTATGTCTAATCTAGTAGCTGGCCCTGTCCTCTGATCTTCAGGCAAGTTTATTAGGGTACATAATATATCTCCACAGCTACCATAATAATAAAAGTCAATGCATTTATCCATGTAAGTTGATCCCAAGTAGTTTGTTTGTGTGTATATATATGTATATAAACATATGAACACATTTGATATATAACATATACCAATGTTCAAACGTATAAACCTGTAGGAAACATTTCAAATTCAACTAATTAAGGAACAAGAATACGTTATTGAATGAAGGGTGGACAGTTCTTTTGACTTCCTTGTCTTCCCTTCGCTGGAAAAGGTCTTCCAAAAGAAAATGATAATAATACTCAGATTAGCTAAGAAAAATTGTACTGAAAATTGTGGTGAGTTGTTTTAAAAATAAATTTGGAATTTCTTGATAAAATTTGTTATATGCTGTGGATATCGCTCTGTATAAATAAACACTGATTGGCCGGTAGCCAGACAGGAAGTATAGGCAGGACTAACAGAGAGGAGAATTGAGGGAACAGGAAGGCAGGGGGAGAGACTGCCTGGAGCCGCCAGGACAAGCAAGATGTAAGGTACCAATAAGCCACGAGCCATGTGGCAAAGTAAAGATTAATAAAAATGGGCTAGATATAAGAGTAAGAGCTAGACAATGATAGGCCTGAGCTAATGGCCAAGCAGTTTAAATAACGTAAGCGTCTGTGTGTTTATTTTATAAGTGGTCTCTGGGACTGGCAGGACTTGGTGGGACCCGAAGAGAAAAGCTCTCCAGCTACAGTTATATTTTATCATATAAAAACATTTTAAAACTTAGAAAAATAAGAAGTAAGAAAAGATAAAAAGTGATAAAATGACCAGTGACCAGACTCTGAGTTAAGGAAGCACACTATGAATGGGCAAAGTTAACATCCAGGCACAAACAAAAATTGGCCATTTTATAAGGTGAAATTTTATAAATATCACAGAGTTTGTGTGGTTGATTATACAGGCATCACTGTCATATACATGTGATACTTCCAGGGCTTAACTACATATGGGAATCTTCATTAATTTTTAATTACTAATTAAATTATTAATTACTAATATTCATTAGTAATCCTTAATGCTTCCCTGTATTTGAGTATGGCTTTCATTATCTGTTCAGTGTGATTTTAGGAAAATATTACAGGATCGGGTTTCCTTAGGAAAACAGCCTCTGCTAAGTAGCCCATGTACCAGTGGATGGTCCTAACCCACTTACTGGCAGAACGAATTGGAGTCAGTAAAATAAAAGAGAATGCATGTGCATCAGAGGGAGAAGCGGTGGCTTATGGGAGGAGTTAGCAAGGAGGGAGAGTGGGATGGGTTTGATTAAAGTAGGTGTGTACTTGTATAGCATTATCATACAGTTAACAAAAATACATTTTAAATACTTAAAAAATTGTCATCTGTTTGCCAATAAAAGAATAAAGAACTTTCCGAAATCATTTTAAGTGTTGCAGATGATATTTTCTTAATTCGGAGGATTTTTATAATAAAGTTTGTTTTATGTCTCAATTTGTTATGATACAGGTTATTTGTAATAATTGAAGAACCTTAAAATTCAGTTAATAACCAGTATGCCATAAATATTACTCAGTCATATGAAACTGCACACCAAAATAATAATAGTAAAATATAAAACATGCATATAACTCTGTAGCGTATATTGTTTACTTTAAAGGCTAACTGAGGTGGTAATAACAGACAAATATTGGTCCTACACTGGTAAGAATACAGACTTTAACTTGTTTGGAGAGAAGGGAATGCATTAGGCCACAATAATATTAATATTTCATAAGTATCTTTCTTGGCAAATTTTATAACTAAATGAACAGAAAAGCTTGCTTCTTCTCTGTATACCTTCTAGTAGTTAAGATGCTGAAAAACAAATAAGTGAAGACCCTTCACTTTTCAGTCCAGAAAAAGGAACCGCACCCTGATTGTCAATCATCAAATTTCATGAAGTCTTCACAACACTGAAAAACAAATTTAGACTTTTAGTGAAACTAAATTTGGCATATATTCTGTAATATTCTGGACCCACTAAAGTGTTTATAAAGCAGTGAACCACTTAAGTAGCATAATAGTTTTGAATCCAGAACAAAAACTGAGAGTAAACCCAGTGATTTCATAACATGGATACATTTCCCAGATGGGTCATTTTTAGACAATTAGATGGCAATTAGCAATTACCCTACCAAATAGAGATAAAATGATATTACTACCATGGCTTCTTTTTTCATTCTAGGATTTCTTATTAAAAAAAAGTAAATGGAACTTATCCATTGACATTGATCAGCAGCCATGCTTTAATTGATTGAAATGTAGTAAGAGAGGGGGAGAAATTTGACATGCATCATTGTTAAAATTACAGAAAAGCATCTCTGCATTATTGGTTTTTTTAATTAAAAAAGCAGTCAAAGTATATATTGTGCAACAATGAAATGGAAGAACCTAACATGAAAATATTGATATAAGCAATTTGAAAGAAAGGCCAGAAAATAAAATTGTTGCATTTTAAACTTAAAATGTATTTTATTGTGGAAAAATAATAACACAGAAGCTTAGATTTTAGTTATTATTATTATTATTACTGTTACATTGCTTGTAATTGAACCAAGGAAAGCTGTAGCAGTGCTGAGTCAAGCCAAGAGTAAGGTCATGTGGACTGTGAATGGCCAAGCTATAGGGACCCAGGCCATAGAGAGCACACAGTCTGTCATGCTGAACACAGAGTGATGTAAGCTAATGTTCTTCTTGCTGGATTTCAGTCTTGTTTTGCTACCAGCCTTCCTTTCCATTCTCCCATGCCTTCCTTTTGTAATGGGAGTGTTTACACCATGACACTGTACCTTAGAAATAAAATATGCAATTGAGTTTTATGTTACAGTTGCTCATGGATAAGAGCTTTCCTCAGAGAAGACTTTGAACTTGAACTTTTTCATAGTTGTAATTATTAACACTATAAGATTCACTGCGACAGACTGGAGGACACCTATACACCTTCATTACCATCCCATTTACAACAATAGGGTATCTAGTCTATGATCAATTTTAAATAAATATATGATGAATGACTTAATTAGAATTCACATGAGAACAAAGTTGAAATCAGAATCCTGATGTATTAAATTTACTGAAAACCTGTACTCTAAATAGACAGACTTTGAGATGCTTTTCATTTTAAGGGATCCTGGAATGTCAAATGCATGTTTTATTCATCAACAAATAAAATTGATGAATGAAAGATGCAGTTCTTATAACAATAACTGTCTCTGGTGGGACTTCCAGCACTGTCAACCATCCCTGAGGACCACTGTCCCTGCTTAAAACACACTTAGCATCTCCTCTTCTTCCTGCTTTCCTTCACTAGAAGACATCTCATTGTTGTTCTTTCTAGATATAAACAGAGGGAAACATTCTCCATTTAGTAGTGAGAGAAGACAAGTGGCAAGGTGTGAAGAAGAGAGTTGTACAAGGTGTTGATGTAGACTTCAATTCTAGAAAAATTGGCCTGTAGATGGTGGCTGCAACCACGAAGAGGGGAGAATGTCATAAATCAAAGCCTGGTAATTAGTGTCCTTAGTTAGGAAGGGTTATCAGAAAGGGGACGAAGAGATAGTCACCGTAATCTGTGAGCCACAACACTCACCAATGGGCAAAACTTGCATAAATCGGGAAAAAAAAAAGAACCTCTAGGTTTACAAACAGCACGTTTGAAAAGAGATATTCTGTCACTGTTAGAAAATTGCCTTCATAATAAAAAGTTCATGGGTCACAGGTTCAAAGGAAACTGATTACAACAAGCACTTTCCCAGGCACTAAGAGTATTGAGCTGCAGTCATTGTCTTCCAAATGAGATCATGCAGAGCAATAAATCCTTGACAAATGATTATGGATCTTAGGGTAGAAGTCATTGGAGGAATAAGTTTACTTTGATAATGTGAAATGAATATAATTTACAAATTCTTTTTGGTAAACATAGACATGGGCATTCTCTTTAAATGTTGAAGTGCTTTCATTCCATATTCAAATACCACTGTTTTTTGTTTGTGTGTTTGTTTTGGTTGCTTTTTAAGATTGATCATATAGCCCTTCTGGCCCAAAATATGTTACATTGGGGAAGATGACCTTGTACTGATCTCTGTGTCATCATTCCCAGCTTTCCACAGTTAAAACAACAACAACAACAAAAAAAAAAAAACTAAATTAGAATATGCCCTTGAGACTACCATCACCTAAAATTACCAGACTTGCCCTTGCCTTTCTGCACCCAATGAGACTGATTTGAAATGTCACATGGTTCACTCTCATGAATGATGTGTTCTGTATCTCTATCAGAATTTTTATGCTTTACTTAATTCTTGACATATAAAAATTGTACATTATTTACAACTTAAACTAAGTTCTAGGATTTTTAAGTCAGAGTTCATCAAATTATTTAATTTTTTTCCTATAGCTTGTCAACAATGTGGAACTCTGGGAAAATGAGTCATTCTGAGTTTTTAACTTCCTTTGCAATGGGGGTACATCTTTTCATGACTTGAAAACTTTGTGCTTTATACCTACAGCTTTTAGAAGTTGGAAGTATTATGTTCACTGAGTTTCTGAAGATGCCATTAAAGAGACAATCCTGAGTTTAGTTTGTTAATATAAATTTGTGAAAATTAATTGCTCAAAAGTATTACATATATCATATAATAAAAAAATCATAAACTATACCTTTTCCCTACTATTCTGTCTCCGAGTGCATATTTACCAGATTACTTCTTGCTCATGAATCTTCTCCCTTTAAGGATCCGATTATATAGGCTGAGTTTTTCCTCACAGGAAGAGTCTTCACACCTGCTAAATATCTCTTCCCTATGTTTATCTCATGTCTTTGGAACAGAAAGCTAGTGGTTTGTCCTCTTGGTGATAGCAAAAGTGTAAGAGACCAAAGAATTCCCACAGTTCTTCCTTACCAATGCTCTACACTCCACTTTCACCCTTATCCATTGACTAAACCAATAAGTGTGTTGTGTTACATGCAAACAGGAGAAAAACCATTAAAGAGTCTCAATTTGTTCTACTTTTCCTATTCATTGAAACCAGTATTTTATTGGAGATAGTCTGAGCATATAAAATGGACAACTCTAATATTAGAAAAAAATATCATTAGTGAAACAGTAAGTAGCTAAGAATGATCTCTAATGTTCCTGAATGTATGAGTGTACTGGAAACTAAGGTTTGGCTTTACATAGCAAAGCAAATTAAAAGAGCCCCAGTGCCCTAGGAAAACTACAGTCCTTATAACTGAAGGGTTGAAAGATTTATTTCCCTGTGGACCAAAGTTTCAGCAGATCAATTAATATAGTCTGTTCTTCTCTTCTGCTGCCATGTGCAGCAAGAAAAATGTGTTGATTATGCCATTTCAGAGCACTGTATACACAAAGTCATCTTGAGGGACTGCTCTAACCTACAGAGCACGACTCAGAAATTGGGAAGCAGAAAATAATCAGTCTCTGTCCACTTGGCAGGAACAACTGTCCTGAGGCCAGTCATTGGCAGGAGGATCTGGAGCCCAGAATGGCTCTCACTTCACAGCCTCTGATCAAAGGACCAAAGTTGCCTCAACTGAACAAAGTTTATTCTCTAAAACTTGCAAAAGGCTCAGAGCAATGTCCTCTTTCCCTCAGAGCAAGGCAATATGCCCCAGGATTGAGGTCTCACAATATTGTGAAGAAAAAAAATCTGCCATTAATGCCACCAGTTTACCCATAATGAGTTCTCTTCCAGCACAGAGCTAAGTTTTATTTGGGCTTCTTCTCCCACAGAACAGTTTAGTTGAGCAGAACCTCTGTTAGAATAGTGGCAAACATTTCATGCAGTGAGGCTGCAAATCACCCCCACAATATTATCATGAACTCTTTTAATTTTGTGACAATTTAGGATAGTAGGGAAGCATATATCACTTTCTAAATAGTGTCTATGTAACCAAAGAGCTTAGTGTCTCAAAAACACATAGTGAAATAATGACTGTATCCAGTGTGATGCCTTCACAGTTCACAGTTTATCACGATCCCTTAGATCTGAAAGTGAGCCAAGATGTCCAAAGCCGGCTGCATGTCAGGGGATGAGTCTATTCTAAAGTCATCTACTTTCTGATGAAGCACTCTGCCTGAAAAGAGTCTTTCCATATAAAGCAGAGGAAGAAATTTGACAATTTTCACTAAACCCCCTGCTGTTTATTTCCAGAGAATCCAAAATATAAACTGTATATTTTAAAAAAGAAAAGTAGAGATTGATAGACAGATCGCCTGCACAAGAAATGAAACAACCTGCCTCGTGGTTTCCCTTCACCGTGTTTGTGTTTCCTCTTCCGGAGTGTGATTTTGAAGAACGGAGTGAAGATGTGAAGAGACGCTGGTCAGCTGTACCCAGTTCCAGAGGAAGAACGTGGTTTTCTGGGAGAGAGCCTGTGATAGCAGAAGGGCCTGGCGGGGAGCAGGCTGCGGCTGGCTGGAGCGTTGTTGGCACGATCAGGAAATATTAAAATGTAGATTTGACATCCTGAGTGAGGTAACCCAGACTCAGAAAGACAAATATGGTATGTACTCACTCATAGGAAGATGTTAGATGTGGAACAAGGATGACTGGACTGCTACTCACATCACCAGTGAGGCTACCTGGAAAACGGGACCCCAAGAAAGACACGGAGAAATGGAAGAGATCTACATGAACAGCCTGGACATGAGTGGGAGCAATGAAGGGCGAGGGTCGAGGGAAAGAGAGCGGGAGATCCTAGCTGGATCAAGAAAAGAGAGGGAGAACAAGGAATAGAAGACCATGTTAAATGAAGACCACATGAGAAAAGGAAGAAACAAAGAGCTAAAGAGGCCCACAGAAATCCACAAAGATACCCCCACAAAAGACTGCTGGCAATGGTGGAGAGACAGCAGGGACTGACCTACTCTGGTGATGGGATGGCCAAACACCCTAATAGTTGTGCCATAAACCCCATCCAAGGACTGAGGAATCTGGATGCAGACATCCACGGCTAGGCCCCGGGTGGAGCGCTGGGAGTCTAATTAGTGAGAAAGAGGAGGATTTATATGAGCAAGAATTGTTGAAACCAAGGTTGGATAAAGCACAGGGACAAATAACCAAATGAATGGAAACACATGATCTATGAACCAAAGGCTGAGGGGCCGCCAACTGGATCAGGCCCTCTGAATAGGTGAGACAGTTGATTGGCTTGATCTGTTTGGGAGGCATCTAAGCAGTGGTACCAGGTCCTGGGCTCGTTGCATGAGTTGGCTGTTTGAAACCTGGGACTTATGCAGGGACATTTGGCTCAATCTGGGAGGAGGGGACTGGACCTGCCTGGACTGAGTCTATCAGGTCCATCCCAGTCCTTGGTGGAGACCTTGATCTGGAGGAGGTGGGAATGGGAGGTGTGCTGGGGGGAAGGGGAGGGGGGGCAGGAAGGGAGAGAACAAGGGAATCTGTGGCTATTATGTAGAACTGAATAGTATTGTAAAATAAATAATAATAATAATATAATAAAATAAAATATAGATTTGAGAAAGGAGGAGACAGACCCAAGTAAAACCGAAACCCAGATGGAACCCAGAGGCTGTGGAGCCATGGAAACGTGACCTTTTGGTCAATGGAGAGTTAACATGCATTCCCCCCTCTTTTCCTGGGTGGTAGGACTCATCAGCTTCTGCACTTCATTTAAATTAAGGAATCTATTCTCAAGCTTTGAAGCCTGAAGGTACAAATTGAAGCTTTTAAAAAGATAGAAAAGAGAGAAGAGGCAAGGAGAGAGAGAAGAGGGGGAGTGGGAAGTGAATGCCTAGCCAAGTGATTATCCTGTAAATAAAATCTACAAAGTGGAATAAAGAAAAACATCTACAGGTTCTAGAAATGGAACAAAGTCAGACAATTTATGGCCGAAGAATCAAGATCAGGCACAAATGTCCATCAGAGTGAACTTCTCTCTGTTTTCATCTTTTCCACTCTAGTGACAATAAGTGCAGACATGACTTTGGTTATAATATCAAAGCACTCAAATTCTGCTAGTGAGTCTAACTTCCTTTCTTCCTTCTTTTCTTCTTTCTTTCCTTCCTTCCTTCCTTCCTTCCTTCCTTCCTTCCTTCCTTCCTTCCTTCCTTTCTTCCTTCCTTTTTTCTTTCCTTCCTTCACAATGTTCCCTAAGTCATAGCTTCAGAAGCTATGATGTAGATGTATCCATGGAGGTTGAGTTTCCCACAATCGATTGATTTCTGTATTCTATCCAGTGTATTTTTCTGTGACGGTCTCTATTTGGTGTAAAGAGAGGCTTATTTGATGAGGGATGATAGCTATACTTATCTGTGCATAAGTAGAAGATTTAGAATGTATTAAGAAAATTATGGTGGTTTAGCAAAGTGGTGGTAGTAGGTTCTTTTCTAAGTGCCATGAGCTCACTAGTCCTGGGAAGCAATCACTGCTGGGAGAAAGAGAATTAATGTCTCCCAAGAATGAGCCTCTTTATTGGTTATCTCTGAAATCATATATACACAAACAACAACAACAAAAACGAACACAGCAGGCTGTATTTGTGAATAGACATCCTTCCATTCATCCATCTATCTGTACAGGTAACAATAGCAATCAGTGAAAAAGAGGATGGCATTTATGGGAGGGATTGGAGGGAGTGTACCTTCAAGGCAAAAAGGGGAGGAAAGGGAGGTTGTAAAGTGATGTAATTATATTTCTTTTCAATTAAAATATATTTAAAAATAACAGTAAAAATAAATCTTTTAAAAGTAGCCAAATGCCAAGCTTTAATTAAAACATTCAATTTCTTTTAAAAACTTCAGTGGACGGTCTCAGTGGTAAAATAGAATGACAGAGATGAAAAGTGATGAAAACAAGGACAAGTGAAATTATGCACTTTGAAGATGAGAAAGAAAAAAAGATTATGTCAGAGACGTGGGCGAGAATATTGAAAGTAAATCTATGACTACTAGAAGTCTCCAAGGAAGAGCAAAGAGTTGGGCAAAAAAAGCTTAAAGTTGAAGAAAATATGTAAAAATTTCTAAATGAAATGAAGACATAGTTGCATATGGAAGAAGTCTGAATATAGTAAAACTAAAGAGAGCCATATCTCAGTACAGATCTTCCACCTGTTGAAGATCTTACACAAACAAAAGAAAAGAATGGTACAAAGGCATGTGGAGAGGACTGTCAATCAGCAAGTCTTCATCAGTCATCTCTAGACACAGTGACAAGTCACATCCAAGTACTGGAAGGAAAATAGGTGTTGATCAAGCTTCTATGTCCAAGGGAAGTACTTATCAAAGCTGTAGCTTTCCTTTAGAATTAACTGAACACAAGTGTTTTGATCCATTTCTACATTAAGCCTTGAATAAAATCACAAACGTTTCCCATAATTTTTCTTTTCATTCTGTTTCTCCACTAAGATTAACAGGGTGCCCTAACTGCTGTGGTCTTGGTGCATGTACAGCAAGGTGAGGAGTTTCTCCTGCCAGAAATTTGGGGAAATCCTTGGTTGCTTCCAATTTGTCATCAACTTTTATTGGTTTTTGATCCAAATTTTGTTGTGGTTCTTTTCCTTCTATTTTGTGCTTATTAACAGAAGAAGATAATTTCAGTCCCAATGATACTCCATGACTTGTTCTCATTTTATTTATAATCTAAAATTAATTATTTTCCATTTGTGACATAGTCTCTGGTTTTTATGATGCATACAGTTTTGATGCTCTCATTTAATCTACTCTTAGAAATACAAGTATGGTATAATTATTCTTTAATGACATGTACTTATATCACCTAATATTGTTCTAAAATCAAAATGACAACAGTTGTATCATAATGATATTGGCATCTTTTGAACTTTCTCTGTAATTAAAATAAATAATCTTTCAGGTATGATTTATAATTGATCATATTTTTAAGAAATACATCAATCAGTTCCTTACTAAAATTTTAACTGGACTAACAGAACTGAGATGTGTGCAACATATAAGCAAATATAATGCTAAATTAAGTTATAATTACTTTATGTCCAGTGTAAATAAAGAATTCATGGTTCAGTTAGATTATGGAGTTTGGGGGTTTTCTTCATACTAGCACAGGGATAGTATACTCATCACAAAACAAAGACTTTAATATAATATTTTTATTCTTATTTTGTGTGAAAGTTTCCATATCATATTTGGTATTGATAATAACTTAGTCTGATTAAAATATTATTTATTAAAAATAAGACAAGAATATAATAAGCATAAACAGAATGTTTAGTATTATTGATTTTAATTTAATAATAGTACAGCATATGTGAGTCAATTAATGCAGAACTAATTATAATGATATCTGCTTGATATTCTAAACAAAATTATTTTAGCCAACACTGTGTTTGGAGAGGATTTTCTTTTATGGACATTTGACTTTGGTTCTTGCTGATGTTCAAAAACACCAATTTACAACAAGAGTAATGGGAAAATAATCCCTATTTTTAAGAACTATATTCATAACACGTATTTAAAAATATTCTTGCAGAAATTATTTCAGATAACTTAATGAACCATTTTTGTTCAAAACTCTGAGTTACTGGATAGAATCACTAATGATAGAGCAAATGAAACCATTAATTTTACTTGTTGTGGCTACTAATGATGAGTTATAATTTTACAGAAAATACAGTTAATCACAAGTCTGTCTGGGACCTCTAATTAATTTAAATTTAACTAATTGGCTCTTGTGTCAATCACCTGGCAGATAAAATGAAGCAATGATTATAATTTATACCTTTCGATCTAGAGAAATCGAATGAGTTAATGAGAGACATGCAACCACATTAATGCTTTTATTCTGAACTGTAAATACTGTGGTGACTATGAGTGCACATGATCCATAACTAAGGATACAATGAAGCTGCAGTGAGGACAGAGAGGAGGAGTTCATACACACACGGGTGCTTAGAGTTCTCTGTTTCATCCTTGCGTTTTCTCACTACATTGGATTTAGTGTTTTCTCCACACAGATTTGTGTACATACCGGGCTCACATCTGAAAACCTCTGAGCACAGGACAGGGCACTTTCTCCTCCCAGGTCCACTTAGAAAGTTCCTGGGAAGGAGAGGTTATTTAACTTGATTTATTTGCTTCATTCCTGGCCAATTACAAAGAATAGATGTTACTCTAAATGTAGGACTTTTCTTTATGACTTCTGCTTCAAGTAATCATAATAAAGACACAAACTAGTTATGAAATGGTGGCTTCATTCTAAGCATTTAGAATGGCCTATGTGATGTTAAACCGTAACATTTCAAAGCTAGAGGAACTTTTCAAAGAAAAAGGAAGGCAGAGAGACTAGTGAACCTTGCTCTAGGTAAAGGATATTCTGGGTCAGTTTTAGAGATATATAGGTATAGACAGTGTTGTCTTTCTTTGGTTTATCCAAATAGCTGTGGGGTAGTTTCCTACATAAACAAGAATCCAAAGTTAGATAATACAACTCTGATCAACACTCTCCATGGTGGAATCAATGTCACCGGCCCCATCTATCTTCTTCCTTCACCATCTTTACCATGTGAATTTCATTCTCATGTGTCTGGAAATCAAATTTTTCTTGAATGTGTAAATTGGATTTTACAATTCTAGCCTCAGAACCACAATGCCACTAGGAAGAGAAATAAGCAAAATGTAGAAGATTGAAATTGATATTTTAGAAGCAACATTTTTATGAAAATAGTTATCAAATTTCTGCTTATATTTTATGGACCATAAAGTCTACAAGGGAAGCCTGAAAAAATAGTTTTCTAGCTAGACAAGTTGCTGCCTTATAAAAAAATAATCCAGACTTTACCAATAAGGAAGTCTGTCAAGTGAAATTAGCCCTTTAACTGTTCCTTCTAGTTCCAAATTCGGGGTTCTTAATGATTTCCACTTGTCTCAGTCACAACACATGGCTATGATTCTACAGCGCTGTTTAATACAAAGCAACTGTGGCCACTTTGACATACTGAGGAGGGAACTGAAATGAAATACTGCTGAATAAGAAATTAAAGATAAAAGACAAAACATTTTGGAGAAAGAAAAATGAGACTCAGTGTGCAAAGGTCAACACCATATAGCATACAGCACATTGCATGGGACAGGAAAACAAGGACTCATTCCTTGTCACTGGACTCCCTGTCTGGCCCACTGCAGGTGCTCGGGCACCAGAGGATCATAGTTGCTCAAGCGATCCCTGCAAACACAACTTAGAGAAAACAGACAGCCTATTCCCTGTGTGTATGAGTGGCCTGCATTTGCTTCAGAACTGCAACAAACACATTATCATCGCCTTTGAAATCCCGACCAATAAAAGACTTGAAAACCACTCCTCTGTCAGTTTTCTTCAGTGGAACTGGTTATAATCCACAAGAAGAATGTTATCTCATTTGTGTCTGGGCCTTCCCTTCACATTCTTGTAGCCACAGGGCTACACATTCCTCTGGGCTTTGACTCCTTGACTTTTAGCCACCCACCTTCTCCCCCTTTTGGCCTCTGCCTCTCTAAGCTACAAATAACATGATCCGAGAAGCACAGCTATTTATTGTTTTAATATAGCTCCTAATAGCTAGCTCCATGTTCATTGTACAATGGTACTGACTCTCCGTAGTCAGGCAAGCGAGACACAGCATTAGCAACCCTGGTTCCCTACTCCGCTCTCGGGCTTGGTGGTGGTCATCATCCTCACCATCCTCATCAACCTTTTGTCACCCCCTCCTCACTCCATCTCTCCATTGTGTCCTCCCTCCTTTCTCTCCCTGCTTTGGTTCTTTCATTTTCTCTTCACTTATTTTCCCCCTTATAATAAGATACTCACTGAGTAACATCAATCATTTAACCCAAATTTACAATAACTGTCACTCCCATAAGCACCTCTTCACCTTGGGCCAGGAATCCAATCAGAAAGTTCAGAATCTCAGAGAACTTTGGTTTTGAATGCGATGGGAAGCTTTTCACATCTCAAGAGCACAAACTGGCCTGTGTAAAGTGTGCACTAAAAGTTTCCTGGAGCAGCCTGCTGCCATGAGTCTCCTTTTGCAGAGGCAGAGTTTCACAAGGCAAGGTTTGGCTCCTCATCTACAGCAGCGTCTTTGGCCACTTTTCCTATTATATTTTTGTTCTACCTTTGTGCATGTCTGATGTGTTTCTTTCTTTCTTTTTCTCTACTAAAAAAAGGTTTTAATGTTGTCTTTGTCTTTTAAGAAATACTTAAAAAAAAATCCCTCCTTCTTTGACACAACCTTTTGAACCAGTCAGTTCGCCAGTTGGATCTCACGGGTTTGACACATAAAACCAGCCAGACGCATAAACTAGCTGGGTTACATTTCAGTGCCTCTCCTGGGCTGCATCACATGGGCAAACATGCCATTGAATTCTCCCTGGAACAAAACAGACATTCTGGTTGAAAACAGGCTCTTTAATTCTCATCCCAACTGAGCTTTTGGAGCTAATAAAAACAAAAAAAAATCTATTCTAAGTTAAAAAAATAGAAATAAATAAAAATGAATTTATTCTTTTCAGTCTACCTACACAACAATGGTTTGCATTATGACATTTTCCTGCATATGTATTATTGCACTTTGCTCATTGTAGGCCCCTTGTCTGCCCTCTGTTTGCCTTCTTCACCTCTCTCATCAGTTCCCTTGTCAATCCTGATATATATATATATTTATTTACATAAAACAAAACCTATGATATTTTGTCTTCTTCCACCCTCTTTTTCTCTGTCACCTTTCTCCTTCCTTAAAGTCTCCAACTTTCACACTATTAATCTACACAGTTTGTATATAGATTTCACATATGAAAGAAATAGACTGCCCTATTTCCTATTCCAATTGGTATGATGATTTTCAGTTTGATGCATTTTCCTTCCAATGATATTTTTCATTCTTCTTAGCGACTAACTATAAACATAGGATATATGAACCACACTTTCTTTATCCCATTCATGGACATGAAAGCTTGTTTCATTTCCTAGCTATTGTGAGTAGTGCAATAATAAACATGGGCGGATTAATATTTCAGTGGTAGATTGTAGAGTCATTTGGTATATACATGAATGGGAGCAGTAGCCAGTCTTTTCTTTCACATTTTTTTAAACACACATAAGGAAGGTAATAAAATATTTTCCTATGATTTAGACAGTGTTATGTTTCTTTCACAATATCCCCCCCAATAGATTTGCAAAAATATTTTGATAAAATTCAAGTGATTGATCATCCTTATGATCATGGAAGCTGGATCATGACCAATGTTACAGTTGTTTTTACTGTTCTCTGTTCCACTGTATTTTTTTCATACAGAAATTACTGCTTATTTCTTGTTCATTTGATTGACTTTTCTTGCTTAGCTCTAGGTCTATGGCCTCACTCATGATACTGTTTCAAGATCCCATGCTTTCTTCCTTCTTTGCCCACCCCCTTATTTTAGTGGGGTTTTCTCTCAGGCAAAAGTTCACAGAAGGAAAATTATGAACATTATTTACTGTTAAGATAAATGTATTCTAGGGGCTAGAAAAATGGCTCAGCTGTTAAGAACACACATTGCTCTTCCAGAAGTCCCAAGTTTGGGACCCAGAACTTACATTGAGTGTCTCATAACCAACCATAATTACAGTTTCAAGTGGGGATCTAATGCCCACTTCTGGCCTCTGTGGGAACATGCATGTGCATATAACCCCACAAAGGAGCCTACATATACACAGTTTAAATAAGAATTAAAACTATTTTTGAAGATAGGGTCTCACTATGTATCCATGTTCAACTGAAACTTGCTACATAGACCAAGTTGTGCTCTAATTCAGAAATATTTCTGGTTCTGTCACCTAAGTACTAAGATAAAAGTTATGCCAAACTGAAAATAAATCTTAAAACATATTTATCCAACCTTAATACTAGAGTAAGAGCCTGGTTCAATATGGAATTCTGGGATGAATATAGGTTATCATCCTATTTATAAGTGAAATGGTTTACTAGTTATTTTTGTGTGTGTACTGCTGATCACAAACCTGACACTATTCTGATAATTTGTCCTTTTTATAAAAACATTGCTTCAGTGAGTGCAGAGATGAAGATCCTATTCTAGATCCTAGGACCCATGTATCAAGTTGGGAAGGTTCTACCCATTCTTGCAACCCTAGTGCTGTGAGGAGCTGAGGTTTGGTGGTTTCCAGCATGCCCCCAAACCATGAGCTCCAGGTTCAGGGAGAGACCCTTTCCTCAACTGGATAAAGTAGAGAGGAAGAAACCAGAGAGACCCTTATGTGGGCAGCACACACATGAGCATATATATCACACACATATATTACACATATTACCCCACACAGACAGACAGACACATACACAGGCACATACTCAAACACAGTGCTTTATCTTTCCAGAAGCTTAGAGGACTTTTCAAAGTAGACAGCTTCTGGATTTCTGGGTTTCCCACTGAGACACCTTGGTTTATAGGTTTTTATGCTTAGTACTTAAAACCTCCCAGTTCTGTGGAAACACATTTCAATACTAAATTCTTTCTTTGGTAGTGGTGATTTTAGCTGTGAATTTTTTCCATTTATTGAAAATAAATTTTTTCTGACGTAATATATTGTAATTACAATTACTCTTCCCTCTGCTCCTCCCAGTTCCTCCCCCATTTCCCCTCACATTCAGATCCACTCCATTTCTGTCTCTCATTACCAAACAAATAGGCTATTTTTATTTAAAAATTTTTGTTTATTCATTTTACTTACGAACCACAAATCCCCTTCTCATCCCTCCTCCAGCTGCCTCCCTGCATCCCCCCCAACCCTCGTTCCCCTCCTCTGAAAGGGTAAGGCTTCCCATGGGGAGCCAGCAAAGCCTGGTACATTCAGTTGAGACAGGACCAAGAACTTCCCCACTGCCCCAAGGGTAAGCAAGGTGTCCTACCATAGCTGTTGGGCTCCAGATAGCCAACTCATGCTCCAGGGATAGATTCCAATCTGACCATCAGGGGCCCCTCAACCAGACCAAGCTATACAACTGTCTCCTATATGCAGAGGGCCCAGTCAGGTCCTATAGCTGTAGGTCCAAAGTTCATGAGTTCCTATGAGCTTGGTTCAGTTGTCTCTGTGGATTTCTCCAACATAACCTTAACCCCCCTCCAACTTCCCTGCTCATATAAGCCTCTTTCTTCCCTCTCTTCCATTGAACCCCTGGAGCTCAGCCTGGTGCCTGGCCATGGATTTCCACATCTGCTTCCATCAATTACTGGATGAAGGCTCCATGGTGACAGGATATTCACCAATCTGATTACCAGGGTAGTCCAGTTCAGGCACCTTCTCCACTATTGCTAGGAATCCAATCTTGAGTCATCCCCATGGACTCCTGGAAACTTCCCAAGTTTCTCCCTTATGCCATAATGTCTCCCTCTATCAAGATATCTCTCATTGCTCTCCCACTCTGTCCCTCCCCCAGCTTGACCATCCCATTCCCTCTATTGTCCCTCCTCATCCCCAGTTTACTCATGGAGATCTCTGTTTTCCCTTCCCAAGGTGATCTGTACATCCCTCTCAGGATTCTCCTTGTTTCCTAGCTTCTCTGGAGCTGTGAGTTTGAGTTGGATTATCCTTCTCAAAAAATTGGGCATCAATCTACCTCAAGACTCAATAATACCACTCTTGGGCATATTTCCAAGGATGTTCAATCATACCACAAGGACACTTGCTCAACTATGTTCATAGCAGCATTATTTGTAATAGCCAGAACCTATAAACAACCTAGATGCTCCTCAACCAAAGAATGGATGAAGAAAACATGGCACATATACACAATGGAGTATTATTAAGCTGAAAAAAAAAACCCACAATGACATCATGAAATTTTCAGGCAAGTGAATGGAACTAGAAAATATCATCCTGAATGAGATAACCCAAACTCAGAAAGACAAACATGGTATGTACTCACTCATAAGTGGATACTAGACATAAAACAAATTGGCTTTTAAGGGATAAAAAGAAAATAAGATACAAAAAAAGAAAAAAACAAAAACTAGTATGTTAGAATAGACAAAACAAACAGGAGGGAAAGAGCCCAACAGAAGGTACAAGAAACAGAAACCTACTTGCAGTCAGGAATGCTATAAGAGCACTAAGCTTAAAGCCATAATATGTATGCAAAATACCTAGTGTGGATCCATTCATGCCCTGTGCATGCTGCCTCAATCTCTCTGAGTTCATATGAGTCTTGGTCATGTTGATTTAGAGAGCCTTGTTTTCTTGGTGTCCTCTATTTCCTCTGGCTCTTACATTCTTTCTGCCTCCTCTGCCACAGTGTTCCCTGTGACCTGGGGGAGGAATTTGATGGAGATATCTATTTAGAGCTGAGTGTTCCAAGGTCACTCACTCTCTGCATAATGTCTAGCTGTGGCTCTCTGTATTTGTTTCCATCTGCTTCAGGAGGAAGCTTCTCTGACTACGAATGAACAAGGCACTGATGTATGAGAATGGCAGAATGTCATTAGGAGTCATTTTTATTGGTAATTGCCACATTTTTTTTGAACTGTAGTATTTGGTTTTACACTAGGTCTATGAGCTATATAGTTTCAGTTCTTGGTCACTCAAGCAGTATCAAGTATGGAATCCATCTCTTTTAATGGGTCAGGAGTCAAATCAGTTATTGGTTGGTTACTCCCATAAGCTTTGTGCCATCACTGTCCTATTATATCTTGAATACAGGACACTGTTGTTGATCAAAGGGTTTTTTGTTTGTTTGGTTGGTTGGTTTTTTTGGTGAGGTTGGTGATTGCGTTTCTTCTTTTGGTAGCATGCCAAGTATATTTCTGTACAAAAAACACTAGCACATAGGACTGAAGTTTCTATATAGGCATCATTTCAGCTTCTTCATGTTCAGTGAACTGTATACATATCACCTTCTGCAATGGAGACTTGCCTTCAGTTTGTGAAGAACAAGCTACCAAAAGCCTAGGTTGTTTGAGTGTTCCCATGGGATCCCTTTGGCCAACCACTCAATTAGATGTAACCCAGTACCCTGGGACCGGAAGCTTCATTTGGTGACAAGAGATGGCCAGTTGGGGCTCTGTCTTCCCCATTATTTTGAGGTTTTATTTATATTGCCTTCATAAATGTGTATATGTTAGGAAGCTCCTACTGTATTAGGTTTCCATACTCAAATGGCCCTTAATTTTTAGCGGTCTTTCCCTGTATTCACTCCCTTGTCCCATTTTCCCCTCTTCCTTCTCAGTTGATCCTCTCATCCTACCCCCTCCACCCATTCATAACTTTCTATTCTGTTTCCTTTTACTAAGAACTATCAGTCCCCCTAGTCTCTCACTCTATACCTAACCTTGGTGGTTCTAAGAATTGTAGCTTTGGTATCATTGACTTAACAGTTAATATTCACATATAAGCTAATACATAATGTATTCATCTTTTGGTTCTGGGATACCTCACTGAATTATTTTTTTCTATGTCTACCCATTGCCTGCAAATTTCACGATGTCATTTTTCTTAAAAAAGCTGGATAATACACCATTGTGTAAATATACAATATTTTTTATCCATTTTTCTATTTAGGGACATCTAGGTTGTTTCCAATTCTTGACTATTATGAATACAGCAGAAATGAACATGGTTGAACAAGTATCTTTTTGGTAGAATGAAACATCCTTTGGGTATATGGCCAAGAGTAGTACAGCAGAATAATGAGGTAGATAAATTTCCCTCTTCCTTAAGAACTGTACAAGTTTGCATGAGCTATCATGTGTTTTATTGACGGTTGTCATTCTGACAGGTGTAGGATGAAATCATAGAATAGTTTTGATTTGCATTTCCCTGATGGCTAAGGATGTTGACCATTAATTTAAGTGTTTGCCATCCATTTGAGTTTCCTCTGCTGAGAATTCTCTGTCTAGATCTGTACCCTATTTTAAAATTGGGTTATTTGTTCCTTGTTATATATATATATATATATATATATATATATATATATATATATATATATATATATTTTTTTTTTTTTTTTGGTTTTCCGAGACAGGGTTTCTCTGTGTAGCTTTGCGCCTTTCCTAGGACTCACTTGGTAGCCCAGGCTGGCCTCAAACTCACAGAGATCCGCCTGGCTCTGCCTCCCGAGTGCTGGGATTAAAGGCGTGCACCACCACCGCCCGGCTTGTTATATATATTTTTGGCGCTTTATATATTTTGGATCAGATATGTAGTTTCTAAAACTCTTTCCTCATTCTGTAGGTTGTTGCTTTGTCCAAATGACAGTGTCTTTTGCCAAGCAGAAGCTTTTCAGTTTCATGAGATCCCATGTATTAATCGCCTGTGCTAAAGGTGTTTTGTTCGGGAAGTTGTCTCCTGTGCCAACGAGTTAAAGGCTATTCCTCACTTCTATTCTGTCAGGTTTAGTGTACCTGAGTTTATGTTGAGATCTTTGATTCATTTGGAGTTGAGTCTTGTGAAGGGTGATAAGGATATATATATATATATATATATATATATATATATATATATATATATATATGTACACACACACACACATATGTGTTCTTCTAGCTACAGTCCTCCAGCTTGACCAGCACCATTCTTTTCTGGTGTGTATTTTCTGCTTCTTTATTAAAAAAAAAAAATCAGGTGTCCAAAAGTGAGTAAATTTACTTCTGGGTCTTCAATTTGATTCCATCTTCTGATAAAATGATATGTTCTGGAACCATGCTGTTTTTATTACTATAGCTCTATAGTATAAATTGCAATCAGGGATGAAGTTACCTCCAGTTCTTTTATACATCAATAGTGTTTAGCTATTCTGGATGGTTTTGTTGTTGCTATTGTTTGTTTTCATACATTAAGCTAATTGTCCTTTCAAGATCTGTGAGGAATTGTTTGGGATTTTAATGGGGATTGCAATGAATCTGTAGATTGCTTTCAGTAGAGTGGCCATTTTGAATGTATAAAACCTATCAATCCATGAGAAGATTTGATGGTTTGAATGAGAATGACCACCCACCCCATAAGCTCATGTTTGAATTCTTGGTTATCAGAAAGTAGAACTACTTGGGAGGGAGAATTGGGAGGTGTTGTTGTTGGAGTAGGTGTGGTCTTGGAGGAAGTGTTTCACTGGGGGTAGGCTTTGAGATTTCAAGGGCCAAAGTCAGGTTCAGTGGCCCTCTCTTTTCCTTCTGCCTAGAGATCTGGATATAGAACTCTCGGCTACCTCTCCTGTACCAAGTCTCCCTACATGCTGGCATGCTCCCCACCACGATGATAATGGACTAAACCTCTGCAACTTTAAGCAAGTCCCAATTAAATGTCTTCCTTTATAAGAGTTGCTATAGGTCATGGTGTTTCCTCACAGCAATAGAACACTAATACAGAAATGGAAATCTTTCTATATTCTGATATCATCTTCAAATTCTTTCTTTACTATCTTAAAGTTTTATCTTACAAGTCTTTCGTTTTCTTGTTTAGAGTTACCTCAAGGTATTTTATATTATTAAAGGCTACTATGAAACATATTGCTTCCGTGATTACTTTCTCAGTCCATTTGTTGTAAATGGATGTTTCCTGTCCTGACCTCCTGGTCCTAAATAATCATGCAGTGGCTTATATTAATTATAAATGCTTGATTGATGGCTCGGGCTTATTAGTAGCTAACTCTTATATTTAAATTAACCAATTTCTATTAATCTATATATTGCCATGTGGCTAATGGCTTTACCTGTCCTCCAGCTTGTCTTGCTTCCTGGGCTGCTGCCTGGCATCTCTCTAACTCCACTTTCCTTCTTCCCATCTTTCTCAGTTTTACTTCCTGCCTAACTTCCAGCCTGTCAGCTTTTTATTAACCAATGCGAGTAATACATATTCATAATATAGAAAAGGATGGTTCCACAGCAAGTTATCATTTGTATATAGGAGAGCTACTGATTTTTGTGAGTTAATTTTGTATCCTGCTACTTTGCTGAAAGTGTTTCTCAGCTGTAGGAATTTCCCAGTGTGATGGTGAGGGTCACTTGTATATATTATCATGTCATCTGCAAATAAAGAAATTTTGACTTTTTCCTTTTCAATGTGTATGCCCTTCATCTCCTTCAGTTGTCTTGTTGCTCTAGCCAAGACTTCAAACATTGTATTAAATAGATATGGAAAAAGTGGGCATCATTGTCTTGTTCTTGATTTCAGTGGAAATGCTTTGAGTTTCTTTCCATTTAGGATGATGGTGACTATGGGCCTTCTATGGATTAATTGCCTTTATCATGTTTAAGTGCATCTCTTGAATCCCTAGTATCTGTGGTACTTTTATTATGAAAGGGTGTTGGATTTTTATCAAAGGCATTTTTTTTGCATCTAATGAAATGATCCTGTAATTTTTTCTTTCAGTTTGTTTACACAGTTGTTTACATTTATCAATTTATTTATGTTGAATCATCCTTTCATCTCTGGAATAAAGTCAATTTATTCATGGTAGATAATCTTTTTAATGTGTTCCTGGATTCAGCCTGCAGATATTTTATTAAGAATTTTTACATCTATGTTCATAAGAGAAATTGTTCCATAATTCTTTCTCTCTTTTGAGTCCTTATGTGGTTTGGGTATCTAGGAATCTGTGACATCATAGAATGAATTGGACAAGGTTTCTTTTGTTTCTATTTTGTAGAATAATTTGAGGAGAATTTGTCTTAACTCTTCTTTCAGAGTCTGATAAAATTCTATGCTAAAACATATGGTCCAGGGTTTTTTTGGTTAGTATATTTTTAATGACTGATTCTATTTCACTGGGGGCTATAGGTCTGATTAAATTGCTTATCTGATCTTAACTTTGGTAGGTGTTATGTATTGAGAAAATTATCCATTCCTTTTAGATTTTACAACTAGGTAAGGTACAGCTTTTAAAGCAAATCCTCGTGATTCCCTAAATTTCCTTTTTTTATATTGTTTGGTACCCTGTTCACTTCTAATTTTGTTAATTGGGAGATCCTCTGCCTTTCAGGTAATTTGGATAAGGGTTTGTCAATTTTACTGATTTTCACAAAGAACCAACTTTTTTTTTCATTGATTTGTTTTATTGTTGGTGGTGTTTGTTTGTTTCTATATTGATTTTAGCCCTGAGTTTGATTATTTCTTGCTATGTACATCTCTTTGATATTATTTCATCTTTTTGTTCTAGAGCTTTCAGATGTGCTGTTAAGTTTCAGTATGCAACTACTCCACTTCTTTTTTTAAATGTAGGCACTTTGTGCTTTTAACTTGCCTCTTAGATCTGCCTTCAGTGTGTCCCAGAAGTTGGGGTCTGTTTTGTATTCATTTTTGTTGGGAATCTCAGCTCTTGTCCCACTCCACCCATTCCAGATCCCACCCCTCAAAAAGCCAGCCACGGGTTAGTTTCTCCTCCAGGGCTGCTCAAGACCATGCCTACAGAGTAGTTAAGACCTGGCTACTAGACCTGCCATATGATTTTCTCTCCTGCCCTTCTGACAGTCACCCCAGAGTTGCTTTGCTCTGTTTATTAAACCTGGACTTACTAATTTGGCTTATTGGTTTATTGCATTGGTGGAGTTACCCACAAACAGGCAAAATTTTTACTTATCATCTTTCATTCAATTCTGGAAAGTCTTTCATTACTCTCTTAATTTCTGTCTTGACCTATTTTTTTCATTCAGTGGAGAGCTGTTCAGTTTTATGAGTTTGTAAGCTTTTTGTTGTTGATATCCAGCTTTAATCCACAGTAGTCTGATAAGATACAGGGAGTTGTTTCAATTTTCTTGCATCTGTTGAGACTTGCTTTGTATCCAGGAATATGGTCAGTTTTGGAGAAAGTTCTATGAGGTCATGAGAAGAAGGTATATTCTTCTGTGTTTAGGTGGAATGTTCTGTAAAGATCGACTAGGTTCATTTGGTTTATAATGTCAGTCATCTCCAGCATTCCCTTGTTTAGATTTTGTCAGGATGATCAATCTGTTGGCAAAAGGGGGGTATTAAAGTTTCCCACTTTAATCAGTATGTGAGGGTCAATATTTCATTTAAGCTGCAGTAGTGATTCCTTTACGAACTTTGGAGCCCTTTGATGTTTGGTATCTTCACCAGACTGCTGCTGAGGGCTGTTTCTGAGTCCACGACCCTGCAGCAGTCAAGCTCCGTGTTGATGTCAGTAGCTCTTGTTGCCATGGAGGGCCATGCAACAAATAGGGTTGGTGACAGGGTTGGCATGCAGCGGCCAGTGCCACTGATGGGGCCATACAAACCTGAGTGACATGTACTGCCAATGGGGTCCAGGATGTTTTACAGGCCAAGTTGTGGTTGGGACCTATGTGCTAATGTCAGGGGCTCCTATTGCTATCGAGGGCCATGCAGATGCCTGGTATCTGGGTCACCATCTGAGACCATGTTGGTGTGTGAGGGCAACACAGCTGCTGTGTCCATCCAGATCTGAATGATATGTACTGCCAACCAGGGCCACAGTGCATCTTTGTCTGAGCTGCTGACAAGCACCATGTGTGAGTCTGTGGTCCAACTGCAGTCAGGGTCTGGGCTGATATTCATGGCCCATGTCGCCATCAAAAGCCACACAGATGACAAGGATCTGGGCCAACACCTGGCCCCATGTTGGTGTTCAAGGGCCATGCTACTGCTGGAGCCATACTGATCTGAGTGGCCTATGCTGCCACCCAGGACCATGGTGTTGCTTGGGCCTGGGCTGATAACAAAGGCCATGTCTGGGTCAGTGGCCCTGCTGCAGCCTTGGGTTTGTGTTGATGTCCTTGGCTCCTGTTACCCAGGAAGACTGAGGATAGAGCAGCCCAGAGTTGGCCCCGCCCCTCACTGAATGCTACACTTGGAAGAACTGCCCCCTCCCTCCCCACCAACCACCAACTGCAATTGAACTGCACCTCACCTGGGCAGCACAGTGGAGCTGATCCCATTGTCAGGGGTGTGAATGAGC
This sequence comes from Peromyscus leucopus, assembly GCF_004664715.2. Classification (NCBI taxonomy): domain Eukaryota; kingdom Metazoa; phylum Chordata; class Mammalia; order Rodentia; family Cricetidae; genus Peromyscus; species Peromyscus leucopus. The sequence continues at coordinate 791,307 of NC_051064.1, read as the reverse complement.
TGGCCCTGAAGTCCTGAAATGAGAGCTGGCCCCCCTGTCTGTCACACAGTAGTGTGGGCAAGGGAGAAATGCCCCCCTCCCCCTTCCACACCTATCACATATGGGAAAATTGGGGTTCAGGGGTCATGAGAGTGGGAAGGAGAGCTGACCCTGCCCCTCACCAGCTGCAGCACTCAGGAAAGTGACCCTGCACCTCACCTGGGCAGCACAATAGAGCTGACCTTGTTGACAGGTGCAAATGCTCTGGCCCCAGGAACATGCATGAGAAATCTGGCTTCACCCTCATCTGCCATATGGGGGAGTGGGTGAAGGAAAGGTAATCTCCCAGTTTCCCCATCCTTTGCAGCCTGCATATAAGACTTTTTTTTCTGTATGTTTGTTTTGTTTTGTTTTATTTTTATTTTGAATTTTGTTTTGTTTTGGGGGCGGGTTGCAAGGGCAGAGGGCAGATATGAAGGGACAGGGAGATGGATGGGATCGGGATGCATGATATAAAACCTACAAAGGATCAATAAAAATAAATTTAAAAAGAACTAAAAGAAAATTAAAATAACATATTGGTGGATTTTTCTTTGATGAGTATATTGTCCTTCCCCATACCTTCTAAAGTTTGTTTTGTCAAATATTAAAAGGGATAAACTAGCTTGCTTATGTTCATTTGCTTGGAATATTTTTCCATTCTTTTACCTTGAGGTGATATCTATATTTGATGTTGCTGTTTCTTGGATCCAGCAAAAAGATGGATTCTGTTTTCCCATTCATTTTATTCGTCTGTGTCTTTTTAATAGGGAGTTGAGACATTTGTTGTTGAGAGATAGCAATGAACAGTGTTTGTTGATTGCTGTTATTTTGTTGTTGTTGTTGTTGTGGTGGTGGTGGTGGTGGTGTTTTTCCTTCTAGAACCTTCTATAGGGATGCATTTGTGGATAGAAGTCAGGTGTTATTCTATTAAGTCTGATTTTATATATTACTTGGTCTTTTACCCTTCTGGCTTTTAATTTCCTTTCTTCATTCTGTATGTTTATTGCTTTGATTATTATGTGCTAAGGGGATTTTCTTTTCTGCTCCAGTCTATTTGGTGGTCTATATACTTCTTGTACCATTATAGGCATCTCCTTCTTTGAGTTAGTGAAATTTTCCTCTATGATTTTGGTAAATATAATTTTGTGCCTTTGGCCTGGGACTCTTATCCTTCCTCTATTCCTATTGTCCTTGGATTTGGTCTTTTCAGAATGTCCCAGATTTCCTGGATTTATAGATTTAACATTTTCCTTGACCCACGTATCCTTTTCTTTTGGATTACTCTTCAGTACCTTCAGGTTTCTAATCTTACTCCCTTTCAGTTTGGTCTATTTTATGTATTCTCTACTTCCTTTTTTCCCAATTTTTTTTTATTTTATATAACAACCACAGTTCCCTCTCCCTCCACTCCTCCAATTCCCCACACCCAACCCTCCATCAACTCCTCAGAGAGGGTAAGGCCTCCCATGGGGAGTCAACAAAGCCTGGCATATCAAGTTGAGGCAGGACCAAGGACCTCCCTACTGCATCAAGGCTGAGAAAGTTATCCCTCCATAGGAAATGGGCTCCAAAAAGCCAGTCCATACACCAGGGATAAATCCTGGTCCTACTGCCAGGGGCCCCACAAACAGACCAAGCCACACAACTGTCACCCACATTCAGAGGGCCTAGGTCAGTCCCATGCAGGCTCCCCAGTTGTCAGTCCAAAGTCAGTGAGCTCCCACTAGCTTGGATCAGTTGTCTCTGTGGGTTTCACCATCATGACCTTGACCTCCCGTCTTGTTCATATAATCCCTCCTCCCTCTCTTCAACTGGACTCAGGAGCTCAGACCAGTGCTTGGCTGTGGATTCCTGCATCTGCTTCCATCAGTTACTGGATGAAGGTTCTATGATGACAATTAGGTTAAACATCGATCTGATTATAGGAGAAGGCCAGTTCAGGCACCCTCCCCACTATTTCTATTGGTCTTAGCTGGGGTCATCCTTGTGGATTCCTGAGAATTTCCCTAGCTCCAGGTTTCTCCCTAAGTCTGTAATGGCTCCCTCTATCAAGATATCTCTTTAATTGCTGTCCTCCTCCACCCCTCCCCAAGTTGACCATCCTGTTCCCTCATGTTCTCATCCCCCATCTTCTCCCCTCTCCCCCGACTCCAAATTTACCTAGGAGACCTTATCTATTTCCCCTTCCTAGGGTGATCCATGCATGTCCCTATTAGGACCTTCCTTGTCACCTAGCTTCTTTGGATCTGTGGTTTGTAGTCTGGTTATCCTTTGCTTTACATCTAATATCCACCTATGAGTCAGTACATAACATGTTTTCTTTATGGGTCTAGGTTACCTCACTCAGGAAATTTTTTTTTTAGTTCTGTCCATTTGCCTGCAAATTTCATTTCTTTAAGTGTCTCGTACAAAGATAGCAGCATGGCCTCCTCCACTATGTTGAAATTTGCTTTGAATATTCACAATATATAATGCAACAAAACAGCCATGTTTGCTGCTTCTCAGTGTTAGGTAGTTAGTCACATATCAACAAGATTAGAAGAATTGGGACTTTACTCCTCCCTCCTAATCAATGACTTGTACAGTTGAAGTCTGGAACTGAAAGACTAATTACTAGTCAGAGAAATGGGATTTTAGTTGTCTTCAGTCTGAGTAGGTGATATGACATCTTAACTCTCTTAAGGTCACTGATAACCATCTAAACCTGGTTCCAAGTGCTTTAAGCTGCATTTGAGTGTATGAGTGTCTATATAAATATCTATCTATCTATCTATCTATCTATCTATCTATCTATCTATCATCTACCTATTTACCTACTATCTGTCTACCCTCACTGTGTGTGTGTGTATGTGTGTACGCACATACATATGCAAACTACATGTGAGTATATCAAGACAGTTTCTAATAAACAACAATCATATACTATCACCTTTCCCTGTAAGAATCAATCTCAGTAGGTCTGCCAATAAACTGGACATAAAATGACCCCAAGAAAAATCTGTCTGCTCCAGAGACTCTATAAAAGTAGGAAACCTGGTTACAATGTAGATCACTCAAAAGGTCCTTTTGGCCGTTGCTCACTTTCACTCTTAAGAATCCTTTGTAATACACTGTAAGAAACCTTCTAACAAAAAGTGTGCATAGATGAAAGAAAAACGTGGAAAAACATATTTGGTGACAAAATGTTTCAAGTCTGAGATACAGTTCTTCTAATGCTGTGGTTCTCAAACTGTGGTTCATGACCCACACAGGGGTCACATATCAGATATCCTATATATCAGATATTTATATTATGATTCATAACAGTAGCAATATCATGGTTATGAAGTAGTAATGAAATAATTTAATGGTTGGGGGTCACCACAACATAGGATGTGTGTTAAAGATCATAGCATTAGGAAGGGTGGGAACCACTGCTAATACACAAACTGCATGTTATTTTAAAGAAGTTTTGTATATTTGCTAAGGACTTAATTTTTTTATTAATACAGTAGAAATCATATTAGAACTTACACTATAAACATGCGAAGGCAATTTGTGCATGGAGAGATGCCTTCTAGATACTCAGCTTCTTTTGGTCTTTTTATTGTTCAAACACATTGTTTAAGCAAAGCCAGTGCTACATAGAAACAGGAATCCTTCCTCTGCAGGATTTTCTATACATATTTTTACAAGCAAAATGTTAATCAGCATATGTAATCTGCATACAAAAGTCACTGTCATCCCTCCTACTATAGAGAGCTACAATGGTCTATAAAAATTCAGGAGAGTGTGATGAATAAGAAACGGAATTCCTTAGTCCTTTTGCATGTGCCTGGTACCCAGATCTGGATTAAGCATTCTTATTACTGAAGGCCCTTAGGAATCTGGAGGCCCCTGAGCTAACTATGAGGGAAAAAAAACACAACCCTGTTTAATATGAATCTGTGGAGATTATGCAACTCCATACATATATAATCCAAAAAACTACCTTAAAATGGGGCTTTACACAAGCTGGTGTTATATTTATCAATACAGATCCCACAAGTCTGCAAAATAACTGTATATGAAGAAAAGGGTTTCTGTGGGAAGACAGCTAAAGAAAAACAGAAAACTCTAGTAAAAACAAAGAGATGTGAGGCAGCAAATGTCTTTCTACATAGAAATATGTCATTTAGACATGTACTTGAATACCACCCAAGATCAACCAAATTTTGTAGTTATATCAGAGCTGGACAAATTTTCTGTCAAGAGTCAGAAGGTAAGTATTTCAGAATTCATAAGCCAAATGGAGATACAAAGAATATAACACAAATAACCATCAAAAAGGGAAAAATTCAAAAATTGAATTTGGGACTTCAAGGTCAGAGACCCAATTGTCCGGCTCATTGTAAATATTTCTGTGTGCTATGGGATATAGGTTGCTGGTCTAAACCCACATGTTGAGAATTTTGACCCGAACTTACAGTATATGCAGAAAAGGCCTAGATAATACATGTTAGGCCAAGTTCTGAAGGTGGACCCAATTTTTTCTGGAATGATTTCTTTATTAGGAAAGAAGAGGGGGCAAATATTGTCCTCTACTGCCTATATTCAAGAGAATATATACCAAGAAGTGGTGACGTAGAAGGCAGGTGAGCAGCCACACCAGAAATCAACCCCAACAGCACCTTGTACTTGAACTTCTAGCCCTGAAAATAGTGGTAAACATGTTTGTTTCTTACACCAACCACTATGCTATAAAATCTTCATGGTATTTTGTTATAGCAGATACAGTAGACTAATATAATCTGTAAAGACCATTCTTAACACAGTAACATATAAAAAACAGCAGACTAGAGTACACTAATCCAAAATGTACATAATCAAGACAAACACTGTTTCAGAAATATTTTTTTGAATGCAATTGTGTAATTGCATGGAGGGGAATTCATCTCCAAGAAGATATCTTACTTGCTGTGGAATGATACCTACTGAGAGTGTATTGTCATTTGTTTAATGAAAACTCCTGCTTTGTCCCCTTTGTCAGAACTGTTCTCTCTCCTTCGATTGCAGAAATCATACCATCTCTACCTCCCATGAAGGACTTAGTATTCAGTCTTCTGTACTGCTTTGACATCACACCACACCATTTCTGACCTTCCACCCTATCATAGCCTTCTTAAGAAAAAAAGCAGTGCTTACAGATGTTTGTAAATAAGTTATTTATTAAATACCACTCTGGAGGCATTTCATAATCTGTACCTAATTTTGTGTGTGTGTGTGTGTGTTTATTTATGTGTGTTTGGCTGTACTATCTCTCGTTCTTTTAGGATAGCTGAGGGGTTTTTAAGAATTCACAGACACTTTAGAATTTACTGTTATTTAGAATGAAGAGGATTGGTCTTCTTTTGCATTAGGGTGGTCCTAGCAATTTGAACAGCCAATAGCTGGGCTCCCTATTATATAAAAGCCTTATCCCATCCCCTGAAGGAATTGATCTTAAAATGTACTGAAGAAACATATCCCCATTTAGGGCATTACATGTGAGATGAAGGCACATAGTTTGTATAGCAAATGAAATTATAGGCATTTTTGATGACAGTCAGATTTGTAAAAAAAAAAAAAAAAAAAAAGCTCCTGTAATTATAATCTCAAAAAAAGGGAAAAAAATTCCTTGACTAACTGGAAAAGTGTCATCTGTCTGTAAGAGAGGGGATGATAAACAGCAGTAGCTCAGACTAAGAAGCTGTCATTCCAGGGAGAAGAAGCTAAGGTTTGTGAATATGGGTTACATTCAGCAAGTCCTGTCTATCTCTGCCTCTCAAAACTATTCATTAGAGGGCAGATGGGCAGAACTCAGAGTCTGAGTTAGACTCCTATTGATCAGTTACTACCTGTAACGCAAAGAATCAGATGAAGATTCTGTCTCATCAGTGTTGGCAATTACCTCTATGCAGAAGAATATTTGCTGGGAACAGAAGTGAGTACTGGTTTCAAAAAATGAGGAGAGATCAAAAAGGGTAAAGCAGGGTGAAAATCACAGTTCACAATGGTTTTATACTTCATGAGTTTCAGTCCTTTAGAACGAAGTACTCAACTTAGTTGATCCTTTTCATTAAAATAGGAACCCAATTTCAAATAATTAAAGTAGTTTATTAGGTCTTTAAAGTCTAAATTGTTGATCAGTCTGCTGTGCTAAGACAGCTAAATAACATATGAAGAAAAAAATACATGGGGAGTGGATTATCATTGCCTGGGTAAACGTGCTTGACATCATGCTTGATGACTTCCGTTAGATTTTTGGGACCCACATTGTAGAAGGACAGAACCAAAGTTCTTCTCTGGCCTCCGCATACGTAAGTCACTTCATTGTCATAAATATAAATAAAATGTTATTAAAATATAAGCAATTCTGATAGTTACAAAGGAACTATAGCCAAAATCCTTTTATAAAAGTTGTCCTGAAAATTCTTATTTTGTTAAGTTTTGAACTGACCCTATTTACAATGAATTTGCAAATTTCTTTTGAAAAATGAGCACTGAACCAAAGAATAATTCCTCTCATAGAATGCAATGTTATGTCTGCTGAGTTTCAAAAATGTAACAGGTAATTCTTAAGATTTTATTTACTTATATATAATGCCACTTTATTAATAATATTTTACTTTCATTCATTATATAAAAATCTTTTAAATTAATTACTATAAATCTTTGTGAAGAGTTACCATACATTAGCTGAGAATTTAGTTCTTCAAAAATTATTTTCAACTATATAAACAGTTACTGTAGATGCCTGTAATTAGAGGGTTTTTTCCCATCTGCCAGTCTCCAAATAATCACTCAGAGGCTTAATATTACTTATAAATGCTCAGCCAGTGCTCAGGCTTATTACTAACTATCTCTAATTACAAAAATTAACCTGTAATTCTTATCTATCTTTAGCCACCTGGCTTGGTACCTTTTCTCAGAACAACATTCTCATCTTGTTTTTTGAGTCTGACTGGTGACCCTCTAATTTTGCCCTCCTTCTTCCCTTCATTCTCAGTTTGGCTTTCCCACCTAACTTCCTGCCCAGCTTCCAGCAAATCAGTGTTTTATTAAACCAATTCAAGTGACAAATCTTTACAGTGTACAAGAAAATTGTTCCACAGCAGCTGCCCATCAACTGATGAATGAACAATGAAATGTGGTACATCATACAATGGAATATTATTCACCTATTAAAAAAATGAATCTGGGCTGGAAAGTTGACTCAGAGGTTAATAGCAACAGTTGCTCTTCCATAGGTCCCAAGTTCCCAACCCAGCACCCACATGGTGGCTCATAACAACTTATAATTCAGTTACATGGGGATCTGATGCTCTCTTCTGGCATACCTGGGTACTGCATGTACATGATGCACAGACACATGCAGTAAAAACATCCATAAATAAATTATAAGAAATTAAATTTGCAGGTAAATGGGCAGAACTGGAAATAATCATTCTGTGTTAGGTAACACAACCCCAGGATGGCATGTTTTTTTCTCATTTGTGAATGCTAACTTTGATTCTTCAGTTTTGTGTGATTCATTTGGAATATCCATAGATGTCAGAAAATTAGTAAGGGGTCATGGAGAGAGGCTTTCAAGGAAGAAGAGACAGAATGTAGTGGTATGAAGGGATGTAGGGGAATGGAATTATGGGACAAAATGAATTAAGTGAGGTCAAGGATGGGAGGGAAGAATAGAGGAAACATTGAGAAAGCACCTAAGGCCTTTTGAAAAGGTTGTGTGGACACCTAATATTTTAGAAGCTCCCTATATATAATATATGAAATATATTTCACATCTCTGTCTCTCTGTCTGATTGTCTCTGTCTTTCTCTGTGTCTCTGTCTCTCTCTCATCTTCATTTGGCATATAATGGGCCAACAATGCCTCTACTGTATGCTCAGGACAAACAAATAAAAGCCCAGTGCCAGAAATGGGTAGTATCTTTTGGAATTACTGGCCAGTAAGGTCCCATAGAGACACTTCTACCTACTCACCCCCACACAAACAGTATGGGCTATTGTCAGTGCTCTTGGTTATCCTCCAGAACTTGATAATAAGACCCTGTTGCTGAAGACACCATATATTTAAGCTATAGAACATGGAAAAACCACGCTGCTATATACCTGGAAGCTTCATTATTACTGGCTAGCTTTAATAGTGATAGAAAGATTGCAAAGGCCAAAAGTGGTAGATAACTACTGGAAAATTGTTTTCCTGACATAACACAGCAGTTGCAGATATAAATTCCCAGCAATTGAGATAGCATACACAAGACTTGCGTAAACTCAAGAAAGACAAAAACACAGCATGGAGAGGGAAAGTGGAATACCAAGTCTCATCCTTAGCTGAGGAGCCTTGGCAAAGATAGCTGCTGGGAAAGGGAGAGTCAGTTTTTATTTAAGGATATGCCTGCTGAGAGGTTGACCATGCTCCAGCGGTCAAGAGTATATGGACAACAAAAATTGCTCTTTATTTAAAAAAAGAAAATGGGGACACAAAGTTGTATAAGTAGAGAAGGGGTTTTAAGATGATCAAAATATATTGTATGAAATTCTCAAAATATCAACATATTTTGGTCCTGAAGCCGGTGTCTTCCATTCCATTAAGCATGCAGTAGTGGGATATGCAATTGGGGAGAACACTGGATACTACCAGGTTGTGCCCTACTGTATCTGTTATACAATTCCAGACAAATGGTTCAGTCTTAAGAATGCTGACCAAGTAGTTTTCACCAGTGATAAATTAACGTATTAAAGCATTTAAATGAAGCAGCATTATACTTTCCAAAATGAGGTAGGTGTAGGTCATTAGAGCATAAATTATTACCCCATTTTAAAAATTGCTAGTTTCTTGTTTTCTGGCAAGAAAACAGTAAGCCATTTTAGAACCTTGGCAAGGCTAAGTGTATTTTAGCACAGTTTCAAGATAAAAACAACTTGTCATGTCAATAGCCGAGGCAAAGCAGTTAATGAGATGTAGTTCAATACCCGTGTATTCTATTTGGTTATGCAACTAGTGGGCTGGCAGCTGGACTCTACATTTCACTTTACCAGTGACAAATTACTGTCAGTGTTGAAAATAATTTTATCTAAATAATAAACAACACTGCTATTTTAAAATCTGTTCTCAGGTGCACCCGTCTTCCTGAGTCTAGGCAGCATGAGGAACACACATCACTGTTCTTTTCCACCACCATGTAATATGCTAATGTGAGATTCTGAGAAGGTACTCGATTATCTTTGCTCTGCTCCTGTATTCATGTGCTGTTAGGGTCCATTTTAACTCCACATTACTGCCACCCTCTCTTCCTTCATTTCTCCCCTTCCTTTATTTCTACTTTAGTGATATATAGATTTCTCTTTCTGAAACCTGAAGTGAAATAAGATTTCTGCTGGTTCTTACTTTGTTTTATTGTCACAAGAAGTATACTATCCAGTGTGCTTTACTCTTTACCTCTCTCTAAAAAAATTTCAACATCACAAAATTAAATGCAAACAAGTTAAAAGTCTACACACGTGCTTCTTACTCATTTCTGGAATAAGACTAATTATGAAATTGAAAGTAAAAACTCATACTTAATTGGTCTAGATGTTAATTTATTTTGTAAGATGGGATTGGTCAACAAGTCAAAAGGCTTCTATTTTTGCCTTTAGAATTTCACTTTTGAAATACTTATAGAATATATTATATATCCCAACTAAAAACTGACTAGGCTTTTAAGGAAAAAAATCTCATTCATTCAGATGGGTAAGTTTCATCTAGATATCATTTTTTTAGTTAATGTTTCAGTTTATTTATTTCCTTTCATGGGATGTTAAAAATAGCTTTAAATTGATAGTGAAATTGAAGGGAAAGTAGCAAGTCCCTTATAAGTTCACCTATTCTCACAGCACAGCCTTCCCCACCCTCCGCCATCATCCCACCCTACGATGGTGCGTTGATTACAACTGATAATCTTAGAAGTCATCACCACCCAGAGTCCTCGGTTGCATTAAGACTCCTGTTTGGTGCTGTCCTCACAGTTTATGCCTCATGGCCTCTACTGTGCTTTACAAGATAGCTGCGCTGTCCTAGAAAGCCATCTACACTTTTGGTCACACTTCTCTCTCTCTTAACCCCTGACCTTTTAATTTCCTGCTTGACTTTTCCAGAGTTGTGCATAGTTAGAACTGTAAGTCCTTGGATTCTCAGACGGGCTTCTTTTCACTTGAAAATTGCACAGTCTCCTTGCTTTCCCATACTTTGCTCTTTTTAGAATAAAGTAACATTCCATCATTTGGATTTCCCATAGCTTATTCAATCTGAATCTGCTGAGAGGTATGATACTTGATTCTGTTTGGGCATGAGTTTGTTTCTTTAGAACTTAAGGAGTAATAACTTGAATATCTTAGTGTTGATCTTAGTAAGACATGACCTTCTGGTTGTATCAATATCAACTGAAGAGGGTAGGTTGCTTTTTGAATTGACTATCACCAACATCATTCAAAACCACAACACTGATTTATCTACCTGTTCTCATCTACGGGCATCTTTTCTCATAAACTAATACCTTAGACATTCCAAGCTCAGTATTTGGCAGAAGATTGAAATTTTTACGAGTTTTTGAAAATGAGGAATTGAAATATTCTCCATTTCATCTCCTCCTTTCTTTATAAAAAGATACCACTTTATGGCTGAGCAACCTCCTCTCCACACCACAAGGCCACAACCAAACCTATTGTTTTAAACAAAAGAAACCCTTTACAATAGAGGGACCTGATTCTGAATACTGGCCTATTCTACCCTCCCCCTCTCACACACACTATAACTGGGAAGGAATAAAAGGGAATTTATATTTGATTTTATTCAAGGAAACAATGTTTAGGCATATTTAAAATGAGTCCTATGTCTGCTACTGGATCCTGTCTTCTACTGCTATCAAACACAATAAGGTTACATACTTCTTTTTAAAAGATATGCTACTTCAAAGTTTCAGCATTTATAAAACTATTTTTAGAATGGTCAGAATACTTCCTGGTGTTCTATGTCTTAAGGGTGAAACTTCTGGAGCAAAGCAAATTTAAGCATGATATGGTGAATAGCTCCATAAGCATGCTCACAAGGAAAAGTGTCTTTTCAAAAAATTTTTTTTCCTTTCTCTGTTCAGTTGGATGCCATGGATTTTTCTGTTATGTGTCATGGATTTTTCTGTTATGTGTCTTTCCTTTTTCCCAACATAAGAAGGGAAGTTAGGAACCCTGACTTAAATTCTACTGAAGCTGCTTTCCTGCCTGTTCTAGTCAATGCATTTCTAGGTTTAATGTATAGAAAGTCTGACCTGGACTTCTTTCCAAGCTCTCTGATCCATACCTCAGTCTTTGCTGTATTCTCTTCCCTAGGTTAGATGTTATTTGTATTTTTTGTCTATAGAGTGTACTAAATTAATGTTATTTCAAGTGACAATGAAGATACATAAAAACATATACACTGTGAACTATAAAATTAAATTTAAAAATGCCCTCACAGATGGCATAAGTATTATGTAAAATGCATGCGTAAGAATTTGAATACATGTGTGTTGCAAAGTCTGTGAATCGGAATGTTCCACAACCTGGTTGTTGTGCTCATATGCAATGACATAGTGAAACCTACATTATCTTGAATGGCCAGAGAAGACAAATGGCATAGCACTAAAAAGGTATTCCCATGAATTCCTTACACTCAGAACCATATTTATTTCTTTTTACTTCATTTGTAATTTTCAAATAATTTATTTCATCTTCCATAGAGGTACTTAAGACTGAGCAAAGAACTAAATAAGCTCTCTTGCATGACATACTGAAGCTGACGAGTGCTCTGTGGAACTTCACAGACTGCCTCCTTTTGTTGGAGAAAGCTGACTGTGCAGTATCTGAGGAGTCAGGAAATGAAGACACCTGGTCACAATTTCTCGCCATTTATTTTGGCTCCCCCACCCTCCATGTCTTGTGATCTTTTATTGCTCCTGACTTCCGTCATTAACTCCTTCAAATTCATCATGGCATTATGTTTGCAAAGTTCACAAGTGCTCAGGAAATATGGGACTTAAACAAGGCTGTGTAGTACATAGATTAGAAGTGTTTCATCACAAGATCCTTCATACACATCAATGGCTCACAGAGCTTAGACATCTTTGCTTCCTTTCTCATCAACTGTTAGTTTGTATGGAGTCTAGGGGAAATGTTTCCAAAATGGTTTCTTTTAATGAAAATCTTGTGGCTCATTGACCTTGTTAAAAAAAATCATCAGTAAAGGAGAATTTGGGTCTAAAATTGCCCTACTCACCAGAATTGCTCACCAGAAAAATCTGGCCTCAAGCTACACCCACCCACAAGTGTTTGAATCGTTCTTTCTAAGTCCAACATCCTCAGACTTTCTGAGGAAATGAATTGAATCATTCAGAGCCATCTGCATGTAGAATATTATTAAGAAATTATTAATAAAGAACCTTTCTTTTAGAACCCATACATTTTCCTCTCCCATAATGTCAGTCTCAGAAACTGATTTTACTCCATTCCCACAATTTCCAGAAGAAAACCCATCCTTTTCTGTTAAAGATGTTTAAAATGCTAACTTTAGCCAATAAAGTACTCCTGGGAATCTAACAAACTGCTTACCAAATTCTCCTTCCAAGGAGACAGTAAAGCCAGTTTTAAAAGGTTTATTGTGTGACAGAAATCCAAGGAAAACACCTTAGAAGGCTAGACTTTGAATCTGCCATTTTCCAACTGCCATTCTAGTAATTGATCTGGAGAAGAATGGATGTTGAAAACCAGTCAGTCAGAGATATCAGGTATCTACAACATCTCAGCACATCTCCTAACAAGATAATACAACAAGTGTAATTTTAAGGCACACAGTAACTCTACAGGGAAAATTTTGAAACACATTAATCAATCTGATCAAATTAACAGTACCAAAAATGAGACTACCACCCTATACATGCTTTTTTAAAAAAAAATTAACAATGAAAAAAAAAAAACATCTCTGCAACTTACTTTTGAATGATTTAGATCAAATCTCACCTACCTCTCCAGAGAACTGATAAAAGTTGTTCAAGCTGTTACATGAATACACCTTAGCTGCTCAGATAGTTAAGACAGAAGTTTCAAGCTCAAGGTCAATGTGGGAGACTGAGTAAGTTCCTATCTTAGTTAGGGTTTCCATCACTGTGAAAAAATACTATGACTGTGGCAACTCTTATAAAGGAAAACATTTAATTGGGGTGGCTTACAGTACATAGGTTTCATGCACTGTAGTAATGGTGGAACATGGTGGCATATAGGCAGACATGATGATGAGGAAGAAGCTGAGAATTCTAGATCTTGATTCAAAGGCAACAGAACATGAAGTGAGATACTGGGCATGACTGGAGCATACAGGAGACCTCACACCCCATCTCCACAGTAACATACTTCCTCCAGCAAGGCCACACCTACTCCAACAAAGCCATACCTCCTAATAATGTCACTCTCTATGAGTTTATGGGGGGCAATTATAGTCAAACTACCATATTCTACTTCCAGGCCCCCATAAACTTATAACAATATCATAATGGGAAATGGATTTAGTGCAACTTCAAAAGACCCCACAGTCTATCACAGTCTCAAAAAAGTTTAAAATTCCAAAGTCCAAAGTCTCTTCTAAGATTCATGTAATCTCTTAATTGTAATCCCCTATAAAATGAAAATTTAAAAAAAAAAGCTGATCACACACTTCCAACATGTAATGACACAGGATATACATTACTGTTCCAAAACATAGGGAAGGGAGCATAGTGAGGAAATACTGGACCAAAGCAAGACCAAAAACCAGCTGGGGAAACTCCAAACTCTGCATTTCCATGTTTAATGTCAAAATGCTCTTCAGAACTACAACTCCTTTCAGCTCTGTTGATTGTAACACACTTCTCTTCCTGTTAACAGCCTTCCTCAGCAAGTATCTTATGGCTCTGGCATCTCTAACATTTTGATGTCTCTAAGGCAATCCAGGCTTCACCTTCACAGCTTCACCAGTTTTCTCTTTGTGATGGGTACCTTCACTGCCTGACCTGCTGTTCTGGAACTTGTTCTGTAAACAAGGCTGGCTTCAAACTCAGAGATCCACCAGTTTCTGCCTCCCAAGTGCTGGGATTAAAGATGTGCACTACCACACCTGACTCTAAGCTTTTCTTTAATTGTTTTTCACAAGTTGGAAACTTAGCTAATGGGATCTTGCCCTGAGGTCACTACTCCCTTTATTCCATTTCTTAGTCTGTTTATCTCCTTGAATTCAAGACTTGGCTCCATTCTACTTCCTGGTGCTCTTTTTCTCCTCAAATTGTACACTTTATGTTTTTACTTTCTTAGCTTGTTCCTTATCATTATAAATCTTCATTAGAAATGCCACTAATAACTACACAACAGAGTCTATACTAGGCTGTTTCAAGATTTTCTCTGCCAATGCAATTAATCAAAAACTCTTCACTTTAGCCTCAGGCAGGACTCTTTGGACAAGGACAAAAAGCAGCCACAATCTTTTTTTAAAAAATTAATTAATTAATTAATTAATTTTACAATACTATACAGTTCTACATAATAGCCACAGATTCCCTTGTTCTCTCTCTTCCTGCACCCCTCCCCCTCCCCCCAGCACACCCCCCATTCCCACCTCCTCCAGATCAAGGTCTCCCCCGAGGACTGGGATCGACCTGATAGACTCAGTCCAGGCAGGTCCAGTCCCCTCCTCCCAGATTGAGCCAAGTGTCCCTGCATAAGTCCCAGGTTTCAAACAGCTAACTCATGCAACAAGCCAATCTTTACCAAAATATCATATGAATGATCTCTAAGCAACATACTAAAATTCCCCTCTGAAACATCTTGAGGCAGGCCTCCACAGTTCATCAAATCACACTCAACACCACTGTCTTCAATGCTCCTACTAGTATGGCCCATTAAACAGCACCTAAAACATTAAACTGCTTTTCTAATCCTCAGTCCCAACTTCCATATTTCTTCAAACAAAAGCATGGTCAGGACTATCACAAAAATAACCCAGTCCCTGGTACCAACTTCTGCTTTAGTTAGGGCTTTGTTGTGAAAAGACACCATGACAAGGGCAATTCTTATAAATGAAAGTATTTAATTGGGGTGGCTTATAGTATAGAAATTTAGTCCATTATCATCATAGTAGGACATAGCAGCATATAGGCACATGGTGCTGGAAAAGGAGCTGAGAGTTCTACATTTTGATCTGAAGGTAACATGAAGTAAACTGAAACACTGGATATGGCTTGAGCATATATGAGACTTAAAATCCTGCCTCCACAGTGACACACATCCTCCACCAAGCAATACCTACTCTAACAAAGCCACAAATCCTAATAGTGCCAGTCCCTATGAACTTATGTGGAAATTACATTCAAGCTACCACACCACCTATATCAAAATACATAAGTGAATAAATAAAAGAGCTGGAAGTATAGCTCAGGGAAAGAACACTTGCCTATTACCAATAATCCACGGGATAGGGTGAGGGTTAGGATTAGGATTAGGATAAGGGTTCCATGCCTACTACTAGTAAAAATAAAATAATAAAAAAAACTGGTAAATAAATATTGTCACATTTTCTCATTTATGGAACAGAGGTAAAAGATCTTGAGAAAGTCTATGTAATACTCATACTTTTTCTATAAATCAGAAATTTGTTGAACAGCAACATTTTTAATTTAAGTAGTTTAAAAAAATATTTCCTCAGCTGGGAGGTGGTTGTTCATGCCTTTAATCTCAGTACTCAGGAGGCAGAGGTAGGTAAGATCTCTGTGAGTTCAAGATCAGCCTGTACTACAGAGTGAGTTCTAGGACAGCCAGAGCTACACAGAGAAATCCTGTCTTGAAACACACACACACACACACACACACACACACACACACACACACACACACACACACAATTTGAACCATAAGGAAGTCCCTCTGTTTTATGGAAAATTAAACTGTATTCTTGGTAGACAGTGTTCATGTTCTTGGAGAATGACAGAGGTACAAATGAATGTCTTCATTGTTGAGTGGCATGGCAGTTAGAATTGGGCAAGGTCCAGAACACCCGCCATGTGGTAGGGTGCCATGGTGAGAAGGTTCACTCTGAATAAACAGTGTGGTTAGGCGTTAGGAGATGCTCAGGAGCAAAGAAAGTACACAGCAAAACCATCTCAGTTGTGACTTACTATGAGGCTGTTTTGTTGTCTTTTATAGCTCTGATATCGAGGATACTAATATCGTCTGCCAGCTTTATATTTATAACATAAAGAAATTTTATAAATCTGAACCTTAGAGTTTTTTAAAAACAAAAATTTTCATATTTTACCCATAAATATTGGTTAAGCAAATATTCTGAATTTCCAAATCAATTGAAGATAAGGTATCAAATAATACACAAACTATGTGTAGCTATATAAATTGGTGGATATTTTTTTAAAGAGGATATAATAATAAACCTTTATTTTCTTGGTTTTTCGAGACAGGGTTTCTATGTGTAGCTTTGTGCCTTTCCTGAAACTCACTCTGTAGCTAAACCTTTAAATTTGTCATTATTCACATATATTGTCTCTAATATTTCCATGGATGGAAAGGCATAAAAAACAATCAAATAAATACTAATGGTTACAGACTTAAGAATATGACATCTTAACTCTAAATAAATAAAATTTTAAACTAAATTTCAGTGAGTGGATTGATTAAATATATTATGTATAAGATGGAACAGAATATAGACAATAAAATTGATCAATGGTTCTTAAACTTCTATAAATAACCATTAACCCTAGACATTAAAATAGATCTGTATTTCTTAAAGTTGTATGAAGAACTGCCAAACCTATGGGTAAAAATAAGCATTAAGATTATATATATATATAATCATATATATATATATATAAAGTATTATCTTTACTACTTATCAAACATGGTAATATTTACTGATTTGTTGCATGTATGCACATAAAATAAAGTAAGAGATCTTGTATGGAATGCAATGATTCTAATACAGTTTTAAGTAGGAGCCATGAATCTTTAATTCTTATAGGACAACAGTAAACTGAATAATGATATAAGTGTTATTGTAAAAAAAATGCTCTCACAATATTTGAGTTACTTAATAACTAAACATACATGGTAAAGTATATGGAGATTAGATATAAAACTATATATGTGTGTGTGTGTGGCATGGCCCTTAGAGTATTGCATTGTACATAGGCAAATAACAGGCATGTATATGCCTGTTAAGTGTACATGCCAAAAACTTAGTCTCTGGTTGATTAGTGAGCACCTTTTCTCACATTTAACTTTAAATTTTTCTATCACTTACTATAAATATTTTCTTAATAGTAACACTTTGAGTATTTGTAGTTTTTCTCCATTTCTCTATTTTATCATCACTCTTTGTCCCCTCATATATCTTAAAATCAACAACTTGGTGCTATTTTGGATGCAGAATAACATGTTCTGCCAATATTTTTTTTCCTTCATAACATTATTTTTTTCTGTTTCTTTAGTTACCATCTGGTCAATTTTATTTTGCTTCTCCAACTCCAACAAATGTAGGCTTACCTACTCCTCTACATTTTTGTATTCCTATAGTATATTATCAGGTACAGCTGCCAAAATCATTTCACAAATGCACCAACCACTTCAACTCTTTCTCAAGTCTCTCAAAGTCATTGTTGCTTTCAGCATTGTTGAATTTCAACATTTCAACGTGGCTGCTTTTCAAGTCACTTTCATACACCTTCAAATATCCTTTGTGCAGACACAACTCATGCTGTCTCCCATATATCTTCTCTACTGCCTCCTTTTGGTCCATATCAACATAAAATAATTATATTGCTGTTAGTTTTAATTAAAAAAGTTTTCTTTCTTAAAAAATATTTTCTTCGCTTTTCCCTTAGTGACTGTTTTTCAAGTTATGTTTTTGTAAGTTTATGCAATAGAAAGAGAAAATTACTCCATTGATAGATTTCTATAAATACACACATACACACACACACATACACACACACACACACACACACACACACACACACACACACCACTGAGCAGGTCAAAATATCACATATCATCTCTTAGTTTAATTGAAAATTAAGTAACTCCAAGTTAATGTAAGGATATCATGGGGATATAAATAAGAATTTTCTGATGAGTCCCACTTAGAAAAAATTCTTTCCTGGGAATAGTTTGACACTTATTTTACGGCCAATATTTTCTCTCATTTTTTTTGGCCCTACAAAATTGGCTGAGAAGTAGGGAACAATGCTCATCCATGCTATCTCTTAAATGAAACAATCAGCCGCTGTTATTGTTTGCTTTTTCCAGCTAACATATACATATTTGTTTTATCGCTTCCCATAAATAAGTTTTTTGTAGTAACAATAACAGAAATATGAATAAGGAAAGACATTATCAATGAATAAACTAAAATAATTGATGATTCAGTTTACATCATAGAAGAAAAGATTGTGTTATACTAAGAGAAATTTAATGCACTTAGTTCCTTGAACAGATATCTATCTATCTAAATGTCCACTATCAAAAAATACCAAAAAAGTCAAAAGCAGACAATTGTGATACTCATATCTAATTACAGAGTCAACAAAGCCATACTTTTTCATACTTAATTGCTTTCCTAATATGTTTGTCTGTTTGTCAACCTCATTCTATCAACAACATAAGCAATAGTTTGATTTCCATTTGTCTTAAGATTGTGTTAGTCATCACACTCTGGTCATGCATGTGTATTAGTTACTGAAGAAGATGTAACAAAACATCAGCCTGTGCAGCTTGCAGGGTAGTGTCACCCATATGTAGGCTAGCACTACCAGACTGAAGCGCCTCATGTTTTGCCTTCTCCTGCATCCTGCATTTTGTTTGCTTCTATAGATGATGCCTCATTGGTGTGTCACATGGTCTGCTCTCTATGCATGGATGAGCATCTCTGATGACTCTCTGTGTCCAAATGTACTCTTCTTAGAAAGGCACACTTCAGATTGGATTAGGATCTACTCCAAGTGTAGACATCTACTCATTTAAACATGTTTTTTAAATACCCTGACAGATATGCTGACTTGATTTATAAAAATTTAAGAAACTTATGTATCCCATTAGAATATAAATACACATTTTTATTTATGAAAGACAGCATATTGTACAGAGAGAATAAAAGTGAATGTGAAAGCTTTCTCTTAAAATAGGTAGCAGTATTATCCTGCCCTTAACTTCCCTTCTGTACCAGAGGTGAGTATCCAGGCCCAACCCGGACCCCATCCCTGGGCACCAGGCACTCTGGGAAGACCTGCCCAACTTGGCCCCAGGTTCTGGCCACCGGGCAGGTCCCCTTCTAGCCCCACCGGGAGGGATTCCCTTTTCCAAGCCCCTCCTGGCAGCCCCTGCAATCTCCACGCCCTGCCCCCACGCCCATCTGCCCGAGACTCCAGCCACTTCCTGAGACTTAGAGACCGGCCCCCAGCTCCCATCCTGCCCCTGACTTCCCTTCTGAACCAGAGAGAGAGGGCTCCCATCTTGCCCTGGACTTCCCTCCTGGACAAGATCTCACATCCTGACCTGGACTTCCCTTCCCTGGACAAGAGCGCACATCCTACCCTGGACTTCCAGTCTGGACAAAAGCTCCCATCCTTCCCCAGACTTCCGATCCAGGTAAGAGTTTCCATCCTGCCCCGGAGTTCCCATTTGGACAAGAGAACTCCCATCCGGATAAGAGAGAGAGACTTCCTGAATCTGTCAGCTCTTTCTGAACCAAGTACACTGATAAGACCAAGAAGGAACCACAAGGAGATGTGCAGATGTCAAGGCAGAAGTACATACAACAAAATGAAGAGCAATACAGCATCACCAGAACCTAGCCCGCCTCCAACATCTAGACCTGAACATCAAAAATTGGAAGAAGCAGAAGAAAGTAGCCTTATGAGTAACATCATGAAGAAGGTAGAGGCTTGTGTAGAGGAAAAGACAAAAAAAATTGGAAGAACGTTGTAAACAACTAGAGGAAAGGGCAAACAAATTAGAAGAAAACAATAAAGTCCTGCAAGAAAACAATAAAGTCCTGGAAGAAAACAATAAAGTACAGGAAGAAAACAATAAAGTACTGGAAGAAAACAATAAAGTACTGGAAGAAAATCATGAAAAAGCAATGAAACAAATAAAGGAAACAATCCAAGACCTGAAAAGAGAAATTGAAAAAATAAAGAAGACACAAACAGAGGGAATGCTGGAAATAGAAAACCTGAGTAAAAGACTGGGAACTTCAGATGCAAGTATAACCAACAGAATGCAAGAGGTGGAAGAGAGGATCTCTGGCATTGCAGATACAGTAGAAGAAATAGTTTCATCAGTCGAAGGAAACACTAAAGCCAACAAAGTCATGAACCAAAATGTCCAAGAAATTTGGGACACCATGAAAAGACCAAACCTACGAATTATAGGGATAGAAGAAGGTGAAGAATACCAACTCAAAGGCACAGAAAATATATTCAACAAAATTATAGAAGAAAACTTTCCCAACTTAAAGAAGGAAATGCCTATGAAGATACAAGAAGCCTATAGAACATCAAACAGACTAGACCCCCCAAAAAAAGTCCCCTTGTCACATAATAATTAAACAACTAAATGTACAGAATAAAGAAAGAATATTAAGAGCAGCAAAGGAAAAAGGCCAAGTGACCTATAAAGGTAAACACATCAGAATAACACCCGATTTCTCAATGGAGACTTTGAAAGCTAGAAGGACCTGGACAGATATAATGCAGACACTAAGAGACCATGGATGTCAGCCCAGACTAATATACCCAGCAAAACTTTCAATCATCATAGATGGAAGGAACAAGACATTCCAAGACAAAGCAAGATTTAAACAATACCTATCCACAAACCCAGCCCTACAGAAAGCACTAGAAGGAAAATTCCAACCAAAGGAAGTCAGATACACACTCAAAAACACAGGCAATAGAGAAAGCCACAACAGTAAACCCCAAAGAAGAGAAGTATACACACACTACCACCAAAAATAACAGGGATGAACAATCACTGGTCGTTAATATCCCTTAATATCAACGGACTTAATTCTCATATAAAATGACATAGGCTTACAGAATGGATATGAAAGCAGGACCCATCTTTCTACTGTATACAAGAAACACATCTCAAATTCAAAGACAGACACTACCTAAGAATAAAAGGCTGGGAAAAAGACTTTCCAATCAAATGGTCTTAAGAAACAAGCGGGTGTAGCCATCCTGATATCCAACAAAATAGACTTCAAACTAAAATCAATCAAAAGAGATCAAGAAGGGCATTACATCCTCATCACAGGAAAGATCCACCAAGATGAAGTTTCACTTCTGAACATTTATGCCCCAAACACAAGGGCACCCACATATGTAAAAGAAACATTACGAAAGCTTAAACCACATATAAAACCCCACACATTAATAGTGGGAGGTCTCAACACCCCACTTTCACCACTGGACAGATCTCCCAAATCGAAACTTAACAGAGAAATAAAGGACTTAACTGATGTCATGACCCAATTGGACCTAATAGATATCTACAGAACATTCCATCCTAACAAGAAAGAATATACCTTCTTCTCAGCACCCCATGGAACTTTCTCTAAAATCAACCACATACTTGGCCACAAAGCAAATCTCAACAGATACAAAACAATTGGAATAACCTCCTGTGTTCTATCAGACCACCATGGTTTAAAGTTAGCTTTCAACAACAACAAAAACTACAGAAAACCTACAATCTCATGGAAACCAAAAAATGCTCAACTGAATCACCAATGGGTTAAGGAAGAAATAAAGAAAGAAATTAAAGACTTCCTAGAGATCAATGAAAATGAAGACACCACATACCCAAACTTATGGGACACTATGAAAGCAGTGCTAAGAGGGAAATTCATAGCACTAAATGCCCACATAAAGAAGTTGGAGAAATCCCACACTAGTGACTTAACAGCACAGCTGAAAGCTCTAGAACAAGAAGAAGCAAAGTCTCCCAGGAAGAATAGACGCCAAGAAATTATCAAAGTGAGAGGTGAAATTAATAAATTAGAAACTAAGAGAATAATACAAAAAATGAATGAAACAAAGAGTTGGTTCTTTGAGAAAATCAACAAGATAGACAAGCCCTTATCCAAACTAACCAAAAGACAGAGAGAGAGAATCCAAATAAAAAAAATCAGAAATGAAAAGGGGGACATAACAACAGACATTGAGGAAATCCAGAGAATTATAAGGTCATATTTCAAAAACCTCTACTCCACAAAACTGGAAAACCTAAAAGAAATGGACATTTTTCTGGATAGGTACCACATAGCTAATTTAAATAAAGACCAGATAAACTATTTAAATAGTCCAATAACCCCTAAGGAAATAGAAATAGTCATTAAAGGTCTCCCAACCAAAAAAAGCCCAGGACCAGATGGTTTCAGTGCAGAATTCTACCAGATCTTCAAAGAAGAGTTAATACCAATACTCTCTAAATTGTTCCACATAATAGAAACAGAAGGAACATTACCAAACTCCTTCTATGAGGCTACAATTACCCTGATTCCTAAATCAAACAAGGGCGCAACAAAGAAAGAGAACTACAGACCAATCTCCCTCATGAACATTGATGCAAAAATACTCAATAAAATACTGGCAAACACACTCCAAGAACACATCAGAACAATTATCCACCATGATCAAGTAGGCTTCATCCCAGGGATGCAAGGGTGGTTCAACATACGAAAGTCCATCAATGTAATACACCATATAAACAAACTCAAAGAAAAAAACCACATGATCATCTCACTAGATGCAGAAAAGGCATTTGACAAAATCCAACACCCCTTCATGATAAAAGTCTTGGAGCGATCAGGAATACAGGGAACATACCTAAACAAAATAAAGGCAATTTACAGTAAGCCAACAGCCAACATCAAATTAAATGGAGAGAAACTCAAAGCAATTCCACTAAAATCAGGAACGAGGCAAGGCTGTCCACTCTCCCCATACTTATTCAATATAGTACTTGAAGTTCTAGCCAGAGCAATAAAACAACATAAGGAGATTAAGGGGATACAAATTGGAAAGGAAGAAGTCAAGCTTTCCCTATTTGCAGATTACATGATAGTATACTTGAGTGACCCCAAAGATTCCACCCAGGAACTGATAAAGTTTATAAACACCTTCAGCAACATAGCAGGATACAAGATCAACTCAAAAAAAAAAAAAATCAGTAGCCCTCCTATATACAATGGACAAAGAAGCTGAGAAGGTAATTAGAGATACATCAACCTTTACAATAGCCACAAATGACATAAAATACCTTGGGGTAACATTAACCAAGCAAGTGAAGGACCTATATGACAAGAACTTTAAGTCCCTGAAAAAAGAAATTGAAGAAGATGTCAGAAAATGGAAAGATCTCCCATGCTCATGGATAGGCAGGGTTAACATAGTAAAAATGGCAATCTTACCAAAAGCAATCTACAGATTCAATGCAATCCCCATCAAAATACCAACACAATTCTTCGCAGACCTGGAAAGAATAATACTCAACTTCATATGGGAAAACAAAAAACCCAGGATAGCCAAAAGAATCCTGTACAATAAAACAACCTCTGGAGGCATCACAATCCCTGACTTCAAGCTCTACTATAGAGCTACAGTAATAAAAACAGCTTGG
This sequence comes from Peromyscus leucopus, assembly GCF_004664715.2. Lineage (NCBI taxonomy): Eukaryota > Metazoa > Chordata > Mammalia > Rodentia > Cricetidae > Peromyscus > Peromyscus leucopus. Next base: position 767,551 of record NC_051064.1, on the reverse strand, counting down.
TATTGGCATAAAAACTGACATGTGGACCAATGGAATCGAATTGAAGACCCTGACATTAACCCACACACCGATGAACATATAATTTTTGACAAAGAAGCCAAAAGTGTACAATGGAAAAAAGAAAGCATCTTCAACAAATGGTGCTGGCATAACTGGATATCAATGTGTAGAAGACTGCAAATAGATCCATATCTGTCACCATGTACAAAACTTAAGTCCAAGTGGCTCAAGGACCTCAACATAAATCCAGCTACAATGAACCTGATAGAAGAGAAAGTAGGAAGTAGTCTTGAACGCATTGGCATAGGAGATCACTTACTAAATATAACACCAGTAGCACAGGCACTGAGACAAACAATCAATCAATGGCACCTCTTGAAACTGAGAAGCTTTTGTAGAGCAAAGGAAACGGTCAACAAGGCAAAGCAACAGCCTACAGAATGGGAAAAGATCTTCACCAACCCCACATGTGACAGAGGACTGATATCTAGAATAAATAATGAACTCAAGAAATTAGACATCAAAACAACCAACAGTCCAATTGAGAAATGGGCTTTAGAACTAAACAGAGAATTATCAACAGAGGAAACTCAAATGGCTGAAAGACATTTAAGGAATTGCTCAACATCCCTAATCATCAGGGAAATGCAAATCAAAACAACTCTGAGATACCACCTTATGCCTGTCAGAATGGCTAAGATCAAAAACACTGAAGACACTTTATGTTGGAGAGGATGTGGAACTAGGGGAACTCTCCTCCACTACTGGTAGGAATACAAGCTTGTACAACGACTTTGGGAGTCAATATGGTGCTTTCTTAGAAATTTGGGGATCAATCTCCCCCAAGATCCAACTATACCACTCCTGGGCATATACCCAAGAAATGCTCAATCATACCACAAGAGCACTTGCTCAGCTATGTTCATATCAGCGTTGTTTGTAATAGCCAAAACCTGGAAACAACCTAGATACCCTTCAACTGAAGAATGGATAAATAAATTGTGGCACATATACACAATGGAATACTACTCAGCAGAGAAAAACAATGACATCATGAGGTTTGCAGACAAATGGATGGCTCTAGAAAAATCATTCTAAGTGTGGTAACCCAGACTCAGAAAGACAAATATGGTATGTACTCACTCATAGGAAGATGCTAGATGTGGAACAAGGATGACTGGACTGCTACTCACATCACCAGTGAGGCTACCTGGAAAACGGGAGCCCAAGAAAGACACGGAGAAATGGAAGAGATCTACATGAACAGCCTGGACATGAGTGGGAACAATGAAGGGCGAGGGTCGAGGGAAAGAGAGCGGGAGATCCTAGCTGGATCAAGAAAAGAGAGGGAGAACAAGGAATAGGAGACCATGGTAAATGAAGACCACATGAGAAAAGGAAGAAACAAAGAGCTAAAGAGGCCCACAGAAATCCACAAAGATGCCCCCACAAAATACTGCTGGCAATGGTGGAGAGACAGCAGGGACTGACCTACTCTGGTGATGGGATGGCCAAACACCCTAATAGTTGTGCCAGAAACCCCATCCAAGGACTGAGGAATCTGGATGCAGACATCCACGGCTAGGCCCCTGATGGACCACTGGGAGTCTAATTAGTGAGAAAGAGGAGGGTTTATATGAGTGAGAACTGTTGAAACCAAAGTTGGATAAAGCACAGGGACAAATAACCAAATGAATGGAAACACATGAACTATGAACCAAAGGCTGAGGGGCCCCCAACTGGATCAGGCCCTCTGAATAGGTGAGACAGTCAATTGGCTTGATCTGTTTGGGAGGCATCTAGGCAGTGGTACCAGGTCCAGGGCTCATTGCATGAGTTAGCTGTTTGAAACCTGGGACTTATGCAGTGATGCTTGGCTCAATCTGAGAGGAGGGGACTGGACCTGCCTGGACTGAGTCTATCAGGTCGATCCCAGTCCTCGAGAGACCTTGATCTGGAGGAGGTGGGGATCAGGGGTGGGCTGGGGGGAAGGGGAGGGGGGCAGGAAGGGAGAGAACAAGGGAATCTGTGGCTATTATGTAGAACTGAATAGTATTGTAAAATAAATAAAAATTAAAAAAAAAAATAAAATAGGTAGCAGTATTAAGCAGTAAATAAGTACCCGAGGATATTTCCTCCACCTTTTGCTGTCTAGTGAGCTGATGAAGGCCCACTCAAAGTCATTACTTGCATTTCAGGATATATAATACTGGTGAAACTATCATCACACTGAAGATTCTAGTGACCTCTCTAAATGATGTGAAGTGACAATATCCCTGAGTGGTAAACATAGGTCTCTTGACCAAAGTATGATTGAAATGATAGCAAGTGTTCAACAATGACAAAAAACTTCAGTGTGGGGGAAAACAGATTTGAACACATGTGCATGAATACACACACACACACACACACACACACACACACACACACACACCCACGCGCACACACACACACGCACGCACGCACGCACGCACATGCACACTCACACGCACAGAGACAGAGAGAGGAAGCAGAGAGAGGAAGAGAGAGAGAGAGAGAGAGAGAGCCCTAAGGTTTCACATCCCAGGCAAATCTGTTATTAATCTATTTTACAACTTTCTAGCTATGATCTTGCTGAGGCACATTTGTGTAAAGCAAACTACATCTTTTTTTTTAACCAAAATCGAGCAAGCCATTTGTTCAATTTCATGGTGTTTCAATGTGTACCTTTTAGAAATGATGAAGTAAGGAAAACTCATTCCAAATAAGTGACTGAAGCTCATTAAGTGTGCCTGTCTGCATATTTTGGTTTTTATATGGACACCATGGACCAAAGAGCTACAGAACAAAGACAGCTTGAGCTCTGGGCTATGAGAGATGCAGGGTTTTTTCCTGTGTGGCCCATTCAGAGGGCATATGGTAATCAAAGTGTTGGTGATGGATCTGGCCTAGAGCAGCGTTTCTTGGGTATTTCAGTGAACAAAGTAATTCAGAACTATTGAATCTGGAAAGTTTCAGACGAATTGATGATTACTATTTAGAAAAATGGGTCTCCCGTAAGTTTGGTCTCTGGATATTTAATTAGTGGGCTGTTGAGCTCTCACTCCTCCACTGAATGTGCCACCTTTTGACAGAAAAATAGGAGACTTTATAAAATAATTGATGATTGATGCAGTGCAGTGTTGAAGCTTGTGAGGGCTAAGATTGGTCCAAACAACCTGGAAGTAGTGGATTTGGGCACCGAAAGGAAGAGCAGGGCTGCTATGTGATTGACAAGCTAGATTCTCATGGAAAAACACCCCAGCTTGTTCAAAGAAGCACAGATAGTATGGTATTTTTGAATTTTCAAAAACATTCTGCAAGTCTAATGTTCTAAGCACTCTGTGTAGAAAAGAATTGCAAAACTAACTTTAAAATGCAGTTCAAGCCAAGACTATCAGGACATCTCTAGTATTGTTATTTAGGTTGTATACCAGACAAAGCAAAATTTCACACTGGAAAAATATTTCAAAACTCTGTGTTGTATAGACTGAGGTAAAAATTAGTACCTAGACCATTCAAGTTCCTCCTCATCTTTGACACATTTGGGCATAGCAACTTGACTTTTAAAAACTTCTTTAACATGATTAAAAGTATACACCGTGTCATTGATAGTTTCAAATATTATTTTAGCAGCTGTGTCAAACGACATTTTATTAGGTATTTATAATGAACACCAATTATTTTCACAGAGTTGTAGAGGGAGAGGTCCATGATCAGCTTGCCTGAGGACTTCACAACTGATGAAGGCTGCTACACTTTAGATGGATGATGCTCCAAAAACTTCTATCTTTTGAAAGGATTCACCATTGCCTTTTTGATCTTGGGAGCTGGAGGAGTTAGATGTGGGAGCTATTGAAAGATTTTCTATCATTAGGAAGATACTTTGGAAGTGAAAGTCTAACCTTAGTTCTTCAATTCTCTTATTTGCTCTCTAGCCATCTGTCTTAGTCAGGGCTTCTATTTCTGTGATGAAACACCATGACCAGAAAGCAAGTTAGGAGGAAAGGGTTTATTTGGCTTATACTTCAGCATTGCTGTTCATCACTGAAGGAATTCAGGACAGGAACTTAAAGCAGGGCAAGATCCCAGAGGCAGGAGCTGATGCAGAGGCCATGGAGGACAGATGATTACTGGTTTGCTTCTCCTGGCTTGCTCAGCCCGTTGTCGTATAGGACCCACCAAGATTGGGCCCTCCCCCATAGTTCACTAAATGAGAAAATGCCTTACAGCTGGTTCTCAAGGAGACATTTCCTCACCCGAGTCTCCTTCCTGTGATGACTCCAGCTTGTGTCAAATTGACACACAAAACTACCCAGTACAACTGAACCTTTGTCAATTTGACACACAAACACATCACTATTAAGCCACAACTCTTCCTTTCTTATTCATCACCATCATCTGAAATAACTTTAAACATCCCACAGTCTTTACAAATTCAAACAATTTGAAATTTCAGTTCCTTTAAAATAGTCAATCACTTTAAAAATCCAAAGTCTTTTAAACTTCAATTCTCCCAACTGTGGGCTCAAGCAGAATACTTTTTGTTTTTACTTCAAGAGAAGTAAGAAAAAATCAGGGCACAACCACAATCAAATGAAAGAAAACAAAATTCCAACCATCCAATATCTGGGATCCACTCATGATGTTCTGGACTCTGAAGCATACACAGCCTATCTTCTAGGCACCATCAGGCTCCACTCCACTTCTGCTAATGTTCTTAGTGGTCTTCCCATGATACTAATATCTCCAAAATCTTGGGTCCCTTGCTGCAAATGGACTGCACTTCCACCAATAGTATCTCATAGTCTCTCTTCACAGTGTCAAGCCTCAACTTCTTTGCATAACCTCTTCAGTCCTGGACCTTCAATTGCCATTGAGGCTGCAACTTCACCAATGGCCTTTCCTAGTCTCTCATAATGCTGAGTGTCAACTGCTCTCTATGACCCCTTCATGCCTTCAAAACAAGTACCACCTGAGTAAGGCTTACTCATTACCAAGTCCAGTTGCCAGCACGAGATACAACTTTGGCCACCTCTGGAACAGTTTCTCCATGCTCTCAGGAAACACTTCCCAGAAGATTTCATGTCAGTGATGTTAGTCTCTTCTTAATCACAGCTAGTTTCTTAGCTCAAGATGACCAGCATCAAATATCCCAGCAAAGCAAAACTTTGCTTTAGTAGTTCAGGTATCTCATTAATCACAGCTGAGTCTTCAGCCCCAGCTAACCAAAACCACAGAATCTTATTCAAAATAACAAATGGTTCTGATAGAGTCTTTAAACTTTCTCTCTCAATCTTTGCAAGCCAGGTCTCCATCCTCTGAACTTCTCTCATTATTATCTTCCAAGTTCCCAAAGAATATCCCATGGAAGTCTCAACACTTAGTGACTTTTCTAGCACAAATTTCTGACATCCTTCCACAATCCTCCCCAAAACATGGTCAGATCTGTCACAGCAGCAATACCCCACTACGCTGGTACCAATTTGTTTAATTAGAGTTTCTTTCACTTCAGTGAACCAAAAAAGCAAGTTGGGAAGGAAAGGGTCTATTAGGCTTATATATCAGCATTGTTGTTCATCACTGAAGGAAATTAGGACAGCAATTCAAACTGCGCAGGATCCTGGAGGCAGGAGCTAATACAGAGGCCATGGAAGGGAGCTGCTTACTGGCTTGCTCCCTGTGGCTCACTCAGTCCACCTTCTTTTATAACCAACAGGACCAACAGCCTAGGGATGGCACCACCCACCATGCACTGGAACCTCCCCCATTGATCACTAAATGAGAAAATGCCTTACAGCAGGATCTCAGGGAGGCATTTCCTCAGCTGAGGCTCCTTCCTTTCTGATGACTCTAACTTGTGTCAAGTTGACACACAAAACTACTCAGTGCACCACCATGAGGTAGGCAGCTTTTCCTACCACCCCCACTCCCACCATAATGTGCTACATGGGGCCTAAAGCATCCGATGTCTTAAAGATGCTCCAGCGATGTGTGGGATGAATTCTTGAGGCAAAATAAACCTCTCCTCCTTATAAACTGATTATTTATCTGCTGACAGAGCAGAAACAGAAGAACAAAGCCATTCTCTACATTTCAGAGAGTACCTTGAACCCTGTCCCTCTGGAAGAAAAGAAGGCCTGTCTCTGCATGGCAGATGGAGGAAAGGCTGCAAGATTCCAACTTTGTCCATCAAGATCTTTTAGAAAGTTGGAGCCACCATGACCTAAGTCCCCAAAGGCTCCCACTGCCAGCACTATCACACTGAATAAAGAAGGGATCTTCTGGGAAATAGCATGTTTCCTGAATTTAGACAAATTTGAATATTAGATATAGTAAATCTCCCCTTTTGTTTTATTCACAGACGTCTCTTTGAATGGACAGTCGGACACTCTGCTTCATTACAACTGCCCTAAATGGAACTGAAAAGCTTCTGAAACTATAACTGCTCTTTCTAAATTCAAGTCTTATTTAGTCCTGCAACAACTGTGACAAGAAAAAATAGTTTTGTGAATATAATATTAACTTTAATAATTTATATTTATTTATGTAAATTGAACACTGTTAGAATGTGTGAAATAGAGACTTAAGGCATAAAAAACCAGAACCATAATTTCATGGAACTTTTGAGAGTTCATGGATTAATTTCATTACAGACTCCTAAATTTTCATTTTAGTTCACATGTGAATATTACTACTTTCTTCACATTTATAAGGCCTCACTTCTGACATTTATGATAGGCTGGAAAGTATGTGAACTGCCAAATGCTCACAAATATTGAAATTTCTCATTTCGATAAATGTATATGGGTATCAGCCATTTGCTCCAAGATGTCAATTGCTATGGAACAATCCTGTACACTGTGAAAATGTGTTGCTCTCAGTGTTAATCAAAATCTGATTGGCTGGTAGTCAGGCAGTAAGTATAAGCAGGACAATCAAACTAAGGACTGGGAGGAGAGAGGGGTGGAGTCTGGAGTTGCCAGCAGATTCAAGGAGAGGTAAGATGGACATGCTGTACTGAAAAAATGTACTGTGCCAGTGGCAAAGCATAGGTAAGAAATATGGGTTAATTTAAATGTAAGAATTAGCTAGTAACAAGCCTGAGCTATCAGCTGGGCATTTTAATTAATAATAAGCCTCAGTGTGTTTATTTGGGAGCTGCTGGCAAGACAGAAAGTTCTGCCTACATCTTTTGTGGCCTATTCTTTAGCTGATCCAGGAATACTTATACTTACAGAACAGAATTGAAAAACATTTTTTATTCTTTCCTTTATAACATTTGTCCTGATTTGAAGAAACTTGAAATGGCTGAAGAGTAACACAGTAGCCCTTACCAGGGCTCCTTGGGGGCCATTATATAAAGCTATTTCTCTGGCCTAGGTAGAAACATAACATTCTAATCCATCCAAAATATGGGAATTAGTCCATTTAGGCAGGTCATCATCCGGCCAAAGAAGGAAGGCAGGACCACTCCTGGGAAAGCAGGCTCACCTTAACACACTAAAGAGACAGGTGGAATATTATCTCCTTAATGAGACACATCATTTTTCCTTCCCATATTTCCTCCATACAATCCTTACTAGCTGCTATGAGCTTCAGCTTGATCTGACTCCCTTTCTGAATCCTTATTCAGGTATAACTCTCTCTTTCCTTCTTCCCTCCCTCCCTCCCTCCCTCCCTCCTTTCCCTCCCTCCCTCCTCCCTCCTTTCCCTCCCTCCCTCCTTTCCCTCCCTCCCTCTCTCCCTCCCTTCCCTCCCTCCCCTCCCTTCCTGCTCCCTTCCTCCCTCCCTCCCTCCCTCCCTCCCTTCCTCCCTTCTTTTCTTTCTTCCTCCCTTCCCTCCTTCCTCCCTTCTTTCCTTCCTTCCTTTCCCCTCCTCTTTCTCATCTTTTTTGTTTCCTCTTTGTTTCAGATGCTGGTCTGTGGCCAGAATCCACATAATGTTTTGTAAATGGTTCTTTGTTCTTCCTTATTCTTTCTTGTCTCTCTCAGCAGCATGGTTGACCTCCATGCCAGGTTAACACAAACAACATGTCTTATTTCCCTTCTTTTCTCCATTCTCCTAGATAGGTGTGGTGAGTTGCAGCTTGCCTGCTCTGAGAAATTTCTTTTAGCCTGTAATTGATTGTCCTTGAGCTTCTGCTACAGTCATTCCTAAGTTCTTTCTAAAAACACCAAGACAACAGTAACTTCAGTTTCATCTGGCAACCACAAAGGAATATCTCCCAATTTGCAGTTGCAACCTGACATCATAATAACCAGTCTAAAATAACTTCCTTTCTTCCTTCTGATTTTTGTTTGTTGGCTTGCTTGTCTGTTTGTTTACTTTGAGAAGTTTTCACTGCATAGCCCAGACTGGTCTCAAATTCATAATCCCTGTCTCTGCCTTCCCAGGCTTGGATTACTGGTGTGCACTGATGTACTCAGCCCTCCATTAGCTTTCAAAACACCTGTAAGAAAAACTGCCAGAGACTGAATTTGATGATTTAAACTATTTAGAGGTGAAAAAAAAAGAACCATGTAAATGAATGGGCATGTGTTCATGCACAAAAAGTAAAGACATTTAAATGAGAAGCTTCACTTAAACAGTGAAATGGGTCATCATCTAAGCAGTGGTATTAAACATCTGGTGGACACAACACATTACAAATATTTCTTTAAAAGGAGAAGCATTCCTGTCCCCAGTTTGAATCATGAACAAGAAATAAGAAGCAGGGAATCATTGCTGAGAAGAAGTAATTTTTCAAAATTTTGGAAAAAAAATCCACAATATTCAATCAAGTGTCCATGGTGAAAGCAGAGGAGGTGGAGGGAAACAGACCCTCATCTGTAGGAGAACACTAAGGCTCCATGTCATCTACAAGCAGTTGGCAAACTGAGTTTCACATCAATTATCTAAACAGTTCAGAGGAAAATTTGAGCCTAGCTATGCTTTCTAGAAGGAAAATCTGAGCATACATCATTTTTAACGGGTGCCTTTATATTTACTTATTTATTTCATTTTATTTATTTTTTATTTATCTTACATCTCTGGAAACTGGGACATGTACTTTCCTTTCCACCTGGAGAGGGAGCATTGGCTCTCAGGAGGAAGGGCAAATCAGCAGAGCTTTCTCCTCCAGAGCAGAGTGCTAACCATTGACAGTAAATACTCACTGGGTCTGTTTTCCTTCCCTTAGAGAATATTTTTAACATATTTGTGTGTGGATTGTAAATCCATATTTTTATGCACCCAGGGGACTCTATGATGGACCACAAAGTAGAGATTGATTTTTTTTAACCTTCTACATACTGTACTCAGTTACAAATAATAGAAAAATGATTAATCAAAGTATTTAGAATAAGTTGGAAGTGAGTAGTTAATTTGCTTTCTATTGTCTTCTCTAAAATTTGTTAAATTATGAATCTTAGAATTTCATGATTCTGTTCCTTGTGTCTTTGAGGACATTTATTACTTCATGTTGATTCTTCATACTTAAGAAAGTAAAACATAGCATACTGTATAATAAACATCATATAAAATATGAAGTAACTTTTAAGAAGAACTTTATGCAGCTATACCAGTAAATTTCACCAACATGACTGACTGTGGTTCAAATAAGAGTGGCCCCATAGACTCATATATTTGAATGCTTAGGGGATGACATTAGGAGGTGTGTCCTTATAGGAGGAAAAGTGTCAGGTGGGTGGGCTTTGAGGTTTCAAAAGTTCAAGCCAAGCCTCTCTCTCTTTCTGCTGCTTGAGGATCTGGATGTAGAACTCTAAGCTCCTTCTCCAGTACCATGTCTCCCTGCACTCCACCATACTTCTCATCATGATGATTATGGTAAAATCTCTGAACTGTAAGGCGGGCGCAATTAAATGTTTTCTTTTATAATAGTTACCATGGCCATGGTATCTCTCCACAGCAATAAAAAACCTAGGTTACTGACCAAATAAGAGCTGAACATGGATGACACCACTGTACATGCCAATCTGCATGAGAAAGAAAAGCCAAAGCCCTGAAAATACACATATAAGTAACATTATATAGACTCAACAGGTTATATTTGGGAATATATGTATATACAAATACATGTTACATGAAATAACAACGGGTATAAAAAAGAGGCCATGAATTTGAAGGAGAGCTGAAAGAAGTACATGGGAGGTTTTGGAAGGAGGAAACAAAAGGGAGAAATGTTGTAATTAAAATAGAAACTTAAAACTAAAAAAAGAAAAAGAAAGAAAAGAAATCATGTATATGGAGTCATCAAATCCTACTCTATTTTTATATCCAAAAGAAATAAAAACAGAGTCTATGCCTAAGCAGCCACATGTGTTCATCTTTCTCACTCTGAATGAAACATAATCAGCTGCTTTAACTCGTGCCACCTCAACCTCACATGATGGAACGCATCCTTGAACTATGAGTCTTTATGTAACTCTAAACTATAAACCCTTTATCTAGAGGAAGAGGAAGCAGTAGTAGTAGTAGTAGTAGTAGTAGTAGTAGTAGTAGAAGAAGAAGAAGAAGAAGAAGAAGAAGAAGAAGAAGAAGAAGAAGTTGTGATACAAAATGGACACACATCACACTGAAATCTCCCAAATACCTTTCTCACATAATTAAAATAATATCCTATATTTAAAATTTTTAATATGATGATTTTTTATCTGTTGTGATCATTTTCATAATCACTATGGGGAAAAATACTTTTTTAGGACCTAAATAGGTTCAACAAAATGGTGCTTTCTCTTTCTTTCTAAAAACACTTGGCTGGACATATGGTTCCATGTTATATGTGTGGAATGTGCAAAGTCCTAGATATATCTCTAGCACGACAAAAAACAAATGCCAATTACTCAATTTGGTCATTGCACATGGTATACATGTAACAAATCATTATAGTGCACCCCAAAAGTTTTGGCAAATAGTATTTGTTGACTAGGAAACTAAGCTACAGCACCTGAAGAAGCCACTGTAGAATTCAAGGGTCTAATAGAACTACCTGGAAAGGATTCACAAGAATTCTCCGACTTTCTGCCCAATACAGCACCACAGGGATCTCCAGATCCAAAAGAACCAGAGTACCTCACCTTTCAACAAAGCACAGATATGCCAAGAGTCCACTCCATAAATTTGTGCAGCTCTCAACTTTGGTCAGAGAAACTTATTTTTACAGTGGGTGGCAGTTAGTAGAGGCTCCTAGTTGGTCAGAATGCTGAGCTTAAGTGACAGCGAGTGCTCAGCCCTAAACAGAACATCTATTTCACTCACTCCCTTCCTCTGAGGCTTGGGGAACCTTTTGAAAGAAGGTGAAGGAAGACTATAAGAGACAAAGGATGGGAGGAGCACCGTCTGAATGTGGTAGGACTTTGCACTCAGGAACTAACAGCAGCTATGGTCTCATTCAGATCAAGCTCATCATGTTAGCATGGTTAGAGGAGACCATGGGGGCCTTGGGCCTTTCCTGAGCCTCTGCTCTAAGTTGATGGCTGCTGCAGGAAGGGGAGTCATTTGTCCTTGGGCTTCTGGCCACTGTAACTTACCCATGCCCTGGTGGATGACTTCACACTCATGGACATAGAGGTCACACTAACTGAACTTTATACCTTATGAGAGAGAGAGAGAGAGAGAGAGAGAGAGAAAACATGTAATCCAGAGGGGAATATATTGAAGGGAGACCCAGGGAGAGTTGGGGAACAGGGGATGTAGGTGTGAAAATCAATTATATACTTGTACAAAATTCTCAAAGAATAAAAAATTTAAATTACAAAGTTAAATGACACAATAATACTTTTGTAATCCCCCCTTTTTTAACCAAAGATATATATGATGCATATATATCTTATATTTTTATATATAAAAGCATATATATATGCTTTTATGAATAATAGATGGTCCAAAATTGAATGATTCCAAAGATGTCATGACTAAGTATTAGTGTCAGATCCAGATTACAGATGTGTTCCTTGTTTGTCCTGCTTGTAAGATCTAAGATTTTGAAATGAAGAAAACCCCGACTTCTGGCCTCTCGGGTTTAGGATATCTAAGGTTTGACTTGACATATACTGAAGAAGCAGTAAACTGGGTTTACCCTAAGGAACCACATTCACAAGGAAAGTGACAGTTTCTCCTTGTCTTTGCAGAGCTGACATTAAAATCCCCCAAGCAAACTCACTTCTCCCATGACTCACTGGATATTAATAATAGTTTACTAAACATAAAACCCAATTTCCTTCATGCTCTAAAAGGATGAGCTAGCATTCACAGCAGTATATATGTATGCCGTTTCTAATGTAATTCATATGCCTGTTCATTTACTTAGCACACTTATTGAACTCCCACAAGTTTGAATCTGTACAAATTGCCCTTGAGTGATATTGTCTGTCTTTCTTACAATCAGATTAGTTGAAGTTGGACCAATTTTTATAGACATATTTCACTAATCAATAGTGTAAAAGATACTTTGTTTCAATGTTTGCAGAAATCACCAAATAGGTCATGAACATCATTTAGTAGCATCAACATTTTCTTTTTTGCCACTTGTACCTTCGCCACACACCCCCTAGGCCCGTACCCACACATCTTTCCATTGTGCAGCTGATATATTTCCTCTTCACAGATCCCCTGCCAAAATTTCCCTTAACTGCAGTCACTGTTTCTAATGCCTAGGATGATACTTTGGTCTAGCAAAATGAGTGTCGTGTTCCTATGGGATGAGCTTATTGCAGAAAGTATGATGGCATGACATAATAACACTTTAAAGTCCCGTTGTATTTTCTATTTACTTTAAATTTATATGATTATTTCAAAATTCATCATAAAAATTTTGAACACCAATATGTAAGATGACCTAACGGCCCAAATGCAGTCATTATATATGATAGGTACTAGTATTAATTTGTTGCTAAATCAGCTTTATCCTATCATATATCGCTGACAGCTCAGCATCTTACTTCTGATCAATTCCTCACACTTCACAAGCACCCAAAACAATAACACAGCACCTCTGAAAATTAACATTAGTTCTTTTATATCTCCAGTTGTCCCAAGTCTCCACTTCATGATTGGCACAATTGTGTCTATTCAAATAACCACTGTGTATGCCTGAATCACTATTTAAATGGTAGCTGTTCCTGGCTAAATAGAAATGTGGTGTCACACCATGTAATGCAGTTCAAAATAAACACAGTGTGAGGCCATTTGATGTTGAGGTTCACTGTCCCAGCTCTTCGGGCAGATGGGGCTCAGACTCACATGCTGTGTGATAGTGAGCAAACTTCTCAGCCTCTCTGTAATTACTTCTCCATCAGCAAGAGGTGAGTTGTTTTGATCGTCTAATGACTATACAGTTTATTTGCTCTTTGGAGACAGTAATGAGTGCATTGACTTTATTCCTTGTCATTCTTTTCAGTGTGCATGCATGTGTGCCTGTGTGCATGCCTGTGTGCACTTGTGTGTGTGTGTGTGTGTGTGTGTGTGTGTGTGTGTGTGTATGCTGTCTTAGGGTACAACATCGAGACTTAGATGTACAGTCAAATTAAAAGTGATAAGTGCTAATCTTTCCAGATGAAAGAAAAGGAGATTTTGTTGGTAAATTTCAGATTAGTTACAAAGTCTGTGTGTGTCTTGAGTAGTTGACATGAACACTCCATCTCTGAGTTTGTTCTGTCATGGAAACTGATAGAGATTTTCTGTTATTCCTGTGACGCCTAGCTGGACAATCTACCATAAATTGCTTGAAATCAAGGAAAATCACAATTCTATTCAATGAAGTGTGTGTGTGTGTGTGTGTGTGTGTGTGTGTGTGTGTGTGTGTGTGTACTAATGCCATCTAGTGCTCAAATTCAGTGACATAAAAGTAGCTAGCTCTTGCAGTCTAGTGAGGAATGAATAGAGTGTCCAGTGAGGGATGAATGGAATGATGGGACACAGTGATAATAGTACACAAAATACTAGGAATTGCAACAGTCATCACATTTTATGGTGATCACGCACTGATGAAGTATTAAAACCAATAAAAGTGTGACCATTTTACATGACTTTTTAGAAGCATATACCCAGAGGATTATTTGTATAACATAACTTGGGATTCTTTTATTTCAGCTACATTATCTCATCCTGATGTTTCTGTAGGTTTTTCCTGATACATTGAATTCTGCATCACAATACAAAACTACCAATATCTGTTTACTTTTCTCATTACAGAGACATAATGCTTGGCATAAACAACAGAGGAGGAATAGATTTATTTTGGCTTACAATTTCAGAGGGTTTACTTCTTGCTCTTCTGGCCCTATGTGTTTGGAAAAAAAAAGAACCCACCATGTCAGTGGACCCACGAAGACTAGGAGAGCTGACCATTTTGTGATAGAGAGGATGGAGTATACAGGGGGAAGCACAGATCTTCTGGGGATTGGACCAGGAGCCTACTTCCTCAAGGCGCATCCCCTCTGAAAGTTTCTAGAATATCCCCAAATAGTATCACTATCTGGGGATCACGGCTTCAGTATCCAAACCCAAGTAACTTTAATCTCATTATTCAGAGAATTACATAAAAACTGTAATCTCTCTTTACAGATGTAATTTAAAATTAAAGAAATGATGTTTATAATTTTGCTGGTGAATCTGGAAGGCGTTATAGTAGATAAGAGTGAGCACATTACACATGACACAATTTTATCCTACATCATCAATGTCAACTGTCAAACTAAAGCATAAAATGCCCACCAGTTAGAGAAAATAAATGTCATAAGTCTCTGCCAAGGGTCTTGCAATGAAGCCTTCAAGTTGAAGTTTTCAAGACATGTGATTAAACAAGTAACTGAAATTTCCACAAATACAGCTTTAACATTATTTAGAAATATGCTGTGCTTGCTGGCCCTAAATATCTTATATTTTTGGTTGTGAGCCTAGCCTTTAACAGCTGAGCTATCTCTCCAGCAAGTCAGCTCTGCCACCTTCACAGAAGATTGTCAAGGTCTTTTATTTTTCACTTTAATCCTTACTTATGGAGAAGAAGAAAGAGCCCTGATTTTTTCTGAAAATATTGGGACACATCACATACCATGTTCTCTGCTTTCCACTGTCACAAAGGTAGTCACCTGACTATACCTGAGTGTCAGTCTGGGAAATATGATTTAATTCCTTTCCATGTGAAATATGACATATTTATCATATTTATCAAAATGCTGAGTAGCAGTTATATCTGGCAATGGTTGATACCTTGAATTCAATACAGCAAATGAAGTGGAAAATGTATGAGTAGAAAAGTCAAGTATAGTCTTAGGCTGATATGTATAAAATTCACATATAAAAGTTAAAAGTATCTTTGGCATATTTCTGTCTGTATTCAAAATCAAAAATTGCTTGTACTTGTTATAGTTTTTCCACTAATAAAATATTTTCTCAAAAAAAGAAGTATGTTATGCTTATGAAAAGCCTTTTATTTTGAAATACTCTATCTAGTAATTAAAAATGAATTGCTGTCTCTTATGTTCTTTACTAATTTCTCCACTTGGGGGGGGTCATATAATGCTTTTTATGAGAAGCTGTACTTAGAAAGATAACAAATCCTAGGATCAGGGAGAGGATAGTGGGAGAAACATTCTGGTCCTCACAAATGCCTCTGTCAATGATCCCCACATATTTCTTAAAACTCATCACAACAAATCTATTGAAAACACTAGGACTAAAAATTTATGAATAAAACTAAATCCTTTCGCTCTTGTATACAGATTCTACTGGGAGTGAAATATTCTTTCAGTTTAAAAATTACTTCACGAGAGAAACCAATTTCAAGCTTCCATCATTTATGCTTAACAGAACCTTTCCTGTGAGACACTTCTGCCTGTGGTAATGAAGATGTCCCACGGTTCTATGTTAACTTACATTGGTGTTGAGGAATTCATATCTTACTCTAGGTGGAACGTGTTAGTAAACTAACAAGGAAAGGTAAGCAGCCCCTTATATCACCAATATAAAACTTTTTCTTCTCTCTATCCCTCCTCTCCTTTCTGACAGGTGGCAGAGAGAGTATAGGGGTATAACAAGCATTTGAGAAATGAAAAAAGAAATTAAAAGATAAGAGGAGCAATAGTGTATACTATTGAAACTTTAAAGACAATTTCAGTACCAATATTATCTAGCTCTGTTAATGTGGGCAAAGGTTTACAAGTATATATATTTTTAAACTTGCAAACATTCTTCTCAGCTCTATGTTCTTCCAATAGAAATAAAAGAATTGTTTATATATACCATTGTTATAACTCAAGAAATTCAGTAGAAATACATATGATGATGAGCTTTGAGTTGGCTTATTTGTAAATGTAAAAAAATGTATATTATGTAAGTCTTCTTAACCTCTCATTAAAATGAATTTTTTTTTTTTTTTTTTTTTTTTGGTTTTTTGAGACAGGGTTTCTCTGTGTAGCTTTGCGCCTTTCCTGGAACTCACTTTGTAGACCAGGCTGGCCTTGAACTCATAGAGATCTGCCTGGCTCTGCCTCCTGAGTGCTGGGATTAAAGGCGTGCACCACCACTGCCCAGCCAATGTACATATTTAAAGAAAATAATTGTAAATGTCACTAAAAATACCTTATATAATAATCTGAGTCAAATTTCTAATAAGATTATAGTTTCATGTTTTTATAAAGTATATTACCAGACCTTACTAAACATAGTATTGATTTTCTATACCCAGATTTCTTTAGCAGCATGCTTTTATTGCCCTGAGTTTGAACCTGCTTTAATAAAAACAACAGTACCTCCTTGATGTAAGAACAACTTCTGGTGTATAGAGATGATCCCCTTTTGATTTTCTCTTGTAAAGTAACTCACAGTTCTCTATTTATTAATATCTGTGTCTTTTCTTCACCTTTGGGGAGAAATACAAGTCCACACAAAAGGAAAGGGAAACCATTGGCTAATGGAATTTATTTGGCAGCTTCAAGTAACTACACAGGGCTAAGTCATTGGATGCATTTTACATAATGTAACATGTTATATGGTCTTGGAAAGCTGTGCATGAGTTCAAATCTATTAACTTAACATACTCGCCTCAAGGAGAACAAACATCCCTCATGATGAAGCAACCACAGTCATGAGAAGGCTTGTCTGTCACGTTGGCTTGACAGGAGTCTTATGATCTCAAGCTGGTAACAAGTATGATCTTTATTCTTAGTTGATTTTTAGATGAAAAACTAGAGCCAAGTATATACAAAAATGTCACCTCATTGTAAACATTAAATGCTAAAATAATGCTACAGGTGTGGAGGGGTTTTTACAAAAACCAAAACCTAAACTGCTCAAGGTAAGGTCTACAGGAGTTACTCAGTCTCCTTTTAGAAACTGAAGTTCTGTGGGTCCACCAAAACTAGCCTTATTTTAACTGCTTTGTATGTTCATTTTCTGGTGTGCTGGGTTTTCTTCAAGAGAAGTAGGAATTCTTTGCAGCGTAGAGGACTTTAGTGTTCACCAGCTCAGTGCTGCCTTGTCTCTCGAAACATGTTATTAACTACTAATCCGTACAACACCCCTTGTTAAATAGGTCATTATTATTATCTTCTCTTTCCAGCTGAGGAAACACACCAAGAGAGGTCACAGAGTGAGTCAGGGCCAGGATTAGCAATGAAAAGCACCCAGTTGTCCATGCTTTCCTTGGTCCACGCGGCCACGTTAAATAGGTGAGATGGCCTGCCTAGATACCCACAAAGAGTGGGAGCTGGCCCAGAGCTTGTATAACCCAAGTTCTCATAAAGGCAGCCTGTGTAGTCCTGGCTCTGCACTGCACACAAGTTACCCTAAATTTGAATTGGTGGAGCCCTCACTAATATTCTTGACTGCGATCCTGGACGTTGCCCTTACTGTTTCTCACCTCAGGTCACCATCACTAAAGAAACCCTGAGAGTTTACCTGTGGTTTGCTCTACTCTGAGCCCATTTCTGAGGAAAGAAAGGTAAATAGTACAGAGAGGACTTTACAACCTGGGGTTATATTTCTGGAGGGGCTGAAATCTGTGTTCATTCTCTTGAAAAAACTAGACGTAGTTCATAATCTTTGGATTTTTCTCATCTGAGTGTCTGAGTAGAAGTGAATGTATGTGTCACAAAACTGAGCTGAAATTCCAGGTGTCAGCTGAGTCATGGGTAACAGATTGAATATGGTGTCTTCTGTGGCACATCAATAGACAGTGGCATCACGGGGTTGCTAGACTGTTGTCATCTGCAAGGATGTCACTGTAGACAGCATTTAAATCTTCAAATGAAGTGAGATGGAGAGAATGAAGGTCGTACAGGAAGGGAGTGATGAGAAGAATGCTTGTGAACATGTGATAGCAAATGATAGCTTCGTTATGTAGCTTTCACTGTTTCTCAAATACTGAAGATAGGAGCTAGCAGCAACAGTTATTAGAAGAATTCAAGTAGCATATGAAAGTTGACCTATTTCTGAAATAACCTATCAACATTATATTTTATGTAATGAACTTATGGGAGTTGATAAGAGCTATAAAATGTTTTTTTGCTTTATATAATCAAATTTAGTCCTAGTCAGATTTTCTTTAATTTAGATGAAATGAAAAAGCATCCCCCCAGGGTAAAGAATAATAATAAAATATACCAAAGCTTGCAGAAAAATAAATATAAATTCAGATTAACTTGATGTCTACAAGCAATTGAATATATATTTAAGTATAAATAAATAAAAATCGCACAATAAAATCCTTTGTTCCATTTGACTTTACTATTTAACTCATTCAAGCATTGAGGAAGAAATATGATTCCATACAGCCACTTCTAGCAAACAGGAAAAGAAATTATTCTCCATATTCTTCATGGATCTGATGCATTTCTCATTCTGAAAATTTAAAATAAGATAAAGAGAAATAAAAAATTATGTTTTTCCCCAGAAACATCCTTGAAATTCTTTTTTTACTTTTTACTATCACTGATGTGTTTTACTTATTTTTATGGTTCTTGATAGTTTAATACCCAGAAAACTGAATATACTTATCCACAAAGTAAAACAAACAAACAAACAAAAAACCATACCAAAAAACCCCACTATGATGGCGTTGGAACTTAGAAGAAAATTAGCTTTGCATTCTCTTTCATGACTCATGCGTCATTTTGCCAAAATTCCATTCTCCCTAATCACCTCTCTTGGTCTACTTCTGAAATTTAATATCCCCTCCCCCTGCATGCCCATTTATATGTATACATAACAGACTAAGATCAGCATATAAGGGAGAACATGATGCCTTTGTGTTCTGAATTAGGATCACTCATGTAATATACATTCTATGTCTAGCAGAAGAATCATATTCCATTTTTCATATGCATAATATTTTCCTTATCCATTTATTTGCTATTAGATTGAAAATTCTTCAACAAATATTAACAAATACAATTGTAAGATACATAATAAATTACACCAAGTTGTGTTTAATTTAGAGTGCTAACAGGAATGTACCATTCAAAAAAATCAGTGCAACTAAACATGATGAAAATATGTCTATAAAAAGTATCTATCAGTTATCTTATTTAATAATATCAGAAACATCTCACCGATTTGGAAATGAGAAAAAGGGGTCCCTATTACTGTTTCTACCCAGCTGTCTTCTGAATGCCCTGGCTGATGAATTGTCTTTCAAGAAATCAAAACAATAGGATTTGGAAGAGATAAATAATTATCTTTTTTTTTTCTTTTGTAACATGTACAATTGAGAAAACATCAAAACTTCTCTGGATGAAACTTCAGAATGCATAATTAAATTCAATGTGGGTGTTAGATACAGTGGTTAGAAAAAAAATTTAAAAGAAAACATGAAATTTAGCACCCAAACACTCAAATTCCTAGATTTGAATCCAGTAGAAATTGTACACTTAAAACTTAAAAAATAATACTAAAAGACGAGTCAAAAATAGCAGAATTGATCCATACTGTAAATTTGCTGATTATTATAAAAATCATAGATTGAATATAATCCCAATTAAAATCATTACAGTACTTTTATACAAATTAGTAAGTTCATATACAAATTCATATAGAAATCCAAAGGGCCAACATAAAGCAAGGCAAAATAAGAGTACATAAATTGCCAGGAAGTAAGACTTACTTTTTTTTTTAATCGGAACAATGAAGACTTTATATTGTAGTCATGCACTAAAATGTCTAGCTCTGTAAAGATAGTTTAAAAACTATAGTGAAAGCAAACATTGGCTGGGAACTTCCATATGTAGTAAAGAAGTAAAATATATAAATGATAGAAAGAAAAATAGTGAGAGCGATAGGAAGAGTGGGAGGGAAGGAGACAAGAAGAGAGAGAAAGAGGGGGAAGTAAAGTGAGAGACCCAGAGGGAGGAGGCACATTTAAATAGATGACAACCATAAGTAAAAGTGTTCAACATTATTGGTCATTAAGCCAAAATCAGACTAGAACACCAAAATACATGCTCCAGAAAAGCTGAGAGAAGAACTACCTGTCAAAGCGCTCCTCAGCTAGACAGTCAAGGGGCAAAATATACCAATACCTCAATGCAGTAATTATGCAGGATATTGAAAAGCTGTGCATAGAAACGCTGAAGACATCCACCAAACAGTTGACAACATCAGTGTTTGAGGTAATGGAAACTGGAAACAACTCAAGTAGTTCCCGTTCATGGCAACATAATGGATACAACTTTATAATATTAACATGATAAACTATTACTTAGTAATGAAAACAAGTAATGTGTTTCTAAAAGAAACAGCACGACCAAATCTCACAGACACGGTAATGAGTGAGAAACTATATACTAAAGTGAAGACTGTGAGCACACTTCGATATCTCAACATAGACTAACATATAGAGTATCAGGCTTCTGGGATGAAAGTCAAAATAACAGAAGGAAGAAGAGTAACATAATGAGGAGGACACAAGAAACTTCTGGTAATAT
Source organism: Peromyscus leucopus (assembly GCF_004664715.2). Lineage (NCBI taxonomy): Eukaryota > Metazoa > Chordata > Mammalia > Rodentia > Cricetidae > Peromyscus > Peromyscus leucopus. Next base: position 746,612 of record NC_051064.1, on the reverse strand, counting down.
TCCTCATCAAGGCTGGATGGTGTCTACAAGAGTTTAATACATAATATATATATGTATTAAAATTCTACATGTGTGTTGATTTATTGGATATTACACATCAATAGAACAATTAAAGGTGAACTTCACCTCTAATGAAGGGTTTCTACCATTTCTCTTCTTTGTGATTACATGCAGGGACTTTAAGGTTAATAGCCAGTATCTTAGAAGATCACAATAAAGCTGGGAGGGAAAGCACTGCTTAATCCCACTATCAAAATCCAGTGATGTCTCTTCAATTTATTTTACAAGAAAATGGGTATTTTCATCTGAGATATTGTTTCATAATTCTAGTGATTTTAGGCAAGACAAGGAACCATTTTTTTTTTTTTTGCAGAGAAATACATAGTTGCCTTTCTTAAACCTAGGCAACCCTTTCAGAAATGAATTCCCAAGTCATTGAGGAGACGAACTCCGCCAACATATCACCACTCTTACAAAAAGAAATCCAAAGCACACATTTCTCTTGCCATGAACCAAGTTCAAAATGTCCATATTCTCTGTCGTGAAGCTTGAGTGAGTTTTATTCTCCTCTTGGTACAGAACATCCTTCGGGACCCCTTGGTGCCAGCTGGTTGCTGTAAAAGCCAAGTGCAGAAAGGAAACAGCAAATTATAAAGCCACCAATGTTGCCTTCTACTCAGACGCCCTGCCCTGTTATCAAATATCCTACTGCTCCTCTGTCCAGAACCCTCGCCTTGGATTGGTGACCTAGCATTTCACTCTCAAATACTGTCTGCTATGATAATAAAATAAACCATGTTTCTAAATCTACTCCGAAATCATGCACTAAATCATGCCTTCTGTAGCTCTGCATACTCTTGCCATGTCCTGAGCTAACTCCATCATGGTCACCAGTTATTAATATCTCTCCAGCTAATCACTGTCTTTGAGGTCACTCTCCAGACAATTCGACACCTCTGCACATCAAGTCACTCTATTTTAGTCTTTGGCTCATCTGACACTTTTACCAAGTTTAGCATGAAAGACAAGCAGGCGTGTCTCTGTAAGGGCATCATCATAGCCTGTGCTGCTTTGAACAACACAGGGCACAGAACACGCATTTATCCTTTCATTTCAAGAGTTGGGATTAGAACATAAAACTTCCTTCAGTTAAATATTTTATACTGTAGAAACAAAATGTGCAGTTAAATCCTCTGTATTCATATATCAGATGAGTGTATTAAAACCTAATAGATATTATCCCACATTTTAGAAGCCATTGAATGATTTTTTAAAAGAACTGAAATAAATTACATTATTCAAGAGTTACATAAATAAGGGTATGAAGATAAAAAATTTGTGATTTATTTGAGCCTACACAAGCATGCAGCACTGATAAACTGAAAAAAAATTGTTCTTCTTGTACTTTTATGCATTTCACATTTTATGTATATTTTGTGAATTTTCTGTTAATATATTAATATCGCTTATATCAATATAGCTTATAAAGTATATGCATATGTAATTCATATATGTTAAATGATGCTTAGCATAATATGATCAGTGATTTACTGATGAGGTACATGAAATTTTTTGTGATATCAGCTTAGACCCCTATTATTTAGTAGCATGATATTCAGTAGAATACATGCCATTGCATATGTATGTATCTTGCACACATGTACACATGCATGCATAAATGTACATTTGATTGTATTTTTTATTAACTGCAAAGTTCAAATATCCTCCTAAAGTTAACCCTCCTTGAATCTAGAAAACGAAGGACTTTAGGAGAGCTCAGATGTTTAAATGGTCTATGAGGCTGCTGATGTTTGTGGGACATTTAATACACACACACACACACACACACACACACACACACACATACACACATCTCTTCATATTGCTGCATTTATAGAATATGGTGAGATGCAGCTTTTTTAGGGTCTCAAGAAAATCTTTATCAAAACCAACTTCAGTGCCTCTTCTCTATAATAAGTTTCCTATTATATTTTCTTTATTCCTTGGTCAAAATATGAACTTGTTGGATATAACAATTGATATCACCTAATTCTTTAATGTCTTTGAGATTTCAACATTGGGGATTTATGAGCTATGTCAAGCTCCAACCAACTTTAACCTCCACACAAAAGTTCTCTGAAGTCAGTCAGTTGTGCCAAGCACACTAGACTTATTTTAGAAAAGCAGCACATGAGTCAACTTTCACTCTGCCTTTCAAGGTCTGGATAGCTTCATGCAAGCAAGCATCATTGAACAGTTCATTTCAATTAAATATGTCACACTGGCCATGCTCTGTGAATAGCTATAAGGAGTAGACAGTGTTGACTATTGTCAAACTAAAATGTTTAAAAGTGTATTCTCACTCTAAGAACAGTATTGAAAGAGTATTAACACATTTTTTCCTCCATCTATTTGTTAATTTTATCTTACTTTTGTCTCCCATGCAGATTCCTGGTCTGGGCCCTGGGCCCCATTTGTAAGTTGTGAGTGTGCTAGACTCAACTGGTCCCTACTGCATCTGTCCCAACTTCCTTTTGGAATGACCTGCTGAAAAATATCAGAAAGGTTAAAAAAAAATCAAAATAGTTTCCAGACATAGTTTGTTTCTTGAAAAGTGTAGCTGCATCTACCAGAGATTGAAATGCTGTTAACTGGAAAAAGAAGCAATGATTTGACAAAACATCCATCCCACTGGCTCAAGGGCTCTGCAGCCAGGGACTAACATTTCCTTTCTGATTTGGAAGAATCAAATTGTTTATATGAAATCTTTTTTTTTTTGTCTAAAAATAGACTGGTTTGTTAAAATTTATTTTTGACAGGTCTAAGGAAGCATGGGCTATGTTTTTAAAGGAAAAAAATGGCAGAGGAAGTTCACTTGTTAGGGATCTCAGGAAACAAAGTTTGGAACAGACTAATAATTTAGTTTATTGGCAGGTGTTCTGGGGGTCAATACCAGGATTGGACAGTGAGGGAAAGTGTACTACGGTGTTTGCCGCATAGGAACAGGAGGACATTCTAGGAGATTCTACAGTTGAAATGGGTTTTTAGGGTCTGCATAATTTCAGTAAACAGAGAGTCTTTGTATACTTTCATCAGTCATAATCTTAGAAAAATTGACGTTCCTCTTTGGCAGTGTTTCTCAACCTGCAAGTTGCAACCCCTCTGGAGATTAAATAACCTTTTCAGAGGGGTATCCTAAGACCATCTACATATCAGATATTTATATTATGATTCATAACAGTAGCAAAATTACAGCTCTGAAGAGGCAATGAAAATAATTTTATGTTTAGGGGTCACCACAACATGGAGAACTGTATTAAAGGGTCGCAGCATTAGAAAGGTTGAGAACCACTGCTTTAGGGGATGTAAGCATGGGCAAGGGTGTGCTCTTTGGGGGCAGGGGCATTTCTCACAGAAAACTTGCTGGCACAGCAAAGTGTTATCAGCTACCAACATGCCTGGCAGCTTGGAAAATGAGTGGTTAATTTTTTGGATGAAGTTTGGGTGGGTCTGAGCATCTCACTGAAGCATGCATCTCAGGAGAAAAGCTTGTGTTTGAGAAACGTTGCTGCCACCTACTAGCTGTGAAAATTTGAATCTATCATTTAACTTCATTTTATTCCTCATCCATAAACATACCAACAAGAGCATTTGTTATCACAGATAACAATTCATTGCACACATGTCAAAAGTTTTGCTGTCACATATGGGAAACAACATTTGAATTTGAAAAGTATACTATTCAAATTTTACCTTACTATTATTATTCAGAAAGTTTGGCTAAAAATGGCATGGTCTGTTTTTGAGGTACCATTCATTTAAACCACACATACATATACTAAAATCTGTAATGATACAGACAAAATTACAGAGAAAACAGAGAATAAAAATATGAAATTTTGTTAGGCTATATTTTATTTACTCTTTCAATCCTCCATCTATTCACTTACCAGATGCTTGCTATTGTGAACTCACTGTGGACAGACTCCAGTACCCTTTGAACCTGCGTGGCAGGCTGCATTTGAACATCAATTGATGCTGACCTTGTTTGTTCTTAAAGATCATCCAAGTCTCATGGCAGAATTACTGTGCAAGGACAAGCCCAGAAGAATATTCCAAATCAATGTTATCAGGGCCTGGGTTCTTCAGACAAGTTCCACAGCCCACTATGACTTCAAATGACATAGTATATAACTTTCTTTCCTTTCTTTCTTTCTTTCTTTCTTTCTTTCTTTCTTTCTTTCTTTCTTTCTTTCTTTCTTTCTTTCTTTTTTCTTTCTTTCTTTCTTTCTTTCTGAGACAAAGTCTTGCTATGTAGCTCTAACTGTCCTGGAACTCATTATGCAGGTCAGGTTACCAACTCACAGAGATCCCCTGCCTTTGCCTCTTGACTGCTGGAATTGATGTTATATGCCTCCATGCCTATCTATTTTCTTTAAAAAAAAACAAAAAAAAAACAAAAAACTTCACTGAATGAAAACCATGTTTCCCTGTATAGTCCTTAACACAAAGTCCCCCACAGTCTCACAGTTATTTGAATATTCATTACAATAACTGGTGTCCTGTGATGTGTGCCCCAAAGTTAGCACATACGGGTGCTTAGCTATCTTATATTTGTGAGTTTAAGGTTTTATAGCTAACTTATCTTTTATCATAACTGAGGAAATTACGACTATCTAGTCTTTAACTACATCAAAGACCTGAGAAGGAACATAATGGAGTACATCTAACACAGTGTCCATCATAGTTCTTATGACAGCTCTGGAACTGGTCATATATTCTTTGCTTTCTGTTCACAAAAATCAAGGACCAAGTACTATGCTAAAACCTCTTCTTATTCTGGCTATCCTTACAAAAAAGCATTTTCTCTCTCTTTATAAAGTAGAAATAGATATGAAGAAAAGCATTCCTATTAAAAATGCATGTATGAGGAGCTGGAGATAAATATGTCCATTAGAGTGTTTGGCTAGCATGCACAAAGTTCCGGGTTTGGTCCTTATCACTGCATAAACCATGGATGTGACATATGCATATAGCCCCAGCACTCTTGAGGCAAAGGCAGGAGAATCAGAAGTCCAAGGTTTTTCTTGGTTATATAGTGAGTTTGAGGCCAGCTTGGGATACCAAGACCATGAAAGAACTAAGAAGGATAGGATTGAAACATTATTCATAGACAACCATATCAAGTTGTAGAAAAACTAGTCTGACAACAGACATTTGAACATATTCTAAAAATATACAGTTGACTCAAATTTAAAAGCCTTGTTATTAGTAGCTTGGGAGATGGCTCAGTCTACTGGGCAAGTATAAGGACCTGTGGTCAGATTCCCAGCACCTCCCTAAAAAGTCAGTTATTTCAAAATGTGCCGGAAATCCCAGTACTGAGGAGGCAGAAACAGGAGATCCCTGAAGTTTGCTGAAGGGGTGAGTCTGAGGCTTAAAAAAAATAAGGTAGAAAGAAATAGGGGATGACATCCGATGCAGGCACATACACTGAGTGAACAAATGTATATGCATGTTTACACAGACACATGTGTATGCATGCATAACATATACATATAAATACACACATCACACTCACATACACTCAGACACAAGTACCCTGTCAGTTATCTGCCACAGTTACATAAGACATTTTTAAAACTTGTTAATTGAAAGAACAATTGTGTTGCTTGTTTATGCCCAGCTTCTCACTTTACTTATTGGCTTGTTTGGGATAATTCACATGGCTGTCATCAGTTGTTGGAATGGCTTGGAGCCTCAGCTCAGAAGGCTCATGTCTGACTGACATGGCTGTGTTCTCAAGTGGCCTGGTCCAGGCTTCTCCATGTCAGTGTTCACAAGAAGAAGATGACACAGACTCCACTTCAAAGAGGTTTTCATGCGTAGTGTCCGTGGGGTGCAGCAAATGCTGTACACTGAGGGGGGCTACATAAGTGCTATATTATCCACTAGATACTTACCACTTCATGGTAACGGTCCCCCATACTAGATAGCCTGCTAGAGTAATAGGGTGACATGGCTTGAAAAGGTCTAAACAGACCTGAGATAGTCATCGCCAAAGCTATAGTTCTACAAGGCAAGGTCAGAAAACTACTTTAGACATCTCAGATTCCCCATGTGAAGAAATGGTAGACAAGTGAGAATGCTCTAAAAGAATGAGAAGCAGGCGAGATCGTTGTTAGTACACCTTTCTCAGGTTGGTTTTATGCCTCCCTGGTACACGTAAAATGAGAATTATTAAGTAATTGTTTCATTTTAAAAGACACCTGTAGCAGGAATTTTAAAAGTTCTTATTAATAAAATCAAACCTGAGGCAAGTTATTGGGGTCCATGCTGGTAGATCAGAGAGACAGAACAAACCACAGCTATCTCACCTCGCCGCATCCTCAGCTGGTCTTGTCTCCTCAGACTGGAGGCCTCTGAGTCCTCATCCCAATGGCTCTCAGCTGAACTGCTGCTCGAAAGCCTGAAGTGTAGCTAGAGGGCTTCTCTCCAGGTTCCCCAAGTCCCGCAGTCCCACAATCCACTTATAAAATAATTACTCAGACGCTTATATCACTTATAAACTGTATGGCCATGGCAGGCTTCTTGTTAACTGTTTTTTTTATCTTAAATTAACCCATTTCTATAAATCTATACCTTGCCACGTGGCTGGTGGCTTACCAGAGTCTCTACATGCTGCTTCTCCTGGCGGTGGCTGCAGTGTCTCTCTCCCAGCCTTCTGCTTTCCAGAATTCTCCTCTCTCCTTGTCCCACCTACCTCCTGCCTGGTCATTGGCCATCAGTGTTTTATTTATATAGAGTGATATCCACAGCACTTCCCCTTTCTTCTTTTTTTAAAAAGGAAGGTTTTAACTTTAACATGGTAAAATTACATATAACAAAACAATTATCGAGCAAGAATTATAGTTACAATATTAAAGAAGATGTCTTATCTATCTTATATTTGTGAGTTTAAGGTTTTATAGCTAGCTTATCTTTTATCATAACTGAGGAAATTACGACTATCTAGTCTTTAACTACATCAAAGACCTGAGAAGGAACATAATGGTACCTGAGAAATGGTAGATGGATGCAAGCAACTTTCGGGAATCTTGCAAGAGTAGACCAAGACAGCTGGCAGCCTGGACAGTCACCTAATGTTTCTCAGTATTGTTGGTGCATTCAAATTGGCTACAGGCCTAGAGTATCTGACAGACCATTTTTAGAAGCAGGAATTTTAAGAGACCATCTTACCCTGTCTTGGCAGAGTACAGTAGTCGCTTTCCTTGTGTCCCGCTTGTCCAGAAAGGACAGCATTGCATTTGTACTGTCAGCCATCAAGGCAAGGGCAATTCTTTGCCCAGTAGGCCATTTTGTGCCAAAAAGACAAACTTCCAAATGGAAATGTCTTAGAAGCCCAACATTCTCTCGGGATCAATTGGTGCAGCCAGGAGCAATTGTGTCTCACGTCAACAGAATTCTAAGTTATTTAAATGCCATATTCTCCAGGTCTATGAAGTGTTTGAAGATTACCTATCTATCTGAAATATATCTATGTATACCTAGAAGACTTAACTAACATGGCTACAGATATGATTATCATAGATGACTAATTATTAATCTATTTTTTAATTATCCATTACAATTTTAAATGAGTTATATAAACACAATACCTCAAACAAGAATAGAAACATATATATATATATATATATATATATATATATATATATATATATACAGTATAACAAAATCAACCTCAAGTCTGTATTAATGAACCAAAATCTATACCAATGTAAAACATTTTAAGCATAAACTAAAATCTATACCAATGTAAAACATTTTAAACAAGTTGTTCTTTAAAAGTAGGTTCATTAATCTACCCTTTTATCTTATCATCTCCATATCCTCCTATATATCATATCCCCTTTTCTTTTTCAGAAAGAGATCACATTTATAATCAACCTGTTTTAAATAAAAATATTGGTTTTTTTCTGTCCCACACCAGAGGGCTTTTTTGATTTGGGACATAAGAATTATTTAACCATTTTTTTTTTTTTTAAAGCAATATGTCTGGGTTTAGAGGGGGAGTGAGCCAATTCCACCTCTAAAGCCAGTTTGGTATATTTGGGAATTTGGGCGTAGCATCTCTTACTACTTCCTGTTGGAGGGGGGCGCTGTATCTTATGGGGACGCAAAGAAAATTTTAGACCTATGGGGTAGTCCGTGAGGCTGTATTGTGTGAACCAGTTGCCTTGAAACCGCTCTGGATGTTGGATCATCTGGGCCATGGTGTCATCGGAGTCCTTTTAGGGGGTCTTGGCTGGTGAAACCTGATGTATCTTAATCTGGAACAAGTCCACAGCCTCTGGCTTTCTGTGAAAACAAAAGCAGAACCTCTTTTTCAAAGTAACATATCCTTATATCCAAATTTTGAAGTCAAGGTACCTTTAAAATATACATTTTGGCATAACTTAACAGCTTTTGTAATCAAATGTTTTTGTTTAGTTATGAATATCAAAGCTCAGTCGGTAGAGCATGAGACTCTTAATCTCAGGGTCGTGGGTTCGTGCCCCACGTTGGGCGCCATTTGTAGCTAGAGGGCTTCTCTCCAGGTTCCCCAAGCCCCGCAGTCCCACAATCCACTTATAAAATAATCACTCAGACGCTTATATCACTTATAAACTGTATGGCCGTGGCAGGCTTCTTGTTAACTGTTTTTTTATCTTAAATTAACCCATTTCTATAAATCTATACCTTGCCACGTGGCTGGTGGCTTACCAGAGTCTCTACATGCTGCTTCTCCTGGTGGTGGCTGCAGTGTCTCTCTCCCAGCCTTCTGCTTTCCAGAATTCTCCTCTCTCCTTGTCCCACCTACCTCCTGCCTGGTCATTGGCCATCAGTGTTTTATTTATATAGAGTGATATCCACAGCACTGAAGCTTAACCAGCCAAATTCTTAACCAGCCAAATGCCTAGCCAGCCAAATGCCTCTAGTTTCTGGTCCTCAACCGCCTTATATATCTTTCTACTTTCTACCACCACTCCCTGGGATTAAAGGCTGGCTTTCTGGGATTAAAGGCGTGTCACCATGCTTGGCTGTTTCCAATGTGGCCTTGAACTCACAGAGATCCAGAGGGATTTCTATCTCTGGAATGCTAGGATTAAAGGTGTGAGTGCCACCATTTTCTAGCCTTTGTATCTAGTGGCTGTCTGTTCTCTGACCCCAGATAAATTTATTAGAGTACACAATATTTTGGAGAATACAATACCACCACAGACACCCATTTTCTAATAATCTTGTACACTATTAATAATTACTAAGTGTGGAGGGAGCCATTATATGTCACATAAAATGATTGAGATTTCTAGCATCCAAACTTTATAGAAGTTGTGTGACATGATAAACACTTGACTAAAAAAAAACTTTCCTTACACAATTTTGAGTTGATAATGACAAATTTGCCCCATTTTATACTGAATGCTCTAGAGCATTTTTTGTAGATTTAAAATCTCTTGTGTTTTCCAACCATCTCACAATTCATCCTTGTGCCAGTTTTATCAAATAAAGTCTATGTATGTTTGAAACCATTTTAACTCCCTTAAATCCTATGAGAAAGTGAAGGAAATGTTATAGCGCATCAAAGTCCACACATTTGAACATGATTCAAACCTACACCTATGAATATCTAACACTTAGAATGGAGATTCTCTGTATAGATGTGTGTACGTAGGGTCTGTCTGCTCTTACACTCTCAAAATTTAAAAAGGAAAACAAAGAAAGGTTTAGCAAGCCAGATTTATTGAAGTAAAGATAGGTACAGTTGCATAGACACAGGTTGTTACTCGGTCCTGAGAGTGAGGGGTTCTCACCTTCTCTCTGTTCAGCCCACTCCTGTTTCTCAGGTTCCAGATTAGTGGGTGACATGGTGCCCTCCCCAATGTTCTTTGAGAAACAATTTACATGGCTTGTTTACTCTTCAATGTGATTGTTCAAGGTCTTGTAATTGATCTAGTGACTTCAAATTTCTGTAATCTCTGTACATTCATTCTCAAGTATCATAAACTCATAGAAAGAAGCCAGCCATGTAGTGTATTGTGGGAGCCCGTTCTCGGGTTCCTCGTGGCTTTACCCAGCAGGTCCGAATAGAGGATGACTAGGACCACGGGCCTGAGTGCAGGTGTCTGAGATGGTCTGCACTTGGCTGTGCTGGGGGAGGAGGTCTTTTGCTCCACCCCTTGGTGTCTCTATAAAAACCCTGGGCCAGAGACAGTCGGGGCCCGTTGGAATAGGTTCCAGGCCCTCTCGAGGCTATCCTTTATTTTCTATCTGTTTATCTCCACAAGATTCTCTGCTATAAATCCTTCTATCTAATATTTCCTGCTGATTGCACTCAAGAAAACTCTGGGAAGCTGTGGGGGTGGTGGGTAAACGCCCCACAGTGTATGAATCTGCTTGATGTCTTTTCCTGCAGTACTTGATCATTTAGATGCTGGGTAGATGTTTCTTAAGGGAGGGATACCCTTCTGTTTTATGAGATTTCTGGATCCAAAAGTTCTTCTTGTATCTCGTGCATTATCCCCCTGACTCTACCCATCCCACCTACTCCACCTTACTTCTCAGCATTTTATTCATCCTAGTTCTGCTTATGAAACGACACAAACAGCTCAATCTTCCATTTTCATATGACTGTCTATGTTTCTCCTTAATCTCTTAATCACCACAAACATTCTCTCAAACATAACACTTTCTTATGTAAAATTGAAGTCTTGAAAACTTTTCATATTCGAAATAGCTACGTATTCTTTGTGAAAAATACATCAGTAACTTGAAAATGGTGAAGCATTAATATTTATTCCTATATTTTTTCTTTTTAGACAGGGTCGCATATAGCCCTTGTTGACCTGGAACTGACAGTAATCCTGAGTCCCCTGCATAGGCCTTGTGAATGCTGCGGTGTAGATGTGCCTCACCACATCTGGTTTATATGGTGCTGGTCCTCTCAAATTCAGGGCATCGTGTAGTCGGGTAAACATTCTAATGACTATACAGCATTCCCATCCCCTACATATTTATTTTTAAATGACTGTTTATTTATGGCATTTTGGGTAGTGCAACAGAGTAATTCTTCATGTGGAGTCCCCAGATCAGCAGTGTCAGCAACATACTGGAAAGCTTTCAATGAGCAGAGAACACTGGCTGATACCGAAATGCAGTCTTAAGGACTGACACTCTTGAAGAGTGGTGGCTTACGCTTCATTGCAGCAGCATCAAGTTCTGCACAAAAAGAACAATCTGTGTGTACTGCTCACTTTGTTGTAGACAGATGAAAAATGTTACATATCCACTAGGAGCATTCTTAAGTGTTGAGTGGAAAAATACAGCAATTATCTAGCAAAACAAGCCACAGCTACTCTTTCTGAAAATGTGTATAAACTTAAACTTTCTTGCCTCATAGGCAATGGTAGTAATAATCAATGTGGCCTTGGACTCCAAGAAAAGTACAAAGGTGTCTAGGGAACCTGATGATTAATTCCCTTGCTTTAATTGTTCTGTAATCCAATTGCCCTAATGAGGAGGCAGAGAAAAGGAAATTAAAGAGAACACTGTGTTTGCTTAATTCTCCTTCCTGGCTTCCATTTACTTAGCTTCATTTTCCAGTTGGAAATGGTGAAGTCCTAAGTGTGTTCTGAAAGCCAGGAACAAGGTTTACATGACCTACATAAGTCACAGGTAAATTCCACTGTATGTGCGACTGTCGTAACTTCTTGGGTTTTTAAATAAGCAAAGTTGCCTGGTGACCAGAGTCAAGACAGCAGCAGCATTTTCAGTCAGCTTTGAAACTATTCACAGATTTAAAGAGTCTGATTGTTCATTTTTATATACTGACATAATATTGGAATTAAAATTTCAGTAGACCTGCTATATCTTGGTAGCTGAAACCTGACCGTGTTCTGCTCATCTTGCATGGTGTATAGATGTGTCCAATCTGAGATATTAAGAACCTTCCTGAAAGATTTTCTGTGTGTGCACTTCCACAGTAACTGTACATACACCAATAGATAATATAGGCTATTTCAACACATGAAAACTAGAATTTGAGCCTAAAAGAGAACTCATGGACAAATATGAATTCATCTAAAATATACTTGTTTGCACTCATGTTGTGTTTCTTATGATTTTATTTTTTTACATAATTGCTAGGTTAGTGTGAGTCATGGCTAAACATTATAGAGACAAAAAAAGTCTAAAAGCCATGGCTTCCAATGAGCAGTGTGGTGAGTGCTAAAGAAACCATGTGGTCACTAGAAAAACACAGAAGGGAGGCAAGTCCAATGGCCATAAGCCTAGTTCCTGCATTTACTCTAGCCCGAGGTGATCCAAAGTCAACCCCAAGATACCAGATTCAGAGTGTTTATTTAACCTACCTGGATATAATTCAAAATGCAATTTTGCGTTGTTCTACCTGTGACAAGTTAGTTTTTCCCTTAGAACAATGTCCTCATTTGTAAAATGGTGACTAAAATGCCATCCTTATGGAAGGTTAGTAAACAATAAATATGGTAGTTATTACTGCAGGACAGGATGCCTGGTGGATACCCTTTGCTCCCATGTTTAGCTCTGTTTGGCTGAGTGGTCCTATGAATAGTGAATGATCAGTGTTCAACAGGTGTCTGATTTGGAAGACTCTTATTTTCTTGTTTTAGAGAAAAGTAAGATTCTTTACTGTAACTACACATAACATTTCTCTGTCTGTTTCTCTATCTCTGTACCACCCTCACATATGAGCACTTTGGTAGAACAGTGGATGTTGCTTAATATAGAGAAACAATGTTTCTAGGAATGAAAATGAAAGGAGTTAGGAAGAAATGTGGTGCATGTGGTGATTCCCATCTTACTCTCAAATTGTTCTGAAGGAAGCCAAGTGCACTATGAGCCAGTCTCTAGAGACCACATACGCTCCTTTGAAAGCAGCCTGTTGGGTACTATTTGATAATGAGCTGTACTCTCCCACACATCTGAAAGGACCTAAATTAGGAAATCTCAGCCTGGCAGAATTCCAGTCACAGTAGAAATACATAATGGAGCATTTGGTCACACTGTATGCTGTTGACCTCATAGACCATGGCTGGCCTGATAGCAAAAATTAAGATATTTTGAACAAAAACTTTCACAGTTCAAAATTATTACTAACTGTGTTTTTCCCCACATTAAGAACACTAACAAAATCTATAGTATGGCTTATCTTTAAAATGTTCCAAAACCTAGGCAGACAAGGAAACAGGTAGCAACAGTCTTGTGAATATGTGCTTCCTTATGGGAAATTCTCAGCACACGTAGATTTACCACAGCAAGTAAATGTCGCACAGCATGTCACTGCAGGCAAGTGACTTATCATCTGTCAGCAAAGATTTTTCTCTCCTGAAAACAGCATAGTAAAGACAGGAGAGCCTCTTTACAATATCACAGGAGAGTTCTGGATTTTAGGAGTTGTGTTCTTCTAAAGTTGCCTTGCACCGGGGTGATATAATTTATCTAAACATACAGAGTCTGGAGAATGGGGTGACATTGTTTTTTAGACTTGAGCTATTTTTGAGAAAAGATTATAATTGTTTTGCTTTTGCAACTACTTTTGATTGACACAATGTGTTGAATGAAGAAGAGTCTGCTCCAGTGTGAAAGGCCCTAAAAGAAGTGCAGGGTCCACAAAATCCTAACTGAAATAGTGAGGAGGACAAAGTTAAAAACTTTAAATGTTCCGGTCCTATCTGCTACTAGTTAGTTCAGATGCTGACGTTCTGACACAGCACTGAGGATAAACTGACTTAAGCATAAGTCTATATGAGAATGTGTGTGCTCCGAAATGAATACCACAGAGTTCTGTGCAAGTCTTGCGGTTTACATGGTCTCCTCTCTCTCTCTCTCCCTCTCCCTCTCTTGTTTTCCTAAGGGCTGCCTCAATACCACCTAGCCATCAAGTTCCTGGACATCTTCCTTAGCTACCCCCTCTGAGCTACTCCTCCAAACTATTTTCTCCTCTCAATGAGTTTAGTACTGGACCTTTTCTCCGGAAGACTGACATAGGAAAGGCTTTGAAACTTCTAGATGGGAAAGTACTGAGTGATTTTTCCTGAGGAGATGTCATCAAAAACCTATTCAGTCAAACAGGGCTTTAGTGACAGATTGAGGAAATCCTTCACATCTAGCTTAGGGAACTAGTGAGTTTACAGGCATTAATTCCCAGAGTCAGGATGAAGGGTCACTCACTAGAGCACAGAGGACTCAAAGGCAGCTGTATCGGTGAAAAGCCTGCTCCAATGTGGGTGACAGTTCAGGAAAACTGCATCCCTAGGAGAACGAAGCCCGCTGAGAGAGTCTCCTTCACCCTAGGCCTTGCCCCTGCTTGCACAACCTTAGGAAGAGGTTTGTGAATCCTGTGAGGTTCAGAAACTTAACATCTGTAACTTTTATTTGCTTCTGGAACCTCCTCAGTTTCATTTATTTTCTGAGTCTTAAGGATCCTCCCTCCAGGTGGAAATGATTCCATACAAAGGCAAGAGCTACATACAGAAAGGAAACTGTTTGTGTACTGTTTTGTGGTGGCTCATCTGGGCTGTTTTGCTATCTTACTTGGATGGAATGATAGCTGGGAGGTTGGGAAAGCTTATTTCTGGTTGAGCTTGTGAAGATGTTTTCCATTTGGTTAACTAGGAAGAGAAAGGCCGATACTAAATGTGTTCAGTGCTAGCCAAAAGGTAGGTGTGAGGGGTGGTCTAGAAGGAATAAAAATGAGAAGGAAGAATTCTCTTACTGCCATCTCTTACTGTTATCTTTATTTCAGCTTCCTGGCTACTATGATATGAGATGCTTTATTTCATCACACTGTGGATGCAAACCTCCACATGGATGCAAACCTCTGAAACTATGAGGCAAAATTAATCCTTCCTCCCTGCAGATCTTTGTCACAGTGATGTAAAATGGACCAAGAAAGAAAACTGTCCCAAAGAAGTGGGTTAGTGTCATGACTATCTGACCTTTGAAGGAGAAATAGACCAGAGATAGACTGGAGTGATGTAAGCAGAGCTTAGTAAGATAATGGGAACTTTAGAGTTGAGAATTACAATGAGAAACACTGACAGAATAGGCTGTACTCCTCAGATTTCACATGGAAACTGGACCTGTGTTGGGACTGGACTGGAGAGTATTCATAGTGCGTTGTAACCAAGAGATTATTCCCATTGTCCTTTTCCTGTCCTGATACTTTGCAGAATCCTGGGACTGAAGTTGACAGTCTATTCAACCTAACAGTGGAAACCCTAAGGAAGCTCAGGCCAGGACCAAAAGCAATTTTACATTCTTACTACTCAGATCTGCATGCAGTTCTTTTCGCTCAACTCAGACATATCCAGATAATCTTACCTCTTAGCCTGAAGGGATTTGATGAGTGCGTACTTTGAGTAAGGACAAGGGTGGGTCAATAAAAAGCACCCTGGAATATAAGAGACGGCAGGGGCAGCAGCAGGGTGCCCTCAGTACAGGATATTCTTCCTCCTCTCCTCCCCTGCCTTGAAACATCTATGTTTTCATTATAAATTGAAACCATAAGATCAGCTCAATACAAAGAGGATTCCAGTGCAAACATCCTTCCAAACATTGCTAGGGATACATACACAGTGAAGGTGGAAAATCTGTTTGTTTGTTTTTTTATAACACCATTCCTAGCCCCTCAGTAGGTTATTTTAATCCACTTCTATGTGTCAGCCAAGAAACACAGTCTGTTTCAGAGCCATTGCTGCACCAGCATGCATCATCTTAGTTAGTAGTCTATTATCTTCCCTAAACAGGAGCAGTGCTCTGTAAACATTTCACCAGGTTAGTAAAGAGAACATTCCTACAAGGTTGCACTCTCATCTAGTAAGGTCTAACATCGAAGCAATTGTCTTATTCACCCAGGCTTCATATTCTCTGACATTCCACAGAGATTGTTGAAAGAAATAGCACCAATGTTACACACACACACACACACACCACATTTATATGTGCACATATATATGTATGTATTATGATGTCATCTTAGCCCCAGAAACCATTTGTCTGGATGTGCTAGTGTCTCTTGTTTCCCTGGAGTGTATGTTCCAGAGTAGTTATTTGAGATTAAATCTATGATGCTTTTAGATTCTTCTACTCAGAGAGAATAAGGGAGCATCCTCTCCATGAGCACTGGCCAGAGAGGATTTCAGAATCACGTTTTTTGTTTTGTTTTTCTTGTCTTCCAGGGAAATGGGAAAGGCTATAATTTGAAGTTTGTCTGAACAAGAAAGACATCTGGAGAGAATACCATGGAAAACGAATGATTAAAAACTGAAATTCAGAAATGTTCAGGATTTATCAAAGTCCTTGGTACAAGAACTTCGAGATAAGTGACATGAGAAAGCTAAAAGGAACTGACCCAGACTCTATGGTCTAGAATAAAATTCACTTTGAAAGAAGCTACAGTGAGTAAGAATCAACATTATGTAAGCATGGCTTGGTACACTGGTCAGTAAATACTCCGAAATCCTGGGTATAGTGTTAGATTCTGAGAGTTTTCTGTCTCTATATACTTGGTCATTACTCTGTAGGTACGCTTACTCCTGGATGCTAAAGACACAGTCAGGGTGCAGTTGGAGGAGGAGGAATTCTGAGTCTGTTTCATGGTGCTGACTGAGACATGCTAGAACACCCTGAATAAAAAAGGGAAGGAGTAAACTCTGACATATACCATCATGGAGGGCACAGTAACTGTTCAACCATTTCTCCCTCTTTAAGCAGTGTGCTGATGTTTCTCCAGGGTTTATACTTGATGAGTCTATAATCTGAGGTGTCTTTAAGAACCTTAATCTGAATATGTTTATTTTTTTAAGCAGGGGGTCTCCATTTGAACATAGTAACAGAGAAGCCCAGAGAAAACAAGTAAAGGGAAGGATTTAGTCAAATATTGTCCACATTCTGTTTACTTCCTCTCTCCAGGCCTGTGGACATTCTTCTCCCTCTGATCTTTAGGCCTTGGCTTTCTGCATCCATCTTAGATTCTATTTTGACCAATTGTTCACCTTTCTGTTTTTGGCTTACTGTTCATCCTTTCCTTAATTCTGTACCATGAGCAAACGTATAAAGGCTAGGAAGTAAACTATGTCTTCTAGAGTTGTTATAGCTACTTAGATTGTGTGTGTGTGTGTGTGTGTGTGTATGTAAAAGAATCAATTACATGCTTGATGATATCACAAATTTTACAAAGGTAACACAAATATTATAGATGACAATCTTATTGCACTTAAAGTACTGTTAATGTCTTTTCAGTATGAAGTACTGATCTGGAAACTTCTCTCCTCCATGTCCTTTGGAAGCAGACAGTTGTGTGAAAGTCTGGTAGAAATTAGATTTTATTTTCTAGTAAGGCTTCATAACACCATCTATAGAGCACTTGAAGAGAGAAAATTAATGATGGTCAGAGCAGTTTAAATGACCAACATTTGGGGAGCAACCTTGTCATGACCTTTTGACCGCTTTGCTGCTTGTGGCTACTCGCCCCTTTCTACTTTAAGAGAAGAACTTCCAGAACTGACTTGGAGCTGTTTCTTAAACAGTCGTCACCTCCTTCCATTCCCTCCTTTAGTAACTAGTCTCTGTTTAAGCAGAAATGTTAACTTACCCAATCACGAATTTCCCCATATTTATCTGAACTTGACTTTTTGCTCCATTTAAGGAGTCTCTTAGAAATAGTATGTAAACAAGCTTGGGGAAATGTTTCTACTTTTACTGATGGAAAGCTAAGGGTGAGTGTGAAGCTGATCCTTTTCTGACTAAAGCCTCAGGTGAGCCCTAGTCTCCAACCTGTGAATTCTGTGTCCCAGAGCAGTTACTCTGGCCAGACTCTGAGTCACACCCCATGTTCCCCTTCTAGGAGCTAAGCACAGCTTGTTTCCTGTACATTTTGCTTCTTGTTGCTTTCATGGTTCTTCCAGTCAGCATTTAAATTGTTCTACCAGCTCTCACCTTAAAAGCACACTTTCTTATGCTGGGTGGCAGTGGCACACGCCTTTAATCCCAGCACTAAGGAGGGAGAGCCAGGCAGATCTTTGTGAGTTCGAGGCCAGCCTGGTCTACAGAGTGAGATCCAGGACAGCCAGGACCACACAGAGAAACCCTGTCACAAAAAAAATTTTTTAAAAAATCACACTTTCTTCATAAATAAAACAATGTACTAAAATTCTCTACAGTCAGTAATTAGCTCCTACATTTCCCTTCCCTTTAAAGATATTGTTTCTTGAATTCCCTATTCACCCTGCCTATTTTTTTTCTTTTAACAGCTACTAGATTCATTTTTGTTTGCTTGTTTGGTTTTTTGTTTGTTGGTTTAGTTTTTTGAGACAGGGCTTCTCTGTGTAACAGCTTTGACTGTCCTAGAACTCACTATGTGGACCAGGCTGGCCTTGAACTCACAGAGATCCACCTCCCTCTGCCTCCTGAGTGCTGCTGGGGTTAAAGATGTGTGCCACCACCTCCCAATGCTACTGATTTCTTAATACATTGCTTACTGGGTATATTTGTTAGTCTAATACTATTTCTTGGAAGGGAGCATTTGTACCCTGTGTGATGTAACTTCATTATTTATCTATTCACAGTGAACAAAAGAATTTTTTATAGACTTATGATGACTTTTTGAGAAATAGAAACTTTTTATTTTTAAAATATATAAATACAACACAACATATAGCTTAGAAGAAATTTTCTGAAAAGCTCATATTGATACATGCCTTTTTTCAGAATATATAAAAAATTCTTCCAACAAACATTTTAAATGGGAAAGAAAACAAGAAAATCATCAAAATGTTTGAAGAGGCATGACACAAAATATGTGAACAGCTGACGTGTGCATGAAAAGATACTAAAAACCGTTACTAAAAGCAAAGGAAATGCAACAAAACCCACAGCGCAGTGTTAGTTTATACTTATTAGAAAAGCTAACATTTAAGTAACCAACAGAGGAAATACCTATTGTTAGAGAGAAATTGGTGTCACTCGAACCTTTGTTCGTGATTGACAGAAATTCTAAATCGTACAACCTGCATTGTAACATCTCTGCAATCCTACCATGAAACTGAAGTATTCCATTCCTGGTCATCTCCTAAAGAGAGGCAAGGAGATAGACCACAGAGCTTGAATAGAATTGTTAAGGGACTTCTTCCTGCTGTGCCAAACTGTGAACAACCCAAATGTCTGTCAGCAGGTGAATGGATAAAGCTAACATGACGTTTATTCCAGTGGAATGCTATTGGGGGGGGGGGGGGGGAGGCGGGTAGTGACTCATGGGTTTAGAAGGATGCATTCATCTGTCAACTTCAATGAATCCTGAACGTTATGTAGGTATGATGTATTCTGTATCATATGCGCCTTAATGAGATTGAAATTTAGCCCATTTAAAGTAAAAAGAGAGAAGTTTTTTTCTGAATAGGTGATTACTTGAGCTTTAAAACTCTCCCCTTAAGAAAGCACTGTGAAATTAGCAGCCCACTATAGCGTTACAGTTCCAAGATTCCTCAGCTGCTACATCAGCCAACGAGTAGGCGCTGGGCATGTATCTAGGTCAAGTGATTTCTCAAACTGTGGGAGAAGAAATCTCATAATTCAAAGTCTTTGCTTAGTAAATCATGCCTACATGTTGATTTTGAATCCTACCACCTCACCAGTCTCCAATTCCTCTTAACTTCACCAACCACTTTTGTTCTAAAACAGACAGTTTGATATGTCTAACTTTCCCTACCAGTATGACAGCAGGAAGCTGTAACCTCTCATTATTAGCAAACTACCAGGAGCAAAGATCTCTGAAGCATAGTAGGAAAACCATCTCTCTGTAGCGATCCAACAAAACCCTTTGAAATTTAAAATCCTACCCAAGTGAGATCAAAAGTACACCTATAAAATTGCTTGTGCCAATGAGAGAGAGAGAGAGAGAGAGAGAGAGAGAGAGAGAGAGAGAGAGAGAGAGCAGTACACCAATGATTTCTGCAATTCATAAAGCTCTTTACCAGTGAAAGGATTCCTCATTCACAGCATTGGATATGGCTAAGACCTACATGAAAAGTTTGAAGATATTATTATATGTGGACGACAGGAATGCAAACGTGTGAAATCACTTCAGATGTTAAGGCATTTAAATGAGAATGGCCGCATAGGCTCGTGTTTGAACACTTACTCTCCAGTGGGTAGAACCTCTTGGGAGTATTAAGAGGTATGCCCTTGTTGGCAGAGGGGGTAGGCTTTATGGTTTCAAAAGACTTGTAATTCCCAATGTGTTCTTCTGTCTTCGGCTTGGGTTAGAGATGTGAGCTCTCAGCTCTTCCTCCTCCATCATTATGAATTCTAGCCTTCTGCAACCATAAGCCCATCTAAATGCCTTTTATTTTTGGCAAGTTCCTTGGTTATGAGTTTTATCACATCAACAGAAAAGTAACTAAGATTGGCCCATAGTACCAAAGTACTTTACACATACATATCTACTCAGAAGAAGATGGTATCTTGAAAATAAATGCTTAAAAATCTTCCTCATACTGGCCAAAACTGAGAACAACTCAAACAACCATTCAAAAATGGTGTATACATTTATGAACTAAGACTTGAAAAGGCGATTGCACCTATAAACAGCAAACACAGAACAGAAAATCAGTGCCTAATTTTATTCCTCCTTGTAAACACTGTCTTAGTTCCTTACTCGGGTAATTTATGCTTGCATAGAATAGTGGTACTGTTATTCAGTGCATGACTACCCCATGTGGAACTAATTAGAGCAAGGGATTTCTCAGTATTATATAGTATTAGGTAGCTTAATGCAATCAATAATACTAATGAGTACAAAAAGAGAAAGAGAAAAACAGATGGGGCTCCGTGAGGAAAAGTAAGAGCGAGTGGACTTGCCATTAGTTCTAAGACAGAAAGTCAGTTGTTCAAATAGCACCTTCTTAAGTATTTGACTTGGGAATGAGAATGTTTCATTGTGATCCAAACACAAAAAAGAAATTCAAAATGAAGAAATAATGTTGTAATTTTGTCTTTAAGCTACCATATCTTTTTCTAAGTTTAAACAAGTTCTTAAAAAATAAAATAAAATACAGGGGCTGGAGAGATGGCTCAGTGGTTAAGAGCACTGGCTACTCTTCCAGAGGTCCTGAGTTCAATTACCAGCACCCAAATGGCAGCTCACAACTGTCTGTAACTCCAATTCCAGAGGATCTGATACCTTCACACCAATGCACATAAAATAAATTTTAAAAATAAATAAATGAAGTACAACTTGGCTAAACTGGACTGTTTTAGCCAGAAATCATTGTGTTAAATCTACTTTCTAGAGTAAATGAGATTATTTTATTAAATCTACTTTCTAGAGTAAATCTTCAGGAGGTATTTCTTTAATTTTCCTATTTGAAGAAATGAAAATTAAATACACCATAAAATCTCACTAAACTTTAACAGAATAATTTCTGGTTAAAATAAATCTCACCTGAATTACTAACACAATAATTTCTAGCTAAAACAGTCAAAGTTGACCAATACTTAAATACTTAAGGAGGTGCTGTTTGAATAATGGCCTTCCTGTGGTCTAGTGCAAGACCACTCTCTCTTAGTTTTCCTAACTGAGCCCCACCAACTTCTCTTTCTCTTCCTTTACTCCTTTGTATTATTGATTACATTAAGCTACCTGATACTATTTGATACTATTCGATCAGTAGCTTCTAAATAGATGTATTTCCCCAAATTTCTCTCAACTCCTGTTACTGTTTTTCTACACTACATAACATGAAATGACCAGTTTTTCACCTCACTTCTTTAGATAGTTCCTTGCAGAATGAAACAGTGTGTCTCAGAATATGTTGTAGGTGAGGCTACAGCATACAGACATGATTATTCTCCAGGGTCTTATCAGAATCAAGGGATCAAAACCTAAGCAGTCTGGGTGATTCTGCACATTTACTGGCAAATCCTGGAACTCATTGGAGTAGAATTCCACATGCTTAAGAATTGGGCCACTTCCTGCTTTTTTTGAATCATTTTCCACAAACTTCCTCTTTCTCTTCTCATTTTTTTCTATGCCTATTTGTTGATTTCCTGTTGAATATTCAGTACAACTCAAGTAAGTTAAAACCCAAAGTTTATTTCTTTGTATCACAGCAAAGGCACACAAACGTTAGGTTTTATGTCAATCACAAAGCTACTAATTTTAAAAGACAGATTCCTGAATCTAACAACTATAAAGTTACATGCATCAGCAGATCCGGGTTGGAGGAAAGATATTTCCATTTTAAATTTGTTAGTTATTTTGAATCAAAAGTCAATGAACCAAATTTTTGGCTTTCAATTTTGATGACTAGTAGTATAGTAGGGCCAGACATACAAACTATTAATTGTGATAAATAGTAAGTGTTTTAAACATTCCAGGTGCCTCAAAAACCAGTAATACACAATTGACTTTTTCTAGAACATAAAACTGAAGAAGAAAAGGTTGTTGGTAGAAAAATATAAGGAAATGACTGTCAGAGTTATTAATGGGAGTGACTGAGGCTAGAATGAAGTAATTACAGAGTGAAGATTCGATAAACTCATGAAATAAAATTAAAAAGTTGTATGCCATATTAAATGCGGCAACTATGGAAAAAGAAAAAGTAGAAATTCAAATTCAACATTTTAAGAGTAAGTTGTCACGCTTTTCTTAGAGATTAGGAACACAGAATGTAATTCAATCTAATTATAAGGCCAAATTGGAATATTGCAGAGGGACCAGTCTTCTGCAGATCAGAGAGACTGGGAACAACATGCAGAGTTGTCAAGCAAAACACAAACATTTTTTTCCTAAGGGATAAAGGCTTCTCTTATTATTCTTTCTGTCCTTGTTCTACTCTGTTCTTTTTCTGTTCTGTTCCTCTGCCCTTATGTTGCCCTTCTTCTGCTTTCCTGATGACTTCCTCCTCACTACTTCCTGATAACTTCCTTCTCACTACTTCCTGATGTCTGCCTTTTCACTACTTCCGGATGACTTCCTTCTAACTATTTCCTGATGACTTCCACCTCACTACTTCCTGGTGACTTCTTCCATACTACTTCCCGATGACTTCCTTCTCACTACTTCCTGATGACCTCTTCCTCACTACTTCCTGATAACTTCCTCCACACTACTTCCTGTTGACTTCCTCCTCACTAATTCCTGATGACCTCCTTCTCACTACTTCCTGATGATTTCCTTCTACATCTTTCCAGGTGTTTTCCTTCTACATGATTTTTTCCTTTACAGCTTATATGCCCCAGCAAAATCTTTCAAGCAATACAAAAATTAGAACGTGGTTACATTCTATTTTTTAGGTGAATGATTACAATGAATACAAGTAAAAAAACAACTTATTTTTCATATCCCTTACATGATTAAATAGTTTACGTATTATAGATAAAAAAATAAATTATTTCCAAGAATCCACACACAGTTAAACATTTATCTATTAAATTTTTCATAGATCAGGATCCTTTCCACCACAACCATTTACATAAGTAGCAGTTTTTATAATTTCGAGAAAACCAGGTTACTAGTTTCACTTCTCATATTTTAGAGTCCTATCCAATTATCTTAGCTAACATCCAATTTTCTGTTTTCTAGTTACATGAAGTAAATTGTTTAGAACTATGTTTAAGCTGTGATATACGCCAAAACCCATGAGCACATTTCTCGATATAAAAAGAAACTTGAGCTAACTCCTAGGACTTGACTATTTTCCTTCATTATTAACTTAGAAGATTTTCTTTATGACTCCTCAAATGAAGCTCATAAGTCATAGGTGTGTGACACTTCCTTGTTCCTATTCTCTACCCTCTGCAGCCCCTGCTTTATCACAGGCAGGGGCAACACTATATCCTACCTTTTCCTATATTAATTTTCTCACTAAATTAACCGCTATCCTAATCTCTTACTGTGTTTGGTGAAAACTGTCAATCATCAAAATTCTATTTAAACTAACGCCATTATTGTACAAAATCTTTTATTCAGTTACATAGTACAGCTTAAGAGGAAATCATTTTCATAGTAACCCAAAGGTAAAAATGCCCAGTAGAATGGTATATTTCCACGAGATAACCACACTACATTAAAGGTAGTGGGGATCTCCCTATTCACACCATGCCAGACATCAGAGAAAAATGACAGTGGCAAACAGCAGTAGCCAGAGACATTCTGGAGCCAAATCCCCCAAGGCCTTGCCTATCCAAGATTCACCCAACAGTGCCTTGCATTCTGGTGAACCAAACAGCAGTTGCCACCTGCTGTTCTACTGATATGGCCACTGGCAGAATATGTTTATGAATGTAGTAAAAGTTGTCCAGTAATATGAGTAATAAGTATGATACAATAAAGGGAAAAATCAGGACAAAACTTTGCATATGTATATATGTATATTTAAAGAAAGAATTCTAAACCAGTTAATTATAGTCTATTTATCAAGGCTTACTTCTGTTTTAGTTTGAAAATATCTTCTATGTTGTTGGTCTTTCTTGGATTAACATGTTCAGTTGTCTCCCACTGTCTTTGGAATCATTGCAGTGTCTGTAGATGTTCAAACCCTCCATGTAAAAAGGCATAGTGCTTGTATAGAACCTACACATATCCTCTTGTACACTTTAAGCCATTTCTAGATTACAAATAGTACTCATTACGGTTTAAATAATATGTAAATAATTGCTGTGTTTTATCTGGAATACCGACAATTAAAAGTCTTTATATGTCAAAAAATAACAAGTAAAATAAGGCACATAGTATAAGTTTTTAATAAAAGCATGGCTTAGGCATATTGAAAGCAAATGGAGAGGAAGTTTTATAGGGAATGGAGCTTAAACAAAACCACATAAGAGCCTACACCATAGTAACAATAACAAATAATACAAAAACAATAAATTTTCATCATTATAGAATATTCCACAAACTGCAAAATGGATGCTGACATCATCCACCATACTGCCAACAAATCCTTCCCTCTAGAATATGAGTCTATTTTTATTCCCAAATGAAAAATGTCCTGAAGCTTATTAGTACTTCAAACTAAAGCACAAACTTGTAACTATGACACAGATGATCCTTGAAATTTTTTTACATAATTAATTTTTCTAGGACTATATTCTATTTTTAAGGTTTTATACTAATATAAGAATCCTTAAAACAATGTCACTATTTGATATATCTAGCATCTTGTTGGGAGAGCTTGTTCATGGGGTTACATTTATTTTGCACTGACTCAGAATTTATGCTATTCAAATGGCCATATTCATAGAGCATTTTTTGAGACACCAGAGGCAATTACTAAAGACTGAACTTTACTGATAAGGCTTGGTCAGGGGAGGCTGAGGAGCTGAGCATACAATCGAAAGTCAAGCTAAGAAATGAAATGGAATTTGAAAAGACTTGGCATGTTCCCAGGATCCTAGAAAGACAAAGGTATGTTCAGGGCTATGCAGATGTCCCATTGTATGTAACATGTGGAAAAAGTAAAAAACAAAACAAAACAAAACAAACAACCCTGCAGCTTCTCTCCTGTGAGTAAGCTCGGGGAAGTCTGCCTTCACAGTTGGCTTGGTGTGGAAAAGCTCAAAATATACAAAGGGTGCTCAAGAAACTCAACGTTGACTTTGCTTCAGAAACTATGAGCAAAGAACTAACAGAATTACATATTCAAAATACTGATAAAAACTATAAACCAAAATTCTGTTTATCCACCTACAGTATATGTAAAAAAAAAAAAATGAGGTGACAGTATGGCACCTATAGACTCATTTAGAAAATCAAAAGGAAGGAACATGTTTAAATTAGGTCTTTGCTATTAGTATTAGTCTGAAAAAAAGTTAAAAACAACAAAAAAAGGAAAAACACAGAATATCTCTGAAGAAAAGGCAATAGCTTGACTTCAGCTGGAGCTCAGTGACTGGGTATCTCCCACGATTTCATTCCAGTCTTCCTCCCTTCTTCCCTTTTTCTCCCCAACTCCATCCATTTACACACACACTAAAGACGGGAATAATATAAAACAACTCTAGAAAAATAAAGATTACACTCCAAGTAAGATTTATTCTAGGAAATTCCCATCACTTTAATACATTAAACTCTTTTTTTTTCTTTTATAATTAATTTAATTTTACATATCAGCCACGGATTCCCCTGTCCTCCCTCCTCCCACCCACCAGCCTTCCCCCCAGTCCTCCCCCCATTCCCACCTCATCCAAGGCCAGGTCTCCCTTGGGGATTCAGCTTGGCCTGGTAGATTCAGTTGAGGCAGGTCCAGTCCCCTCTTCCCTACACCAAGGCTGAGCAAAGTGTCCCAGCATAGGCCCTAGGTTCCAAACAGCCAGCTCATTCACTAAGGACAGGTCCCGGTCCCACTACCTGGGGGCCTCCTAAATAGTTTAAGCTAATCAACTGTCTCACATATCCAGAGGGCCTGATCCAGTTCCATGGGGGCTCCTCAGCTATTGGTTCATAGTTCATGTGTTTCCACTAGTTTAGCTATTTGTCCCTGTGCTTTTTCTAATCATCATCTCAATATCTCTTGCTCATATAATCCCTCTGCTCTCTCACCAATTGGACTCCTGGGGCTCCACCTGGGGCTTTGCCATAGATCTCTGCATCTGCTTCCATCAGTCACTGAATGAGAGTTCTATCATGACAGTTAGGTTGTTCAGCCATTAGATCAACAAAGTAGGTCAGCTCAGGCTTTCTCTCAACCATTGCCAGTAGTCTATTGTAGAGGTATCTTTGTGGATTCCTGGGGACCTCTCTAGCACTCTGCTTCTTCCTATTCCCATGGGGTCTTCATTTATCATGGAATCTCTTTCCGTGTTCTTCCTCTATGTTCTTGATCCAGCTGGAACCTTCAGCTCCCCTAAGCTCTCTTTCCCCTGACCCTTGCCCTCCATTTCCCCTCACCCATGTCCAGGTTGCTCATGTAGATCTCATCCATTTCTTTGTTGTTGGGTGATCCCTGTGTCATTCATAGGGTCCTCTTTACTAGGCCTCTCTGGAGTTGTGAGTTGCAGTCTGGTTATCCTTTGCTTTACATCTAGTATCCACTTATGAGTGAGTGCATACCATGTTTGTCTTTCTGAGTCTGGGTTACCTCACTCAGGATGATTTTTTCTAGTTCCATTCATTTGCCTGCAAACCTCATGATGTCATTGTTTTTCTCTGCTGAGTAATACTCCATTTTGTATATGTACCACATTTTATTTATCCATTCTTCAGTTGAAGGGCATCTACATTGTTTCCAGGTTCTGGCTATTACAAATAATGCTGCTATGAACATAGTTGAGCATGTGTCCTTGCGGTATGTTTGAGCATTCCTTGGGTATATGCCCAAGAGTGGTATAGCTGGGTCTTGAGGAAGATTGATTCCCAATTTTCTAAGAAAGCACCATATTGATTTCCAAAGTGGTTATACAATCTTGCATTCCCACCAACAATGTTGGAGTGTTCCCCTTGCTCCACATCCTCTCCAGCATAAGCTGTCTTCAGTGTTTTTAATGTTAGCCATTCTGACGGGTGAAGCTGGTATCTCAGAGTCGTTTTGATTTGCATTTCCCTGATAATTAGGGATGTTGAGCAATTCCTTAAATATCTTTCACCCATTTGAGATTCTTCGGTTGAACATTCTCTGTTTAGCTCTATAGCCCATTATTTAATTGGACTGTTGGTTATTTTGATATCTAATTTCTTGAGTTCTTTATCTATTCTGGATTTCAGCCCTCTGTCAGATATAGGGTTGGTGAAGATCTTTTCCCATTCTGTAGGCTGTCTCTTTGTCTTGTTGACCTTTGCTCTACAAAAGGTTTTCGGTTTCAAGAGGTCCCATTTATTAATTGTTTGTCTCAGTGTCTGTGCTACTGGTGTTATATTTAGTAAGTGATCTCCTCTGCCAATGCATTCAAGACTACTTCCTACTTTCTTTTCTAGCAGGTTCAGAGTAACTGGATTTTTGTTGAGGTCTTTGATCCACTTAGACTTAAGTTTTGTGCACGGTGATAGATATCGATCTATTTGCAGTCTTCTACATGTTGACATCCAGTTATGCGAGCACAATTTGCTGAAGCTGCTTTCTTTTTTCCATGGTAGAGTTTTGGCTTCTTTGTCAAAAATCATATGTTCATAGGTATACGGATTAATGTCAGGGTCTTCAGTTTGGTTCCATTTGTCCATATGTCATTTTTTATGCCAGTACCAAGCTGTTTTTATTACTATAGCTTAATAGTAGGGCTTGAAGTCAGGGATCATGATGCCTCCAGAGGTTGTTTTATTGTACAGGATTCTTTTGGCTATCCTGGGTTTTTTGTTTTCCCATATGAAGTTGAGTATTATTCTTTCCAGGTCTGTGAAGAATTGTGTTGGGATTTTGATGGGGACTGCATTGAATCTGTAGATTGCTTTTGGTAAAATTGCCATTTTTACTATGTTGGTCCTGCCTATCCATGAGCATGGGAGATCTTTCCATTTTCTGACATCTTCTTCAATTTCTTTTTTCAGGGACTTAAAGTTCTTGTCATATAGGTCCTTCACTTGCTTGGTTAGTGTTATCCCAAGGTATTTTATGTCATTTGTGGCTATTGTAAAGGGTGATGTATCTCTGATTTCCTTCTCAGCCTGTTTGTCATTTGCATATAGCAGGACTACCGATTTTTTTGAGTTAATCTTGTATCCTGCTACATTGTTGAAGATGTTCTCTTTGTTTCTATTTTATTGATTTCAGCTCTCAATTTTGCTGTGGGATGGTCTGTATGTCAAATTACTCTGATTGGTCAATAAATAAAACACTAATTGGCCAGTGGCTAGGCAGGAAGTATAAGCAGGACTAACAGAGAGGAAAATTAGGGGAACAGGAAGGGAAAGGGAGTCACTGCCAGCTGCTGCCATGACAAACAGCATGTGAAGATACCAGGAAGCCACGGGCCACCTGGCAAGGTATAGATTTATAGAAATGGATTAATTTAAGCTATAAGAACAGTTAGCCTGCCACGGCCATACAGTTTGTAAGAAATATAAGTCTCTGTGTTTACTTGGTTGGGTCTGAGTGGCTGTGGGACTGGTGGGTGACAAAGATTTGTCCTGACTGGGCAAGGCAGGAAAACTCTAGCTACACAATTTGATTATTTCCTGCCTGGGTGACTTTGCTTCTTCTTATTCTAGAGCTTTCAGGTGTGCTGTTAAGTCACTTGTGTGAGATTTCTCTAACTTCTTTATGTGGGCATTTAGTGCTATGAATTTTCCTCTTAGCACAGCTCTCATAGTGTCCCATAAGTTTGGGTATGTGGTGTATTCATTTTCATTGATCTCTAGGAAGTCTTTAATTTCTTTCTTTATTTCTCCCTTGACCCATTAGTGATTCAGTTGAGCATTATTCAGTTTCCACGAGATTGTAGGTTTTCTGTAATTTTTGTTGTTGTTGAAGTCTAACTTTAAACCATGGTCATCTGATAGAACACAGGAGGTTATTTCAAGTTTTTTTGTATCTGTTGAGATTTGCTTTGTGACCAAGTATGTGGCTGATTTTAGAGAAGGTTCCATGGGGTTCTGAGAATAAGGTATATTCTTTTTTGTTAGGATGGATTTTTCTGTTGATATTAGGTCCATTTGAGTCATGACATCAGTTAAGTCCTTTATTTCTCTGTTAAGTTTCGATTTGGGACATCTGTCCAGTGGTGAAAGTGGGGTGTTGAGATCTCCCACTATTAATGTGTGGGGTGTTTTTTTATGTGGTTTAAGCTTTAGTAATGTTTCTTTTACATATGTGGGTGCCCTTGTGTTTGGGGCATAAATGTTCAGAATTGAAACTTCATCTTACTTTAATACATTAAAATCTAATAGTAGTACTACATTAACAGAATAATGGCATTACATGAGCAAATATATCATTTCAAAAAGAGCATACTAAAAAGTAAAACTCTTTGTTACAAGAAATAAACAAATAAGACACTATGTTTCTTAGTATATATTGTGACCTAAGCCTATTCTGGACTCTCCATGAAATGTTTTTGCTCAGCTTCATACTAAT
Organism: Peromyscus leucopus; assembly: GCF_004664715.2. Taxonomy (NCBI): domain Eukaryota; kingdom Metazoa; phylum Chordata; class Mammalia; order Rodentia; family Cricetidae; genus Peromyscus; species Peromyscus leucopus. The sequence continues at coordinate 716,529 of NC_051064.1, read as the reverse complement.
TTCTTAAAGAGGGGGTGCTTGGGCTCATGAGATGACTCAGCAGGTGAAGGTGCTTTCCCCAACCCTGCTGACCTAAGATCAGCCCCTGGGGCACACACAGTGGAAGAAGAAGGCTGACTTATACAAGTGTCCTCTGGTTTCCACACATGCACCCTGATATGTGTGTATGCACATACATATACATACAATAGCTAGACATAACAAATACAAAAAAATGTTTAAAAAGAATGGTTACTTTCCCCTTAAGATAACACAAAACAAAGATATAGCACTTTTCTTGTACGCGAGAGTCTTCAGAGAGAATCTTCAAAGGTAGAAATAATGAGGAAAAATTTAAAAAAATATTAGGTACAACAGACAAGTACTTTATATATGATGATATTGGGATCTTTTCAAAACTGTATTTTTCACTGTATTTGTATTTGAGTGTGTGTGTGTGTGTGTGTGTGTGTGTGTGTGTGTGTGTGTGTTTCACCAACGTCACAAGGGGAAAAGGAAGGAAGGAAGAGATCTTAAGGGAAGAGAAATGATGTTGGAATGGGAAGGAGATTAATGGACTATATATTTCATGTAAGCAGAGCAAGGTACTATTTGATAAGAGGAAAAAGACAAGCAGGAGTAAATAGTGGGGATGGAGAAGACAGCAGGGAAAATGAGGAAGAAGAACATGGTAGAATGGTGGATATGAATGAAAATACCTTAATGAAACTCTCTACTTCATATGCTAATTCAAATAAAATTAACTTTAAGTCTAATTGTTAGAGAACACTTATTCTTAGATTCTGGTTCTCTGCCTTACTTCCTCTTCAGTCAGAATATGGCCCAGTGGCTGGGGATATTATCAGACTAACAGGAATTTTTGTTGGAGAGATGTTTAGTTTGAGTGCTGTGTAGCCTATGTGAAGAAATCCCCAGCAATTACAAAACTTTCTAAGAAGTAACTAAAAACCAAAAGTTGATCGGGGCCAGATTGACTTTTATAAGCCATCAGAAGTAATCTAAAAGCTAATAATCACCCTAGAGAAAATCAAGACTTTTCTTTCTCAACTCAACATATCACAGAGTTTTGCCACATAAAGACCTTGCCTTGGAGGAGGTGGGAATGGGGGGTGGATTGCGGGGGAGGGCTGGGGGGTGGAGGAGGGAGGACAGGGGATTTCATGGCTGATATGTGAAATTAAGGTAATTACAAAATAAAAATATTTTTTAAAACAAGAAGTTGTCAAAATGGGGAAGTGACAGAAAATGTTATGTAGACATTTTGTACAATCAACTAGCAAAACATGGTTATTTTTATGGATTATATTTTTTTAGAATTTGACAGTTTTTATATTTTTATTTTAAATAAACATCACTTTTGTACTTATCTTGGCTCTCACTATTGTTTCTCTTCTGCCTTATTTATGCAAATCAAACAGCAACAGTTTTGACCTCTGAAATTATAAGTTTGTCCTCAACTAGCATATAAAAAGTATTCAGTACCGTCAGCTATTTTATCAGATAAATTATTCATTAATATTTTTATACTAGGTATCTAGGTCAGTCTACTGTGTTTCAGGGTGTTACATACACAAGAAGAGTCTTCCAGCCATAAAAATGGAAACAACTGGTTCTATGGTTTTCAAAAATGATTACTGGATGAGGTCATTTTACTTTAAGGAAATTATTTGTGGTTAATGTCAAAGATGAAGTAGCCTCACTGGGAACTCTGAAGTAAAAGAGGAAACTCCACACTCTCCACCTTTGTAGGATGCACAAAGCATGTCAGTGTTCTGAGATTTCTTTTAAAGATTAGTGTTCTACAGGTGACTCTGTGTCTAAATTTAAAAGGTCTCACAATATAGTTATGAAATGGTTTGTAAATGGAATGGTCGCATGAATCCTAAGTGACTGTTCAAAACACTCATTAAGTAAGCTGAATAATAAAAAGAAAGATTGTTGTATCAGTGTATCTATTTTGTAAATTTTATAATTTTATTATTAGAATAGATAAAATATGCTTACATTTCTTTTAACCATGTCTTGCCTTGGTCTACCTGTCATTATTTATTCTAATCAATATTATTGTATTTACCTTAATGCTAACCTTATGTTTAGTTATTTAGTTACACTATGAAAAATGAGTGTAAAATAGTAAAAAGGAAGATTCTTACAATAGAACACCTCTGTTGTCCTGGTAGAGTGATAGGTGACAGGAGAGGTCATGGTCAGAATAATTATTGAACTCAGATTTTACATTGGGAGAGGAAGACAGAAATGGAGACAGAAACAGATAAAGAGAAAAGGATAGAGACAAAGATAGAGATGAGGAAGCAGAGACAGGTAGAGATAGAGGGAGAGAGAGATAGGGACAGACAGAAACAGAGAGATGGAGAGGGAGAGAGACAGAGACAGAGAGGCCAAGATTAATACATAGTCTTTGTCATATTTATCACTCCAGGCACAAGAATTAGCACACAGAAATGGTTTCTGTACTCTGTAGAATAGAAACTTTTATCTACCATAAGAAATTAATATGACTTAATATGCTAGGGTCCAAGGCTATGTAGAGCTTTTACTTTACCAAAGACTAATGAGAAAAAAAGGAAAAGGGAAAAAAAAGAAAGAAACATTAGCCAAGTCATCTAGGTTCTCTAATAACTGAGCTTCTAAAAACTGTATAATAATTTTGGGTCATGTATCCATAGAATCATGGATCATAGTTGTGTATAAAGCTCCCCTGCAGGGAAATCATAAATCATACAAAATGAATGGTAGTTAAATTCTAGTTAAAGGGTAATTTTCAGAAAGTGGTTGTTATTTTAACGATCACAGACTTGCACTAAAGTGTTTCTGAGAAACCAAGTGAATTGACAAACCTCAGAGCCTCTGGCTGAATCCTGATGTCACAACAGGCAAGCACAGGTCTTTCAGAGTCTAGGAAAGGGTAAAGTAAGTGTTTTTAGAATGCTTAATGATACAGTCTACTGTCAGGCTGAATATCAAAAGAGCAGAGACTGAAATGGCCAAGAAAATAGCTGCCAGGGATGAATAGGTGTTTGATCTAAGCTGTCTAAAATAAATGCTTCCCATATCAATGCAGAAAATATTGTTCTCTCTGTCTTCTGTCTCTGTCTCTCTCTCCCTCCCTCTTCCTTCCTTTCCTTTATCTTTTCAGCATAGAGCTCTAGGTATAATATGTCTGATTTTCAAATCTGTCTTGAGAAATGAGAGGAAACAAAATAAGAATCAGAATTCTAACTGCATAAAAATAAATAGAAAGAAAACATTTTGAGGAAAAATTTCATTTCATGCATGAATAATAACACCAATCTAATGACTATTAAAGATAGTATTTGGTTCTAATACCAATTTTCATTGACAGTTTTTATTGGTTGGTGTATTTAAATTAGATCTAAATATGTTAAAAAATCTAAATTCATTTTTTTTAAATTAGCAAGACTCTAACCTAGCAGGATCATTTCTAGACACCAAATAGAGTCGTATCCCCACAAAAACCTGAAGGTGTTTGTGGTCTGTACACTCTCAGGGCCTAATCACTGTTGTCCCAATGCCAGCACTATGCACTAAGGTCAGTGTCATTGCTCAGAGGCCATGTAACAACTCACCAGTCTAAGTAGCTAGTAATGAGCCCATCAGGCACAGATCTCACTATGCATCTGGTGATAAACACCTGACCAAGATTCCACAGCACTCCAGAGTAAATTCAGGTCTTTGAATTGCCTAATAAATATTTCTAAATAATTTCAATCATACTAAATAAATACAAATTTTTAAAGAAATTTAATTCTTTTTATGCTTATTTATTTTCTGTGTATGCACATGTATGTGCATATATATGTATGCACATACCAATATATGGGCTTATAAGTCAGAGTGAAACATGCAAGAGTTGGTTTTCTTTTTTTTTGTATCTGTTTTCAAGACTGAACTTGGGCCATTAGGCTTTGTAGCCAGTGATGTTACATGCTGAGCCATGTCATTCTCTTGCCCTCCCCAAAGAGAAAGTGGAAGTGATTCAAGAGAAAACATATAGACCTATAAATAAAATGAGAGATACAATGAAGGAACCAAATGGGAAATTTATAAAAGAAGGTGGCACTATTAACAAAACAAAACAAAAACTTAAACAGAAATTCAGAGCTTAAAGGTATAGAAATGGAAGTAAAAATTAAATTCAATAGTGTGCTTCAAATGTATGTTGATTATTCTGAACTAAACAAACAAAAACTAAAGCAAAGTAACCAAAACCATAATTTTAATCATAAGTGTTTTAAAATTATCCAGATGAAGAAATAATGAAAAAAACTGCAAAATTAAAAGAATACAAGACCTATGGAATGCAATCTTGGAAATAATATGCATGCAACTGGTATATAGAGAAAGGTTAAAAAAGGGGGGCAGAGTTTATTTAAGGAAATCATAATGTAAAGGTCCAAAATCTTGGAAAGGATGTGGACCATGAAACTCAAATGGGGTTAAGAAAGATCAAGTCAAAATGAATATTTTAATTAATTTGTAAAAAGTTAAAGCAAAAAGGAACATACAAAGATATTCAATGAGGCTGCAAGTGTATTTCTCAGCAAAAGCTTTGCAGGCAAAATGTGCATAGGAAAGTGTGTTCAAACTACGAAAATAACAAAAACACCAAACAAAAAAGGAAGACAAAAGTCAACTACCCATCAAGATACTAGTTACCCTTTCTTTCTTTTTTTTTTTTTTAAGATTTATTTATTTATCATAATACAGTGTTCTGTCTGAATGTATGCCTGCAGGCCAGAAGAGGGCACCAGATCTTATTACAGATGGCTGTGAGCCACCATGTAGGTGCTGGGAATTGAACTCAGGACCTCTGGAAGAGCAGCTAGAGCTCTTAACCTCTGAGCTATCTCTCCAGCCCTAGTTACCCTTTCATAATGAAAGAGAGATAATGATATTTCTGAATAAATAAAATTTAAAAAGTCTTCCTTATAAGAAAATCTAAATGAAGTTCTAGAAATGAAAGAAGCAAAATAACAGCATTAAAACACATGGAAGTGTAAACTCAGTGATAGAGACAGATGTGTAGCAGAATACAGAATTATTCTATAATAATATTATGTAAATTACATTCATTTAAATTATAAAAGGTAAAATCAAAAGTATCAAAATAACTATAGCTATAATATTTATTAATGTGTATATATGCAACATAGACAGGCTCAAATATAACATTAGGTTACATGTAGTTGTATGAAACTAAAACCAAGTTCAAAATTGACTTTTACAGAGTATAAAATTTTATGTAAGTCTCATGGTAACCCCAAGGGCATCTAACAGGTGTACGATGATAATGAGAATAAAAACACACAAAAACATTTTTTTTTAAGTTTGAACATGTTGAGGGTAAACCTTCTACACTAGTGAGTTTCCTTATACGATGGGTTTTATATCCCTGAGTCTTTGGCCAAAAGTGGTTCCATGGAACCCTCCCACAAAGACCACAGGCTATTGCCAAGACTATTGGTTAGCCTCTACAACCTGATGGTAAGGCTCTTTTTGCTGAAGACAACATTTACTTATGTCATTAACACAGAAAAGTCAATCTGGTGCCTAATGTGAAGCATTACTCCCACTCCTCCTGACTGGTGTTCATGGTTCTGTGGGGGAGGGTACCCTGCATATCAGAGAAGAAAGGTAATGATCGATATCAACCAGCTACAAGCCCCGCTATCTACAACAACAGCCTGCCTGTAAGCTACACTGGTGCAGCAGTGGAACATGTGTTATGGGAGTAACCAACCATGTTTTTTTATTTGATTGAAGGCTTATTCCATTAGATGGAACACACACCAGACACTGCTAAAGTGACCAAGAACTTGAGCCTAGAGAAGTTATGTACCTAAAGAAAAACCTAATACTCCTATTCTGCTAAAAGAACACAATGAGAAGATGACTCCTAATGATACACTGCTATACCCATAGATCCGTGTCTCACTCAACCCACATCAGAAGCTTCTCGCAATAGATGGGAAGTAACACAGATCTATAACTGGAAAATGTGCAAAAAGTGAGACACTTTGGGGCACTCAGTCATAAAAGGGGATATCTTGATCAAACCTCCTCCCTCAAGGTTCATTGGTCTATGTGGAAGAGGAAATGGAAAGACTGTAAGAGCCAGGAGTGATACATGACTCCAAGGAAACAGTGGTTTTCCAGACACAACAGAAATGATGCACATATGAACTCACAGAGACTATGGCAGGGCACAATGCATGCGTAGGTTCAACTCAGTTGGGTCCCAGCACTAAGAGGGGGAAGTGGACAAAGCTAATCAAGAAGCCATCTACAGTGGATGCTTATGATAAAGAAAAAATCATTTTTCCCAATGGAGTCTCACTGCTATATTAACTACATTTCAGGGTAGGCCCCATACCCAGGAGTAGTTGACCAACACAAAACGAATTCAACAGATTTTGTTGGAGTTTTTGTTTCATTTTACATTATTTTAGAATTTTTTATTATTGTTTTTTGTTTATTTAGTTTTTGGCTTGTTTTTATTTCTTCCTTTTTGTTTTTTTTAGACAGATGATACATGGATAGATAGATAGATAGATAGACAGACAGACAGACAGACAGATAGATAGATAGATAGATAGATAGATAGATAGATAGATAGATAGAACATAAAGTTGGGTAGGTAAGGGAAGGGGATAGAATTTGGAAGTAGTTGGGGAGGAAGAAAAATGATCAAAATATATTGCATCAAAATATTTTAATTAAAAAATAAAAAGTTTACACATGATGACTGATTTCTTTTCTTACTCATTTTCTACCCAGGCCCATTGTTTGTTGGGTGGTGTTGTCAACATTCAAAATAGTCTTTTCCCTGATCATTACTACCCCATGTGTAAATTCAATGTACAGGGCCAAAGGTGAGGGAAATTTCAACATATAAGACTACTTTGGGAGATGACATCTAGTCTCTAGTTTTTAAATATGAAAAGTCATAATTACAGGGCTTTTAAAAATTATTCTTTAAAGAAATGCATTCAGTTTAAATTAGTCCCTAATTTAACAATATGGAAATATTGATCCTATGAACTCAAATGCTTCTAGAATACTATAGGCCAAAAAATAATCATGTTTAATTATTTTGTGCTTCAATAAACTATAGAAAGCTATAAATGCCATTTAGCTTTAAGAGAAAGAAGCGTTGCCACAAGGCATTTACCCCTAACTTGTGAACTATGGGCTTTGGGTGGGCAATAACTTACTGTTGGGCTTTGGATACAAATCTGAATCTAAATACATTGAGCTAGCATTCCAAAATTTGGTTTGATACTTTTTCATCAAAAAATTTAAAGTTGCAAGAATTTCTGCCTAAAATAATTCCCTGGAATAGAGTTTGGAAAGCAGATTTAGCTGCTAGGAAAAAATGTTCCACATTGCCAACTGAAACAGAAATGGTTATTTAAAAACAAAAAGCTGATACTTGCAAATGCCCTTTCTGAATTGTACAACTTAATACAGCCAAGCAAACCTCCAGATTCTGAATGGATTGTGAAATGAAGTTTGGGTTCATTAATGCAGAATGAGTACTTTTCTTAGAGATAGACAGTTCAGAAATCTTTTCATTAGAAAATCTATTTCAGCCATTCTTGAGTTTTATGAAAATTTCCAGCTTCTCTTTAAAATATGTCCTTAGATCTTGAGACATTTGAATAACACTTTTTAAAAAGGGAGATTACGCTCCTGAATGCAGTGTGAATATCCGGATCAATCTTCTGCTAGAATTCAAAGGGAATGCCTTGCCACTTTTGGCAAAGGTAGAGCAAGTACTTCCAGCATTCAGCCCCAGAACAGAAGTCCCAGATTTGGGGAGCTGTGATGCTGTGAACTAGTAAGAAAAATATTTGTGCTTTCTGTCCTTGGTACCCAATACAGAGCTCCTAATTCCTTGCAATTCCCTTAGTGATAGGGAAACTATTATCTTTCACTGTTCATGGGTCTGCGGTCAGAACCAGTTACCAGTAGGAGCATTGACTGGTAAAAAGCTTGGAACTACCCTACCATTCTCCAGACAGTAGGATGGTGATGGATTTGTACTTCATCATGCTAGAGTGATTAACACTGCCATGAAAATCTTTCAACGGGGAATTGTAGAATTCTCATGTTGCTGGGCATATGACAATCTTTGGAGAGTAGCATGGTCACCCATAGAAGCCATAGCCTCTTCCCATAGTCCTGCCCTATGCTTCTCTTCATCTAGATATTCATCTGCATCTTCTATAATAAATATGAATATAAGTATGAGTGCTCGTAGCAAAACCATAGAACTCAAGGAGGAATTTGTGGGAACCCTAACTTGTGCCTCTGGGTTAGAACTTGTGTTTGTTCCTTGCAGTTTGTGAAATCTTGTGAGATTGAGTCATAAAATGATGGGGTCTACCTCTAATTCCTGGTAAGTAATATCAGTAAATTAAAGTATAGCACACTCCCTGGTCAAGATATGTTATTGTTTAAATGGTTTTTTTTTAGGTTGTAATCTGATTATGTGAGCAATTCCTCCTTCCCTTCCTCCCTCTGACTTCTTCCATACACCCCCTTGCTCTCTCTCACATTTATGGCCTCTTTTTCTTAATCACTTTACATATATAATACTAAATATTATATATTAATAAATCAATATATATTACTCAATATGTATTAATAAATACAGTTTCATAACCTGTTCAGTTTATATGGTGTTACCAGTACACATATAATCTCAGAGACGACCACTTGGCATTGGATAGCCAATCAGCGTGTTCTCTCCTGGAGAATATTACTTCACCTGCTCTCAGCATTACCCCGTGCCCTTTGGTTCTTCATTTAGGATTGAGGTAGGGCCAGAGGATGTGTTTGTCTCATGCAGGAAGAGCAGCAAAGAAAATGTTCCCCTACCTCTCCACTTGCCCTTACATTGAGGAAAGCCAGCCAGCAAGCACTGACGATGAAAATACACACAGGATTCTGAACCAAGAGAAAGCTTGCTTGCTGCTGTTGGGGTGCAGACAAGAAAGTTCTTCCTACACCACACATCAAAGAATCCCAGGACCCATTTCAGCTGTCACGCCATTGTGGAGCAGACCCTGCACTCCTGGGGCAGAAGTTTTCTTTTCTTTTTCTCATTTCTTCTTTTTCTTCTCTTTTCTTTTCCATCTCACTAGTGGAAGGACAGTAATATCAAGAATGTCCCTTCCAAGGCTTAAAGTCACCGAGACCAGTAAGACAGAAACTGGTCTAGGAAACTTACCAAGCCTGCCTGTCCCCTGCCCAAGCCCTGGTGCAAACAACTGCTTGAAGGACAAAATGGCAGACCTTTGTGTGGCTCAGCTGGCAAAGGTGGAACAGGGACACTGGAAAACCTGTGTTAGCACTGGGTGGCTGCTGTCCACCACCAGAGGAATTTTCAGCCTGCGGGTCACCCATGGTGACCAAACCAACAAAAATGCCATGCCCAGCTCAACTACAGACTGGATTAACACTAAAAACTAAAACCTTGTCGTTGACAAACACTCCTTGGAAATAAAAGGACAAGCCACAGACTGGGAGAAAATACTTTTCTCATCACATATCTGATAAAGGACTTGTTTTCAAAATATATGAAGGACAATTACATTATAAGAAGCCAAAGACAATCCAATGCAGGGAAAATGGTCTCAGCCATGTACACTTCATCAACAAACATTCCTAATGACTAATAAATACAATATCAATAGCAGAATTAAAAATCCAACTGTAATGGAAAGCTATGCATTTATAAAGAAGGTTAAATTAACAAGTGTTGGTAAGGATGTGATATTGCGGAAATGCCTATGTTGCTCATAAAAATGCAAAACAAGTTAACTGGTTTTGGAAAAGCTTGTCATTTTCTTAAAAAAGATTACATATGCAATCATCAAGGCAACCATTCCACCTCCATGCACTTCATCATGAAGATTCAAAACAAATATTTGCACCAATTGTATGTAAATATTCAAAGCAACTGTTTCCTGATAGTCCAAGTGTGAATCAAACCAAATGTTTATGAAGTAAATTGTGGCTGGTTTTTATAATGGAATATTGTTCAACAATTGTAAGGGAGGAAATGTTAGCACAGGAAATGACATCAATTAATGTAGAAAATTAAGGCAAAGAAAGAAGCGAGCATTCTACAAAAGGCAAAGTATAGCGAGAGGGAGATCTGAGGTACTCAGTTTGGCCCAGAACAGGGACATCAAAGGACCTTTGAGGATGATGGACATAGTAGGTTTTTTGTTGTTGTTTTGTTTTGTTTTGTTTTGACCTTATCATAGTAGTTTTCATAATGGGTGCCTTTAAATTTAAAGAGGGTGAATATTATTAAATGCATATAGCTCTTTATCTAGTGTGTAAGATTAAACCCAAAGACTTGTGCATGAACCCTGAGACAAGTAAGGCTCTAGTCTCTTTACTATATGTTAAAAATAATGGGAGGATTTGATTGAACATTTAAATAACATAAATGCAAGAACTGAATAGTGAATACTTCTTGGACTGCTATAGTTGAAGATCCCAAGATCATTATATAGCCACCCAATGTTGCTATATTATAAACCCATCACTAGCGGAAATACTATTCCATTAGAATCATTATCACCACAGTGTTGAGGATCAGTATGTGCATCATATAAATAATAAAATCCTGAGGCTGATCACCAAGAGGGCTCATGGATGTTGGTACCAGATAGGATAAGTCAGGATCCAGAGGCCACTGGTTGTTTTAGTAAAACTGGAGGTCTGGGGCTTCCAAGACTGCAGTGAAGATGAGGGAAATGTGGTCATGAAAGCTACTTTCAAAAAAAGCCAGAAGTGAAGGATTCACACAGAAGCTCCAATCAGTAATCATAGCTGACTGAAATACCAAAAAAGTGAGGGTTCAAAACTTGAAGTTGCTGGCAGTGTTCATGCCTAGTGTCTCCAGCCTCAACACTACTGCCCACCACTATTGACAGAGAATTGTGGCTTTTCCCTAGGTTCACATGCACATTTCTGGTTAGTGGGATCTAACTGAAATCCTATTGGCAGGCTGAATTCCTATTTGTCACCTTCAACTATATAGAGGTATGCCTATTGACAAGAAATGTTGACATGGTTATGAGAATTTCAACAGTATATGGATCCCTGACATTTTGCTCAATGATAGTTCATTATTGTCTGTGATTTAGATCTTAACTTTGAAAGTGAAATATTTGGTCTTCCGAGTTACCAAAAAGTTGACCAGAACTGGGAGTTTAGAGCAAAATATCTGGAATTTTAATACTATTTAATCGGGATATCAAATATAAGCTTGTCCAAATCATAGTAATAGAAATATGACTTCCAATCTGGGCCAGGCTCTGGGCTAAACAGATTCTATGTATCAACTCATTCTGTCTATACATTTATCCAAGGATTCAGGTCTCATCTTCTCCATTCACTAATGGAGATGGCCAGTAACAAGTTTTGACAAAATTCCCCAAGGTATTAACTGAGAAATGAATCAAACTCAGTAATAGATATGTATTATTTTAAAATGATTTCCCACATGATTGTCCAGCATCCATCCTTTGTTCTGAATATAGAACAAAATTGTGTATCATCTTATAACCAGAGTAGGGAGAATAGAATAGTTCTGACGTGGTAGCGTGTGTCCTGCTCTATAATAGCTACTAACAAAGGCTAGCATGCACCTCTATGACATACCAGTCATTCTTTTCTGTACCTTAAATGTATTGATTCCATCATCATTAGTATCTTTTAAAGACATAAAGCTGGAATTAGGCAATGGATTTGCTCTCTCAAAGTGACATATACTCAAATTTGGTGATTTTGATTTAAGAAACCAGGCAGTTGGACTCTAAATATGTTTTAATAACTGGCTCTAATATCATTTATCTAAGATCAATTTTGAGTTTTTGAAGCCTGTCTAATCATTATGAAGCCATGCTTGTAATTTCTCCTTGAATTTATTTCTAATCAATGGCTATAAGACAAGAAAAATCCCACCTTAAGATAACTTGTTACTAGCAAATGTAAACTTGGAGTTTTCTGGCAGAACTATAAACATTGGGGGTCTAGGGGATATGGCAGAGTAACTGATTTGTCAAATATTTCTTGCTTAATTGCTGAAAATATTATAGTAACAGCTGATGCAATCCTCAAGGCATGTGGAGGAAATACTGCTTTGGGATGTCCCTCTTTATGCTGGGAATATGTGTTGCTCTCATTGATTGATAATAAAACTGTTTAGCCAATGTTGAAGCAGAATAAGTTTAGGTGGTACAATCAAACTGAAGACGAAGATGAAGAAGGGCGGAGTTGAAGCAGATGCCAGACAGCCACCGAGGAAGCAAAATGTGTAAAAAATGAGGTAATAAGCACGAACCATGTGGCAAAGCATAGATAAGAAACATGGGTTAATTTAAATGTAAGAGCTAGCTAGTAAAAGCCTGAGTCTTTGGCCAAGCATTTGTAATAAATATAAGCCTTTGAGTGCTAATTTGGGAAGAGACCAGTGGGTATAATTGGGCATACTGGACAGAAAGCTGTACCTCTGTTTATAAAATACTTCGTGCAAATATTTAAAAGATGTGAATGGTATGTAGGGATCTGCTTTGGAGAAAGTAAGGGATTCACCTTGCACTCAAACTGGTAACACATGATACTGGAGATGACAGATTAATGCTTACAGCAATGAGTATGAAGACTATACAGAGACTACTCTGAAAATATGAGACTTATATATCAAATCAAACTTTTCCATAAATATAAATCATTTATACTGGTTTGAAAGATGGGATTTGAAGAATGGAATCTCAAAACCCACATTCCCACATATGCTAGCTACATGAAAACCATATGTGATATATTGACAGAGGAGTGGGGACCGAAAGTGAAAGAGGAGCAAATATGTACCAAGCAAACACTAATTTAAGGAAGTATCTACTGGCCAGATAAGCAGATTTCACAGCAAAGTCGCCCATCAGAGACATGAGATGTATATCTTGTGCAAATAAATAGATCAAGCTGGTAGGAAGACAAAGAAGATACTGTCTTGAAAAGTTCTAAAATTTATCAGAACAGCTCATATTAACTAAATATATAAAATATCAATGAAGAATGCTATTTCAGCACATTCTCTTTTTAAAGATGTATTTACTTTAAGTGTGTGTGTGTGTGTGTGTGTGTGTGTGTGTGTGTGTGTGTGTGTGTGTTGGTACATTGACTCAGCGCCTGCAGAGTCCAGAAGAGGATACTGAATCTCCTGTACCTAGAATTATAGGCGATTAGAAGCTGCCTTTTTGTAGGAGCTGAGAATTGAACTTGGGTTCTCTACAAGAGCAGACTGTGATATTAACTATAAAAACATTACTGCAGCCCCCATTTTAGTAATTTCACTATGAGCAAAACAGAGGAAAATAACTCTAAATATATTATCTCCTAATCTGATGTTGATATTTGTTGGTTTGGTTGGCTTTTTGTTTGTTTTGTTTTTAATTTTTGTTTTTGAGACAGGTCTCACTGGGCAGCCCTTGAAATACTGGAACTTACCATGTACACCAGAGCAGTCTCAAAAATCACATGTATCTACCCAGCTCTGCTTCTGAGTACTGTGGATCTACAAAACAAACAAAAACAACAAAAAACAAAAAGTAAACATTACAACCACAGTGAAGTCAGCCTGAAAGTCAGCATTGCCCTACTTTTCTGATCTAACTCCTTTTGTAAAATTCCTTGAGTCTTAACTATGAAGTAGGTGATATAAGTTACTCCAGGTTAAACATACAAAACAAAAGATTTGAAGATAGGTTCCATATATGAGGGAGAACACAAGGCATTTGTCTTTCTGGTCTGAATGACCTCACTCAATGTAATCTTCACATTTTATGATTTCATTTTTCATGCAGTTGAATAAAAAACATCTTGTGCACATATTACATTTACCCTATCTATTCATCGGTTGATGGATATAGTGGTGGATTCCATTTCCTAGCTGTTGTGAACTAAGCTGCAATGAACATGGATGCACAAGTGTCTCTGTAATAGGAGATAATGTCTTTTGAGTATATGCCCAGGAGTGATGTAGTTGAATCATATAGTAGTCATATTACCAGTTTTTTAAGAAATTTCCAGAATGATTTCCTATAACCATTAGAGTTTGTACTCCTATAAATAGTATGCAAGAGCTCCTCTTTTTGTGGAGATCCTGTTTGTTGTTATCACTTTTACTTCCTACACTAAGGTATTCCTATTCAGAAAGTCCATAGCCATGCCTGGAAATAAAAGTGTATGCCCTATTTTATGCTGAGAGCATCCTTACAGTCTTCACAGATGTATAATAACAAATGATTGTAAACAGTGATTCTCAAACTTCAATGTATGACTGCAGCCTGCAAGGCTTAGTGAAATTCAGATGACTAAACTCTGATGTTACAGGCTACGAGTAGTCAGTAGATACATTAGGCAGACTCAGAGGAACTGAAGCAGAAGTATGTATATATCAGTGGTTTTCAACCTTCCTAATGCTGTGACCCTTTAACACATTTCCTCATATGTGTTGACCCCAACCATAAACTTAATTTCAGTGCTACTTTAATAACTGTAATTTTGCTACTGTTACAAATCATATGTGACTTGGGGTCATGATCCACAGGTTGAGAACCACTTGTGTAAATGTTTAAAGGGAGATTCATTAGATTGACTTAGTGGGGAGAGTGCTGGGTAGTTCAGCAATGGTGAGGGGCATCATGGAGAGAGGAAGAATCCTATAGCTGCTTAGTCTCTATGCTATATGCTTCAGGCAGCAATTCCAGCACCAAGGCCTTGAAGACAACTGAAACTTCACTGATATTGACTCAATGGTGAAAGACAGAAGAGGTTGTATTTTGTATTGCTATGTCCATAGAGGATGATGGCAGCACCATCAATCAGAGGCAGTGGATGCACTCACCACCCAGGAAGAGGCACAGACAAGCAGGCAGCATTGTGTCTTCCTCATATTTCTTTACAGATGGGTTGCACTTTGGAAGGTTCACCCACTCTGAGGGTACTATTTCTTCCCCCTTCCCGGTTAATCTTTTCTGGAAACACCCTCAAAGGTGTAACCTTTGTGGTATTAAATTCATTCAAATTGACAATGAAGACTAACCTCCACTGTAAGTCTGAATGGATCATGAAAAGTCTAATCTGCAATCCAAGGGAAAACCACTGCCCTGCTACATCATGAAGTCATCATTTGCCAGAGGGCTTTCTTTTTAAACTTACTCATCACCAGATAAGAGTGTCCTTATTTAATTTTTTTAAATGCCTCTCACATTAAAAAAAAAAAAAGAAAAAAAAAGATGTAAAGTAGAAAGAAAAATGCTGCTGCTTAACAATCGACTGTTTCATGCCAGCAAGTATACATTCTGAGGCCTTATCAGCTTACCAGAGAGGGACTGGATATAGTAGGCAATTTTGAACATATAAGAAGAAAGAAAGCTAAAGGGAGAGGCAAGAACAAACAGCGTAGTTTTTAAAAACAATAGGTAGTTGTTATCCTTGAAACAATAAGATGACAAAAGATTGAGTTAAATGAAAAACTAAACAATAATCCCCAATCTGGAAAAGAGATCAACTCACTCTTTATCAAGAACCTGGAAATACATAATGAAGCTTCACATTAAATAAAGATCTATATTAACAAACATGTCTATAACCCAAGTCCTAGAGACAGAGTATTCTGTTTTCTGTTAATAATCTAATTGCATTGAGCCATTAGGTAAGATGTCAGTGTTATTATAACATATATCTCCATCTACCTCTAAATCATCATGAAAATCACTCTGTGGGTGGGAAACAATGAATGAAATTAACATATCCAAGTTTGATATAATGAATGCTAAGAATCTACTCAAGGTTCTTACATTTAAACATCATTTTCATTATGGAGGCATTGTAATAAAATTTGGTTTCTGAGAATGTTAAAAAAAGAGATATAGAAAATAAAGTTATAAATAGAAACAGATTATAAAAATAGCAACTATAGACAAAAGTGGGGGAAATGTTTTTAGAAGTACATACACTTTAAAGATCATTCAAATGTTGGGTTTGTCATCACACATACATATAAGAAATTGTCAAAAACAATAACTAGAGAGGACCTTCTCTAGAGCAGTAGCTGCAAACAGTGGGTCTGCTCCTCACTTTGGCTTCTTTAGTTGGTCTGTGCTTGTTTGAACTGCTATATAATTGATGTCTTGCATAACTTCCAAATGTTTTCTCATTTATAGCCTATACATCTTTTGACAAGTGGTTTTTGTGTATCTTGCACACATTATTTTTGTAACAAATCCAACAAAAATTTTAGAGAGTAGTGACAATTTTGTGTTCTAGAGAGAAGAAATGTATGACTCTGAATTTTAATTTTTGATCTTTGGTAACCCTATCTGACCTTACATAAGCCAACTTGAGATAAAAATTATCTACTCATATGTAGAATCAAGTGGAAATTTTATAAACTCGGATACAGTTTTGTACACTGAAGTGTGAACTGATGAATATGTAGTCTTTGATGGTAAATTTATCTTCCAGTTTTCTTGTATATGGTGCTATGGTGATGACATTCCAGGATTATAATATAATTTTATAGTGCCTGTTTTGATTCTGCAATTAACCCCATGAAGGTGTAAGGTGGTTTTCTTAACTAGCTCTCTAGTAGAATATTTTCCATGTTTATGTAGCTCTCTTACTAGACTATCAGCTCTTCAATGTCAGGGACAATACCCAAGTTATCATTCCAGCTTCCATGCAGTTCCTGAAACAAAATCAGTGTTGCAGGTGCACATATCTATTGGAACTGGTTGGAGTAAGTCACAACACCAATTCAGCAGCTACAGCAGCTATAGTTCTTGCATAGCCTTGCTGTCCTTTAAACCAGCACCATACCTTTTGTCCCTATATCACATCATGGAGACCAAGAGATGGAAACTGAAGTTTAATGCACCTTTTTAGCCTTTATTTTTTTACCCACGGCCACTAACCCATGGATACACTTTCCATCTTAAGCAAGAATAACAAAATGGTGAGACTGATGGGCGGTGCTGATAGGTAAAACTCATGGTTTACTCTCCTACCATCAGAGTGATTAAACACTGCAGTTGTAGCAAAGACTTGAGAAAGAACCTCTGCTATCCCTGCCTCTGACTCCCACATGCTGAATGTTCTTGAATAATTCCCTTGACCTCTGACTGGCTTGCCCCTTAGGTGCTGTAAAAAGAGCTTCGGAGCACTCAACATGAGTCTCCAGGGAGTCCTTATCTGAAAGGCAGTCAGAAGGTTATATTCACATTCTTTTGAAAGTAAATGTCTTGGGTATCAGCAAAAAGAAAAGCATTCTACCAGGTGTAAACTTAAGAGCAAATGAAACTAAATCAAACTGGATGAAAAAATCATAACATTTATTCAGTTTTTCAGCATTACTTGTGAGCTTTTTGGTTTAAAGGTAGATCAGTTCAAAACAAGAAGGCTTTCTTTCCCAGTCATGTAAGGCCAACCTGTGTGGCCACCCTACAAGGTAACAAAATATGTTTTTGTATAATAGCACATATCCTACGGTTATGTTTATATAGCCATATCTGGTAAACTTGCTCAAAATGATTTCCCTTAAAAGTGACAAGTTGTTGAAATTTACTCTACCATGATTATGAACTTTTAGCTACAAAGACAGTTGAGTATATTAAATCTCCATTGACAATATACAGGGAATGAACAGGGCAAAACAGTGGTTTTATACTGGAAGTTAGAAATTTCTTACATAAGTGTTATACATTACATACCTATAGGAATTTAAGAACTTATTGTATCAAAGTTTGAAGGGAAATAAAATAGATAATTATGGATAGGTGGTGGGGTGGCTGGAATGGAAGACTCAAGTCAGTAGGGGGAGTAGAGAAGAGGTCGGGGAAGGAATATGGGGTGAGACAGTAAAAATTAAAGAGGCATTTGAGAGATAGTATGGAAAACTAATGCTTTGGAATAATCTTTCTGAATACTTTGTGAATATATGTCACTATGATTGGTTTAATAAACAATATGTCAGGCCAATAGCTGAACAGGATAAAGTTAGGCAAGAGAGACTAGAAGAATGATAGGAGGAAGAAAGGTGGAGTCTGGAGTCTCAAGAAGACAAAGAGAAGCAAGATGGGCATGTCATGTTAATAAAGGCACTGCCACATGACAGAGCATAAATAACAGAGACAGGTGATATAAGAGTTAGCTAGTAACAAGCCCGAGCTATTGGCTGAGGATTTATAATTAACATTAAGCCTCTGTGTGGTTACTTGAGAGCAGCATGCAGGACAGAAACTTCTGACTACATATGGCACCCAAATATTTGTCAATGATCCAGCCTCACAGACTATTCCAGTCAGAACTTTGCCACAATCCTGAGTTTTCTCAGGAACCCCCAAAGATTAACAGTGCCCCCAATCAACAGGAAATAGTCTAGAGAACTATGTCCACATTCCCAAAAAAAATGAGTTATGGATATTTATTATCATTTAGGGGGATTGGGTATAATTCGATATTGATAACAGTCAGGAAAAAAGCTGAACAAAGAAGATTAGATTCAGGGATCTCTTTCTATAAAGAGCAGAATACAGAAATGATATGATAAAAGAGTGTGTTATTGAATCTACTTTAATCTAAAAAACAACTATTAACCTTAAATATTTTACATTGGTGTGGATTTTAGTTTGATACAAATTTAAAGTTAATTTTGTTATACTGTATGCATATTTCTACTCTTGTTTAAGATATTATGTTTATGCAGCTCATTTAAAAACATAATGTATAATTAAGAAATACAGAATATTGGGGAAAATTATAAAGGCCACTCCACGTAGTTAAAAGGAAGATTTATTTAGTGGATGACTTACAAATGAAGGAATGGATAGGTTGCGGGGGCCTGGGGAAGGTGTATCGCAATCCAGCGGTGTTCTCTGGAGCTCTGCACAGTCAATCTCCACCGTCCAGGGTCCAGGCGCAGAGAGCACGCCCAGCGAGAGCGCTCACCCATCCAGCTCTCGGGTTTCCAGCACCTCCCCTCGCCCCGCCTCGTAGGCATGACAGTTGCCAGAGTCTCAATGGGGGTTGGAACTTCCAGATCCAAGCTGGAATGGCTACCCACTACATCCAAGCTGGAATGGCTACCCACTACAACAGAATAATAGTCATCTATAATAGTCAAACTTATAGTCATGTTAGGTATGTTTTCAAGGTCATACACAGATATACCTAGATAGATAGATGGTCTTCAAACACTTCAAAGACCTATAGAATATGACATTTGGTATGTTTAATAATCTAAGACTTTTCATGACATTGAGACATGTCTACTCCTGGCAGTACCAATCTACTTCAGAGAAAATGACAGGCATTTAAGAAATTCCATATGGAGTGTGTTTGTTTTTTTATGGCAAAACTAGTTATTATGGGCAAAGAAACTACCCTTGCCTCACTTACTGACAATATATTGTCCAAACTGAACCAGCAGGTTGCCAAATTGTGACTATCAAACTTTGCCAAGACAAGGTAGGACAGTCCTTCAAAATCCCCTGCTTCACAGGAAAGTCTAGCAGATATGCTAGGACTTTAAGCCAGAGTTAGATGCCCCAATGTTACATAGGAAATTTTGGTCACTTTCCAGGCAGCCTGATGTCCCTATTATTAAATAATATTTCATCCTTCTGGGGTCTTTGTTGGAGTTAAAGACTAAATAATTAAACTTATAGTTTTCTTCAATTATGATAGAAAGCAAATTAGGTATAAAACTTTATACTCACCAAGATAAGATAGATAATAGAGTATTTTCTCTAATTTTGCCAAATACAAATAGACTGGATATTGTAACTGTTATTCTTACTCAATAAATGTTTTTATTGTATTTAATTTTACTATGTTAAAGTTAAAACCTTCCTTTCTAACTAGACAAAAAGGGGGAAATATTATGGAATAATCCTTCTATGCACGGTGTGAATATATGTCACTATGATTGGTTTAATAAAAAACTGGCCAATAGCTGAATAGGATAAAGTTAGGCAGGAGAGCCAGATTAAGAGAATGATGGGAAGAAGAAGGGTGGAGTCTGGAGTTGCAAGTAGAGGAAAGAGAAACAAGATGGGCACACTGTGCTAAAAAAAGATACTGCCATGTGGCAAAGCATAAATAAGAGATATGGGTAATTTAAATGTAAGAGTTAGCTAGTAACAAATCTGTGCTATGGATACTTGGGAGCAACACCCAGGACAGAAACTTCTGACTACAAGCTAATAAGTAGAAACTTCCTAAAATATATACATATATCAAGGCAATCTAAATGAAATTGCTAAATAATGGGGGAGACAGAGTCCCAATATCTTGGCCATACCTTGTCACCAAAGGAAGCTTCTATCAACAGAATTGGATTACATCTAATTGAGTTGTTGGACAAGGGGACCCTATGGGAATCTCCAAAGAACTGAGGCTGCTGCCAAGATCATAGGTTGCTCTCCACAATCTGACAGCAAGGCCCCATTGCTGAAGACAACTATACAACCTACTGAAGATGAAGAAGTCCATTTGATTGCCTACATAGAGCCTCTACCCCTATGTTCTAGCATCTCTGGTACAGGATGGTACTCTGCATGCTGCCAAAAATAGAAACGTAAAGACCATGCCAGCCACAAACCTTTGATCTACAATGGTGTCCTGCCTGCAAGATACACTATGGCAATGATGGCACAAAGCTTGTGGAAATAACCAACAAATAACTGATTTGACTTAAGGCCAATTCCACAAGCTGGAACCCATATCTGACATTGTTTGGAGGACCAAAAACCAGAGACTAGATAGCCCAGGGATCTAAGATAAAACCAATACTACTGACTGATCTAAAAAAACATAACAATAAAATGACTCATAAAGTTATTCTGCTATACTCATAAATTAGTACCTTGCTTGCCATCATCACAGGCTTCCTCCTGCAGCAGATGGGAACAAATACAGAGACCCTCAGCCAGACATTACACAGAGAATGAGAAACCTTGGAACAGTCAGCCCTGAAAAGGATGCTTTCATTAGATCTCTCTCCACTCTGAGCCCAGAGAACCCCACTGAAAATTAAGTAGAAAGAGTGTAAGAGTCTACGAACTCACAGAGACTGAGGCAGCATGCACAGGATGGCACAGACCTGCATCAGGTCCTCTGCACATATGTATTATTAACTCCCAGTGCAGTTTTTATGAGATTTCTTAGTATGTGAGTGAGATCTCCAAAGCTTGTGTCTTCACTTGGACTTTTTTCCTTTTGTTTGTTTGTTCTGTTCAATGTTGATGTGATCATTTTTGTTTTATCTTATTATATTTTATTTTGTTATTTTTTAAATAAATGAATAAAAACCTTGTCTAGTCACTAGAGTAAAGGTTAACAGCTGAACTGTCACTTACTTGTTGCATTTAGCTATGTTCATTGCCTTTAGCTATGTGGAGATCAGTGGGGATCAGCACTTTGATATATACTGTATGGTAAGCTAATTGGAGTGAGAATAGATTTAAAAATGAGAAAGAAGAAACAAAGCCAACGGGGAATCCAGGAAGTTAGCTTGAAAGAATGGGGAGTGAAAACAGGAGGCAGAGATGGATGGGGCAAAGCAGAGTTGCACTGAAACAAGAAAGACTTTTATGAATATTATCTCAATGTATCTCCTCTGCTGCCTCTCTCCTTAGCAACCATGCCCTATCTATACACTCTTGCTTGGGCTAGCTTTAGAAAACCCTAAGTGATGAAGGCTCATAGTAATGAAGTCCCCCTGCTGATCCTTCATTGTTTAAGATATAAGAATAATACATGTAATCTATCAATTTACTCTTTCATGAACTAACATCCTTTGTATTTTTTAAAGAAATCCCTCTCTTTCTGGTGAATACTTAAGCCCAATCTTATTTCAAGATTAAGTTCAAAAGCCCATTTCCCGATACTCAATTCTTTTCTCACCCTTATGTTATTTACAGTCTCATTATAATACTGTAACTTAACTTTATGAACACCCCCAGCTGTGTGTGTGTGTGTGTGTGTGTGTGTATGTGTGTGTGTGTGTGTGTGTGTGTATGCATATGCTGATGAAACTTCATGGAAAGCAATGATGTCTAGATATCTAGCATGTTAAAGTTGCTTAAACGAGACTCCAGGCTGAGCTATATTATGCCATTTATCATACCAAGCAGTCAGAACTCACTAGCACTTACACAGATGTGTCAAATCTCAAGTGCTGAAAACTGATGTTAGCTTAGGAAACCTCTAAGACTGTAAACCCACTTCCTATAATCAAAGATTCCCATTTGACATTTATTATCTTGAAAATTACCAAAAATATAAAAGATGAGAAATTCATTTTTCATGAAAGTTGTGTGGTTAAACATGTTGGGCACCATTATGAGGTCATAGGTTGTTATGATGTGTTCTGGAAATACATACTGTTGGCATGTATTACAAACCATAGAACATAGGACTTGTTTTGATGTAATCATCTAGTTTAGTCTACATGTAGGTAAGCAACCAAGATTGTACGTGAAAGACTGTGTCCAGAGAGGTGCACATACATACGCATATCCTTATAATGTCAGAAATAATTAGAAAATGACAGGGAAATCTAATGATTATGTAGTTTTAAATTAGACAATATACATAAATGTTCCCTCCTGTTTTATCACTGAAGAAAACAAAATTTGACCTATCCAACATTTACTAAGAATTTCTATATAACAAAATATTCATAGCATTTTGTCACATTTAACACAAAATACAAAGTTCACTGTCTTCAGATCTACTGATGAACACAGTAAATAAAATAAAATACTACAGTGTGCCATGTTCTTTATTGAGGAATTCCATGCTTTATTTCATTTGAATTCACAACAACATTGGGGAGTGAATATGATGGCTCATAGCAGAAAAGTAATTTGACTAAAGTAATAGATGCAAGGTATATCAGAGCTAAGACTCAAACATCTATTTCCCTGATGTTACAAACAGGTTTTTCCAGTGTAATTTTGGAGCCTTTATTACATTTTTTTCTTCTGCAAAATTTACTTTCAGATATTAATTGAATCCACAACTACTAAAGAACTAGTTGCTTTAACTAGAGATTCTTGAAGCATGGGGAGCCATTTATATTTTAATCATGTTTTTAAAGGTGTAAAATTGACATTTCCTCAGCCCAGTGTGACTTAGGAAGGAAAGAAGGCAATTATTTTTTAGAGAAATAGAGTTGCAACCAATGGGAGTTTTTATATCAGCTTTTGGCGTGAGTTCAGCACTCACTGGAAAGCTACTGTACTCAGTTTCTGCTTTAGAGACACATTCATAAGTCTGTCCCACTCAGGGAGCTTGAACTTGTGTGCAAAATAAATAATAGGGGATTCACTTCCCTGGATTCATTCCTGATTGTCACAGCTAACAAATTATTGATCCTGAGATTTATCAAAGGTACAGTTAACAGAATAAAAGTCATCATTCAACGTTAGTGATGTAAACAGCAAGATTTACACTAGTCTCAAGAGGCTGCCTTGCCAGTCTAAGGTCTGAGCCAATCATAATAAGCAAAAGTGACCTCATGCCAAGATGCTGGAGTACGAAGCTGAGGCTCTTACAAGGTTTCCATTCTATAATGTCATGTTAGGCTGCTTTGCTTGTTTTCCTCATGTGAACAAATTATTTATTTTCACATATGAGGTATATTAAATTTAATGGTTGGACTGGATAAGCACTTGGCTTGGATTGTATGACGTTTATGTTCTGAATATAGGCAAATTAAAGACCTGTGTGTTGTTTTGAAATGTTCTGATTCAGTTTCTGACTTAAAACCATGTTCCATTGACAACAATATAGGTTAAGATTTGACGCAACCTTTTCCACACCTCACAGTCATTCCAAATTCACCCACTCAAGTACAGATGTATCTGCCTGTCTACTTACCTACAATCTGTGTAAACCCACATACACACCTCCCACACAATTTAACAATAAACTAATTAGATGATATATTTTTAATTTCCTCATTTAGAATGTGATACTATTGATCAGTACATTTATTTCTACAATGAAAAATAGACCATTCAGAATTAATTAACAAATAAATAAACTTACAGGTTCTTACTGAATATAAAGTTCAAGTAAAGAAGACTGCACACCCCTCCTAGGCATGCACAAAGGACTCTACACCCTACCCAGAGACACAGGCACATCCATATTTGTTACTTCTTTTTCACAGTAACAAAGAAATGGAATCTGCCTAGATGTCCATTAACAGATAAGAAAACAATGAGACTGTGTTGTGTTATACAATTGAATTTTATTCAACCATAAATAAAAATAAAGCTGTGTAATGTCCATGAAACTGAAAATGTTGTATTGAACAAAGTAACCCAGATCCAGAAAAATGTTTTTTCTCAAATGAGATACTGCCACCCTCAAACTGAGAAAGATGAAAGTATTCGAGTTGGAGCAAATATGAGCAAAAATAAGGAAACTAGGAATTGAAGAAAAAGCTTTTAAAGGAATGGAGTGAGAAATACTGGGGCAAAGGGTCCAGTGAAGGCAGGAAAATCAGATGCGTGAGAACTGAGAGAGAAGTCAACCAACAGTAAGTATTTATGAGAAATCAGATGTGTGAGAACTGAGAGAGAAATCAACCAACAGTAAGTATTTATGAAAAATTCAATGGGAGCTAGTATACTCTAAGCTAATTTTAAAAGTATAAATGAATAAGCTAATAAAAATGGGTGATTCTGGGTAGTGTTTAAGGTAAAATATATAGAATAAACTTAGATCCACTGTAGTATACATCATTCTAATTTCTTTTTTTTTTTTTTTTTTTTTTTTTTTTTCGAGACAGGGTTTCTCTGTGTAGCTTTGCACCTTTCCTGGAGCTCACTTGGTAGCCCAGGCTGGCCTCGAACTCACAAAGATCCGCCTGCCTCTGCCTCCCAAGTGCTGGGATTAAAGGCATGCGCCGCCACGCCCGGCCCACATCATTCTAATTTCAAGAAATTGTGTTTTCCACATACAGAGAGCAAATGCTGAAAATTTAAATTTCCCAATACTTCAGTCTTTGAAGGTTTCAAAATGAAATACTGTTTTCTTTACACTTATTTTTTGTGTACATTTCCTTTCCAAAATTGTTGAGATGGGTTGAAATTCTTATATCATCTATTCCAGAATGGAAGAGATCTATGTGCTAAGTGATCTAAATTCAAACTTCAAAGTCTAGCTCCAAATCAAATATTTAATGATTAGTGTTAGTTTAGCTCCTAAACAGAGCCTCCTAAATTGTATATTGCTTGATTGCACTCATGTTACTGGAAAAATATTTACAGGGGGATTCGTTTCAATTCAGTTCAACAAATATTTATTGAACAGACACTACATGCCAACCATGATGCTAGTCACTGGAATGTGAAGAGCAAAGATGAATCCATCATCTCTGACACCAAAATAAGGCCAGTGGTAGGAACTCAGATTTTTTTATACTCTTCTACTATATTAAAAAAAAAAAAAACTATTTCAGAATGTTCCCATCTTAAGATGTATGAAGGGAAAGAATATTAAAGCAGAATATTTCAAGTGAAATGATTAGTTACACATTTTATTTAAATATTTATTTTTTCCAAACAGCCAATGGTAGAGGATAAACATAAAATGTAGAGTAAAAGATAATATCCTGTTACTGCCTCCCAAGTGGATATAAAATTTCAAATGCTTATTTTAAAAATGATAGAAAATACAAATGCTATGTCTAAAATTTTTCTAACTATTCTATGAATAAAGAAAATATGTCTTATGGATTAAAAGTAAGTAGCATAAGAAATAAATTTTCAGTCTGAGCATTTTAAGGCAACAGGATTATACATAACACTAAAAACTGGTTTTAAAATCTGGTGAAAATTTTAGGTTATATATGTAGCAAATTCTCCAAAATATTTTGGCTCATTGTCTCGAACAGTTATGTCTACCATCTTCTATGGATTATGTATCCTATTTCAGAAATTAACAACTTAGTATTTTGGCTATATTGAGAATATGTCTCACCCTATCCAGAATGGCTATCATAAAGAAAATAAAGTTATGAAAAATACTAATAGGGATGAAATGAAAAAGGAATCCATATACACTGTTGTTGAGAATGTGAGCTCACCAGACTGGAAATTAGTTACTTTTTTATCACAGTGGCAAAATACCTTACAGAAGCAATTTTAAAGGGAGAAAGATTTATTCTGCCTCATGGTCCAGTGGATACAGCTTGCCATGTCAGGGAAAGCATGGCAGTGAGAGCAGTTTGAAGCTTTGGTGGTGGATGCATGAGACACCTGATTGTGTCTTAGAAACTGTCAGGAAGCAGAGAGCTTGGTTCAGTAGTGGGATGGAGCTACAAACCTTAATGCCTGTCTCTTCTCTCCACAGCAGTCTACTTCCTTCAGCTTTCCAAACAGTACCACCAGTTAGTGGTCAGATGTTTAAACATGTGTCTGTGAGAAATCTTTCACTACAAACCTCCATATTCTAACCTTTGACCATAGAGTTTCACAGCCATATCCTAACACAAAATGTATACAGTCCAACTTCAAAAGTCTTTAACATAGTCTTCAAAACTCTAAGGTATTTTCTGAGACTCAAGAGCATCTCTTGTGAGCACCTTTAAAATAAACAAAAGGCTATACATTTCCAATATATAATGACATCCATGACACACTCTCAATCTAAAGGCTATAAATTTTGAAAAAGGATGAGAGGCATAAGGCCGAATTTGAAGGGAGGAAAAGGAAGAAGGAAATGATGTAATTATATTTATCCCCCAAAAATAAAAGATGCATTTTTAAGTGGGACACAGCTAGAGAAACACAAACCCTGCACCATGTGAGCAATTGGAAATAGCTGTAGCATCACCTGGGTTCCTTTCTGGGTAATTCTACCCCTGCATCTCTGTTGCTTGAGCTGGCTCTACTCTATTCCATTCCAACAGATTTCATGGACAACCTGTATTCTCTTCACCTACAGAGTTCTTGGATCTCCAGTGCAACTTAAGCTTTATCTTCACAGCTGAAAACACAAACTGCTAAGGATCTCCAACCACCAAATACAGTCCCACATCATATTGTCCAAGTACAACAGCCCTCTGGAATCTTGGTGCAAGTCTCCATAATCCCATAAATTTTGCCCTTTATATTCCTGAAAAATGACTACAGGTTCTACCACTGGATCAAGATGTAGCCTGGCCCTCTTGAAACACAGTTGTAGGTGTCTCTGATTTTTGGCCATAATACACTATGGATTGTCTCTAGCCACATTCCACTCTGAAATCTCATGAGCAATTGTACATATTTCTATAGGCATTCTGGCCTTCTTTACTCCAGAACGGTCCATTAAACCCCACTTATACCATTGTAGAATTTCTAACTCTCAGCTTTTTTTCACATCTGCCCACAAACCAATCATAAAGGTCCATAAAAAAACATTGTCAGGTATATCATCAAAACACCACCACTTCTTGGTGCCAGTTTTTGGTATTAGTTAGTTTAGGAAATCACTGTGATGGAATACTTACCAGAAGCAATTTCAGGAAGGATGGAATTATTGACTCATTGTTTGGGGACTCTACCTATCATGCTGGGGAAGGCATGTCAACAAAAGTGCCTTAAACCTGTCATTCCAGGAGCATCAAGAGACTGATTACATCATGGGGACAGTCAGGAAGCAGAGAATTCGGGTAATAAGTAGAGCTAGGCTAACACTCTCAATGCCCATGACCCAGTAACCTACTTCTTCCAGTTGGGACCCATCTCCTAAAGATTTCAAAGCCTTTCAAACATAAACTCGAGATCAAGTGTTCAAATACATGAGCCTGACTGGGGCAATTCATATTCAAACCATAACTGAAAGATCCTTAAAAGCCCAAAACATCATATGACCCATCTGTACCACTCTTGGGTGTATATCCAAGAGAACCTAAGCAGTATATGACAGAGATACTTGCAAATACATGTTTTAGTAGAACTGTTCATCATACACAGCCAGCCCACGTCCATCAACAAATAAATGAATTAAAAAATGTGAAATATTTAAATATACACAATAGAGTTTTATTCAAATGGAAAGAAAATAAATTGTGTCATTTGCAGACACAAGTGAATGGAATTGAAGATCATAGTGTTATATGAAATAAGGTATATGCAGGAAGTCACTCTATTTTCTCTTATAGGAAAGAATCCATATACATAATATATATTACACACAGAAAAGTAGAGGTAGATTAAGTGGGAGGAGGTAGGAGTCTAAAGTTAGGAAAATGGTAGAATAGGAGAGGATCATGGGAGAAACAGAAAGATCTAGTCAAATATCACATGCTTTCTTTCATGTGGAATTAAGATCTAAACATCTACATATATTTATGTACACACACACACACACACACACACACACACACACACACACACACACGAATACAAAAGGAGTATTATCATGGAGAGGTGGGGAACCAGTAAGAGGGATAAAGAATGTAATTAGGAAGCAAACATGAGCAAAGTTCAGTGAGACACGTGTATAAATCACCATAAGGAACCCCATTCTTTTCAAGCTAACTAGAATCATTTTAAAAGCATCAAATCATCTTCCTTGCTGTGTGTCTACGAAACCTGACATATACTGAAACCTTTTTCTATAGGAATCCTATTACTTTATTACTGAGCATGCTGCTACCTTTGAGACCCTGAATAGCATCACCTGCCTCCCTTAGAAGGCTTTCAGCACCATGTTATGTTCTCTTGCTTTGGCGTTCTCTTATACATTCCCTCTATCCAGTAGAGTCAGCTTCCTGTCCAAACCACTTTGGTATTTCCTGACTGTAGGCAATATTTCCATCTTCTGACCATTGCAGTGGTTGAAGTGACAAGGTGACTAGGAGCAAACTGGAAGGAAAGAGCCTAATTGCAACTCTGTTTCCATTATTAAGTTGAAAAACAATGGCAGTTTAACCTGGAGCAGTTTTGAACTCAGAGTTGTTGAGTGTGTTCTCCTATTTTCAGAACAACCTTGGGCTCCACAGGCTTGTCTTCTGATTTTGTCTGTCTTTGTATCTTTTAGTATGTGAGGTTTTAAGTCTGAATGTAATCAAACTATCAAACTTGAGTTTGATTTCTGACATTTTGTTCACCTCAGAATTTTCCCTTGACCTTTGTTTTATCATCTTTGTTTCTGCTCTACTATAAACGTCATAGAAACATTTTGATTGTCAATTACCTATGATGACTGTGGTGAAATATACAACATTACATCGACTTAGCCTAGAATTTTAAATAAAATTTTTGAAAACTTCACATATGTTTGTGTGTGTGTGTGCACACGCGCGTGAGCAAGCGCACAGCACATGTGCAGAATTCTCTATTTCAATTTTAAAGTATAGCATCTCCATAATAGATTATTCTAATGGCATTTTTATATCTATCTGTGATGCTGTGTCATGCTGCTTCACTGAGAATAATAACCCTTTTCATTAGGAGAACTTTAGAATCATTAAATAAATAGAGAAGAAATGTTCCATCTGAAGTGTGAATGGTCCTTTCATTAAAAAAAAAAAAAAGGCCATATGGTTTACCTGGAACTCTCAACCACAACAACATGCCCTCATCTCCCAGAAGCCATGGGAGTATAAAGTTGGCAAAGGAATAGTCAATCAAGTTATTCTACCTCAGAAATACCCTTGGATCCAAGCTTTTCCACATGGTGATCCCTTGAGAACTTTTCAGTTAGATATAGCAGGGAAGGGGCTGTTTCTCTTTAAGAAAATATGCCACAAGGCATGAGCCTAATGTTGCTCATTAACATTTTGCAATGCTATAAGATAATTTGAAGAAATCAGAAATTTACAAAGGGTTTCATAGACAAGTAAATAGATATGAATAAAAAGAAAAATTAAAGCATTATTTGATTCTCTAGATTCAGTGTCAAAATAAGCATAGAGTTTAGAGCAAAATGTCTTGGTTTCAATTTAATTTTAATAGAATCCAATAAATATCTCTGTGCCAAGACCTGTTATATGTTTGTGTGAGGAAGACTGCAATTAAATTGGTCCTAACAGCCTGGTGCCTGTATACTCCCCAAACAGGCACTTTTCCTTTCCAAGCTGGAAGCCAAGTCACAAACTCCAGTGGAGGCTCAGGAGCCACCCCCTCTGAGAAGACTGCCTGCATGCTCTCTATCTGGGACACTAAGCAGTCCTGTAGTCAATTTCTCCGACCCCTCAGTAGTCTCCTGGATTTGGAAGAGGCTCATGTGGTCCCAGTCCATGTGCACTTTCCACTGCTCATAATCCACAGAAGCAGGTCTAAACATAGAATTCCATCACTGTGCTGAAAGCACATTTTCATTATAAATGACACTAACCCCTCATCTTTCTATCCATGCCATACTTATCCTCTCCATGGAAAATATCCCCATTTGTAGTACTAATGTTACCACCGCCTAGTACTTACTCATGAGTCCTAAAACAGCAGTAGCTAATCAAAACCCCAGGAGATATAGGCCACTCAGAATGACTTTATAAAATACATGGCCGGGCGGTGGTGGCGCACGCCTTTAATTCCAGCACTCGGGAGGCAGAGGCAGGTGGATCTCTGTGAGTTCGAGGCCAGCCTGGGCTACCAAGTGAGTTCCAGGAAAGGCGCAAAGCTACACAGAGAAACCCTGTCTCGAAAAAACCAAAAAAAAAAAAATAAATAAATAAAATAAAATAAAATACATGAGACAGTAGCAAATGTCAGATGACAAGCACATTGCTGTCACACATTCCATAGGAAGACATCAGGGGGAAGGTCCCACCTGACCCCTTTTCATCCACTGCCCTATGACCAGTGGAAAGTCAGATGGTGGTCCACAAGCTTTTTCACTGTGATGGAAGACATTCTCTCAGTTTCTTATGTTCCTGAAATCTCATCCAAGAGATTTTGGGTGTTTCAACTCTTTCTTTTGCTAGTAGTCCACAGAGCTTCCATTCTCCCCTCTGAAGGAAGGAAGCATTGTGAAAATAATCCCATGGCACTAAGACTGGCTATCCCAAGGGCAGTCTCTGATCAGGGAAAGTAGTTGGCACCAAAATTCTGAAAATTTTGTTAAGTATATTAGAAGTGCTCCTCAATCTGAGGAAACCTGACTCCACATATTTTCATTAAAGAATTTCTCCACTCTCAGAATGTTCTTAGCAATTCAAAGATTTTCTTTAGTGGCCTACAACAAAGATGTGAGCCTGTTTATTATAATCCTAGGATCTCACCATGTCTGTCCTAATCTTGTGCTGCCCATGGCCTTGGAGCTTGCCTTCTGATTGGCCTATGCATGACTTAAGGTCAGGTACAAACACCTTTTGTTTTTGCTAAGAATTCATCCCTTTGTCCTTTCAGCTTCCTTTTGTTTATATCAAACAGGAGAATACCACTATTGGCACACTCTAGTCAAATACAAATTTCTAGGTTAATTGTCCTCAAAGGACAACATTGAAGTTTAAAAGAAAAAAATCTCATTTAACATTTCCTTAAGTAACTTGAAAGAAACTGAACTGAATGGGATTTTTTATAGTATTTTTATTTTATAATTAACTTAATTTCACATATCAGCCACGGATTACCCCATCCTCCCTCCTCCCACCCCCCTGAATAGGATTTTAAAATATGCTCCACACTGGTTAGAGGCAATGGCTATACTAGTGTTCATATTTCATTGCTTGAAAAATAAATACCTAAAACAAACTTACAGGACTAGAAGTGAATAGGAAAGCAGGCCTGGAAAATTCTGGTGCTGCCAGACAGTCTCCAGAGAGGGTTCGTCACTGAGCCTCATTCCTTTCTTGTGTGAAAAAAGCCACAAAACTGAGAATTACCTCACACTCACAGAAAAAAAATCTGTTCCCCAACCACTTACAAGGTTCAGCCAACTGACATATTTAAATTTAAAATTAGTCTTTACATATAATATATTAAGAATCAATATTCTGTGCAGTCAATGTGTGTCTGTATCTCAGGAAATCAATAGTATATGAGGTTGATAAACAAACACAGAGCAAGAGAATGACTCTTAGTACCATCAAAGAGAGCACGTGGATTTTTTTGCATCAAGTATTACACACAAATTAAAGCAGCAATCAGTCATTTTTGAGGTGCATGAATAATGGGCAGCCAATCAGTTGTTATGAATATG
Organism: Peromyscus leucopus; assembly: GCF_004664715.2. Taxonomy (NCBI): domain Eukaryota; kingdom Metazoa; phylum Chordata; class Mammalia; order Rodentia; family Cricetidae; genus Peromyscus; species Peromyscus leucopus. The sequence continues at coordinate 684,249 of NC_051064.1, read as the reverse complement.
CCATTGTGGGAGGGAGGAGAGAATTTAATTAGGTGTTGTAGGCAAATCAAGCCACCCAAGAGACTGTTTTTTGGACAAGGTGGTATTTTTACTGGCATGGCATAGTTATATGATGTTATTTTCCTAGATGAATATATTTTTATGAACAAAAGTTTGACCAAAGCAGTTTGAGAAGGTTTAAAAGAGACATAACTGGGGGTGTATGATGCACAAATGGCTGTTATGTTATTGTCAATGGACTAAAAAATTGTTCTTAGAGTAGCACTAAAAATCCACGGGTGGATGGATAACCACTTGAAAATGAAAATTTAGATTCCTCCAAGGAAGTCTCTATGGAGAAACAAATGACTGTTAAGAGTAACCCGAATGCCCATCAATAGATGGCCAATAAAAGCAAACTCAATGACATCATTGGCAGTTTCTTGTCTCCTGATTTTTTTAATTTAATTTTTATTTTATTTATATCTTTTCTCTCCTTTTACCCTACAGATCCTTTGTGTGTACATTATGGCTTCCAGTTTAGTGTTTTTATGGGATTTCCAAGTATGGGAATGAATGGGTCTTTTCCTCTCTATTTGTTTCTTGTGCCTTTTCTTGGGTTCTTTTCCTTCTATTTGTTTGTTTTCACTATTCTGATGTGTTAGTTTTTGTTTTATATTATTATATTATAATAGTATATTATATATTAGAAATCTGTTTGCTTTCTAATGAGAAACAGAAAGGGAGTGGATCTGGATGTAAGGGAAGATGAGAAGGATCAGGGAGGAATAGAGAGAGGGGAAACCATAATCAGGATATATTATGTGAGGAAAAATCTATTTTCAATGAAAGAAAAAGAATATGGATCAGAAAAAAGGAATATACAAATCTTTTCAGGAAAATGGACACTTGATTTCATAAGCAATTTCATCACTGTGGCTGATTAGCTCGATATCCTAAAGGGGAAAGCATTTCAAATGGCCAATGATAAAAAAAAAAATACATAAAAGCAGGTGAAACTGAGTAAGCACCTGAGTGCACAAACGACAGGAAAGGTATATTCAAATTGAATATGGTGAATGTAAGATGGGATGTTATATTTAACTGTCTGGGAACATCCTTTCTTACTATCTTTGTCTGGTTACTTTATATTTGTCTTTCAAGAGTCATCTCAGACATTTACTTCATTGGGAAGCATGCCTCAGTGGATCAAACCGGCCCAGCCCACACAACATGGATGGTATTCCTGTGCAGCCTGTACCCATCTCTAGTATGGAGAGCTTATACAGTGCCATCACTGCTTCCCCAATTCACCAATGAGCTTTTGAGGGCCGTATCATTTCATCTTTGTTTCCTCAGTACTTGGTATTGCTAGTCAATGAGTAGGAATTCGATAAAAGACAGGTAGATTGATGCTGAATGGCATCAGTCAGAAAGGAGAGGATTGCAAAAGGATGACAAAAGAAGTATCAGATTCATCAGAAAGCTGTTGATACAGCAAACGTTAACAGTGGGCAACTGGCCCCTTTCTGTTCAAAACTACAGCCAGAATTTTCTCTCATATCAACTGACTTTCTTATGGTTATTCTAAACTGTAGCCCCATGTGTCCAGCTGTGTTTAGAAGTTTGTCAAAGAATTAGATGTATAACCACAGCCAACCAGAGCCATTTTGAAATGTGTAATATTAAAAATAGAGGGGGAGCTTGTTGTTTTGATGTCATGATAAAATACTCAAGGCTAGGTTAGAAAGAAGAGTTTTTTATATTATTATTATTATGATTTATATTACTGTTTTGGAAACTCAAGATGATGGTGTTCCTGAATTTCTCAGCTCGGGAGATGATTCTTGGAATATGACAGATGACACCACGATGGCTGGAGTGCATATGACAGCAATCCCATGTCTAGACATGGAGCTAGAAAGACTTGTTCATTCATAACAAATCACCTGTGTGGTTCCCTAAGAACTACATCCATAGGCAGGATTACAAGTGATCTACCTACTTGTCAGGAAGCCCAGCTTCTTAAAAGCCTTTGCTGCCTCTCACACCATCATGCTGGGACAAGTGACCAACACATGAAACTCAAGTGGATACATAGAAATCAAATCCAAACTACAGCATGAACTTCTGTTCCTTAACAGAATGGGAGCCTGCCAGCTCTAGCCAGGTCCTTTGTATGCAAGAGAGCTTTTGTGAATCAGGAGAAAACATAAATTTGAATTAAGATAAGAAGTAAAATAGGCACATGTTATACACTCAGAAATAATGGAACACTCACCATCAGATCATGACACACTATATTGGATGTGCCACACATATTCTGCTTTCTTTCAAATGGAGAAAAATACATTCCATCATAGAAAACCAAAAAAGTCCCAACATGTGGAGTAGATCTGTACAAAAATGTACAACTAAATATGGTCTATCCTTGGAGTCCACAATCTAGTCCTTGTTACTGACAATATTAAGACTCAAAATGTAAAGATGAAGAAATTGAAGTCAAGACAAAAATACTTTGCTTAAACTGAAATCAAGGCCCCACTGCTAAAGACAAACCCCGCACAACTCACTGAACATGGAGAGGGTGAACTGGTGCCTCCATAGAGCCTTCACCCCTAGACTCTAGTGTATTTGGTACTCTGAAGACTACCAAAAAAGGCATGTGAACACTGACCCAGCTGCAGTCTGTCCTTCCTGCAAAACCCACTAGGGCAATGGTGTCACATTTGTGGGGGTAACCAACTAATATCCGATTTCACTTAAGGCCCTCTCCACAAGATGGAACCCATAACTGATACTGCTTAGGTGACCAAGAACCAGGGGCTGCATAGCTCAGAGATCTAAAGTAGAACCAAATACTTGGATTATTTGTTTTGATGATGTCTAGTTTCATGAGTTCTTTATAGATTTTAGAAATCAGCCTTCTGTCAAATGCAGGGTTGAGGAAGAGCTTTTCCCACTTTATAGGCTGCCATTTTTTCCTTTTGATGGTGTCCTTTGCCTTACAGAAGCTTTTCAGTTTCATGAGGTCCCATTTTTTAATTGTTGATCTTAGAAAACTATTGGTGTTATTTTCAGAAAGTTGTCTCCTGCACCAATGCACTCAAGGCTGTTCTCCACTTTCTCTTCTATCAGGTTCACTGTATCTAGTTTTACATTTAGGTCTTTGATGCACCTGGATTTGAGTTTTTTGCAGGGTGATAGATATGAATCTATTTGCATTCTTCTACATGCTGACATCTAGATAGATTAGCACCATTTGTTGAAGATGCTTTCTTTTTTTCATATTTTATATTTCTGGCTTCTTTATCAAGAAGCAGGTATCCATAGATACATGGACTTACATCCGGGTCTTCAATTTGGTTTAGTTCATATAATCTGAAGGTAACTTTCTAAAATGTTTTCAGTGCACTTGATTTTTTTTTAAATTGATATATTTTATTTGTATGGGTACTTGGTCTTCATGAATGTCTGCACACCAGAAGAGGGCCCTGGATCCTATTATAGGTGGTTATGAGCCACCATATGGGTACTGGAATTGAATGCAGGTCCTCTGCAAGAGCAGCCAGTCTTCTTAACCCCTGGGCCAACTCTCCAGCCCCTGAATTTGTTTTTTTTTGTTTTTGTTTTTTTTCTCTTTTTTTTTTTTTTTTTTTCTTCTTTTTTCGAGACAGCGTTTCTCTGTGTAGCTTTGCGCCTTTCCTGGAGCTCACTTGGTAGCCCAGGCTGGCCTCGAACTCACAGAGATCCGCCTGCCTCTGCCTCCCAAGTGCTGGGATTAAAGGCGTGCGCCTCCACGCCCGACTGTTTTTTGTTTTTTTAACCACAACTTTTCACATGAAGTCAGGAGTGGAATTTTTAACTTACAATGTCATGTCAATGCTTAAAATGTTTCAAATTTTAAAAAAACTTAGAATTTGGATATTTGGGTTAGGGATATCCAACCTGTATGTAACTATACTTAAGAAATGTGAATTACTTTGATGGCTTCAATAGCACCAATTAAAGATAAAAGAAAAAGCAGATTTATGCTTTTATCATGTTAAGTTAAACATTTGTGATCAACAAGCTGACAGTTTGGAGCGGTTTCAGTTGTAGGCACCTTTGATGGTACACAAGATTATGCATAAGTGAAGAGCCAGGAAGCTAAGGAAACCTTTGTTGTTGTTGAAGGTCCTAATAAAACTCCTGAAAGCTATTAAAAACAAAACAAAAATAATTACTACTGCTCTAAAAAAACTGACAATAAAATGTTCCCATACTCATAAATCAGTACCTTTCTCGACCATTATCAGAGATGCTTCCTCCTGCAGCAGATGGGAACAAATACAGAGCACACAACCGGATATTCCACAGAGAGTGAGACCTTGGATTTAGGGCTGTCTCCAACAAATCCCTTCCTCAGATCTCAGGAAGCCTCACAGACGAGGAGAAGCCCTGCAGAAAGAGTGTAAGAGCCAGAGGGGGTGGAGGACACCAGGAGACCAAGGCCCTCCAAGTCCACTGACTAAAGCATACATGAACTCAGAGACTGAAGCAGCATGCACAGGGCCAACAGTGATCGGCATCAGGTTCTCTACATGTGTATTATAGCTTCCAATTTAACAGTTTTGTCGGACGCCTGAGTGTGTGAACGAATGTGTCTCTGATTCCTGTGACTCCTCTTAGGGCTCCTTTCCTTCTGTTGGTTTACCTTGTGCAACTTTGATGTGATGGTTTTTGCTATATTTTAATGAGTTTTATTTTGTCATATTTTGTTGTTATCTCTTAGAGGCCTGTTTTTTTTTTTTTTCCAGTGAGAGACAGAATGGGAGTGGATGTGGATTGGAGGGGAGGTAGGGAGGAAATGTGAGGAGTGGAGGAAAGGGGAAACTGTTACATTGATATAGTATATGAGAAAAATCTATTTTTAATTCAAAAGGAACAAAACTTATAAAGAGAGTGTACAATTTGCCTTAATGTCCTCAAGTGATACTTTTCTTTGTTACCGTGTGGACCAACAACTCTAGTGCAAATGTACAAAAGTACAAAACAGCAGAACAGGGTGATCCAGGCTGAACCTACCCTAAGAACAATGAGGATGCCTGACACGTTGTCTGTCTTTAATTTCATGTAGAACACAGGATGGCTTTGGCTGCTTAAAGAAGAACAGTGCCGGCTTTAGAGGACTTTGTTCATGAACTCATTTCTGGAACTCCTAGGACATGATTCTGGTGAGTTAGTAGGCATGACAAAATAAAGGAATAATGGACAATACAAAGTTTGCCTGGAGAGTCTCATGTGTATACCTGCTACACAGAGTTGTGTGAAATTTGAGCACACGCAGGTCAAATTCACCTTCCTTGAATGACACATTTTAGAAACTGCAAAGACACCAGTATACTAATATTTACTTAAAAATATTTCCACCCGTAGATTTTTTAAAAATGGCTAGAGTTGTCTGGAAGAGAAAATATTTTAGCTAAAGAAGACGTATTTGGGAAGATGCTACTGTTGCTATTCTAGATTCAGGAGAGCTTGGATGGAATTCCAAAAACAAAGAAAAATAGCTTTATGATAGGGAAGAACAAATCCCTTGTTTGTGTAGCAATGATGTTAATTATCCCTCAGGATACCTTATACGATTTAACAGGTAAACACGTACAAATATGTGATAAATATTAAAACAGTACAAATGTTAGCTTAATCTGGAATATTATACATTCAATATGGTTTTGGTTCTAATTTTTTTTAAAGATGGATTTTATTTTTACTTGTGCGTACACAAGTACTTCAACTCTGTATGTGCACTACTTGTATGCAGGTGCTGCAGAGCCCAGAAGAAGGCATTCAATTCCCTGGAACTGAAGTTGCAGGCACTTGTAAACCGGCACACCCAGGCACTCTGGAGCAATATATGCTCTTAACTGCTGCACTGTCTCCAGCCCTGACACGGTTGTGGAATTGTTCATTGTTTCAATAGAAGCAATTTTTCATTGCGATAACTTTTGAGTAAAGTTTATTTCACCTAACGTATGGAAATCCTATTTTAAAGCGTTCTCTACAACATGAGTTGAATAAAAGTCCATTTTAAGAAATGTCTTTCATTAGATATTCAGCCCATTTGCCTCTTTTTCTTGAGACAGTTCCTCACTATGTAACCCTGGCTGGTCTGAAAGTCACTATGTACTTTAGGCTGGCCTCAAACTTGTGATTTTCCTGCCTTACCCTTTCAAATGCTGAAGTTACAGGCAGGTGTTACCTTTGCCAGCTCTGTTTCCGTATACAGTGAAAGGTATCTAGTGAGTGATTGGCTAACCTATGTTTGTATTTCAGGAGGCAAATTCACAGCAGTTGTAAATCTACTCCCTGGTTTTGGCCAGATTACTAGAACTAAAATTTTCCATGTCCAAGCAAGGCTTGCTCAGGACAGGAATCAAAATAACCCATCCTACATAAGATGCTGGATGCTCTTGAGCAGGTGTGGTCTGGCACTGCATCCAACCACCTGGCAATGGTGGTGTAGCTCCTTGACTTGATTTTTTTTTCAGTTTCACAGTTCTCCAAACCCTATGTCCCTCTCACTCTTCTCCTACATTTCACAGTGTGTTTTACTCATTAATTTGCTCTGCTTTCTGGGGAATAGGCTAGGAATTAATCTGTGATTTTAACTAATACAAGAGTTGGGTAGGGTCACAGCAGCCCACATCTTCTACAATTTCATTCTTTTACTCTTCTTCTTTCCCTAAGATCTACTTATCGCTCCTCTCCTCTCCAAGTCTCTCTTATGATCCTGCTGTAGCCCAGAAGGCCAGTCAAGATTCTGTTAACTATAGGGTCACCAGCATTTCTGTGTCTCTGAATTGTCCCTGTCCTAAGCAAAACTGGAGCCAGTGGTACCCCACATCAGCCCTGTTTAAAGGGGAATCTGCACACCCTTGTGCATGCCATGGCCAACTTTTTGCCACTTTGATGGGAGTTAATTCTAGAGCATATGAGGTTTTTCCCATACTGGGGAAAAACACTAAATTCTCTTAATTTTGTTGACTTACTATTAAAGATCCTGCAAACCCTAAAACCAAGAGCACAAAGATTCTGAAAATATTCACACCAGATATCATGTCAAAATTAATTACTTTAATCCTCATATAATATTTGATGCCTCTATTAACTATTTATTCCATATTATAGAAAAAAACAAAAATAATTTTTATGTTTTATTTTATGCAAATAAAAAGACAGTAATGGTCTATGCTCTAAAGCCAAAATTACAGAAGAATATAAACAAAAAAGTCTTCTTTGCATTCCCCAAATATAAAAAAATTATTCATAATATCAAGTTCAGAGAATAGAAAATGCGAGATAAATACATACATATATGCACAATACATTGGCCTGAGTAATCCATAAGGTATCTACTTATGGAATTATTGGAGCCTTAGACTGTTTTAGTTTTCACCGAGTATCTAACAAGAAACCCAATAATCAGGCCTATAAAACAACCTGGGTGAAGCATGACAACAGTAAGATGGACAATCTCAGTTTATTTCTCCTGCCTTAAGGAATTGTGTTGTAAACTTGGCAATGTTCTCTGCCATCTCAATACCTTAGCATTTTGTCACACAGAAGAACTGGATTTGATGTTCACTGTAAATATACAAAGAATAAAAACAGCAGAAGTCAACGAGTTCAGGTTATATGCTGAGATGCCCAGAGAAAGCTATTACCCATATAAAACAGATGCTAAACACAAATAGAAAAAAATGAAAGAGCAATTTAGCAAACCAAACTCCCTAACATGAAAGAAAGATGAAGAACATTTTGCTTTGCTTTTTGATATCATGAAAGGCATCAATAAGAATAGGAAATAGTAAAAGAAAACCAAGTTTCCCTACACAGTGAAGGACTTTAAATGCTAGATTGAATGTCTTTCTTCAAGTTATTACCCTTATCCAGTCAATGGCTGTTCTCACAGAGAACACAAATGCACCAGGAGTTACATTTGAGGAAGACAAATGCACATTTCTTCTGATTTTTGTTCCTTTTGTAGCATGCTTTTCTTTTCTCTTTCTTTCTTTTTCAGTTGTTGAGCTTAGGTCTACAGGTGTAGGCACACTTGTGTCCGTGTCTCTTTGCTGAGTCTCTGCTAAGAACTTTGATTTTCAACCTCGGTGGCCTGGGCTTTGCTTGTTTTCCTTCCCCTTTACAGGAAGCCAGAATCTGTGCTGTAATTAGGAGCCTGGGATGTTTCTGTTACCAGTCACATGCGTTGGCCTGGATTTTCAAGATCTCTCTTCCTAACTGCTCACCTTATATTTTTATAGTTTTAATTAAAATCAAATTCCACAAATCCAGTAGTCTCAGGGCCATTTTCTGTCTGCTTACTCTAAGCTCCCAAAACATGGTTTGTGATAAAATGTGTGTTTCAAACTTTGTATTATTAACCTTAATTACAAAAGTAGTGTTTTTAGGTCATTTATTGTCATTTAATGAAGTGATCCTTCTGTGTGTGTGTGTGTCCCCACTTGTATCTAATACATTTCTCTTTAAATTCTGAACAGGAAAATATACATTTCTGTTTAATTTCTTATCTTGTTGTGTTGTTATATTATTTTTCTTCTTTTCCCATTTTGTGTGTGTGTGTGTGTGTGTGTGTGTGTGTGTGTGTAGGTGCGCACACACATGTATGCACTTGTGCATGCAAGCAAGAGTTTTGTTCATGTTGTTAATGTTTGCTTCCTGGTATTCTATGTTTTTTTCAAAAGCTCTATATGAAGGAAGTAATATTACCCAGCAATATTCTATGTTGTTTCAGCTTCAAGCATACCTCACTCTAGAGAGGACTTGTTTCAGAGATGACATCATTTTTGTGCACAGATTTGGGGGATGGGAGGGTAAGAGGAGGGCAAGCCACTCTGTACACGCTCATGTAATGGATTGAGCATATTTGGGCTGAAACTCTATATAGATACACAGTTACGATTGAAGACCAAGCTCAATGGGAAACCCAGAAGTAAGAGAGCCTTTTTGTTTTAAATATGGAAAGAGAAGAAGCCATAACTGGAAATAAAGTGGGGTTCCTGGATAGTCAGCCTCCTGTGTTTTCAGTTGGTGGAAATCAATAGCATCCTTTCATAGCAAGTGAGAGTTGGCCACAGGGGCAGCTGACAGTGGAAACATAGCACAGAGCTCATGTTTTGTGAAACTTGTTGACTGCTTCCCAAACAGAAGAAATAAACAGAGTACTGGGTTTTTAATTTTAGGATCTATTTGCACCCTATTAAATTAGAGAACCCGAATGACGTCTGCCCGGAGGAACTCCTGGCCCGCCCAGTACTCGCCTCCCAGTCAGCACAAGAGGACTCAGTTCTAAGTGGCCTGTCACTGCCTCCTCCAGAAGTGCCAGGACCCAAGGAGAGCACACAGTGAAGGCTGTCCCCTTTGTGTTGGGAACAATGCATCCAACTCAGATTGTTACTGAGTACGAATTCAGCACTAGCAGGTTGATTCCCCCAAAATAAGTCATATGCTGAAATACCATCATCAAGTTGTCAAAACTATAGCTCAATGGTAGAGCAGTATTGTAGCTTTTTAAAACACTTATAGAACATTTCCCATCCTGTTTTCTTCTCCTTGACTTTTAACATTTTGTTACTTTATTATTTGCCTTCTGCATTTGGGATGAGAACACAAAGAGTATGACCCTTGGTACAGTTACAGGAAGCAGTATATTGGTATCACAAAGGAGTTATGCCATAAATATTCCACAAAATCGAAGAACAACCCACACACATCTGTGCAAGCTCAGGCCTGTCTTCTAGGGACAGCTTTCTTTGACTTCCCTTCTTCTACCAACTGCAGACATGCTGCTGCAGATATCCACTACTGTCTGTCAAACAGGAACTGATCAATTGTGGGTGGGATTTTCTTGTTAAACGCGGTCATTTGTACAAGATTTCGTGTAACCTAGATTTTAAAGTGTCTACACCAATTGAAAACAGCACTAAACATCTGGCTTATTCTAACAAAAACCAATCTTAGAAGACAACAAATAATTTGTGGATCTTTAAGCTTATTCTTTCTATTTATGTGATGCTGGAACAGAATGAAATTGACAGGTCACTGTGATTTTCATGTACCTAGAAGGTAAAAGCAAAAGCACTAACTAAAGATGCAAACCTATAATTCCTACACTTGAAAAGATGAGGCAGGAGGATTATAAGTTTGAGATCAGCATGGACTAATAGTGAGTCCCATGTTAGCCTGGGCTATATAGAAATATCCTGTCAATAGATAAGTAGTCAAATGAATAAATAGAATATTTTAAGAGAAATTAAACAGATATCTCCAAATTGTTTTGTTCAATTAGGTGAAGTAATATAATTGTCTATAAAAAGGATTATTCAAAAGTCTCTTAAGAAAAATGGGGCCTTGCAGCCAGGTAGTGATGGCACATGCCTTAAATCCCAGCACTTGGGAGGCAGTGGCTGACAGATCTCTGGAGTTCGAGACCAGCCTGGTCTACAGAGCAAGTTCCAGAACATCCAGGGCTACACACACACACACACACACACACACACACACACACACACACATGCTCAAAAAAATCAAAATAAATAAATAAATAATAACACAAAAGAAAGAAAAATGGGCCTTTGCAAAGAAAATAATTGTTTGCTGATACTTTTACCATGTGGAGTCCACTGTCCATTTAAAAACAAATAAGTTCCTCCAGGACACAAACATGTATCTTCATAATGTAACATGTTTGGTGCAGACTGTTTATAAACACAAACCACATACTATAAACATGTAAACAGCAAATGAATAAATGAATCGCAATGAATAATGAAAATGAAGTGCTCTTATATATCAAAACATTATCAGGTAAGCGAAAAGACAATTCTTTGAAAGAAAAGAATAAAAGTTAGAAAAGTGTATGTCAGATAAGAGCCTAGAATCCACAATATATAATTTTTTCCTGACAGTTCAATGACCAAAGTATGAAGCAATCCATCTAAAATACAGGCAACAAATTTAAACAGGTACTTTTCAAAAGCACAGATAAAAACAGGCAATGAGACCATCTAGTGATGCTTAGCACCATTAGTCATTAGAGAAATATAAATCAAAACCACAGGATGACTAGAGTCAGAAAAACAAACAGTAACTCCAGAACAGAGAGGGCAAGGATGCAAGAAGTTAAAAAAAAAAAAAAACAATGCGTTGCTGATAGATAGATACAGTGAAGTATCCACTATGGAAAATATGTCATTATCTCCTCAGACATTTACACACAGATTGAAGGTATTACCTATAAATGCCTCTTTGGTGTACAAGCTTAAAATTTGAAAAAAGGCATTTAAGCAAATGTAAATGCACACATGCTAACAGAACATTAACAAAATAACTAAGAGGGAAGCCCAATGTCCATCAATAATTGAATATGCCTACAAACTATAACACACGCGCGCGCGCACGCACACACACACACACACACACACACATACACGCAAGAAGTAATGTATTACTGGTGAATGCTCTCATGTGAATGAACCTTAAGAACATTGTGCTAATTGAAAGGCTCTAAACATACGTTTCCTGTATCCCAAGATTCTCTTATCTGAGCCAACCAGAATAGATACCTTCATAGAAACAGACAGAAGATGAGAAATTACCAGAGCTGTGAGCAAAGGTGAATGTGGAGGTTCCCAGGTTTAATTCTTAAGTGATGGAAATATTTTAGGACTTGGTAGAAGTTGTGGTTTTAATACCATACCATGGACTCACTAAATGTGACTGAATTGTGAACTCTGAGATGGTTACATTTATATGAGCTTTAACTCGAAATTTAAAACTAATTTCATAAAATCTTATGTTTACAATATTAATCAGAAACAGCATCTCTATATTATGTGTGGCTTTATAAAAACATTTCTATAATAATGTTCTGCTCTACCTGAGCAATGTAGAATCTTGAGACATCTCAAGATGGTGGCACTTATTTGCATATAGAATATTTCATGTAAGGAAACATCACTAAAGAGATCTTATTATATGTCTGGTTTGGTGTGGAACCATGACAGGAATACCATCCTAAGAAAGTGACATTGAGTATCAATCAGCAGGATCAGAAGTTGAAATCCAGGTCTGCATTCAAAATCAGACCCCAGGAGTGGACATTTTCTACAAATGCTAAACATACCTTCCCACCAGAGACATGAAGAAAAACTATATGGGACTGTAAGATTGGGTATATATTCATTCCAAGCCATGTGGATGACTTAGGCAAATGTATTTATTTAATATTGTATTCCAATGGGAGGCACTTCCTTACCTATTGTCTTAGTTACTGTTCAATTGCTGTGAAGAGACACCATGACCAAGGCAACTCTTATAAAATAAAGCATTTAATTAGGGGCTGGTTTACAATTTCAGAACCTTAGTCCATTATCATTATGACAGGGGCATGGTGCCAGAAAAATGGCCGAGAGATACATGCTGATTCACAGGGAGAGAGAAAGATGTTGGGTCGAGTGGGCTTTGGAAACCTCAAAGCCCACTCCCAGTAACGTGCTTCCTCCAACATGACCACACCTCACAATCTTCTCAAAGAGTGCTACTCCCTCATGATTAAGCATTTGAATACATGAGTCTATGGGGGGAGGGGTCACTCTTATTCAAACTACCACACCCAGCAAGCAGAGCAAAACACACCACACACATTTGAAGTGTACAAATCAGTGTTAGAATTGGGCCATTCATTCTAAGGTCCTAAGAGAGAAGAAGCCATGCCATTAAGATGTAAAGCTTTACCTGGATTGGAAAAAGAGCTTTGCCCACCACACAGTGGGAGAAGAACCATAGATGTCTCATCAGGAAAGAAATCCAGGTTAAGATTTACTAAACACAGGTGACACCATGGACAGCAAAGTAGGCGTGAGACAGTCAGTCATCCCAGTAATGGGATTCACAATCTCCTAGTTCCCCAACACTAGCAGTTTCATTCAGAAGTTTCTGTAAAAGTATCACATTCTTGCCAGTCTAAAGTACCAAGGACCAAGAAATTGCTGCCTATAAAAATGGAAACTTGGACTCAATTTAAAAAGACAAAACCACAGAAGGATGACTTTAGTATTTTCCTTTGACTAGTGAAAATATCAGAAATTGCTAATATTCCATTTTTCAGGAAGCAAGAATCGCTCTGCATGGGGCTTTCTCTCCCCAAGACACCTCACGCTGGGGCACCCCACACTGTACACACAATTGTTTTAATAATTGTGTGTTTGGATTTCCTAAACTTTATAGAGTGGGTTTTTATTGTAAAACAATATTGTTATAGGTTGACAATAGAAAAGGCCAGAAAATAAAATGGGAAGAAAATGTGGTTCAATATGTTTGAAAGTGCCTTTGGCCTCTAGTAAGCCGAGAAAAGGAATTATGAGCAAATAAGAGTATTACAGATGCGGTGGAATCCAGACTCAGCTAAGATTCAACTTCAAAATTTCCTATAAAAATGATGTTTCTAAAAATCATGTTTTAATAATAAGATAAATAAGAAACAGAAATGCTCAGCAGCTGCCGATCAGAAAGAACCCAGATTTGCCAAACAGCTGTTTTTCTTTCAATTTCTCTGTATAGGCACAAAAAAAGTGATGAGAGAGAACGGTTGTCTAAGATTAACAGGGAAAAGATGTTGACAGGACCTAGCTGTTTTTAAACCAGCTAAAGTGTCTGGACATAGAGAACTTAGACTTTTTGAAACCAGAAAAAAAAAAAGAAAAGAAAAGAAAAAAAGAAATCCCTATTCCAATTAGTCATGACCCCCCACCCCCCCCACACACACCAGTAATGTTTGTATAAGTTAGCTATGATGACTTTGCCTACTGGTAGCAGAAGATGAATAATTGTGGCTTAGGAAATGAAGTCTTTAAAATCTTTGGCTAAAGGAAGTTTTTAGGTCTGATACCATCACTTAAAAATTATTAAGGACTCAGAACCTTAGCTTCTTCAGTTTTATAATTCTTGGCATATTAACTTCATTGCAATAAATTCTCAACATTTCCACTGGACAGAATGGAAATTACAATTCCAATTTGTTTTATCCACATGTGATTTTTTTCACAAGTAGAGTGTATGTATCCTGTTATCCATCCTTTAATACATGGTTCAAAATCATTATCAACCATTCTGCCCTCAAGCAGATATCTTCTTAAATATCTTTTTCATAACCAGATCACCCCTCACACCTATAACTGAGTGAAATGTACCCCACAGCTCAGTTTAGTTACCCATGCTTCCTTGCTTTGTGACCTAGAATGAGCTTGTTTTCCTTGAGCATTTTAACTCCTAAAATCTTGAGGCACTCTGTTATTTTGTTGTTTTTTTGTTTTTGTTTTTGTTTTTGTTTGAGACAGGGTTTCTCTGTGTAGCTTTGTGCCTTTCCTGGAACTCACTTTGGAGACCAGGCTGGCCTCGAACTCACAGAGATCCGCCTGCCTCTGCCTCCCGAGTGCTGGGATTAAAGGCATGAGCCAACACCGCCTGGCAAGGCACTCTGAACTTATGCAGAACTATGAAGTAAACCCAGCAGCAGCACTTGATAGAGTATCCATGAAAAAGATAAACTGCAGTTTAAATTCTTTCTTAAACTTTTATCATGGAAAACTCAAATGTATGAAAGTAAAGTGAGTGACCGATCTTTCCAATACCAGTACCAACCAACCCACTGTACCTACTTGAGATGCTGGGCCAGCATGCCTTTACCTATCCACTCACTGTTGCTGTAGAGTCCTACAAGAACATTCAGCATCATAATATTCCTTCCTTAAGATTTTGCTGTGATAAGTATATTCAAATGTCTAACAATATTCCCATCACATTAAAAATCATAAGTGAAGACCTTGTAAATGTGGCTAGTTCCTGTAAAGAATGCCCTAATAGGCACAAGATGTGTCAGTAATTTTTTTCTTATTTTAAGAACTTTGTTAGGGTTTAAAAATGAAGTTACAAAAATAGGAGAAAGCAGATCCAGTGTACTCTTGACCCAGCTTCCACTATGATTAATATTTTACATGACCACTCTAGCAACAGAGACAGAAGTACTGACAGCCCTGATTTGGGCATCCATATCCAGGCATCCAAACAAGGACATCATCACACTTCATTTAAACTTCTTTTTATACTTCTTAGTATTTTTATTGAGGTACAAAATGTCTGATTAGCAGCTTAAATTTTTTATTTCATTTAAAATAAAAAGATGGTCTTTGCTAAGGATAGTAAAATTTAGTAGATTGAACAGCCCTACAGCCAGATCATCCATTAAAATTGTAATGCTTCTTCTTTTTTGTTCAACATGTATTTATGGAATACGTTTTGCTCTTTATGTGCAGTAAATGAATCAGTAAACAAATAGGAAAATCCCATGCCCTCAAGGATGTTTATCCTCAGACAAGAAGCTATTAACATAAACAAACGTATCTGCACACAGTGAGTAATGGGCTTGGAAGTTGGTTCTATAATAAAATTTTCACAGGAGAAGAATACCTCTGATACTAGAAAGAGAAATAACTCAAGAAAACAGAAGACATCTGATGAGTCCACCGCAATCCATAGGAAAAACATAAAATATAGATATAAACATGAATTGGAAGCTATTGTCATTATCAGTGAGCTGACCTTTGCTTTGCTTGGTTGTGCTGAATTTAAAGTCAAATTAGAGGATTCCCCTCAACACAAAAACTGAAAATTTGGTTTACTAGATTATAGGGCCTATGCCCTATAATCCAAAAGCAGTGTCCCTAAAGGGGAAGTTTTAATCAGTCACTTAAGTAGCTTGTGTTGAAAAAGTCCAGTGCCCTTTCATGAGAAAAGTATCTACTCCCTGAAGCCTTGAAATTAAACTTGGCCTTGAGTATTGACTATTGTAATGCCAGTCACCTCCTGATGAAATGTGAAGAATAGGAGTAGTGAGTCTTCCCCTCCTCCCTCCAGCCAGCAGCTCCTACACTCACTCCATTGACTCTGTGGTCTGAGGTCTCAGAGAGAGGACCGCTGTGATGTGGGCCCTGGTCCTTTTGCACAAATAATAGTTTATACAGCCCTAAGTGTGCAAACAACTGATAAACATCCCTGATCAGTCTTAGAATCCTTAACGTTGTGAGTGTGAGTGTGCCTATGTGTGAATGCGTGTGCATGTAAATATCTTGACTTATGAATAAAAGTCTTTTTTGACTTATTATTTCAGACCACACAGTGTTTAATGGATAAGGTGAGAACAGAGGTTAATTGCTTGTTCCTAACTGTAAAAAAAAATACATTTCTTTAGGAAATATGATTTTAAATTTGTATATTCTCTTTATCATTTGATGACCTTTCACTTCATTTATTCTGAAGTTCTGTGATTAACTGAATTCATATTTAGGGCTTCTGGGGTATTTCCACAAATTGACACCCTTTGTCAGTCTGAAACATTTATAATAGCCTCCACTGGTTCCTTCTTCAATTATTTTTTTCTGATGTTAATGTACCCATTTTGACTTTTCACATGCCATCACTTTTCATCCTGTTACCTTCAATAACTCTGTGTAATTGGATTTGAAGTTGATTTAGTTGTGTGTGTGTGTGTGTGTGTGATCCTGTATGAGCATTGCACATGTACCTGTTGGTGAGTAGCTAGGTAACCAGTGAGCCCCAGGAACTACCTCTTTCTACACCCCCAGCACTGGAGTTACAAATGAATGCTACCCCATGCAGCCTTTTTCACACCAATTTTGGGATCCAACTCAGATCCTTGTACTTTCATAGCAAAGACTTTAATACCTAAGCAGCTAAAGGCATTATCTCTATACAGAACTTTCTGTTAGGTCAAATTCAACAACAGATACCATAATTAAGGCATTTCAGACCACTGGTTGCACCTATATTTGCTTATATTTTCCCTTCTTCTATATATAATTAGTTAAAGACTGGGAAATTAGAGGGCTTGTAGCTAGCCAATCTCTGCTACAGAGAAATTGCCAAGTATATGGTCATCTAGGTAAAAGCACCTCCCTTAGTCTATCCTAAGGCGAGGGTGACCAGCTAGCTCTTCCTCGGATTCCAATGAAAGCTCAACTGCCCACTGAACCACCAGAAGGGAGGAGAGCAGCCTGCCTCTGCCACCCTGTTCAGTCTTCTTGATTTCCAGTTGTCAAAGGGGCTCCTGTTTCCTAGGCAGAGATAAGGTAGTAGAGACAGGCAGGAAGGACATGGAGAGATATGGTCTGTTTCTGATGGGTGGGAATGACAGTCAGTCCCTGTTCAGGGCAATCTGCTAGTCCTTTAGTAAGGAAAATGGGAACCTTGATCTCAGGAAGCTGAGGCTAAGAGATTAGTCTCTCTCTTCTCTTTAGAGCACTTGGATGGGAAAAATCAGAACATTGCCTGATGGTATGGGGTGGGAATGGAGAGATGGCCAACCCATCCCCGATTTAATGAGCCATAATTCGGGGGAGATTGTATTGCCAGAGTTCTCCTATAGTAAGGGTGTATTCCCCTAAATCTGTCCTATTATCAGATCACACTTTCCCCTTTTTTCTTGTCTCTTACATCAGAGAAAATACTTTTTGGAGCTTTATAAGCATATTTGCACTTATGTAAAGCAGGGTTGGTGGACTTGTGACTACCTGGTCTAGGGAACTCACTACCATGGAGTTCTTCCAGCATTGAACCTCCTAAGCAACTTGCCTTCTTCTGCCCATCAGAGATTTCCTGTGCTTTGTGTCTGCAATGCATCCGAGAGCTCTTCCTTATAAGAAACTGGTCCATCATGGGAAAATGGGTAGTCATCCAACCTTTTAAGAATATAACCTTAGGGTTGGTGATTTAGCTCAGTGGTAGAGAGCTTGCCTAGCAGGCATAAGGCCCTAGGTTCGGTCCTCAGCTCTGGAAAAAAAAATATATAACCTTAAGGAATAGCCCAACCCTTTAACTTCAATAGTACTGAATAACAGAAGAGCCTGTCAAAGACAACTCTTTCATCTCTAAAATGAATGACCCTATTCCTGACATCAGCAACAGGGAATTGACATGCTGTACTTTTTACAGGACCACCTTGTAATAATTTCCCCATTCACCTAAGTGACACAGCCAAGGATCTTTCCAGTATGCATCTCTCCAGGTCACAAACTATGAAAACTTGTGTGACTGATACTCATATTGTACTCCCACATTCGGAGTTAATTTGATTGACTGTAAAGTGCTATGAATTTAAGTTCTTTATTTTCAATACTTTAAAAATATTACTTCTTTGATAGTTGTAGTGGTGTTACAGGAATGTGTATATGATCTGTACATTTCCTTTTTTCTAATTTTTTTCTTTCTCCCTGGAAATACTTAGATTTTTTTCTCTGTGGTATTATTAAACTTTTCTGTAGTAGGTGAGGATTCACCTTTCTCTTGTCTTAGATTCTCAAACTTGTAAGCACAGGTTTGCCCTTCATCTTTTCTCAATACAGGGCATATGTATTCAAATACCTCTTGTATTTTTTTCTTTTTGCTCTTGAATGTCTCACAGATTTGTATAATTCTGTGTCTGGTGTCAGCATCTTTTAGCAGTTCTTTTATGTTTTCTATGGCTATACAATATGCTTTCTGGGGGAATTTCTTAGTTAATTTTAAAAAACATTCCTCAGCTTCATTATACAAGAATATGCCTCACTTTAATTCATTTTAAAAGTTCAAATGAAAAAAAAAAAAAAAGATGAATCCTTGGATCCTTGCCTCTTCTGTTTTCCCGAACTTTTCCATTTCTCTTTTATTGAAGTTCAGGTTTCCACATCTATATCTGTTTCTCCTTTCCAGTTAAGCACTCCAAGCAGTGGATAAGCCTGCCAGTAAGCAAAGATTTACTCAGTGTATGAGGATGTGGAGGAGTCCTTGGCTGGAGAGTGCCAGCCTGGCTTTCCCTGGCAAGGCTACACTGAAGGTTACTGTCAACCAGAATATCATATTGACCAAAAGAGCTGGGGAAGAGCCATTAGAACTGGTGGAAATTATCTGTGGGGTTGTCTTCTTATTATTTCTCTTATGCTGTGAGAGAATATGCTTCTTCTTTTTAGGGTTGTTCTATTCCCCTATTGACATGAAGAAAACATTTAATGTTTAAATGGTTTTAAACAGGTTGATTGAATGAGGAAGAAAAGACAATACAATGTAAGCAGTAATATTTAGACCTACTAACAGTTTAATAAATCACATAAAAATTTTCTAACTCACATTTTAGAATTTAAATATGTATAAATCTCTCATGGCTATGAATAGGTTGGGAGAGTGCTTCCCTAGCATTCACAAAGCCCTGAGTTTAATCCACAGTACCTAATAAACTGGATGTGATGGCTCATGCCTCTCATACTAGCATTTGGGAGGAGGCAGGAAGAAGATCTGGAGGTCAAGATCATCCTGAGCTACATATGGGTCTGAGGCCAGTTTAGATTCAACACAAACACCAAACCTAAATGAATTCCTCATTTATTCTATCACATACCAAATGTTTTACTAGTACTTTATAATATGCGGTATTGTGTGTAGACACAAAGAAACAATGCATTCATAATGGCATGGTTTGAATATTGAATGTTTCCCAAGGCCGTGTATTAAAGGTTTTATCTCCAGGATTATACTACTGGGATGTAATAGAACATTTAAGATATGAGGCTCGGAAGACTTTGCATGATTAGAGGGATGGTTTAGAAATGGATCATAAAGTTATGGCCTCTGCCAGTTCTTTTGCTTCTTGTCCAGATGTCAGCAGTTTTGGTCTACCATAAACTCACAGTCATTGTTACCTGAAATAATTAAGGAGTCTTGTTAAATGGTTTCATGGCCCATCTGAGGTCAGACAATGTGTAGTAGGGTCTGAGTCCCTGAGGAGGCCTTGTCTGGCCATTATTAACAACTGCGACTGTCAAGCCTAGGTTGTGAGGGAGAACCTGTGTGACAAGACATGCACACTGGTGCAATATTGGAGTGACTGTTAAAGGGGTAATCAGTTGCTGTGTTTGAATATGAAACCTGCTCTACAGGATTCCTCTAATTCTGGTCAAAAGCCCACAGATAGGGAGGCAGCAGTCCTTAGGGGGAAACCTACTAGTGTGCTTTTGCAAAATAGATGTTTTCAAATGATCTTCTAGGCATTGTTATTTATATGCATAAATTAGTGCACCCCTCAGCCCCAGTCAGAGAAGTTTCTATTTTCAGTGGACAAAATGCAGAAACTCATAACTGATCAGAATGCTAAGAGTAACTACTGAGTTCTCAGCCCTAAGTTAAGTATCTATATCACTCCCTCCAAGGCTCAAGGAACATTGCAGAAGAGGGGCAGAAGCAGCGAAAGTGTCCAACCATGGAAAGGAGTGCTGAAAATGACTTCTGACATGATACGGCTGTTGCATCTGTGACCTCCCAACAGCAGTGAGAGGAGGTCGTGGGTAATAGATAAAAATGGAGATGAGTCATGATCACAGGGTATTATATGTGCATGAAAATTTGAAATAATAAGTAAACTTCATCAAAGAAACATGATTATCAAATAATATTGAATAAATTACAGACTGTTTTTGCTTCACATCATATCCTAAACACATAACTTAGAAGATAGATTAAAAAAAATGTTTTCCAATTTGCATATATTTAGAATTATGTAAAGGATTATTAATTTCATATATGGCAAATTTGGCTTTAACTTAGATGATGAACTCAGTTTGAGCTATAAACAACAAATTAAAACTTTGCTTGGAGTACAGTCATGTATCTCATAGTGATATTTTAGTCCATGTCAATATCAATCATGCATAGGGAAGATGCCCCATATGGTTAAATACAGATTTTCTTGCCCTTACTAATGTTGCCAGCACAACTGCACAGCATAACACACTGCCAGTGTGTGAGCTGATGCTGGATTCAACAAACCTCCTGTCTCTAGTCACACAGAATTATAGCCTAAGACTGTACATACATACATATATATGTAGATAAGCAAATGCAGTAAACAGTGCTTGCTAAAAATAAGACTATTTTCCTAGCTATGTGTTGACTATACTATAGTTTTTGTCCATATTTTAGAATGTACCCATATTTATTTAAAATATATATTGAAATGCAGCTTATCTCATTATACCAGTGGATGCCTGCTCTATCTAATCTATATTTCTTGATTTCATTGAGAGGCCATATTGTTATACATGAACACTGTATGATTGTGAAAATATACTGTATGATGTTCACTCTATCAGAAAATGCTTTTAGAATGTTTCTAGCATGTGACCTTGTCCTTAAGTTACATATGACTGTATATATCCCCAAACAGGGATTTCAGCTTATTTCTCTTATTTTATAATTGACATAATATTTCTTATGCTACACATATTATTAAATGAAAATATTAAAGGTTTTCTTCCAAAATCTGGAGAATTTTCCAAGCAATTAAATTACAGAAAAATATAACTAAACTTCACATACATGGTCTAATTTATTTATATTTACTGTTTCCCAAAAGTGTATGGTTAGTGTGTGGTTAGTATCTTTGTTGCAGGCATTTACGCTTGGCATTTCACTAATTGAAAACTTAGATGAGATCTTAAGAAACACAGTAACATTAAGTCTAAATACAATTAGAAAAAAGTAAAAGCATTTGAAAATTTTTCAATGCAATGTCTTTAGAAACTAGGAATCAAAACATCCAGCTAATATGTCCAAAGCTAAAAGCTTAATAAAAACCCACAGCTATAATACAATGATGAAATCCTAATGAGTTTTTCAGTGTGAACCTGTCATTTTTTTCAATGATTATTATCTTGTTTATTGCTTTTTGGAAACCAGTCAAAAATTCCTAGGTAAGACAATTGTTCAAGTTTGATTATCTGATGCCATGATATACATGGACCCAAAGTAACATAGGCAGGAAAAGGGTTTGTTTGGCTTACATGTTATATTCTACCACCAAAGTAAGCTAAGGCAGGAACTCAAGGCAAGAGCTTCAAACAGAAACCAAAAGGAATGTTGATCACTGTCTTGTTCCCGTCAGCTTACTTGTGTAGCTTTCTTCTCTACCTCAGGTGCACCTGCTTGGGCATGGTACCACCCACTGTATCAATTAACGTTCAAGAGATGCACATACAAACATGTTCTCAGGCCATTCTGGTGAGGACTTCCTCAACTGAGGTCCCCTCTTCTCAGGTGACTACTTTCTGCCAAGTGAGCAAAGATGGACCACTGACAAAATGTTCCTCTTCAACCTAAGTAGGCCTCGAAATAATATTATACTTCTCTAGTCCCTTAAAACCAACCACGGTAAGCTCCTGACTTCAAACAACAAAATTGATATCTGTTTATTAGAAGCTCATAAAAAATAACCACTGCCATTCTGATCTTGGCTCCATGGTATCTATTGTCTCATCTTGAAGACACTAAGCCTGGGGTCTAGAACCAGAAAGGGATAAAGCAGAGACCAACTGTTAAATGATTTCACTCAAATAGCTAGCAATGTGGTATTGGTACTTGGAAAGGGGCCCCTTTAGGACTTTCTCTCAATAGGCATGCTTGTATGTCTCATGATATTCAAAAAGCATATAAGAAAATAAAAAATATTTTTCATTATTTAGCCTTAAAAGTTACATTTATAATTTCTGCCATAATATGTTGGTCCCTAAAGTAGGTTGAATGCAATTGGCTCCCAAAATCTCATAAGGAGTGGGTCACTATTATGAGCGGGTATGGCCTCGTTGGAGGAAGTGTGTCACTGTTGGGCTGGGCTTTGAAGTTTCCTATGCTCAGGATACTACCCAGTGTCTCAGTCAACTTCTTGTTGACTAAAAGTCAAGATGTAGCCAACACCATGTCTGCCTGCATGTCACCATGCTCCCTTCCATAATGATAGTGGACTGAACCTCCAAAACCCAAATAATAAGGCACCGCAAATAAATGTTTTCTTCATAAGAGTTACCATGGTCATGGTGTGTCTCTTCACAGCAATAGAAACCCTAACTAAGACAGTCTCTATACAGTAGGAGGCTACCCTGAGACACACACACTATAATAAAACTTACTTGGGTTTATGTTGGAGACTGGTTACTATAAACATTAAAAACAAAAACCTGAGACCATGTTTTTTCACAAATGCTGGACCCCAGATACATGTTTGGAAATCAGTAACAAAACTTAATGTAAATAATATTTTGCACATCATTCATCTATTTCACTTTAAGCAACAGTCTTATTCCTTTCAGATTCACACTTGATAACAACTCATTAGAAAATGTTTGAGGCAGTTGATAGCTGAAGGATGGGGTTAAATAAAATGGCATGTGCATGGGGAAGCTACCTAAGAAAATGTACTCTTGCAACCCAAGCAAAAATTACAATAAAAAAGATTATAGAACACATGAGATATGAAAGAATGGGGAGAGGGGCTTGGAGCTAAATGTTAAGTGGTGATGAGGTCAACAATGCGGAAAAATAGAAGACAAGAGATGGGTTAGCAAAAGCTAAGGGTGTAAGAAGTGATTTGTCAAGGCCCTGTGCTTTGTAGGCTAATTTAAATATGCTTCAAAAGAGTTGGAGCAGAGGGACCTCACATGGGAAAACAGCACAGCTCCCAGAAGGCTAGATTATTAAGTGAGAATCTTAGAGCCAGACACAGTTACCTCCCTGTGAGTTATTGGTCAGGGAAGCCCCAGACCAACAGAGTCTACTCTGAGACTTCATGATTTAAAATCCTCTGGAGAATTTGCCTTTCTTCAAAGGCAAAAAGTCCACAGCTCTGGAATCATTACTTGAAGCCTTGAGTGTTTAGGGACATTTAATAAAATACACTTCCTCTTAAAGTTAGTGCCTCTGGGGAATGCCACAAAATGCCCATGGCTACTAGTGTCTAAAATACCACCATATATTCTAGCAACAGCTCTGATCTGTTTTAATAAATACTTTAGAAATTATGGTCATAAAAACTATAATGATAACTGAAGCAAAGCATAGGGAACATGCGTCATGTTTCCATTTCTCAAACTGGACAATTAAGCAAAGAAAAAGTCACATTTCCTATGGAAATATGAACATGTGAGACTTGTTAAAAATGCCAAAGCATGAATATAGCATGTCAATTATTAAAGCATAAGTCAGTTAATCAAACATCTGAATATTGGATCAGATCAATGGATCAGAAAACAGACAGCCATACCAAATCTTCATCAAATTTCAACTCAAATCAGGTAGCATTTTCACTTTATTTAGCAAAGATGTGTAGTCGGTAGCCATTCCAGCTTTGATCTGGAATTTCAACCCCCACTGAGGCTTCAGTAACTGTCACGCCTACAAGGCTGGGCCAAAGGAGGACCCTGAAGACCCGAGATCAGGATGTGCCGGCTCTCTTGATTCCTGAACCCTGGACGCTGGAGGTAGACAGAGCACAGTTCTCCAGAGAACACAGCCGGACTGTGCTACACCTTTCCCAGACTCTGTAAACTATCCATTCGCTTGTAAGTTACCCCGCAAAATAAACCTCCCTTTTAACTACGTGGAGTGGCCTTAATAATTTCACCAATAAAGATGGCTTATTCAAAAGACAGTGTTATATAAAGTGGTCAAACTGGATTATCACTTGGAAAAAAATACACTTGATTTCTTCTTTGTTCTGTCCTTATACCAAAATAAATTCTAGATCTATCTAACTTTTGAGAAAGATAAGAAAATGTCAAAACATTTGAAGAAACCATTCAAGATTTTCTTTTAAATTTATGGTTGGATTAAGAATGGCCCTTCTGAGTAAAATAAGAAACTAAAAAAAAAAGTTTTTAATGAATAAGCATGCAAATGTAAATTTTTAAAAAGCAAAGAGCAAAGACTAGGGAAAGTGTTTGAATGAAAAATGGCAAATTGTCAGAGTAGCAGAAAGGTTAGACATTCACACACACCCATTTACATTCATGAACATACACACTAGCATGGATATTTGTGACTGTATACATCCAGAACTTTGCTGAATTTATAACGGGAAATCAATGGGTCTAGCTCATCAGAACAATTACTTTTCATCATGTATTCTTTGAATTTTTTTTACAAAAATTTTATTGTTCTCATAAGTTATATTTCCTTTTCTATTAAATAATTCTTATATATTACTTCTAGTTACAGCCATAATTAAGTAGCTTAGTGTGGAATAAGCTTGTAGAAAACACACACACACACACACACACACACACACACACACACACAAACACACACAGCACAGAAGAAATATATAAAGCATGTGTTTTAAAATTTTGGAAACCAAACAATGTTGGCAAGCCTTGAAGGACTAGCATCCTTGACAGAAGGTGAATGCATTAGTTTCCTTTTCAGAGATAAAAATACCTGGACACAAGCAACTTAAAGGAGAAGTGGTTTATCTTTGCTTACAGTTCAAGGGTACATCCATCACGGTGGCAGGAGCTTAAGGCACCCGGCCACATTGCATCCATAACCAGGAAGCAGAAAATGATAACACTTGTGCTCAGCTCACTTTCTCCATTTGCGAAGTCTGGGAATCCAGGCTATAGCCTGAGCACATTTGGGAGGAGGGTGTTTTTCCACTTCCATTACCCTGATCTAGATAATTCCACACAGACATATCCAACAGCTTAAATCTCCAGTGATAGTAGAGCCTACAAAGTTGACAAAGTTGAGCTGTGAGGGAAGGAAGTGTGGAATGTGTGAGCTCTTGTGCTGGCCTTTTCCGAACTTCAGAAGGGAGGAGAGAGTGCAACTGAGAAGTGAGGAGCTTACTCTCCTGAGAAACACCACTGGGCCAGAACATGGAGTGTCCCTGTCCAGTTCAGAGCTGGAGCACCTGCTTGGTACCTTCCAAGGCCTAGGTCTGAGCCTCAACCAAAAGAAGGCAGACCATGGGAGAGAAAGTTGAAGACAAAGAGGAGCAGAAAGCTAGAGATAAGTTAGATACTTCAGTCATCAGTTTGGTTGTGAAATTTAAAAACATCAAAAAAACCCAAAACCAAACCAAACCAAAACAGAATAAAAAAACTTTTCCTCAGAGGAGGAAAAGTTAGTTCCAGCTGCAAGTTCCTAGTTCCTGCAAAGGCAGAAGACAATGTCTGATCCTCAAAGAGAAAAATGATTCACCTAGAATTTTCTAGAAAACAAAAGTTTCTCAGAAATGAAACAATATAAGGGTCAGGTTATAGGGAAGAGTATCTTGAGCTACTTGGTTTTTGACATGATGAGCCTGTTGCATGCATCAACTCAACAGCAGCTGTGGTCATTTACATAATACCTGTATAAGATCAAAGCAGTCAAAACTACAGGATTCAGGTGTGTGTGTGTGTGTGTGTGTGTGTGTGTGTGTGTGCGTGCGTGCGTGTGTATGTGTGTGTGTATGTGTGTGGCTACTGAGGCTCCACTTCTAGCTGAGGAGGTATTGGCAGTTGATGACCTCCTCCAGGAGAGGAAGAGTCATTTTTCTCTATGGTAGCGATGACTGTTAAGCTGTTCATGTCCAAGTAGATGATGCCACATGGGTGTAGATAAGGTCCACACTAATTTGACTAAGTGAGTTAAAAAAATTATAAAATAAATAATTTTAATGAAATAAAAATATCGATGCTTAAGATAAATGAAGACTGAATAAATTGAAGAACAATAAGTATACACTGCAAGGGCTATGAGGGTTCCCAGTAACAAATAAATACGGCATCTTGTGGAAATACAGGAGTTTAGGGAAAAAGACAAATACTGGACAGTTAAATATTAGTGAATATTCTCTCCCTCTATCTACACACATACACACACATACACACACATACACACACACACACACACACACACACACACACAATACTGGAAGGAAGTTTTCCAGACTTGAATGCAAGGAGACCTTCACAGCATGATACTCTGTAGAGGATAAGGGAGATAGGGCTGCTTTCCATATGGGGTGGAGAGCAATGAATTATCAGGGAACAGTGTATTTGGCAAGAACTTGCATGTTTGAGTCAGAGCACTAAGCATCCAGATCAGTTATTTGCTGTTTGTCTGATTCTCATTATTACATTTATGCTGTTTGTAAACAGAATATTGACATGATATGTTCTAAAGTTATGAAGATGTATTTAAAATATCTATGTACCTAGATACTAAAACTCAGTGTTAGCTTATACTCCTGCCTTTGCCTCTGAAAAAAATTTTTAAATTGTTTGGAATTAGTCTCAATTCTACATGAGTTTGTCAAAGTAGGCACATCATCAACGTTTTTCTTTTGGAACTGAGTGAGTACATGACAGTTTAGAGGAATACTAAGACATTGATATAATAGACTATCGCTCTTCAAAAATAGAATTGTAAGTACACACACCTAAACTCACACATCAAAAGAAGAAGTCCAACTATACTCCTCGACATCTTTGTCAAAGCTAGCCTGTGCTCTGCTCTAAGATAGCCCATATGGTATGAAGCAGTAGTTTTCAGACTCTGCTGTGCTCTGAATGACTATTTTGTAAGCAGCATTTGACTCTGGTTTGAGTGAAAATGTTAAGGCAGGATTACTCTGTGCCTTACTGTGAATGTATACTCAGCTATTCAGCACCACCCCTGAGACACAGACTCATAAAATATGCCTAAGAGTGAAAATGCACCTACCTATAAACTTATCAAAAGAGATTAGGAACACATGAGTGCATGGACATATTGAAAACAGATCAGAGAACTCAAGTCCAAGAACTTACCAGCACATCAGACAGGAAAATGGTACAGCACACTCACTTGGACCCCATAAAGAGAACACTTACCACTGGTGGTGATGTCCTTTCTGCAGAGGTATCATCTGACCCTGTGTGTTCATCAAGGGGCCAACAATCATTTAACTCCTGACTGTTCGGGGACATCAGCTCAGTTTGGCCAGGCTGATGATCAGATCCACTAAGGTAACTGCTGTGCATCATTGCATTGCCCATTCTCTGGACAGGCTCTGTACCTTAACCCCTGTGCCCTCCATGACTCTACACTTAATCTCCCCAGATGACTTCAATGTTAAGGCCTGACTCAACTCTGTGCCCCTCATCAGCTTGTTTCTGTAACAGTGTATCCAGCAGCTGTCCAGCTATGCAGCTGAGTCCTTTATCCAAACAGTTCTCCTCACATTGATATCAGCTCTCTGCCTCTGCCTGCAGTAAGGCATCATCTCACCAGTGCTATAGAAAATGGGAGCAAAAAATTGGGAGCAAAAGTTCTACTACTGAGGTTACAATAAATTCCTTTATTGTAACTTTAAATTTAAATAAAATTATTTTATTCTCTTTAAATTCTTTTGTTCTTTTTATGTATGATAATTTATACCAATTACTTTAAGATTTCTGAGTAATTCTTTCAAAATAAAACTTTCATTACTTGATGGCTACAAATGAACATTCACATCTCAACAAATTGAAAATACACAATCTGTTCCATATTTATTCCTGTACGTGTGTGTGTGTGTGTGTGTGCGCGCGCGCGCGCGTGTGTGTGTGTGTGTGTGTGTGTGTGTGTGAACTCACCAATGCAGAGCCAGAGGTTATGCTGTGATGTCTTCCTCAATTACTGCTCCAATTTATTTTTGAGACAAGGCCAGCTGCTGAATGTAGAGTTCGCTCATTCAGATAGACTGGAAGGCCTCTGAACCCTCAGGACCATGCTCCCCAACCCTGCAGCACTGTGGTACATGCATGGACCACCATACCTGGCTTTTAGGTTGCTTTTGGGGATCAGAACTCGGGTTTTCATGCTTTCCCAGCAAGTACTTTATCTACTGAGACTTTCCAATGGTAACTCAGTAGAGAGTTGTTCAGTTTCCATGAGTTTGTAGACTTTCTGTTGCTTCTGTTGCTTTTGAAATCCAGGTTTAATCCATGGTGGTCTGATAAGATACAAAGAGTTATTTCAGGTCTGGCCATTTCTAAGGAAGCACTGAACATTTTGCATTCAAATTCATAGTCTCTATATGAAAGAGACTTACCATCTGAAGGGAAAGCAGAAAGGATTTACCATCTGAAGGGAAAGCAGAAAGGCAGATTACCCTCAATCTTCTGATTGAAGGATGTCTCACAGACTTAACCATCATAGACACTTTTTTTTCCATCTCCAGTCCCAAGATGGAGGTTGATGAGGTCCTGTGTTTTCATAGGACATTTGTTGTCAATGACAGGCTCAGATTCTTATCTTTGCCACCTACTACCATGCATAATAGCTCTGTTTCACTCTGATGCCCTGTGCTTGCTTTCTTTGCATATTGTCTTTCACAATGTAATTAGCAAATTACCTGACTTCAAGATGGGAAGTTATTCAGCACATACTAGTCCTCATCTCTCTTTTAAGACACAGTTTCACAGGTCCTAGCCACCTGAAACATTCTGACCAAATTTCTTGAGTTTTCCTAGAACTTTGTTGGTGTCTCTACCAACAGTCATTCTCTACCTGTCATGCCAACTTTGTCCCTAGTACCAAAATTGGCAAGTGCCCTGTGGGAAAGACATACATAAGCTGAAGTTGAGCTTACAGCAAACAACTTCTGGGTGTTAAAGCACTAGCTTCCCTCACACTTCCCATCTATTTTCAGATGCATTTTATTTATTATTTTTAGCCCAATTATTCTAATTCTTAGCATGTATTTGTCATCATACATGGAATAAAAGTTCTGTGCTGAATCTTGAAATGTAAAGGGAAAATGAGGTATTAATTGATTATCCAACACTAAATTGTCAGCCCTGAAAACATACATACAAGCAGCATTATGTAGACAGAACAGGTTTTACTTAGGAATGTGTGTGTGTGTGTGTGTGTGTAAAACAATTAACAAAAAAGAGTCTTCCATTTGAAAGAGATCAAAGAGGAGTATATGAAAGGACTTGGAGAAGTGGCTCTCAATCCCACTCAAGCCCACAGGTCACGATTATTGGGGTTGAAGATCCTTTCACAGGGATCATCTAAGACAAAGAGAAAACACATATTTACATTATGATTCATAACAGTATGAAAATTAGTTATGAAGTAGAAACAAAACTAATTTTATGGTTGGAAATCACCATAATATGAAGAACTGTATTGAAGGGTCTCAGCATTAGGAATGCTGAGAAATGCTGGTTTGGGAAAAAAGGGAAGGGGGAAATGAAATTATCTTATAATCTCAAAAAATAATAAAAGAAATAATTTAAAAAAGAATAGAAAGGGGGCAATAATATAACAGATTGAAGAACTGCCATTACACAAGCATGAAGTGGATGGAAACTCTATTGTGTCTGATTGGCACTAAGTTCCAAGGAAAGAAGTCATACAAGGCTGGTGAGGAATGAAGTTGGAGAGATGTTCTGGGTTTAAGTAAGCAATTACTTTCTGAGTAATATTTTTGTTCGATAGATAATGGATACCATTAATGAATTTTGGAATGTAAATCTCATAAGATACAAGTGTAAATTATCATGTAAAATAAGTTATCATGTAAAAAAGAACTTGAAGGAGCAAAGTAATTGATAGGTGAATCTAGTGAGTACTCAACATAAACCAAACAAAAAAGGCTAAGGACTTAAATGAGGTAGGACAGCAGCACTGATGGTGTGTGTGTGTGAGTGGGGGTGGATTATGAATTAGAAAAAGTCAACATGACTTTGGTATCAAATGTAAACAAAGGAAAACAATCCAGAAGTACTTCAAGTTTGTGACTGCGTGAAAAGATTACCTTGAAATTATGAATACTATATTAACTGAAAGCATATTTGCTAATGAAGAAGTCCATTGACTTTAAGAACGTTGAAGTGAATGTATAAAATCTGTAACTGGTGTTCATACTGGTGCTCCAAATATTAACAAAGACCCAGGATTTTGATGTCATTCTGTAGGAATGGTATAACCCAGCCAGAAATTGTTCTTCAGTCTCCACTGGCAAGTAGCTGAGTTGTACAGTGATTATCAGTTCTTCAGAATGAAATCAAGGTGACCCCCCAACTACATCTTTCCCCCTGAAATGGATAGGATTTGCTTGGAGGTATATGTGCTACATATTTTTCTTACCAGTAACATGGAAAGGGCGTTCTTTGAAAATGAAGATTTTCATGGTAAATAAATATGTTTCTTGAGAAACAGTTTTTCAGTTCATAAGATAAATTTTCTGTAGCCAAAATAACTCCCAGGTTATCTTAAATTGTTCCTGTTATTACATTAAATATTAGGTCATAAATTTACTCATGTTTATACTATTTATAATATTTAAAAAGTACCAAACATTTGAAATTAGGTAAATTCATACAAGACTCATAAACATTTTCATCATAGAAGGCACTTATATAAGATATTAGCATTGATCTATGTTATCAAAGATACAAGAGCACTATTATATGATAATAATGAGTTGTGAGCTTTGAAAACATGTTAAAGAAATCAGTTCCATCTAAGATGTTAAAATAAGCCTGTCTAGACTATGCTAGCTTTTTTTAGTTCTGCCCTTTCTACTTTTTTCCATTTTAGAATGGTGATGTTTTGAAACACTCATCCTTCTCAGTTTATGCTTTCACCATATTTGTAAGGTGACATTTCTGATTGTTTAGAGAGCCAGTTATCTGTCACATTTGGTACGCTGTGTTTCTCCAAGCTCCAGAAACCCTCCAGCAAGCCTCCACCAAGAATTTCCTTCTTTAAGTCAGAGCCCATGATCTGATAAACTCCCTTTTTTCACAAGAAACTGTGAACATTGGATGATTTTGGAAATCTACATATCAGAAACAATACTAAATGTTTCTTCAGCTTATGCTATTTTTAAAAGTTAAACTGTTGCCATTACTTATGTATTTAAGCTAATTGGCATTTAAGAAGTAGAAATTTATTAGAGGATTGTATTTCCTGAAAACTGATGATTTCTGATTCTTACCATGATAGAATAACAGGGAACAGACTTTAAGTACATGAAAGCACAGAAAAGGCATTTAATAAGTATGTTCAGTAGCTGGTTATTAGGAAACATTAATAGTGTCTGAGAAGGAAAACAAACATCACTCGGCTGTATGTTCTAAGGAACATCCCTCTGTAGTTCAAGTAAGAATCCTGAGGCAAAGCACCTGGTCTGCACTGTACAGAAGAATGGAGTTCAGGGAGACTGGCTGCTGGAAAAGGTACAGCAGAATTCTGGAAAGACGATGAGATGCAAAGAAAGAAACCTAGAAAGTTGGTGTGAAGCATCTTGAGCCTTTGCCTAATACGAAACTATTAAGGAACAGTGCAGGACTTCAGAAAACTGACAACCAATAATCAGAGAAGAAAACATGGAACCATTTCCCATGCTCCTAACCAGAGCAAGAGACATTTTATCTCTAAATACACAGAGTGGAAATGCCTTGTTCATGAAATAGAATAGATAATGGAGACTGTAGTTGAAAGTTTTCCTGTGTCCCACCTGTTCCTCAGACCCCAATAAACATACAGAGGCTTATATTAATTATGGAATGTATGGCCATTAGCTCAGGATTATTATTGACTAGCTCTTACACTTAAATTAACCCATAATTCTTATTTTTATTTAACCATGTGGCTTGGTACCTGTCTCAGTTCTGCCTTGTCATCTTGCTTCCTCCGTGTCTGGCTGGTGACTCCTGACTCTGCTTTTCCTCTTCCCAGCATTCCTTTAGTTTGCTTGCTCCACCTATACTTCTTGCCTGGCTACTGGCCAATCAGCATTTATTAAACCAGTGTACAAAGCATTATCCCACAGCATTTCCCCTTTTCTGTCTAAACAAAAAGGAAGGTTTTAACTCTAACACAGTAATATTACATGTAATAGAACACTTATCAAGCAAGAATGACAGTTATAATATCCAGTCCATTTATATTTGGCAAATTCAAAGAAAATATTTTATTTATCCTATATTTGAGTCTAAAGTTTCATATCTAATTTATCTTTTATCATAACTAAGCAAAATTTTAACTATCTAGTCTTCGGCTACTTTAAAGACCCCAGAAGGATATAATAGTACCTGAGTAAACAGGAAGAACATTGTAAGCAACTTCCAAAAATCTATAATGACAGAGACAGCTGGCTACCTGGACAGTTACCCAAGGGAAATGATGGGTGATGTTGCTCTGCAAGCTGTGAATGTGTTACTCTGATTGGTTGATAAATTAAATGCTAATTTGCCAGTAGCCAAGCCGGAATTATAGGCAGGATAAGCAGACAAAAAGAATTCTGGGAAGAGGAAGGCAGAGTCAGGAGATGCCAGCTGCCACCGAAGGAA
Organism: Peromyscus leucopus; assembly: GCF_004664715.2. Taxonomy (NCBI): domain Eukaryota; kingdom Metazoa; phylum Chordata; class Mammalia; order Rodentia; family Cricetidae; genus Peromyscus; species Peromyscus leucopus. The sequence continues at coordinate 651,019 of NC_051064.1, read as the reverse complement.
TAACACGCAAGCAGACTGGTACCCTAGGGCCACGTGGCAACTTATAGATTAATAGAAATGGGTAAATTTAAGATATATGAGCTAGCTAGCAAGAAGCTTGAGCCATAGGCTATGGGCATGCAATTTGTAAGTAATATAAGCCTCTGTGTGTTTACTTGGGTCTGAGCAGCTGCGGGACCATGAGGCACTGGGAGCCAGGCAGGACCAGGAAAACTTCAGCTAAGAGCTCAGTTGGACTAGGTAGCTGCAAGAAGTTGAATCATCTCTAGTTAGTGATAATGAGGCATTGTAAGAGCTGCCAATAATGGAAAAGTAAAACTGGTGTTTCAGATAGCCTCAAACAGTAAGGGGATCAATAAAAGTAGTTTTGTTGTTTTTTTTTTTTTTTGTATATATGACTAGAGCAATCATTTTTACATAACAACAGTGATATGCTATGGATATCACTCTGTATAAATAAGCACTGATTGGCCAGTAGCCAGACAAGAAGTATAGGCGGGACTAACATAGAGGAGAAGTGAGAGAACAGGAAGGCAGAGGGGGAGACTGCTGGAGCCACCGCCAGGACAAGGAATATGTAAGGTACCAATAAGCCACGAGCCACATGGCAAAGCATAGATTAATAAAAATGGACTAAATACAAGAGTAAGAGCTAGAAAATGATAGGCCTGAGCTAATGGCCAAGCAGTTTAAATAATATAAGTGTCTGTATGTTTATTTTATAAGTGGGCTAAGGGACTGTCGGGACTTGGAGTCACCCAGGGAGAAAACTCCAGCTACAGTGATAACGTAAAGAGGAGTATGGCAATCTCTAGAGAAACTACTAGAAATTTGGGTATACAGATGTAAAAAGGAACCAACAGTGGAGAAAATATAGAATATTAAAAATCTTCAATTAACCTAAAAGAGATAAGAAATAAAACAAGGTAGATGAGATTAGCAAAAAAAAAAAAAAAAAAAAAAAAAAAAAAAAAAAAAAAAAAAAATGTTGCAAGCTTACAGATTTAAGTCTGGGCATTTAAATAATTAGTCTTTTTTTTTTAGTAAATAACATAAATATATAATTCAAGCAATGAAATTGCCAGGCTGTATTCAAAAACAAGGCTCCATTATATTCTACTACAAGAATACCATTTTAAACAAAAAGAAATAGAGTGCTTAAAGGTAACTTACAATGGTGCACTCCCACTGAGTATCTATTAGCATGGCAATACCACATACACTAGGGAGGATAATGGTATATTCCTGGAGGAAATACAAAATGGTAGAGACATTTTAGAAAATTGCTCAGAGGTTTACAAAAAGAAAAAAAATACACACCCAACATAACTTTGCAGGAACTCTCTAAAAAGCTTTATTACTTTTCTTTAATTAGTAATGAATAAGCACATCATAGTGCCTGCATATCACAGGATGCTACTCAGAAGACTTCAATAAAGTGTGTGAGTATACAACATGGATATCAAAGTTGCTATGCTGTAAGAAATAAGCCAGACTCAAAAAGTTATACTAATTCCATCTGTTTGAAATTCTACAGAAGCTAAAGCAATTGTGACAGAAGGCAGAACAGTGTTGATCAACAGGAGTACCAAACCAACACCAAAGAAGTTTCTGGTTGATAAAGCTGTCTTGTGTTGATAGTGTTGCTTGCTAGAGAGCTATGCCTGTGTCAATCACTCAGGAACAGTGCACTCAATATAATACATATACTAAAATTCATGAAAATTAGGTTTCTAAAGAAGGCAAATGAATGGATACAAATGGATATTTTGAGCACAATCATAAAAAAGTCTGGAGTGATAATAATATCAAACAAATTAATTTTCAGAACAAAATTACCAAATATTTTAAAGTCAATAATGATAATATATTGGATATATGGATTATTATTACATTGAACTTGGCATTTTTTCTTTTTATTAATAGAGAAATTAGAAAACTTAAGATGATACATGTTGCTCATGTTTAAGATCACCATCAGACATTGTTGGAAGAGTGTTTCCTGAAATAGGTTTTCTAATGGAAGCATAATGAAAGGTTGAGAAAGAAAGATCCTTTTTAACAAATGATATATGGAAAAGTGAATGTTCAAAGGAAAAAAACATTTAACATAAATTTACACCCCTACTTTACACAATGCATCAAAATTAAATCAACTATATAATTATAAAACACATAGAAGAAACCTTAAGAGAAAATCCTTACAATAAGATATTTATCTTAGGAATGACAAAGATACACGAACTATAAAACAAAGAAGTTTATTAAGTTGGCCTTTTAATCAGTATTTAGAATTTCTGCCATTCAGTGGAAGAAAATATTTGAATTATGCATTGATGACAAAGACCTTGAGTCAAGGATATGTAAAATAATCTCATTACCATAACTCAATAATATAACTTAAAAATGGGTGAAAGATTTGAACAAACACTGAGTTTATAAGGGAGAAAAACAAATGGAAGGGAAAAGATACTCAGCAGTCCTGGCTGTTAAATAAATGCAAAAGAAAATCGCAGAAGACATCATTGCACACATGTTGAGTAGCTAAACTTACAGTAAAATTACCAAGTTTACCTAACCTTACACAACAAAAGGTTCTAGAACATCCCTCCATGAATGTGAAGCGTCACAACATTTTGAAAAATAATTCAGCAAAATTTAACACAGTCATATGTATACCATGTGACCTAGAATTTTACTTATTTACCTCAAATAAATAAAAGTAAATGTATATATGAAGAGTTATTCATAGAATGTCCTAGAACCTTGTTGAGAGTAGGTAAGACACAAGACAATTTTAATGCCTCTCAACAGGTGAAAGGATAAGCAATCTGGTGTGTGTCTGTAAAACAAAAATAATATTTGATAATAAGGAGAAAACTTAAGATAGCTGTAACAATGGAGGTAAACCTTAGAGCAGTAAGACAGTAGGTACCACACAATTACACTTAGAGAATACTCTAAAAAATTCTGATCAATATTAATTTTCAAAAATTAATTCCCACAATCTGAAGTAATTTGGAATTGTCAGGAAAGTACAATAAAATTTGGGAAGGGCTACAGAAATGTGTTTCATCTTAAATGTCATGATGTTATATGTTTATATACGTTTGTCAATACTTATGGTTTGAATTCTGTCACCTGATTTCCTGTGCTTATGTCTGAAACTCCAGTACTTCAGAATCTAACCTTGGGCATAGAGCCATTGCAGATAAAATTACTTAAGAAGAGACCACATTTGAGTAGGGTAGATCTCTAATCCAACTAGACTAGTGTCCTTACTGAAAGGAAAAATCTGCAACAGAGCCACACACAGACAGAATGTTCTGTGGAGAGTGATTCTTTGTCAAATCCAGGAAATGAACAGCTAACCAAGAGAGGTTAGGAGAAGGACTTGGAATAGATCAGTATTTTCTATCAACATCAAAGGGGCCATTATGGTCCAGCCAACACCTTAGTCCCCAACATTCAGACTTCAGAATTAAAATCATACATTTCTCTTGAGAGACTGTCTGGGGGCACTGCAATTACAACAGTTACAAAAAACTTAATTCATCCAAACAAATAACTGTAAGAACCCACATTGTGCATCTGAATCATATTACAATACATTTTCTTGAAGATAATTGAGAATAGTTTAGGAAAATACAAAAATAGAAATCCATGCAATCCAGGAGAAAATGTAATGTTTTTAACTCCATCATCTTATTCTACAAATATACTTATGCATATAATGTATAATGTAATGATAATTTACATAATATTTGGGAAACACTAGGTAATTTCTATCATGTTCTTCCATTAAATCCCCTTATCAATACTGTGAGGTTATTATCATAATAGCATCATCTATAATAAAAATTTAACAAAACTTCTATGGTATCCAACAAAAAAGGGAGCAATACTGATATGATAACATAGAATGTCATCATAAAAACTCAGTGCTCAGTCATGGTTTGCCCTGAGTTGTACATGCCATTACAATTTAATCATACATTTGGATGGAAATACTCATTTTGTTATAGTTTCAAACAAGACATTCCTAGTTATCTCTTCCCCCTTTTTCATTGCTTATAAAAATTCTCACTTTTATTTGAGCTGAGGACTCAGAGGCATTGAGTCTGAGGATTCCTGGAGACAGACTCTTCCCAAATCAGCTGAGGAGCTGGTGAGCTCCTTCCCATCTGAAGAGCCATCAGAATGAGCCTTGAGGCCCCATCCACACTCCAGGAACTTGCAATGAAGAGTCTGCTGAGGCATGAGGCCTTGGCCATCTCAATTCTGCAGAAGCTTCCGAAGGCTTTCTTCCCATCCCTTTTCAAGGAGGCCTTCAAGAGCAGACATATGAAGATACTGACAGCAATAGTGGCAGAATGGCCCTTCTCCTGCCTCCCTGTCGGAGCACTGATGCAGAACCCTGATGTGGTGATATTACAAGCTGTGCTGGATGGTATAGACATGCTGTTGAAACAAAATGTTCACCTAAGAAGGTCGAAGCTTCGAGTCCTGGACCTGAGAAAAGTGTGCCATGTCTTCTGGGATGTATGGCCTGGCATAGAATGTGGAGAGAGCTCAACAGGGATATTGAGTGAGGAGGAAAAAGAGAATGACTTACCTAGATATGACCTGAGGCAGCTTTTGAAGGTGGTCACTGATTTTTTTTTAAAAGTTGCCTTAGATAAGGAGCAAGAATACTTGCTGCATTGGGCCCAGCAGCAAAAAGATGCTGTGCAACTGTGCTGTCCAAAGTTGATAATCTGTGATGCTCCTAAGCAAGTTTTCAGGATGGTTTTGAGTACTTTCAAGCCACACTACATTGAGGAATTGCATTTATCCATACACTGGACTCCAAGTGAGCTGAATTGTTTTGCACATTACTTTGTCCAGATGAGAAATTTGCACAAACTCCATCTAGCACGCATTTCAGTTCACACCAACAATGCTATATATACCTTTGAAGATAGAGAGAAGCATATTACAAGGTTCCTTGCTCAAATCTCCAAACTCAAATATCTCCAGGAGCTCATCATCAATGATTTCTACTTTTCCAGTGAGCACATGAAGCATTTGTTCAGATGCCTGAAGACCCCCTTGGAGTCTCTGTCCATCAAACTGCACAAGTTCCCATCTTCAGACTTGAAGCACCTGTCTCAGTGTCAGGGGCTTTTCCAGCTAAAACACCTGAACCTCTTTAGTGCTTCATTATTCAACTTATGTCCCACAGCTCTGCAATTTCTCCTCAAGAGTGTAGCAGACACTCTGCAGACTCTGCAGATAAGCAACTGCTCTATCAGAGACTCTGAACCTGGTACCCTCCTGCCTGCCCTGAGCCAGTGCCTCCAGCTAACCAGTGTATATTTCTATGACACTGCCATTTCCATGTCTGCCCTGAAGGACCTTCTGCAAAGCCTGGCCAATCTAAGCAAGTTAACTGAGGAGTTTTACCCTGCCCCACTGGAGTGCTATGATGACTGGGGTCATGTCTTAGTCAACAAATTTGAAAATGTGTGTCTTGATCTTCTGAATACAATCAGAGTCAAAAGACAGCCCAAAGTTATGAAATTTTCCACAAAAGTTTGCCGTAAATGTTCCCAGCGCTGTGTCTTTGATGGGAAGACCACACTTTGTCTCTGTCAAAAACTAGAATTAGTTAAACCAAGAAACTGAGAAATGAAAATCTGAGAGAGAGAATTTTAAGTAAGGTGTTCGAGAACCTGTGATTTCAGACACTGTTTGATACATCAAGAAAAAATATTATTCATTGGAATAAATTAAATTGCATGACTTGATGAAGAATAAGAGGAAAAAAAAATCTCACTTTTAAGTCACACTTGGCCTCTGGAGCTGATCTTTAGTCTCACAAACAAGAATCAAGTCACTGAGTTTTAACTAATTTCCAAAATCTGGTACTTTTTCTTCAAAATATTCCATTTCCATAGTAGCCTCTTCTTGCTTAGTAAACATTCCACTTCTAAACAGCCTTGGAAACTGTTTATATTTTTAGAGGTGACTTTATAATGCCTGAATCTTGGTGTCAGGTGATGCGAAATTTGGATATCTGTTTTTTATCTGATGAGCCTTTCTGCCTTTGTCTTGAACTTAGTTGAGGGTCTTGTCAGCAGGGGTCTGACAAACGAAGGATGCTGTCTGAGAAGACACTGACAGGAAGTAGAAAGTATAATATCCAATCACCTAGCTGCCATGTTCTCAGGATTCCCATGCCTTTACTGGCATGGCATGTGTACTTCACTTTGTAGTCCATTCTTTTACAAATTGAGAGAGGAAAATAATTCACTCTACTCTCTGGAAAAAGTAATGACTCATTCAAAATGTATGGCAGTTTTGTGTAAGAATGGCCCCCAGAGGCTCACATGTTTGAATATTTGGTCCCTAATTGATGCAACTCTTTGGGAAGGATTAGGAGGTGTTTCAGTGGGGGTGAACTTCGAGATTTCAAGAGACTCACGTTATTCCCAATATGTCCCCAGCCTCCTGTTTGTAGTTCAAGAAACACACACTCAGCAGTTCCTACTGCCATACCTTCAGCCTGCCACCATGACTCCGAACCTCTGGAACTGAAGCCCAATTTGGCATTTGCTTTCATAAATTGCATTGGTCATGGTGTTTTTACCACAGCAATAGAAAAGTGATTAAGACAGCAAGCCTTCTCTTTTTCTGGTGTTATCTGAGTCATTTTCTTGTGAATCTATTTTATGGACCAACTTTAAAGAAAACTAAATCTCTATTCCTCTTCTACAACTTTCCTATGTCTAGCAAATTTGTGGCATTTTATAGGATTATAAAATGTCTATCTCTTGGTGAAGTCATAATGTAGTTGATGGAGAATGGCATCATCCAGCAGAAATCATCAACTAGCATGGAAAAGGTTTTAAATTTAGAGAAATGAGATGAAAATTATACACAAATTCTGGTCCCTAGACAATGTTCCTAAAGATTTAGAGTCTGTGCGCTAGTCCTAGGAACAGGAATATACTCTTGTACCTCTTGCTTCTTACTAGAGGCAAATGATGTATAAGATTATAATGGCATTTCACAGGGTGTATGTCAATCTTTCTCCCTTATTCATTTGTCTACAAGCCATTGCGCATAAAAACACTACTTATGTTAACTGTCAGACTCCTTGAATCCCAAGCATGTCAATCTACCTCCCCAGGAAATAATATTAGCTCCTTAGACTGTGTTATCATAAAGTGCATTCTTTTGTCTTTGCTCAATCTGTGAGGACAAGAATGCCTAGTGAATATATTGTGGGTGACCTCATAGTATGACTCAAGGAAAGCATCTCTTTAAGCTTAGCAGTGTATATTTAACTTTACCAAGCTGGATATGGAGGCTCATACCTAGAACCCCAGCACTCAGAGTCTGAGACAAGAGGATTGCCTATAAATTCAGGGCAAATTCAAGGCACTTGCATTCTACAGTGAGCTGTAGGCTTATCTGGGCTATAGAACGACACATTGGAAATAAGAGGACGTTTGAGAGGCTGGGGATTTTAGTGGTGGGAGAGCACTATCCTAGTAAACACAACTGGGTTTGGTGCCTAGTACTGAAGAAGAGGCTGTCTGGGGGAGGGGCTGTTGGGAGAATGCCTAGCCTTCTCTCCTCCAACTTTTGTTACTCTACTCCAGACATATAAGATACAATATCTCTTCTTAGCTGCCTTTAAGAAGTATCTTAACTATTGTTTGTAACACAGTTTTCCTCTGCAGAATCTCTGCAATAACTTGCACCTTCTGTTTGTCTGTAATATGGGAATTGCTCTTCTCCCTCGTCATTTTTCTGTATCCATAAGTACTCATCATTTACTATCAATGCAGATAACTGTCTTCTATCGCCCCTTCTCCACTGTCACGCAATACCTTTGTAGTTACACAGTGCTACAATCTTCACGTCGAACATTACACATTTGATGAAACGCATAATATTTAACTTCCTAACCAGAATCTATTTTCTGAGAGATTTCATGTTTGTAAGAACTTGTACAGTGATTAATATATCCCATAGAAGATTGAATAAGACTCAGTGTTTTCTAATGAATGAAACTAGAATGCTCTAGGAGACACCGTTGTTTATTTACTGGTTTTCACTGCATTGTTCCTAGCCATGCCGTTTTCATATGGGTCATTTAAAAATTCTGGTTTGTTTTAACTTGAACTTAAGGACTCAGTCTGTGTTTTTCTCCCATAAAATAATGATATTTATCAACACAGGATTTAGAATACGAACTCTCGATTTTCACATCTTCTGTGCATACATACTTATTTTGAACTTTTGAGTATATTCATGTGGGTCCTTGGATTTTAAGCTTCCTGACTGTAATTATGAACATAATTGGTAACTAGTATGGTTTCAATTAGATAAAAATTAGTCATTATTTTGAGTACTGTGACTAGGTGAACCAGAAGAGAACTGATTGCTCAGCAGAAACAGCTGAATTATAAAGAGTTCCCACCTGCCTTATTAAAATTCAATTTAGTCTTAATGCCAATGAATTAATGAAAAAGGATCAGATTATTCACTCCTCTATTCATTTAGCTCCAGAATATTATGGCATCAGGGTGGGACTTGCACCTCATGTAATTTCTTTATATCAACTAAACAATAGAATTTTTGTATGTAAAATTATCTTACTCTAAATATGAAGTTTCTTTGCTTAGCTCATATTAGTAGGAAGACTTACATCTTTCCAAAGTACTTTAAAAATATTAAAGAAAGTAAAGACTTTAAAAGTTACATTATTGCATATAAGATGGAAATCAGGGATAAGAAAAAATGAGGAATAGAGAATGGGTTAATCAGACTAAGGATTCATGAGGAAGTCTTATGAACCCCACTAGTGTAAGCTAATTCATTTGTATGTATAGATAATTCACACACACACACACACACACACACACACACACACACACACACAATATTGAAATATGTTTTTATTTAAAGGAGTTTAAGCAGAGGTATCCTTCATGGGTGGAGAACACCGCTCCCAGAAGCCATAAACTGTTAAATGAAAATCTCCAAATTAGGCACAGATTATCTCCCTATGAGTTATTGATCAAATATGCCCCCAAAGGCACCCAAAACAATATAGGTTGTTGTGACTGTTCTTGGTTGCCCACTATACTCATAGGTAAGACCATTTGCTGAAGAAACCACATGTCTAGATCCCAGGACACAGAAAAATCAATCTAGAACTGATCAGGAAACTCCCTGCTAGCTAGCTTTCACAGTGCTGGAAGGTGCTACACAAGTTGCTCACTGGAGAATAAAAGACATCGGTGGTCTTCCCATCTTCCCCCAGGCTGGGCTTTGCATGCTACAATATTAATGTGCCTAATATTGATGATACAGTATTGGTTAGAATTTCTATGCGAGAAATTACTGCTTTCCTCATTGAATTTTTTGCCTATTCCATAGAAGGGAATTCAACCTGGTCCTGTAAAAATGGTCATCCTGGCTAAGGAAATTATCAGTCCTAGGGAAGAATCTATTTATGTCTTTGGTGTCAAACTGTTTTCTACTAAATATTTGTGTTTATATCTATAGGCTCATACTGCTCTCAACCTAGGTCAACAAAGTTTCTTATTGTGGAGCGCAACAATTAACACAAAAACTTTTAACTATTCAACATGCTGAGAACATGACTGGGAATGTTGTACAGCAGATGAAACCTGTGCATCAACCCTGTCCCAGCATCCCAAGGCTTAGAGAACATTGTAGAAGGGGTTGCGGGTGGAGAATGTAAGAGTCAGAAGATGGGAATGGAGTGCTGTAGCATGCTAGACTCTTGATGTGATATCTTGTTGCATACATGAACTCACAATAGTTGTGGTTACCTGAACAAACTACCACAAGATCAAGTTAGTCAAAAATTCCAGCCTGCAAGGGAAAGAGGCTCTTGATTTCCCAATCCTAGCTAAGACACTACTGGCAGGTGATGGCTGCAGATGAATTGAAAATCACTTTTCTTTGGTGTGTGTGGGGAGCATTGGTAGACTGTCATGCCCCAGAGCATGACCCCACACCCATTCATGTGTGGGAAGTACTAGCTGGATTTAGTGGGTTATAAAAGAAAGAAGATATGAAATTGGGAAGGAGATGTGTTGGAAAGATGTGATCAGAAGGGAGGTGCCTATGTGAACATATATGAAATTTTCATAGAATAAAGTATGAAAAAGAAATAAATGGCCACCAGTAAAAAAAAACCTAACAAATTGGAAGAGTGATTTTTGTTTAAAAAACACAGATTATTTTAATAAATGAAGAGCTATAGTTATGTTCAGTTTAGTCAGATTTACAAGCTCCAGTAGTGATACTAACACTGTTCTATTAACACTGACCTCTTTTTTTAAAACCTAAATGCAGAGAAGTTGGCATGTTAATCACTACAATACTTTATCTTTGTGTCACTTCTAATATGATTGTATGAGAAAATATTTACTTATGATATCAGGAATAAAACAATAAACTACTAGAATGTTCATTCAATAATATTTACCAATCACTTGTAGAAAGCAATTTCTATCTGAATAAAAACCACCCATAAAATTTTACTACTTGGCAGAAAATGGATAGTAAAACTACTATTCTCAAAGAGCTCTATCTTTTAAAAAGAATTTTATTACAATTTCTCACAACTAAAGATAGTGAGTCTCCTCCTCCCAGAATCCACCAATGGCCTATAGTGCAGAGTTGTGCTGGTTACTGTTTTTCAATTTGATATAAACTAGAGTCACCTGGGAAAAGGGAATCTCAGTTGAGGAATTACCTCCATCAGATTGGCTTGTACACAAGTCTATGGGGCATTGATTAGTGACAGATGTGGAAGACCCACTCCTTGGTAGGTGGTCCAGGACTATATAATAAAGCAAACTGAACAAGCCATGGAGGCAAGCTAGTTATGGTTCAAATTCTTGCACTGGCTTTCCTCAACAATCTGTAAGACAAATACCTCCTTTCCTTCCAAAGTTGTTTCGAGTCTCAGTAAAAGGAACCTAACTATTACAAGAGGTAAAAGGTATGGATTCACGAGCATGCCTCCTTCCTTGACTGATTTTTGATAAGGCATTTTTGTGTGGGCCCAGGGCAGGTAACTGCAGTTTTCCAAGTTAATGACTGCAATAGTTGATGAGTCTAAAGAATGGTGTTTCCTAGCTCTGTACCCTATCTATCCTCCAGCCCTTCAATACTTCCTGCTTCCTCTTCCACAATGTTTCCTGAGCCTTACAAGCATAAGTGACTTGTGAAGGACTGGCACCCCCATCTCTCACGTATTCTCTTCATCTTGAGCAGCCAAACAATTCATTAAATTCAAAGAACTATATATAATAGGAGGCACGTTGATAGTATAGACGAATTAAAGGGTGTGACAGTAGACAGAACTTAATTTATATCAAAAGAATTGCAGGGAAATTTCTGCAAGATTTCATATTTAGTGAGGTGTTCATCAAAGGATCAGTGAAATAAGGATAGTGAATGATAGTTGAAGAAAGCTTTCAAACATGATTAATTTTAGTATGTTTATGGAAAATTAGTAGCAGAAATCACCAGCAGAAAAAAGTAGTGTAATATGATAGGTGAACAGTTTTCCCAAGAAAAACAGAATAAAAATGGGTATAATAAAAACTAATACATGCTGATGGCATATTGCATGTTTACTGTTCTCTTTTGCCACATCATATATAATGTCTCAATTAATTCTTAGCACCATTTCTATAATACAGTACGTGTCTCATTTTACAGGTAAAGTGCTAGAGGGATAAAGACCTAAAGAGGCTACCCAAAGATGTACTACCTTACGTACTAAACAGCTCATGAAGAAGTAAGTGTTTTTACAATAGGTTTGGATTTTCCTAGGCAACAGGAATTTTACGAAGGGAGCAATTCTATCAGGGTTTGTGGGATGCACAGAAGAGGAACGGAGCAGGATGAAGGGACGGAGCTGGGAGGAGACACAGCAACAGTAGGGAGGATCCACCATAGAGCTGTAGACTAGGGAGCAGTCTGAAGGACCTTATGCCTGTTAAAAATGATGGATGTTCTCCAGGGAGAACTGAGACCAGAACACACATGAGAAGAAAGTCACACACACAGAGGGAAGTTCTAATTAAACACTTGTATAAAATGTCCTTATGAAATCTAGTTCTGTGTACAAAGAATGCATCCCAGTAAGGAAAAAAAAAAGATAATATGTATTTGTGTGTGTCGTGGAATCCCAGGAAATTATGCTTTATAACTCTTGATTACATTTTGAACAATTGAACACTTCAATTTGGCTTATTTATAAACTACTTTTCTGAAACTACTGTTTTTGACATTTTTCTTTTGTATTACCCAGTTTTCTTGCTTTCCCTGATCCTTGCATGCAAATTACCTCCATTTTACCTGCTTCTAAACACCTACTCATTTAAAAATATTTGAAGTATCTACTGCTTTATTCAGCTCTTTCATAATTGTAACCATTACCTTGTTGTCTGATACTTTTCTTCTCCTTTGTGAAATTCATAGCTCTCTCTTATTCAAATGTTCCCTTGTTAGAATGTTTCTAAATAAATGACTATTTTCCTAAAACAGAGAGCTACATAAGGAGGTGGACTTCGTGGGCTTCTGCTAGTAAGCACTTATTTATACTGATGTCAGTAAGTCAAATTTAGAAAAGTAAAATCAACTCTTCTCATTTATTTAGAAGAATTCTAAATCAAAGCATGTGTGTAAAAGTGAAAATAACCTTTGAAAATGATTCATTTTAATACGTTTATGGGAAACAAGTTTACCAGCAGGAAAAAAAAAATACTAACAGTAACATTTTACAAAATTTAAGTATCAAAGCACAATACATTTTCACAGAAACAGATATTATCACCACCAGAGGATCACACTAATGGAAGGTTTATACACAAAGCCATTTGCCATTATGAAAACCAGAGGTAATAATAATGTAATGCATCCATTCATCCTCATTAGACTTTTTTATTATACTTCCTGGCCTGCAGGAGTACTTGCCAGGATACAAAAGAAAACCATGGGAACTCAGTTCTAACAATGCTAGCAAGCGCTGGCTGCCACCTCATCCTCCAGCTACTACAAGATCACCAGGAGTGTTCTCACGGCACTACTTGGACCTTACCCTACATAGGACTGAGGCCATTCCCAAGGAACCAAATATTTTCACTTGGAAATGAAAGGATTATTTTATACAAAATAGCAAGTGCAACATCAGGACTTAATACTCTGCACAACACAACTTGACAGCAGAGAAAAACTGCCCAGTCTTAAGGGCAAGGCAGTTAGAGATTTAGGGTAGGTAAGAACATAGCACTGTACTGGAAGAGGGACTTACAAGGTTTTTTTTTTTTTTTTCAGTTTTAGGGTTGATTGCTTTTTCAATGCACCAGATAATTCTCTAAGGGCCATTCACATTCACTGTTTAGATTCACTTTATTAGTGGCATATACAAAGCACCATGTAATATAATATATGAAATGTAGAACATTACGACTATGTAATAAACTGTAGAAATAACTGCTAAGAAAATATAGCAATATTTAACACAGGATTTCTAAAACCATTAAATGTTCATTACTTTCCCCAAAGCTAATGTCCCATGTTTTGTTTTATCGACTTTGTTTCTTAGGAGTGACATGCTTTGCACTCTGGGGGTGGGCTGGCAGTCCTTGCTTTCTTCTGTACAGTTACAGTTCTATACAAATTTCAAAACTGTGGCATGTGGCGCAGTCTTTCCAGTCCCTCTCCGAGTGCTCCCTGTCACACAACAGCAAACACCCGGAATGCCTTTCCTCCTGTAGGGTTCTGTAAACTGCAAGAGCACAAAAGATACATTGAGGTCATCTGTACATATAATCCTCCCAATAAACCATTCTCTCTGGGGACAGTCCAGCAAGTAGCTCCTGAATCCAGATGGCCCAACAGTGTCCGACTGCCATGATTTACACTTACTGGGAAGCTCCAGTGAGGATGACATAATCCTCCAGATCTTGGTTGCTTACTGGACTGAAAATTCACTAAAGAAACTTGAGAAGCTTACAAGGAAGGGGAGCAGCCACTATCCAGTTTCACAGCATCTGAAGCATGTTTTCACACATTGCCTCCTTAGATTCTAAAACAGCAGAGTTCAGCTGCCATTTCATTCCGTTGTGGAGATATTGAGACTTGACTTTGCAATTGGTTTATCTCAGTTGCAAAGTTATGTACAACCTAAGCTGGCAGATACTTAAGCAAAGCTATAGAGTATTAGCTTATCATCATTTCCTAACTCTAATACAATTATGAATTATAATACCATCACATCAGTGAAATTTAATGTTCAAACTTGGAAAGACCTAAAAATTTACACACTAAAATGGAAATTACTTTTCTCATTCTCTCTCTCTCTCATTCTCTCATCCTCTCTCTCTCTCTCTCTCTCTCTCTCTCTCTCTCTCTCTCTCTCTCTCTCTCTCCACCCAATGCCATGTTGGAGCTATTTTTATTTAAAGTAGACAGTGAAAGCAATACAGAACTACTTATGTTTATTCTAAATACATAGTTTATTTGCATTTTTCACAAAATTTTGTTTTGTAATAATTAAAAAAAATTAAAGATGGACACATTGACTGTTTCTAAGGACAAAGTGAAATACCTTTCTATATTATTCTCATACAGTAAGTAGGAGAGAATTTTAGAGGGAGAAAATGACGACACTCATGTAGCTAAGCACACTCAATGCACCCATGGGCCATGCCAGGAGTCATGCACACAGGAGAGCAACCCAAATTGGCATACATCAATTATTTAACCAATCTGTACCTCAGCTACCACATATATAAATTAGGGTTCAGACACTCAACATTATTCAGATGAAGGGTCCACCAGACACAGTCAAAGTGCTGGGATATTCACAGTAATTAAAAATTAAATGCTATCCTCAGTTTTGGTAGGATATCACTTATCCTTAACAGTTTTAAGTGTGAGGGCTAACTGAAGCCCACTTAGATTGTAAAGGTGTATTGGATTTCATAACTCGGGAATGTTTTATATGTTCTGCCTGATTAGGAAGGTCATGAGCCAAGCTACAGAAAGTCGCCTTCTCAACCATGGTCTCCTGATACAATCCCATCTGAAAACAGACACTCAGTGTGTGCGTCCGTGTGATAATTGGGAATGGCAATCTGGACTCTCCATGGGATAGTCTTTGAGTTCTTAGAGAAACTACTAGAAACCTGAATCTTCTGCTATAATTTTGAAATATGATTCAGGAAACAGCTAAAACGTAGACATCTGCACAAATAAATGGAACTTCACAGTAGTTCCATAAATACTGAGGATTTTTTAAAAATTCACTAAAATTCTCTTCTTTTAATGTTTAGTCACAGTTTCTAAACTAATAGATAAATTTTTACAAATCATAAAATTATGTCCCACTAATGAGCTGAATGGCATAAGATAGCATGAAAGAGCTCATTTACATCACACTCAGCATCCAAGTTCAAATCAAAAAGAGAATTTGTTTCTAGGGAAAATAAGATCCGTTGTTTTGGTCAAATACTTTGTCAGATAACTGGATTAGAGAAATACTCAGTGCCTTGCACACCTAGAAAGAATTAAATATGAAAACTAATCTAGAAAATCTGAAAGAGGATGAAGGCAATTTCCTTTTTATAAGATCAATTAACAAAAGAGTATTTCTCCGCGTAATCCGATTTTCATGTTGCTTTTTCATAAGCCTGCAGGAGACATCCACGTCTGGTACTACAGTTCCTCTCATCCCAGAGGGACCAGCAAGCAGCCGTGCAAGGATTCAAAAGAAACATGCCGTTCAGCCACTTAGACGCCGCTCTAAGAACTGTAAACTAGTAACAAATAGGGCAGACCACAGACTGAAATGTAAAATAATGCACATCTTGTTTGACTTTACCTTTCTGAGAAGATTCCATTTTGAAAAGAAGCGGTGTACATCTTTCTTTTGTCCACAGGCATGACATCCACATAACCACCATGATTTCGAACCACCCCAGCATGCACTGCTGCTCTGCAGATACTTGAGAGCTGCAGAAGCAAAGACAATAGCTACCATTAGGAAGAAATTCCCCGCTGGACTTGCCTAGCCCACGCTTCTATAGTTTGAGGTCTCTGGCGTGTGTTTGTATAGCCAGTAAGCAGCTGTTATATAATGTTTCACACATAAAGGAGTACTTGGAACGTCGTACGTCAAACCAATTCTCAGCAAGTCTGAATGCAGAGGCTAAGAGTAGCTGGCATAGTGAAACCTCTCCACCACCTAATATTGGAAACACTTGTCCTGTCCTGGTAAGAGTTTTATAACCAAAGCAATACAAAGCAAATTATTTCCTTTTAATCCTTCAAGCACGATTTGCCATTCATAAGTCTTAGCCTTTGCTAGTGGCTATGGAGACACAAGTGATGAAATGGTCACAATATGGAGGAGATGACCTCACTTACGTTCAGATTTTACATGTACACAACTCAGCCATGGCTCTGCCAATATCCAAGATCCATCTCCCAGAATTCAGGCTTACATGAACTGGAGATGCATTTGCCCTAATGTAAATAATCCATGCACAGCTAGTCTACTGTGCCATGCTCACATACTCAGCTACAAAATCCAAACTAAACAGAGATTCTATGGAGAAGACGCCTTGTTTAATGTTACAGGTCCAAATTTTCAATGTTTAAAACTACTGTCTTCCAAAAGTCGAATCCTTTCCTTTGGCCCATGGAAGTCTTCCCTCATTCCAAGTATTGGCTTCAATCAAAGTGTTCTGTGGAAACGTGTCACTAGCTGGGAACTGAGACAATGCTGCACAGGACGTACATGAAGTGTTTCAGCCCCCCACAATCCACTTCATCTCCCCAGTCTTTCCCCAGCCTGCGGCAGGCCTCCATTGATTGGGTTTTCTCGGTTCACATGTGGATGGTTTCATAAGGGTTTTGAAGTCCACACAAGCGTGGGTGTCGGCGGGCCTGACCTCGCTTTGTCGCGGTGCTCTGAACTCTGTGGCATCAGTCAGTTCTTATTAGCTCCAAGAGCCTGAAGACCGGGGTGTCTAATCCTTCTATTTTTGCTCTATGACAAAATGCTGTCTGTCAAACACTGTGTTCCCTCCCTCTGAGGAGGAGGCACCTCACTCAGCAGGTTACAGTCCAGACGGCATTGGTCATTGCATCCAGGACAGATGCTGCTCATAATAGATTAAATTAAAAGTAATTCTCGGCACATTTCAGTGTTCTTTTTGTTTTATTAAAATAGTATTATCAGCACTTTCTCCTCAAGGCAATGAAAATGTTGGCATATGACATTCACTAAAATCCAAGCCCTGTAGATGTTTTTAGAGTACTGTTTTATTTCCAAGCATACAGTCAGCAGGCTTTCTTACTGAGTTCACAGGTAATATTTTTTTCTGTCTATAGTTTAGATGAATATATTATTGAAATGATACCTTCATCTGTGAATATAGAAGAATTCTGAACACATGCCAAATTAATATGGCTTGTAATAAGCTACAAAAAATGTCCCTAGTAGCAGAATACGCAATATACTTCTAGCTCTGTAGGCAGGAAGGGAGCAACATGGAGGGGAGACAAAGCCACAGGAGGAAGCTGGCTGATTCCCCCATACCCTGCACACCAGCTTTCACTGGAGACATAACACATTTTGTGGGAGCTGAGAAGGTTCGTAGGTGTAGTCTACAGTTCTGCTGTTACTGTGTGATGGGAATCTTTATACTTCTAATTCACTCTAGCTACCAATACCTATCACCTACACACTTCACGGAGAGAGGACTTGAAGATCCTCTTAGGGTGGAAGTTCTAGCAATATCCACTAACTAGCAAGAGATGCTTTAAAGGCAGAAGAGTGGGGAGGACATTTTCAAAGACTTTTTATCAGATACGACTAAAACGAAAAACTTTCAAAATTTAAGAGAAAACCTGCAAGGAATGATGCTTTTTACATGTTCTAGGTCCTGACTGAGCACAGTTCGGCAGACAAAAGCAACGACTGAATTGCCTGCCCAGCAGTAGCCTTCAAGGAACTTGTTGAATAATCATAACAAGGGTCCCGATGCCTAGTAAATAGGCTAGTGTGCGAAAAGGGGTGGGGAGTAAGAGGGGTCAAAATAAGGACGTCATCTTACTAGAGTAGGTGGCTCACTTTGTACTTCACAAAGAAAGTGATCGGTAAGAAATAATGAGCACGATCATGACAGAAAAATTTCAGAAAGAGAATGTTTCAGATGCAGGAGGATGAGCAAATTCCTGGCACAAAACCCAGGGCTGGAGGCCTAGCAAGGACATCAAAAGCAGGACTGAATTGGGAAGGGATTGGACTTAACTGAATGTGATAAGAGAAGTGAGGTGAAGTCCACAATCCAAGCCACCTTACGCAACCAATTTTCTAGAATATTCCACTGAATACGTACATCAAGAGACTACTTCCTACATTTGTTTCTGTAATGCTAGCTTTGAAATCTTCAGTGCCTTCCAAATATCCACTGAAGGAAATCTGAATTCATCAGTATACACATATAGACTCTCCGTCTCTCTCCCTCCTCTCTCCGCTGCCCAGAGCTCACCAATGCTGTCTCCTGTGCCTGCTGCATCTACTCTTCCTACATATATATTCTCTCTCTCTCTCTCTCTCTCTCTCTATATATATATATATATATATGTATATATATGTGTGTGTGTATACACATATATATACATTCTATTCTATATACATATATATTAGATAGATAGATAGATAGACAGACAGACAGATAGATACATTCTATTCCTACCACCAGAACAATTTCCCTAGAACCCTTTAGCAACCAGTACTACAGAACCCACTTGCAATGCGTGTATCCATTCTGAAGCTATCCATACTGGAGCTCCTTTTCTAAAAGCCTTAAGGGCACACATTACAATGTGTTGGCAGGTCAGTCCCCTTTGTATGTATTTTAATACGTCATCTGGTTTTGACCCTTTATTACTTGTCAAATGCCTCTTTGGCAGTGAGCATATGACACATATATTTGACAAATTATTAACTTTCCAGTTCATAGTTCAAAGACAAAAGAGTCAAAAGGTAAGACTGAGGAGAAGCAAACTGCATTTTCCTTTCCAAGACTCCTTCCAGATTCTCTTGGTAAGTGTTTGATACATGGGCAAGACATGAGGAAAAGTTGGTCAAAGCAAATAATTACACAAGCATATTTTATATAAATACTCGTTTCAGTGACACTGATGATTAGCTCTTCTGAAAATAAGTGTACCAGTTCAGAAACGATCCCCTGACTCTGTGTAGAGCCTATATGCACACTTAAATGAGTACATGTATTTATATACTTAGAGATATAGGGAGCTGCACAAGGTAGCATACTTACATCAGAATAAACTCTGGATCCAATCACACGAGCATAGTGTGGATTTGCCTGCATACAGTTGCGAGGACAGTACACTCTGGAAAAAAATAAATAAACGCATAAAGTAGGCAGGTAAGTTCATTTCTTCTTAGTAATAAAGCCAAAATCCCATATAGCAATCAAGTCAACAATGTAGGCCCTGTTTACCTTAATCTCCTCTGAAACAGATCAACTGCAGAACCAGCAGTTGGCACAGTGGTTTCTTTCATTCACTTCCAGGTTTTAACAAAGATAGACTTTTTCTGTTTTGTTATGTCTTATTTCTTTTAAGTTTGCACAGAGGCCTTCTGACTTGGGAACTCAAAGGATAAAGAAACATGAACAAAGCCCTGTGGATCTGAGTTTGGAACTCAGTGTCAGCAAAATTTAGTAAATGGATGGCGTGGGAAATCACCGTGACTGCCTGTCACAGTATGCTTCAGAACATGCTTCTCTTCTCTACGCTCACATCTTTGGTGTCTTGTTCAGGTTCATGGTCTTAGTTTCATCTACAAACAATTAATTTCCAAGTTGACATCTCCAGCTGGGACTTCTCTTATTTCCACTGAGAATCCCTATCACATCCTCAGCACTTCCACTTACATCTAATAAATATCTCAGACTTATCTGGCATGAAATAAAATGTATCTCTCATCAAGTTGTGTTCTTCTGTGGGCTTCCCATCACAACACAGTGCAATTCCATTATTCCAGGAACCTCTGCAGAAGCCTCTATTGTACCTTAGTTCTTCTTTATCTTACACCTTACATTCAACTGGGCAGTAATACTTATCAGTTATACTTAATACAACCAAGATCAGGGCTTCCCTAAAAGAACTTAAACCATGGTAAGTACAGACATGATCAGCCACTGTGTAACTTACAGCAACACCCTCTCCTATGACCTTGCCTGACTTGGTCCTCTCCAATTAATTTACACATATTTAAGCTAAAAGATGCAAGTCCAAATATGCCATTCACCCCCCCCCCATTATTCCAAAGGCTTCTTCCTCGCTGAAAATAGATGAGCAGTTCCTTACAATATGTTCTGCATGTCTGATAAATTTATTTATGGCTCTTCTTCTACCTCCTTTCCACATTCTAGTGAAGGATAATTTTTCCTCAAACATACAAAATATGCTATGTGCTCATGCCTCAGGGCCTTTATAGTTCTCTTCTCCTTACATGGAATGCTTTTTCTCCAGATAGGCTACTGCCATATAGATATCTGACTTGCTGGACACATTTCTTAAAAGCTTCCAAAAGCTTTCTGTTTTTAAATTGAAGCATCTCACCCATAATAATTAAATCTATCCCTGGAGTTCAAGAAACTATCAACTGATAATTTAAAAAAATAACCAGGTGCTTCTTTTTGATACTTTCTGTTTCCATCTGTCTGTCTGTCTGTCTGTCTGTCTGTCTCTCTCTCTCTCTCTCTCTCTCTCTCTCTCTCTCTCTCTCTCTCTTGCATGTGCTGTGTGTGGTGTGTGTGTGTCCCTCACACCCCAAAACAGTCACTTAAAGGAGATATAAACTAAAACTGAGAAAACATCATTTTACATTGTGTATGAGACTTTCAACATGATAGCTATATGTTGTTATATACTTGTACATGATCGCATCCATGAGTTTTCTATTAATGTTAATAAAAAGGAAAAAAAAACTCTGAACTGGATTTACCAGTACCGATTTAGATAGATCTTCCTCAAGAAATAGATTTAGCTGTTATTAAAATTAGCATAACACTGTACAATACTCTATACTGTAAACACTTCATAGAATATGTAAGTCAGAAACATTTAAATGTAAGTAACAAATGACAATTGTTTTGAGGATTGATTATTATAAAAGAACTTATCTGGGGTTTCTGAGAAATGAGATATGTCCCCACTGACTAGAAATGGTCTCCTTAAATGTGAAAACTGCTGGGGATTCATTCTCTTTCTGTGGCTGTCAAACCACCTCCCTCGCCCTAACTGGTGTTTAACCTGCAGAAGGTCAGTGTCAGCAGCTCCAACTTGATCTCCTTTCTAAGTGGATAAGTTTATGTAAAAGCAAGATGGGGAGGGATGCTTGTTTGGCTGTTCTAATATCATTCCCTGTATTACTGAGAAGGGGGTGATCTAATAACCAGTCCTTGACTCATATTTGCCTGCATGCTCTGAATGAAAATGCCAATGACTCATTTGGTATTCAATAGGTATTTATAATTCTAATTATTTACATTTAAGGCATCTAAGGTTTACATTAATATTGAATAACTATTTATTGTCTATTTAATAGTTATTTGTTTCATAGTTTATTTTGGGTTGTCTTGCCAGATATGGAATCCCCGAGGACATGTTTCTTCACATTCTTTTGGGGGTAATTTCTTTGAAAGGATACAGGATAGCTATGTCTATGTGCAAGATCAGTCATCCACACCTCATCTCAAAGAGAGATACTTCCTACAGTCAGAAAAGGAAGAATCCTATTCCAATCTTATTGGCTTTATTTTCACTAACCAATTGCAATTATATTCCTCAACTACAGGAACTAGATAGTGATGTTAAATGTGAATTGTGTTGGTTTCTATTGGAAGAACTTATCATAGAATGTATGTTATTGTCAGCACCACATGTACATGTTGAAGTCCTAATCCACATTACTCTTTGGACACAGGCAGGGCCATTATGGAGATAATTTGGCTAAATGAGTTCCTAAGAGAAGAGCCCTTATCCACTTGGATTAGTGGCCTTGCAAAAAGGGTAGACGGTAAAGAGCTCTTCCCGCCATGTAAAGCCACACAGTAGGTGGACATCTAGAAGTTAGAAAGAGAGCTACATCAGTAACCAAGTCAGGAGCACCTTGCTCTTAGACTTCCAATCTATCTAGAGCAATGTGACACATCAATATCTGATGTTTATACCACCCAGTGTGACATCTTATAACAATAGTTCACGTGAACTAATACAAACTCTTGGTTGCGCATATGAACCCATGATCACATGTGTAAGTTCTGACACTATGGAATGGCCATCACTTAAGTACAGTAGGGGTACTTGTGCACAAGTAGTATGTGATATCTTGTTACTTCCTTTAGGTAGCAATTCCAGATCATAAACAATTCTAAACCTGAAAAGAACCAGATTTTCAGACAAAAACAGATGTCACAAGACCAAAGTCATACACATTAAGTGACTGTGTAGGTGCACGCACAAATATGCACGTATCTATTTTTATTACACAAAAGAGAAATGTGGAAAGCTTTACCTTGGACAATGTGAGGCAGGTTTATGAAAAGGACAGAGCTGTTCCACTGTAGTTTCACACGTCACAGCTTGAACTGAACAATTAAAACACGAAACAAATGAATCCATTTGGAGCAAAACATCCCACACATGGTAAGAAAACAAGTAAGAAAAGAGCTAACCTGTTACTTTGGAGACTGTGAAGGAATTAGCAGAATGATATTTGCTGCAGACAAAAAAGAAATGTCAACCATTTGCTTATGGACAATAGCAGCAACGTAACTCCTGATTTCTGCTCAGGTCTTTATCTTTTAAACATTTTTACTAAAGTGTCTGGACAAATAGCGTAAGCCCACATCATCTATTTCACAATAAACCTATACACTAATGGCCTTTCTCCCCAGAACCAGTTTAAGTCTTTACAATAATCTATATAAGACAAAAAAAAAAGAAAAAAAAAACTGTCTTAAAGGGGCAGTGGTTATTCAATTATTCACTATTGTAAAAGTGTCTACAGAAAATGAATGAAGCTCTTCCTATTGTATGAATCATCCAGAAAAAGGGAACGTAAAAATAGGGATATAATTATGTATTAAAATTTTAACCATTTTACATATACTCAAACTTTGAAAAACTCATTTGTTATTGAGGTATGGCTAATTTGCAATGTTATTTCAACATACTTCACCCTTTAAATTCCTTGTTTAGTATTTTTTTAATTTCCTTTTTATTTCCCCTCTACTCCCCCCCAGTTCTTGCTCAGTATTAAAGATGCTAAACCTTAATATTATTTCATTTCCACCAGTTTCAAATTCAATGCTTAATTAGTAATGTGATCTATCATCAACCAGTGTCTGTTTTACTAATGACTATTATTTATTGATGATAGTTTATAAATTTTGCTAAGTGAATAAATTAAGAGCATTGTACTAAAAAGAGACATTGCCAATGACTGAAACACAGATGCATGGATAGCAAGTCAGGACACTGATTTGCAAGGGACACCCTAATGAATTGTTTTCAAGACAATGGAAGCTCTGGCTGTTCTGGAACTCACTGTGCAGACCTGGTTGGCCTTGAACTCACAGAGATCCAATTGCTTCTCCCTCCCAAATGCTGGGATGAAAGACATGCACCACTACACTCAGCAAAGAATTCCAACTGAATCTGTGAAACTTCTTGCAGTTGTACACTTACAAGGAAAGAGTCTCTGATACAATTCCTAAGGAAAGCTTTCTATGTGGAGTTCACTGTTCTTTTACTTAGAAGGAAAAAGACACTATACAATGATGTTTCAAAAGACTACACTGCTGTACTTTAAAGCACATATAAAAATGTTCCATGTTTTAGAATGAGACACACTATACTAGATTTGGGAACCACTTAAAAAGTGAATCAATACTCTTCACGTGTTTAAATTTCACAGGCATGAGAGAACATGCAATGAATTAGCCTTCTTTGGCTAATTCTTTTTTTGATGTAGCTGAAAATTTATTGCTTAACCTTAAAAATTAGCTATAATTGAAAAAACACTTTTGTTTTGTATGTATATATCCATCGTGGATATGCTTGGTTCCTGCCAATTCCACAAGACAGACTCAGGTCCCCTGCAACTGGAGTTACAGACAGTTGTGGGCTACCATGTGGGTGCTGGGAACCAAATCTGGGTCTGCTAAAAGAGGAGCCAGTGCTTTTAAACAAGGAACCATCTGTCAAGCCCTGGGAACTAACAATACATTTACATGTACTTATGGACTCTCTTGACAATTCAGAATTTTATCATGCCCTTAAGCAAGAAGATTTAGCTTTGAATTTGGAGGCTTTTCCCATCTTTTTATATGTGGAAAGTCTAAGATAAAATAAACTCTGAAAATCAGCAACTGTTCTCGCATAAATTCTTCTATGCTTGGGTCAAATGATATGTTAGCTCGTTATTACAACTTCATTTCATCTGATAGAAAAGATCACTCAGCTTCTTACCCAATTGTCTGAACGCCGTTTCTGTTGGACTTGATGAAGTAATGCTTTCTTCCTTGTCTGGTGACATCTACCCATCCGCCTTCGTTGTCTATTATCCCGTAGTGGATAGCAGCTCGGCAGATACTGGATTGCTTGCAGAGAAGGAAGAGACACAGGATTTTAAAGAATTCAAGTTGTGTATGAAGAAGCAAATTACTCTGCATATGACTTAAACCTAAATGAACATTCCCAGGAAAAAATATCTACACTTAATGTAAGTTGCATGTTCCACACTGAAAATAGATACTACATGAAAAGATTGTATTGCCAAATCATTTTCATTCCCACTTACCATTTCATAATGGACACTCCCAATGACTTTAGCTTTACTGTCCAAGCAGCCTGCAGGGCACTCATACCTAAGAGACAGTCATGGGAAGACAATGTTAGCTTCTGTGCACACAGAATGCAAACACTGCTTTTATACCTTGTCTGCTGGTGCTGAGGCTCACCGTGACGCCTACCTGTTGCAAGTGGTCCCTTTACACTGGTCTCGCAATCTCACTTCACAAGAAACAATCTGAGCTAGAAGGAAAACAAAAATACCAAAATAGTTTCAATAATACTAAAGTTTCTAAAATGGGTTTTATGTATTATGAAAACATGCAGGTTTTTTTTTTTTTTTTTTTTTTTTTTTTTTTTTTTTTTTTTTTTTTTTTTTTTTTTTTTTTTTTGTTGTTGTTGTTGTTGATTTGGTTTGGTTTTTTTGAGACAGAATTTCTTGGTGTAGCCCTGGCTATCCTGGTACTCGCTCTGTAGACTAGGCTGGCCTTGAACTCACAGAGACCCACCTGCCTCTGCCTCCTGAGTGCCGAGATTAAAAGCGTGCACCGCCACCCAGCTGAAACATGCTTTTTATATTCTGAAAATGTGCAAATAAAACTACAGCAGTTATCATCCATGCAAAGTATAGCGACCGATATGTGGTTAAGGTCTTACACATCTGCTGGGTGCTGATGACTTCATTTCTGTTACTATCATCCGATCTTGTCCGAACATGTGTGTCGTGGACCTGAGCCTGCTGCCGCTCAATTTCATTTGTTTCTTCTTCACGAGGGGTGTAATACCTGTCTGACCCTTCTGTCAGAGGGAAAAGATTGAAAAGTACGGATTTTATTTATGTGAGCACAAGTTACTAATACATGCTTTTCTACACCTGCTAAGTAATTTAAAACCAAAAATTCAGCACTATTTTGGCACCGGTTTTGACACAAGTTCATGGTTCTGTGTACCACACTTAAATGAAATTCACACTGTAGCCTCAAGCCCTTGATTTTTTTCATGTTAGCATTTAGCTAGCTAACATTCAGTAGAATCATTTCTAATCTACTTCCAGTACGATATCAGTGTTTTGTTTTCATTAAGACACCGTGAAACTCACCTTGTTCTCTAGTAATATCAGGGTTTAGGAAATGCACACTTCCCCCTTAAAGGGTTGGTATGCCCATGTTATCTGTTACAACATCAATTTCCATGATTTTTTCTTTTAAAATAAACTTCAAAATGCAAAGTTTTTAGCTTTAAAGAGAGAACAGTTTCTAGCTTGGAATTTTAACTCCACCCACCCCTGGTTTGGCCTATCTCAAGAACTCGTCAGTGTGGTGGTGTAAAAAGGTACTTATTTTCATTTGTGTCCATAAACTCAGAACCCAGAAGAAAGGTGTGAATACAGAGGAGTGTCAGGTTTAAGAGGAATACACCAATCACTGGTGAAGGGCAGAGAGGTGGTAGCTTTGGGAATGGGGAGTACCAAGACAATCACAGAAGGAGGACATGTGCAAAGTGGAGAGGAATTCAAACAGGATAGGAATTCAATACAATATGAAGGCACAATGGGTGTTTCCTGTCTGCTCATCACCATTAAGGAGCATTCAGTCACTAAGGAAAGCAAAGACATGTCTCTCCATGAGCACTGAGCATGGTTCAACTCTTTCCAACACTCATGATCCACATCAATCTTCATTATTAATCAAAAAATAGAAAGTAGAAGGTAAAATGTGACCACACAGATGCTCAAGTTCATGACTTTTCACAAATCTTTGTCATATGCATTTTATCTACAGGCATTATTAATAGGGCCTTATATTTATGTTTACATGTTTTAAAGGTGGTTTCAGCTATTCCAGGCTGACCTTGAATTTGCTCAACAGCTAAGCATGACTTGGAACTCTTGATTCTCCTGCCTCCACCTTCTTAGTGCTGAGATTAAAGGTGAGTACTGTTACTCCTGGTTAATGTGGTGCACACCTTTAATCCCAGCACTTAGGAGGCAGAGCCATGTGGATCTCTGTGAGTTCGAGGCCAGCCTGGTCTTCAGAGTAAGATCCAGGACATGCACCAAAGCTACACAGAGAAACGCTGTCTCGAAAAAACCAGGAAAAAAAGAACATACACAGTGATACAACACTGGATAAACAGAGGTTTTCAAGTGTAAACTACAACCACATAACACTGACCTTTGTAGCACAAGTTTTCTCTACAGCCTCCTCCAAAACTGGGTGGGCAAGCCGAGCAAGGCCTTCCATGCTTGTAAGGGGCGTGGCCCCACCAGTTTCCCCTAAAGAGATGATCCACTCCATTAAGACATCTTATAGATTACTAAGACATTGCAAACATCACACATAGCATTTCAGGAGTAATGATACAGGCGTCTTAGGAGAAAGGCCTTCATATATTTTAGTATGAATTCTTTTTGGTCTAGGTTTACATAAAGTTAAACATCTCATTGGTTTGAAAACTTTCTAAGTAACTGGCATGAATACTGTTAATATTTAAAAATAAAACATTAACAGAAAACTGAACTCAGAAGGATATTCATCCATCTCATATATACTAATAATTTAAATCTGATTTTCAGAATGGTTTTGTGAAATTTTAACATAGTCATTCAAGTCTTCTTTACACAGGTAAAATACATGTATTTCTCAACCAATATGTAGCTGGAAATCTCTCTTCAAAATTACTAAATATAGACTAGACCAGCATAACAAGTGAAGTTGAGAAACATAAAAATGTGTTTACTTTCTTAGCACTTGGGAGGCAGAGGCAGGCAGATCTCTGTGAGTTCGAGGCCAGCCTGGACTATCTAGTGAGTTCTGGGAAAGGCTCCAAAGCTACACAGAGAAACTTTGTCTCAAAAAACAAACAAAATGTTTAATGTCTTTATGGAAGATCAAAGTTTCAATTTTCACATTCCCTTTAAGCACCGACTAACTCACTGAGCAACTATAATCATTGCCATTGGAGATAAACTGAGTGAAGCAATGCACTCTATGAATATACCTTGAAAATGAGAAAAATCAGGATTATAAAATGATTTTCACATTAAGAAAGCTTCCCCCAAGACACCTGTGCCTTGTCCACTCACTTGGGAGAGTAATTGCACACCAAGTAGACGGCCTTGGGCCATATCTGCCCCCAGATGTTCATGTTGTGGCACAGATTGATGGCACAGCCTATCCTGCTGCTGGTTGCCCACACCACCTGCGATGGAGAAAAGAGAGGCTCAGGCAGGGTTGATGGGAAATGAGACAGCAGTGCATCAAAGAGAATCAGGTAGAAACGGAACTGCAGAAGCCAACACAGATTATCCACACGAGAGTGAGAAGTGTCCAACAAGCATCTTGCCTGAGCTTTGGGTTTGGGATTGTTATTCAATTTATAAAAGAAATTTGCAGGTCAATAGCTCTCTCTGCAATGCAATGTCAGCATTTTCAAAGCACAAACTTACTAAATAATCCAAGGCTGCACCTCCCTCTTATGCTATGAACGTTTCTATGAAGACGCTTACTGACCAAAGTGACAGAACTCTCAATCTCAGACAAGAAGCAAAAGTGCAATGTTCAGAGGCCTTCTGTTCAGAAACCCAGGACAGAAGTGACCCTTGTCTCCTTGAGCCTGCCTTCCTTTGTTCCATTTAGAGATTAGAAATACACCCAATGCTAAATATGAATGGAAAATATACAATTTATAAGCATGTATTATAAATTCTGCACATATGTAAATAGTAAATGTCAATGGTAAAGTATATTTTTGGCATCAAATTGATTTAGAAGATGGCAAACTGTTCCTTGACTATTATCTATTGGAGCCATAGTAAGATATTTTCTACGTAAAGTCATTAAAATAACCTTTTAAAAGAAGTGTTTGGACTCCTGTGATAATGTTATTGCTTACAGAAATTGTTTTGTCTATTCCACAAGATTAACAACAATACAGATTTTCTTAAACAATCACATTAAGTCACACAAGACGCCTGCTCATATGTTCCTGCAGTTACAGTAACTGCATCTGGAGGGACCCACTGTAGCTCCCTCAAAGCGTACCTGAGTGTAGTGTGTGCACACGGGGCCAGAGCAGCGGAAGGGGCAGTACGGGTTGCACTCATGCTCGTACGGGTAGCTGAAGTCTCTCACTTCATCATACCACGCTTGTACATGAAACGTCGGGGGTCGATATCTGGTAGAAGAAAAAAATCACAAGGAACAAGAAAAGTTGGAGAAAATATAAAACCGACTTAGATTGACAAGTCTTGATAGAAAGCTCCCATGTAAGCTACAAATCCCAAATACACAAACAATGCAAAAATAAGCGGGGACGTTGGTGACTCTTCTGGTAGGTTATTAGAGTTTTCTTTGTCTGTGATTAGCTCTTTGACTCTTAGGTACCAAACATTAGAAAGTTTGCAATGATAGATTAATAAACATCTCATTCACGACATCTGTGTTTCCAGAAACAAAAAGCTGTGCTTTCCACTACCTTCCCCAGTGTGCTCCCAAATTCTGTCCAATGGAGGGCAGCAGGCTTGCTGGTCCATGCTCCCACAAACATGTTTCAGCCCAGGATTCTGCAGACCTCTCCAGCTCCACATCCCATGTCTGCAGGGAAAACAGAACATACACAATCATACAATGTGCACACCGGACATTTCTTCAAATACAAATTACTGGGTTCTTGCTTTCTTCTTTCTTTATTAAGTGAAGACATTGGTCTGGGTTTTTTCCGCATCTGCTACCCTGAACTTTTCCTTCCTACTCAACTTCTTTGGCTACATCTTTCCCTTTTCTAAGGTGCCTGCACATTTTTAGAATTTCCAAAGTGATCACAAAGGCATTTACCTGACTCATCTCCCTAAAATGTGGCCAACAAAATCCCAAGGGCATCGAGTGCAAGGTCTCCATACCTAAAGCATGTTATACCTGCAGGGCTTGATCCTGGTCTAAGCATCCTTTGGTTATTCGCCAGGCAGAACTCTATTCTTGGCTTTCTATTCTGCATTACCTAACATGGTTTCCGGGTTACCTCTCCAAATCTCCCAGAAGTAAGCTCCGCCCTCCTGGGTGCTCTCAGAGCTTTGCTACATTCCTTTGTTTGGCACAATCAGCAGGCATGGCAATGTTGATTTACATGTCTACCTCTCCCACGAGAGTATGAATTGCCTGGAGGTAATCATTCAACTTCTACTGGTAGACCTTTAGTCTATTTTCTGTGTCCGTCATATAGACACAGTGACAAATAAATACATGTTGGATACATGAAAAAAATAATGGAACTGACTACAATAGAGTACACATGATTCTTATTTACAAAATAATTTATAAAGAAAATACAAATTGATAATTTAATGAGTTTTCCAAGTTCTGGATTTAGTGTCCCATTGTTACTGATTCAGAACATAGGCACTACACGCAATATTAAAATCACAAAACCATGTAGAACTGAGCTCTCCGTCACTTTCCAGAACAGGACCCCACATGACGAAGGGACAGGAAAACAGTCCCAGGAATGGAACATTTGAACAGTTTAAGGGACAGGGTTGCAGAAGAGCAGACAGGAAAAAACAATACACAGGTATTTAGACACCTCAAAGTCAATTGGTAACTGAGGGTAAGAGGACAGGGAAAAGAAATGGTGGAGCAATACAGCTACCACCAAGGCATAAAGGAAATCACAGCCATGTGTCTGTGTGTTCCTCTGGTGGAAGTGCACAAGACTGCAATGTGCACACCAATAGGACAGTGACATGCACACCAAATAGAGTGTAAGAACACACATAGGTAGATCTAATGAAAAATA
This sequence comes from Peromyscus leucopus, assembly GCF_004664715.2. Taxonomy (NCBI): domain Eukaryota; kingdom Metazoa; phylum Chordata; class Mammalia; order Rodentia; family Cricetidae; genus Peromyscus; species Peromyscus leucopus. The sequence goes on along the minus strand of NC_051064.1, from coordinate 620,275 downwards.
CAGATGTTAATAATGACATAGAACAATGAGAGTGATAAAGAATTCTAGAATTATTAAAACTGGGAAAAGACAATGAGATGGTATTTTTTAAAAGCCAAGAAAAATAAATCATAAGGGCTAGAAAATAGCTAATGGTGAATTCAACTACAAAAAGACCAAGGAGATTTTAGGAGTAGACAGGCAATGATGCCACAAAGAGAACAAGACAGAAGGTTGGCTAAGTAGCAATACATGGATAAGATCAAGTCCAGATCAGTGATGGAGAAATCTGGCCATAGAGGCTAGAAACCTCAAGCATGTTGACTTCCCCACAATTTTAGAAGAGAGTTAATGGAGAAGCTAAGAAAGGTAAGGACCAGGGTCCAAGGAAACTTGTCTGCTTCCTCTGATTTAGAAGCTGAAAGAACCATAATATGACCACAGCTAAAAGGTCTCATGAAAAATCCCTTGGCCCTACACACACACACTCACACACACACATACACACTCACGAACACAGCTGTGCATTCACACGCATAAGCACAAACATGTATACTCTTGTACACACACTCATATATATACATACACATTCATACACACACACATACACATGCACACACTGATGAACATAAGTATGCATGCACATGTATAAGTACAAACATGTATACTCATGCACAAACACTCATATATACACATACACATTCATACACACTCACAGACACACATGCACAAACACATACAGGGATGGAACTGTATTATTCATATAATTTTTATATGAATTATATATTTTTCATATGTGAGTATTTCTTCCTTTTCAATTGTGGATTTGAAATATGGAAAATACTTTCACAGTCACAAAGTAAAATTTTACATTAGATAAGTATATTCTTAATATACTATATCTTTATCATTTACCCAAAATACAAAAACATTTCTACATCCAACTAAAAACTAAAGAGAGGTAAACAATACTTGGTTTTCAGTAAAAACTTTATTTTTACTCTGGATTGATATCAAATACTCCAAATTACCATAGACATCAGAAGTATATGCTGCCAATAAATATTTATCAGGTAAGTACTTTATTTGCAGATATAAGTAAGCTATTAATTTCATTATTTGTTTAAGTTAAATAACACATTTTAATTTACTATACAAAATATTCAAGTCACTGTTATTGCCTATTCAACAAAAATTTACACAAGAAATATGAATGGATATTTTATTCATGGGCAAAATGCTGTCTTCCTTTTGTACCCAGAAAATTTGAAAAAATAATCACTTTCCCAAAGCAATTCGATTTTCAGGCAGAGTCATCAGGAATGCAGAGTGTCCTTAAAAGACAAAAACGTTTTGTCTCCAATCTTAAAACTTGGGTTTCCCACAGTGCGTTAAATCACATTACAAATCCACACCAATCCACATGTTTCCCAGGAGGCCAACCTCATGCTAAAGGAGATTCAGAAACAAGAGCAAAAGCACACACAGAGCATGTGCTGATTTTTAAGTACTCATCCTATGCAATGTATTGTAGAATGCCTGCCTCCCTGCCTTCAATCAGAGCCATGGTGACTCACTTCTAACAAACAGAATGAGGCCCTGAGAATTCTGGGGCTAGGTTATGAAACAGAGCTTCTATTCGGTTCTTTTCAGATACATCTTGACTACCTAGAGCCAACACATTATGCAGCCAACCACAGAGGAAAATTGGCGGGAAGGACACTGTGGAAGGACCACACAGAGGGAGCAGCAGCTGCGAGAGTTCTTGGCCCAGGCTTGAGACCAGAGAGAGTACAGACCCTCAGGTGATGGTGGCCCCGGTCCAGTAAATAAGTGAGAGCTTCACACCCACCACCCTCTCCTAAGGACCACCCAGGTGAGCCCACAGGAAAGTCCTGGAGACTACTGAGAGCCAGTTTCTTCTTGCTTTGCACTTGACTGTATACTCTGGGCTGCGAGGTTTTCCATAGAAACTGAAACTTTTGAGAGAGGATATACAATTGCTACTAACTCATAAATCTGTGTTTTCCAAAACAGTGTTTATATCTGTTACACAGAAAGTGAAAAAAATTTAAAGCATGCTCAAACATGTTAGACTAACCTTCCTTAACCATAAAAATCTGTCAGATGAAATACAAAGTAACTCAGTACATACTGTGGATAACTCATACGGATCCATACATACACACACACTCACATACACACACACACACACACACACACACACACACACACACACACACATATATATATATACACATATGTGTGTGTACTTTATTTTGTTATATATATACATATACATACATACATATATATATATATATATATATATATATATATATATATATATATATAAAACAACAATTAGTGAAACAAAGAGGCCATGAATTTGAAAAGGACTTGAGCAAGGAGGAGTATATGGGAGAGCTTGGAGATAGGAAAGTGAAGTGGGGAATTGTGTGATCACTTTATAATCTCAAAAAGAAGAAACAGCTTATTTTAAAAGCATCAAGTATTTTTATAACCCATTGAAAACAAGAGAAAAGAGTCAACAGAATTCATTTATAATCATACGTATATAAATCTATTCATAAAATCATTTTGGACTGTAAGGACTACAGCAGAAAATCATGCAACTAAATTTAACTTTAAATCAATATTCTATAAATATTAATTTGTAATCATTGAAAGTGATTATCTAATTCAATCATGCCTAAGTGTCTAGGTCAAGACAAACAATGTAAATTTTAAAAATTTTCCAGAATAAAGTGCTGAAAATATAGCTGTCTTGGATGAATGATTACAAAGACCTAATGACAGCACAGTGCATATATGTGTGCTTTTTGGTACATGTGCATTTTCATCCTACAACATAATATTTCAGGCTTTAAGATTGCCAATAATTTATACCCATATGATATAAATATAGGTTGGACTCTACACATTTCTATTTAAATTTTGGCTGTAAATCAAATCAAGATGGCTTAAGAGGTTTTTTTTTTTCTTCCTCTGAACTATTCACCCAGCAGTAATTTGAAGTCAACCTATACTAAAATTATCATTTCTTCATAAAATGAGTGCATGAGGTATGTTGAAAAGAAAAACATGGTTATTTCCCAACTACATATACCACACACACACACACACACACACACACACACACAGACACACACACACACACAGAGACACACACACACACACACACACACAGACACACACACACACACAGAGACACACACACACAAACACACACACACACACACACACACACACACACACACACACACCCTATGGGAGAGAGCTGTAACACATTCCTTCCAGTTTGGGCATGACTTCAGGTTTTAAGGACTCTGCTTTATTTGTTCTCAAGGACTCTGTAGTGAGAGGGAACTCAGTAGTCTCAGAGGCTGCAGAGACTGAGAAAGCAGCATTACCCTAAGGCAATAAATGTTCTTATTCGGGTTTCCTGGAAACCACAGAGATGTGAGGCAGGCTTCCTTCAAAATCTATTTTCACACAAAGCCTTGATACCATTACAGAAAGCAGCAAACTAACCATTTAGAATACTGTCTTTCCGTTTTATTAAGTTTAATTTCTGAAATGGAAGTTTAGTATGCAGATAAACTCAACAGACAACTTCAGTGGTCTGACATTACACGAGTACCATGTTCAGCATCAAAGAGATGCATGAGACAGGACAGACTGTCTTAGTGGGGTAAAGCAGATATTAATCTGATACCATTCCTACATTTTTCTACAGAATTTGTACTCATTAACCTCATGTCACTGTCAAGGCCTTTATAGCCCGACTTTCCTCCTTGCTGGCCCTCTACAACTTACACTACCAAACTTTTACATGTTTAAGGGGCTTCTTGTCAAAATGCAAAAGACAACTCAGTTGTACGGGAGAGAAGTTCTGACATGTCCAACACCTGGAGTCAGGACCAATAAGAATACAAAGCATCAGAGTCCACACCTGTCCATTCATCTTTCTTGGATGCTGAATTCATTAGTGTTTCTCCAAGAGGACTGGTCATTCTTTTTTCTTGTCCTTAATTACTCCGAACATCCCTCAAGAAATGTTCATTCCAACAATCTTGAATGACCACCCTCTCGATATGTTTAAACACATATTTTATCAATTGTTATATTTTCTTCTTTCTCTGTCTCCATTGTTCTGAATTTTAATTTCCAGATGAGAATTTTAAAAGCAGAACCCAGCTTGGCGGTGGTGGCGCATGCCTTTAATCCCAGCACTGGGGAGGCAGAGCCAGGCAGATCTCTGTGAGTTGGAGGCCAGCCTGGACTACCGAGTGAGTTGCAGGAAAGGCGCAAAGCTACCCAAAGAAACCCTGTCTCAAAAAAAAAAAAAAAAAAAAAAAAAGTTTTTAGCCGGGCGGTGGTGGCGCATGCCTTTAATCCCAGCACTCGGGAGGCAGAGCCAGGCGGATCTCTGTGAGTTCGAGGCCAGCCTGGGCTACCAAGTGAGTCCCAGGAAAGGCACAAAGCTACACAGAGAAACCCTGTCTCGAAAAAAAAAAAAAAAGCAGAACCCTGCTTTGCATGTCTTGTGAGTTTTCTGTGTCTCCTAATATATAACTTGACTTAGAGGAGACCTGACTGTCCAAGGATGCTGCTGAACGTGGACTTGGTTCAGAAACAGACAGCCCAGGTTTCTTGCCTCAAACATTCCTGGGATAAAGCAACCATAGTGCACCTGTGTCACACAAAAGGAAAGTCTGCAAACTTGAATTCTTTTTGTGAATGCTGTTACCTTTCTATAGACTTTCTGGAAAACCAGGCTATAATGACTTCATTATTTTTATTGATGTTTAACTAAGAGGGAAAGAGTTTGGACTGGAGATATTGCCTGATGCTTAAAAGCACTGGCTACACTTTCACAGGACCTGGGGTTCAATTCCCAGCACCTCATATTAGTGAACAACTATCTCTAACTCCAGTTCCAGGGGACTGAACACCCTCACTGGTCTCTGGAGACACTGCATGCAGGTGGCGCACGGGCAGAACACCCATATGCATAAAAATTTTTTCAAAAGTCTTTTTTAAAAAGAAAAGAGTAGTTTAATGTTTAAAAATGCCTTCTAGATATTTCAGGAGGCCATAGTAATTAGGAAAATCTCTGAGTAATTGAAAAAGTGCAATCTGGGGTAAAGCATGTGTTAGGTAGGTTAAAGCACTTACTACTTAAATATGAGAACTTCATTCAGATCCCACAACGCACATGAAAACCTAGGAACACAGGCACATGTAATCCCAGTGCTGGGAAGATGGAAACAGAAGATCCCTGCAGCTTGCTGGTCGCCATTCTAGGTGAATCAGTGAGTTCAAGAGACATTAAAACTTTGTCTCAAAAATGAGATGCATAGGCTATGATTGATAAAGACACCCAATGTTGACCTCCAGCCCACACATGCACTTGCATACACACACTTGCATATAAACACAAATTGCACACTTTAACAAAAACAACAATCTAACTGATTAGCCCTCTACATCTTGATCTGTGAGTATGGGATCAATTTGTGAAAATTTCTTCACTAGGTTTATTTATAGCCCAATAAATTTTAGAAAGTCGAACCTAGAAAAATGCAGGATTGGAAAAACTCCTCAAGATAAATTACAATATCTAATTACATATGAAGATTTTATATTTACATGTTGTATTAGTTACTTTGCTCATCATTGGGACCAAAGAATCTGTCAGAAACAATGTCAAGAAGGCTAGCTCTGTTTTGGGTTAGATTTCTGAGGAATATAGCCCACTGTAACAGGGAAGGTATGGTGGAGCAGTTTCATCTGTGGCAAAGTGACCAGAAAGCCACAGTTCTTTGTGTGGCAGCAGCTAGGCTGCAATGAGTCAGATCGGAAGCTGAAGTTGGCATGGCCTTCAAGTCCCATCCCTAATGGCCTCTCTGTACCAGCTGGCCTCCACGTGACTGTGATGAAGACCTTATAAACTCCCAGAACAGGACCATCAACTGATGGCCAACTGCTCAAACACATGATCCTGGGGGCGGGGCATTTCACAATCAAACAGTAGTAAATACCAGTATCTTAGATTTTTGAAGGTGAATGAAAAGCTTATTGTTTCTATTTGCTGTACTTGGAAGTGTCTTTTTTTTTTTTTTAAGACTGAAAATGAAAAGCTCTTTCTTGGATAAATTGGTGAAAGAAAGCATATAAAAAAAAAGAAACTGAAACCACAATTTACCCCCCCCCAAAAAACTTCCATTTAAATCAAAGATTGATATTAGAATCATTCAATGCAAGTTTACATACTTTCAACAAAACTGCTATCTTCATAGTCTATGCTATCTGTATTAATAATTCTTCCCCAAAGTGATAAATTGGTATCTTTCCAGCTAGTGGGAGCTACATAAATCCTATATTCTCTGTTTTACTTGATTGCTAGGGCAGTTAAAACCAGTTTGATAGGCAGAATATTTTCTATGAGACTTCTAGGGACTGCTGAGGAATAATTTTCCCTGAAGAGTTAAATAATAAATGATAATAAACAAGGACTATGATACTTTATATGTATGAGTATGAATATATGCACACAAACATGAATATATATTTCATATTTATATATTGTGGTATGTATAATGGTATATATAATGGCTTTCAAGTATTTCTCTATTTGATCATCTGAGAACAATTATGATAAGCAGTCTTCATTGATCTCTGCACAGCCATCTCAGATACTGCTATGTTCTGTGCTTCAAGGCTCAACTCACACTTAGCTGTTACCTGAGCTCACTTGTCCCTTAGATTTTGGCCATCTCTAATCAGTGGAAGACAAAGAGTAGTCAGAGAATATATATATTTTCTATCCCAAGCCAACTCCTTGTCCATGGTGACTGTGTCTTCCAATATAGCTCTGCATCCCCAACCCAGGCCACACCAGGCTGTGGTCCCACCCCTGAACTCTGAGCAGTGTGAAACAAGTGAGCTTGCAGTAACTCAAATCCCACCTGCATTCGACTCCACCCAGCCCCTTGCAAAGAAGAGCCAAAGATGCTATGTCACAATGTCCGCTCTCCATTACACCCTCTTCATCCTTGTCTGCTCAGACTCGGCTGATGGATTTTACTCTAGAGCTCACTAGGAAAACCAAAAGCAGTACCACAAAAAAGAATCTCGTTTCTTTATCAAATGAACCCAACTGTTTACACACTTGTGGCCTCTGAGCTGCTGCTGGAACAAACGAACTGACGTTGTGGGGGCGATGCTTCCTCCCTCCTACGCAAGGTCCTTCCCTTAATGTGATCACACTTTCTCTTCAAATGAAGAGCAACATCTTTGCCGTCGTCCCCATTAGTCGCCCCTCCCATTTCTCTGGTCTTCACAGCAACATCTCAAGGAGTTGAGGTAACGTCACCATCTGCTCAGCTCCCTTTTCTCAGCTCTTCTATGAGGCTTCTGGGCACACCTCACTGCGGACGTTCTTTTACCGAATGCGACCAATGGCTGGCACGCTGAGGGAGCCGCTGTTGATTTGTCTTCTTCTCAACAGCACTGAAAGAGTGTTGCCCTCTTTGCCCTCTCCTCCTGCCTTAAGCGACAGCTGAGGATGCCATCTGTCCCTCCACTCTGGCTGAGTCCTTGCACCCAGCTCCTGGCGGCCCTTTCCTGTTGGTTTAACAGCCCTGTGCTGTGTTTCAGGCTCAACCCAAAGCATTCAAGGGACAAAGATGTCCATAACAATCTTCCCTTGGACTCAAGCTGTTTCACACAGAGATAACTCCTGACAATATCTACACCCATTCCCTTATTTTTATATCAAGCCCCATCTCTTCACTGAGCACTGAATGGAATTAAGGATGACATGGCAGTTCAAATTCAGTCTTGTCCCCAAAGACCTTATGATTTCCTCTTCACCTTGGCCCGTTTCCCCTTCGGCATCCTTTTTGACTGTGATTATATTTGTATACATGAATATTTTTCAATTTTTCATGAAGATATACAATAAAAACAGCTGAATATGCAAAGATATTGCATTTTCTTATAAACTGTCACTAGGTTTGAGAAGTGATCTCTAATTGAAATTGAAAACTTTTGGCATGAAAAGATTTAGCACTGTGAATAGTACCAGCCTATATAAAATGCTGCTGATTTTGAAAAAAAAAATGAAAAGACATGCTACTTTCTTCTATCTAATTCTTCTTTGAACCAGCCTTGGAATATCTCAAATTTCTAGTGGCTCCCACACAATCAAATACATCATAAAGCATCCTTGTTCTCACTGCCTTAGAGTTCTTAAAGTATCGTTTACAAGTTCCTTACCTTTCTGCTGTTCTCCAGTTAGTATTTGACACAACCCATCCTCATTGCTCCTATCCCAGTTCCTAACTCCCCATTTTCTTTGCAGTTCCTTCACACTATCCACACCTCCCATCTTCAGAAGAGGTCAAGAGCTCATGTCTTGAATGTCTCTATCTATGGAGATCTGAGCTCTCTTCCTGACTTTACTGTCTGAATGCTCATGAGCCATAACTGGACATCATTCATCTACTGCTGTACACCTTAACCACATTCTAATAAATTCACTAGGATATCTACATAATGTCCAACACTGAGCTCCAGCTTCCTATAACAAAAGCTGTTCTATACAAACTATTCCCCATTTTAGAAAATGGTACCTTCAAAGATGTCAGTCCCTCAAGGACACATAGGCATTTGCCACATGCAAAGCAACAATACTACTTTTTAATAAATGAGCTCAAATGATCCACCCATGATAGCACAATGACGATCTGAACAGAAATTGGCCTCTGTGCTGCTGTGCATATCACACTAAAGTTTTCATCTTCTATTACAGAGAGAGTAAGAGACAACTTTGGATTTGGAGAGAGAAGGTCAGATCAGGTAGGAAAACAACTATTCTGTTCTGGATAAAAAAAAAAAAAAAAAAAAAAAAAAAAAAAAAAAAAAAAAAAAAAAAAACGCCTAGAGTGTGGGTTCTGCCTCCTTTAATCAAAGAATTGTGTTGAATAGCATGTAATCAGTGATTTCTAGAATTTTTACATTGTTCTTTCTGAAAGTCCTTTCAAGTTTGTAGGATGAATAATGTTTTCCATTCATATGCAAACAAGAGTGGAAACTGCCACTAATTTTCAAAATTATGCATCACAGTTTGGACAGATCTTTCACCAAGAGAGGGCATTCCGTCTGCTGGCCTGCCTGCTAGCCAAGTCAACTTTATGTGTCTTGGAACAAAACTTCTTTGAATTTCTCAGGATAAATGAATTGCCAGGAGGTAACATTCATATTCCTGCCACTTCTCACCCCTCCCCACTGCAGGCCACCCCTGGTCACTGTCGACTGGACAGCTGCTGCCACATCATCACATTGATGCACACAGTTGAGTTCCAACTACCTACACGCCATTTCCAGTGGAGCCTGGAACAATCCTAAAATCAGTTTGTCTTCTATTCAAGTGCTCAAATGGCTTTTTATACTGACAAAAGGTGACCCATAACATCCTCCCAATTAAATCTCTGTCTTCGTTTTCCATACCACTTCCCAAGCACACTCTCTCAGCCACACGAGGCAATTTGTGGATAGTAGTAAATCCCCACTACCTTTTCTCTGCCTTTTCTCTCTAAAGGCCTAGATAAGGAGCTTCTATTTGAGAGAGAATATTTAATTTAATTTATGTGTGTTCTCCACAGTTGTCTCAGATATTATCGTTTTCATTCTTCCTCCTATGCCTTCATTTACCACATATAGTTTAGAATTTAATAATCTACAACCACAAACATTTACTGCATAGGCAATTCTTTTACTGCAGTGGGCACTGAGTCATAAATAGAAATACGTTATAATCCTTACCTTTCTAGGAAGTCAAAGTCTTAGAATAAGACATGCATATATTTCACTGAAACTTGAGTATAAACGAGGTGCAATGATGTACTTTAGAATGGGTCAGAGGAATGGGCCCACTGGTGATATAAATATGATAGAATGAAAGGGTAGATTATTGAATCTACTTTTAAAGAGCAACAATTTGTTTGAAATGTTTTACATTGCTATAGATTTCAGTTTATTGCAACAATTTAAAGTTAATTCTGTTATAATGTATATATATTTCTACTCTTGTTTAAGGTATTATGTTGATGCAACTCATTTAAAATTGTAGTGTATAATTAGGAAATACAGATTAATAATTAGTCATCTATGATAATCAAACTTATAGTCATGTTAGTTTTCTAGGTATACATAGATATATTTCAATTAGGTAAGTAACTTTCAAACACTTCAAAGACCTACAGAATATGGCATTTAAAATGTTTCTGGACAATGAAACACATCTGCTCCTAGCAACACCAATTACTTCAAGGAGGATGATGAGCATCAAAGAAACCCATTAATGGAGTTCGCTTTTTTGTGGCAAAAGTTAGTCACTAGGCAAAAAAGTGCCCTTGCCTCAACTGCTTGACAGGATAACGTATAAACTGGACATACAGGACTCATTGGAAAATGACCACTGTGTTTTACTAAAACAAGGCAAGATGGTCCTTTAGGTTCCTGCTTCACAGAAGAGACTGCCAGACATTCTGCAGGACATAGGGAGAGGTGACTGAGAGATTCTAAGCCTATAGGCTGAAGATGGATGCGTCAATGTTGGACAGGAACTTTGGATGACTATCCAGGGAGCCAGCTGTCTCTGTCATTTCTAGAATTATGAAAGTTGCTTACAATGTACTTCCTGTTTATTTAGGTAATATTATATCCTTCTGAGGTCTTTAATATAGTTGAAGACTAGATTGTTACAATTATATTTTTCCTAGGTTATGATTAGAGATAAATTAGATATGAAACTTTAGACTCACAAATATAGGACAGATGATAGAATATTTTATTTAACTTTGCCAAATACAAATAGACTAGATATTGTAACTGTAATTCTTGCTTGATAACTGTTCTATTATATGTAGTATTACTTTGTCAAAGTTGTAATCTTCCTTTTTGATTAGACAGAAAAGGGGAAGTGTTATGGGATGTCTTTCTGTACACTGTGAATGTGTGTTGCTCTGATTGGTTGATAAATAAAGCTGCATTGGCCTATGGCAGGGCAGAAATAGGTTAGTTGATACATTTAGACTGAAGACGAGTCAAAGAAGGATGGAGTCGGAGGGAGATGCCAGCCTGCCGCCAAAGGAACAACGAGATGCCAGCAGCCGAGTGGCAATGCATAGATTAATAGGAATGGGCTAATTTAAGATGAAAGAGCTTCTGGCTAGCTAGCTCTTCAGTTTATAAATAATATAAGCCTCTGTGTGTTTACTTGGAACCAAGAGGCTGAGGGAGACGGGTACAAGAGATTCGTTCCTACCGCGGAGCTAGGCAGGACCAGAGGAACTTCTGGCTACACATCAGAAAATGCTTTAGACAAGGGATAAGAAGGATGGCATCTGAGCTCAGTTTTGAGGGATAAACAGGAGTCTGATAGGAAGAGGTGGACTCAGGCATAAAAATGTGGATGATACCAAACAGGGAAAGAAGCCACAGAAACATGTCCTTGGTTAAGAACAGCAAGTGTCCCTGTATAAGCCCCAGATTCCAAACAGCCAGCTCATGCACTGAGGACAGGTCCTGGTCCCAGTGCCTGGATGCCTCCCAAACAGATCAAGCTAATCAACTGTCTCACTTATCCAGAGGGCCTGATCCAGTTAGGGGCTCCTCAGTTATTGGTTCATAGTTCATGTGTGAACTCAATCCCCAGAGGAGTCTTTGCCCTGGAGGAGATAGGAATGGGGATGGGCTGGGGGGGGGGGGGAGAAGATGGGGGGGGAGGGGAGAGAACAAGGGAATCCGTGGCTGATATGTAAAATTAAATTAAATTATAAAATAAAGTTAAAATTTAAAAATTTAAAAAAAGAACAGCAAGTGTGCCAGTGTGAACACATGTAGCTGAGGACCTTGGTACACACTACGGGTTCTTACTTTCCTGAGTTAACTCTAGATACTTAGGAACCATGGAGGAATCCAATGAACTTTTGTTCAACTGAGTGGCCAACACAGCCAAGCTGAGGAGAAAGTCGGCTTTACCAGCTGTGAGGAGGGTGACCTGAGCTATAAAACAAGAATGAATTCGCGCAGCCTGCTAAAGGGGAAGCTGTGCTGCCTAGGCAGGTTTGAGCTGAGGAACAAAGGTGAGAATGAACTAGAAGAGATGGGCTTAACGAGATCCGTGAGACAAATGTCATGACCCGGGTTAGCAGGTGTGTATTTATATATGGGTGTGGGTAGGAAGTCAGAGATGTGGACTTGAAGATGAATACAATTACTTGTCTGTTTCCTGGAGAGGCCGAACAGACGCCACAGGGCCTTTGACTTTCTTTGGAAGTTACTGTGGAATGGCTCTACATGGAGACCACCCCACGCATACTAGGAAACACATGAAGGAAATGCAGAGAGGGTTCCCAGATGGAAGTATGGAAGACAGAGCCATGGAAGCCTGATGGTATTTAAATGGAACTGATAAAGCAAAACCCAGAGAAGACATTTTCAATGTTGAAGAAAAGAAGAATTTAGATGACCAAACTCTACCACGGAGTCATAAACCCACATGACAGCAGGCTGGAAGAAGGTATGTCCATTCCACAGAGTCAAACATCTCACTTCAATGTAACCTCTGGGCTTTGTATTTTTCCACCAGCTTTACCACTAATGTAGCCAGGGCCCAGAAGGGCAGCAAAGGATCAGAGTTCACATTCCAGTAAGCAGCAGGGACAAGATGTGAGCCTGCTGCTGTATACATCCAAAGCCAGTGTTTTTACTTGGTAATCCCTTGTCCCTTCATTTGATGCCTACAGCTCAATTCTCAATTCTCTCTAAACCAAATGTAGAAAATCACTCTCCCTAGGGTTTCTAGTTTCTGACATCATTTCTATGGTTCTAGATTCTTCCCCAAGCTCTGTGCTTGAACTTACTTATTCTGATTCTCCCAAAGCAGGCTGACAGAGACTGACACTGGCTATCTGCTCTTGCCTTCAGTTAGTGGTGTTGATCACCATGAATAAACAGCAAGCACCTCAAAGTTACTTTTGAAAAGCTCTCACAAGGACCATTCATTACCCTCAGTCCCCTTGGCATCACTCATAGGCATAATCAAAGAATTTTGTGATCCCATATATGTGAGGATTTCAAGGCTATCTATTCTCTTTCCTCTGTCAAATTATAAGCTCTTCAAGAAAAGTCATAGCTTTACACAGGAGGGTTTTAACTTACAAGTGAAGTAAGGATAGGGTAGGAGTGGGGACATGACCTTAGTGAGTCAGTGTGTGACCCTGCTATTGTAGGACTGAAATAGGAAACAATTATAAATAAGGAGATTGGTTATCTCAGCAGTTAATCTGAAAAGACATATAGAGTGTAAGTGGACATTTAAAGTTACACAGAAAATGGTTCTACGGCCAACTTTTAGATTTAAGCTTTACTTCTTAAAATAATTTTAAATCATTGAGCTAACTATATTCTAAATGACTGATCAGTATCTGCACTTTCATTCCTATGAAATTCATAAAGTCAATAATATTCCCAATAATCACTTTGTAATACCCCTTCAGTGTGTATTTGAAAATTAACATCTCTCAGTATTACAGTGGAGCACAGAGCTCTACAGTCTGGTTAAAGCCAGCACACAGCTCCAATGTTAATAGTATCTCAGGGCAACACAACATAAACCCTGGCTGCTTTCTCGATCTACATTTCAAGGATAGAAAGAAACCAATGAAACAAAAATGAAACCCAAATAAACATCCCAAACTAGACATCAAACATACTCTGGGTAGTTATTGTTGGGTTTTTGTTTTTATTTTGTAAGTAGACATAGGGAAAAAATAGTCACAGAATATTTTTCATGATATGCATATTAAATCACATACAGAGATCCTCACATTCCCTTTCGTGATACGGAAGCCCCAAGTTCTTCTTTATTTTAAATAAAAAGTTAGTGGAGGGACTAGAGAGATGGTTCAATCCACAAAGTGCTTACCACAGAACACAAGCACCTGGTTACATCCTCGGCACTCCCTTGAGTGAGGCACGCTCCTGAGCCAGGCCAAGTGGTGCCAATCTGTAATGCGAACACTGGAGAAGCACAGACCAGAGGACCCATGGATCTCATCGGCCACCTAGTCTTACTGATTTAGTGAATTCCAGGTTCAGTGAGAGACCCTATTTCAAATAATGCTCAGGCAGGGAGTGATAGACCTCCATATGCATGCACACACAAGTGCATGTGCACCCACAAACACACATGTGCACACACACACGTATATGTACACCCATATACACCACATACACACAACCACACTCACATAAAGCTACTCATGGCTAGCCATCATGGAATAAGTGTACAATGGTCAACTTAGAGAGGCTCCACAGTTTGATCTCATTGGAGGCTCACTAATGAAGGAAGTTAGAGAAATTTTCATCTCAAACACTCCAAAATAAGCATGATTTGTCACATCCTGCATGGAATTTTGAGAAGAGGGTGCAATCTCTTTAGATGGCAAATGTAAAGAATGTGAGGAAGCCTAAAATTCCATTACTTATTTCTTCAGTGACATATTGTTGCCTCGTAATATGTATCTTAAAGAATTAAACTATAGGCTATCTCAGTGAATCATCACAACCCCTCCTGGCATGGCCTTAAGGAACATGATACTATGTGGCCATTCACACAGCCAATCAGTGATGATGCCAGAATTTCTTTCTAGCTTCCATATGGGCCCAAATTCCCAGTTTCTGATCAGGTGTCTTGAATGCTGCCTGCTTTCTTTAGGGTAAAATATTTTAAAGTAAAAGTTAAAATAATGTAATGCGCTATTTTGTAATGGGTCATGGAATGTTAGAACTGCCATGTTTCTAGAAATTTATCTAAAGGAATATCCATCAGGACTAAGGTAAATACAGGGAGAAAAGGGACGTCTGGAATGACTGTCACTACTGCACCCTACAACGGTGTCTAAAGGAGAACTATGCTTTTGAATGTTCATTAAATGCGCTTTGCTGTCATCAAAGTATTTGCTATCAGACTTCGCTAACACAGTGCATTCTGAGTTCACGGGAGTAATATAATACAGTTTGAAAGCCTGTTTAAATATGTAAGGTATGCTAATAATTTTAAAGAACTAATTTTGTTTCCCAAACCAGTTAATTTATATGAGGTGACTAAGGACAAAATGATTCTTTAGAATTTAATTCTTTGCCTAGAGTTGTATTTATACTTTGAAGCTTACAAACAATAAATACATGGAGGTAACCCATGGCCGTAGCAGTCTAACATAAAACAACCATAAAGTGATTTTCATATTTGCAAGAAACAGAAGTCTACCTGGGGACATACCTGTGCTCCCACAATACAAAACTCTCCACAAAGTCTCAGTCTTGGGTGTTTATAATGCTCCACCATTTATAGGAAGGTTCTATCAGGCATTGTGGCAGAATCTTTCTACTAAGTAAATTGAAAGTCAATACAGGGGCTGCTGGCCAGATGGCTAAGCCAATAAATGCCAAGCCTGATGACTGGAGATCGATGACCTGGACTCACATGCCAAAAGAGCGAACTGACTCCTGAAAGTTGACCTATGACTGACATCCTTTCATCATGGCATGGGGATCCCCTACACAAAAATAAATATATGTAATAAAAAGAAATTGAAAGTCAATCCAGAGGCCATTTAGGAGGGTGTTGAGCTTCCTTCAGATCGGATCAGAGGTTTTTAGAACGCTTAGTAGGAAGAGTGGGTGGGAAGTTACTTAATTTTACACTCTTAACAACAGGAACATGAACAAAAGAGTGGGCAGATAAGGATATACTCGAAGAAAACTTAAAATTAAAACAGAGCATGTGATAAATAGATCAAAGAATAGCATGAAGCAATTTACCTATGGCGTTGAATGCACCAATAAACATTTTTTTGATACATCCCACGTGAAAAATGTCTTACCATGTACTCCATATTAGAAGCCGTTGGGTACACCTGACTTCTCAGTTTGTTATGGAGGTCCAAGATGCTCTGCATGTCATTGTCTGTGATGGCTCTTTTCCCTCTCTGCTTGGCTGTCCACCATTCACCATCCTCATCCATGTACTTTTCCAAAAGTTTCTCCAACAAAGTGGCGTTAGGAACCACCATCGCTGGAACCGCTCTAGCCACGAAGAGCAGTGCGGTCACTCTGAGCCACTCCGGAGCTGTACACATCATAATGAATGGCCTCGGGGTTTCCCCGGGAAAATCTCCAAGATAGGCTCTTCCACTCCCTTTGGCTATAAGACATGTCACGTGATTGAGATGAATTTATTTTCTAATAGCAAACTTCAACAAGTAACCACTCAGCTTTTGAAAACACCTTTTCTATGGCCCCCATTTCCCCACAGAGAATTTTCACAGCGCACTGTTTGCAGAAAATATTTTTCCAAGCTACCCATGAAGCCAAAAGTCAAGGACGAAAGTAGCCAGGAAGCTCAAAGCTTGAGAATAATTTCTGAATTACAAGGTTTTAAATAACAGATTACATTTAGCCTTCAAAGAATACAATTGGTACAGTGTTTTATTTTTGTCTAGGGTTTATATTTTCTGTAGAAACTTTCAAGAGTTTTTCTTTTTCTTTCTTTCTTTTTTTTTTAATTTAAGGCACAATAACCCAGTATCTCATTTGTGGTTCATAGCTATTCATAATGTCCATAATGTTCTGAAATTGCGAGCGGATTTTTACACTATCCATGCCTGCACCCATGGGTACCTGGAGAGGGCCCGATGAATCACTGCGAATGAATGGCTCGGGTCCCTGGAGCTACTTTTCTTTGACCCACCCACAGATGAAGAAATCACTTATGTTTTCTGCAAAGTTTGTGCCCAACTTGTGAACCAGACCCACCAAGAATGCTCCCAGAGAACTTGAGAGCAAGCCTCTCACACACAGCAGGAGCCCGCGGTTCTCAGAACCGGGCAGAGAGGGCGCGCCCAGGACAGCGTGAAACCAAAGAAGTCACTTGTATGAACTAAGTCAGGCTCATCTCTGTAGCTGCGGGTTCCTGCCCTGCAACCCACCTACCCAGTCTGGGCCAGACCTCTCTCTCCAAGTTGGTGTTTTCCCTAGATCGTGTTTCCAAAAGGGGAGCTGGGAAAACCTGGCATCTGGACCTCTCTGGATGCAGCTTGTGAGTCGCCCTTACCTCTCCAGTGTGGATGTTCCCCGCGCGAGAGCTGAGCCGAGCAGGACGGCGGGTCTCCGCAGCTGCCCCCAGCCTCTCCACACAGGACGGCACAGACACAGCAATGGGAAGGGAGGGACCGGGCCACCGAGGGACTCCGAGCTGGCTGAAGTCCCTACCTCCGCGACTCCTCGCAAACCTGGGAGGAGCAGCGGACGCAGGCCCCGAAGTTAGAGAGCAGAGGGGCCGCGGAAAGCAGCTCTCTGGGCAGAGTGGGGCCCCCTGTGTCCCGGAGCCGTCGATGCTGGAGGAGGGGTGGGGCAAGGGGAAGGCACCGCGGCGACCTCGAGCTTCAGCCCGGTGCAGTCTCAGCGTGCAGAGCCCCGGCGCCAGGCGCTTCCGCCGCTCCCCAGCGCTCGCGGGCATTTATTGAGGTCCCTGCGCAGGCACGTGACGCCAGAGCCCTCCTTGCCCACCCCCACCTCCACCTCCACCCAGTCCTGGCCCGAGGCCCACGAGAGAGTCGACAGCAGCAAGCCAGGAGCTTTCGTGGGCGTGCTCTGAGCCTCTGCGACAGGGGCGGGGATGGTCTGGACCCTGGGGGGTTGGAGAGCCCCGAACTTCTCCCGCCCCTCTCAGCTCATCTGCCATCGGGAACCCTCCCCCTTGTTCTTCTCTGATGAGGCACTAAGATTCCCTAATAGCTTGGCTGCAAAGGAGCTGGTGGGTGGGCATGGAGATGCGCTCAGAACCTTCAGTGTTGTACACACAAAAGGAGATCTAGGGGGCCGGATGAAGGGAAAACATGTTTTTTCATTTTCTCTGATGGGGACCCATAGGTCTCTAGGCCCTAGTTTCTAGAAGGGAGAAATCATTCTTTGGCTTCTAAGCCTTAATGAGGACCAGATGCAGAAGGGTTTCGGAAGACTATTGAGGCAGATATTGCCTGACAGTTGAGACCTCTACTCCAGTCATAAAACATGAAACATTGACTTCTCAAAAGAGATCGCAGCACTTGGCATTTGTGAAAATAAGAGAGGGTCCTTTAATTTATCTTGGATAGATTAACAGGAGTTCAAGTCTCAGTCCCAGGACAGACATGTTGCAACCTAAAGTAGGAATTCACTAATTTTAAATTCATAACGTGTCGCCCTACTGAGTGCTGTGTTGTACATGTGCATTTTTATTTTGAAGTGGGTTATTTAGTTTATCTCTGTCTCTGTTCCTTAGTGAGTCCTCATCGCAACAGGTTTACTTTGTCTTTGTATCTGGAGTATCACACAAGATCATATAAAAGCCTTGTGGCGGGGCTTCTCAGATCATTGCAGGCACTACTAGCTGCTCCCCTGTACCCGGCGAGTCCCTGCTGCCTGGCACAGGGAAGAATGGGAAACAGACCTATCAGGAGGAGTAAGTAGTGGCCCACGTAGAACTTTCTTTGGTGGAGACTCACAATTTTTATCTTTAGCCTCTTAAACACAAAATGGCTGTATATTTGTAGGTTTAAAATAATCCGTGATCCTCATGCCTGGCATTCAGACGAGTGGCTTGTGCAGGCGCGAATGATAGGCAAGTTCACCGCAGGAGTTCTTTGTAAAGGAATGGCGATATTACTGAAGATGGAGACGGCGAATATACCACACACCTGATGCATCATTGAAAACCACACAGGGAACTGAGTTAAACCTGTTCAAAGTAACTGCATATATTTGAAATATTTGGAAAAGACTTTTATTGGGATTAAAGAAAATAAAATAAATTTGGTAAGGAAATTATCGTATATTAATAAAAGAATGGCTTAAATAGTCGCCATGCTAAACATTAACCTTTCAATAAGCTTTTCACTCCCAATTCGGTCTATAAGCTGTTTTGAATAATCAAGAAGTACACTGTGCATGTTTTGGTTTATTGTTGCAAAGTCTATTTGTAAACAGAAGAAAACATCGTGTCCACATAAAATTCATGTCAAAGTAGAACTTTGGTTTTCGGCTGAAGCAGTTCCTCCCTTGTAAAGCCATGGTGGGTGGTAGAATTTCTGCTGTCTTGTGGCGGACATTGTTGGGTACCGGCCAACACCAGATCTCCCTCCTCTTTAGTCCACACCCACTGGTTTTACTAGGAGTATCTACCTCCTCATGTCAGACAGCAAGCTGGGAGGGTGGCTTGTTCTAGACAAGTCATCACAACAGATTGGAGCAGCAGTAACTAGCTTAGTTAACAGACAGCTCAAGCATACTTGCTCATACTGCAAGGAAGGCAGGCCTGTAGTTAGGGCTGAGGAAAGGAGCTGGAAAGGTTTTCTTTTGTGATCAAAAGAGGTCCATAAAAAGAAAATGTATCTTTAGGTGCTAATTTCTATAATCTGTAAATCAGCTGTCATGTGTAAAGAAGACTGACCTACTAAAGGCAAAGACCTCTTTACCTGTTGAGCAAAAGGACAAAGTGTGTCCATTTCTCCCTGCTCCTGACACATCACTAGACCCCCCCCCATTTTCTTGTTATGTGAGATTATAAATGCATGTCTAAGCCACACTAGCTTGGCTTGAGTATCTAGCTACTTGCAGTCCAAAGCACTCTAAGTCACGCATTTCTGAAATGATTCTTCTTTTGCCAGTGCCATATTCTTCATGCTGTAATTTTCTGTATATGTGCAGAGTAAGGAATTACCTTAAAATGTTCTAGCCTACCCCTGAATTTCCAAAAGTGAGTATGTGTTATAGTGATGGCAGTTGCTCTAAACCATTATGACCCCATATCTCATCTGTCAAGACATTGTTTCAATTCTTCTCCTAAGGATATGTAATAATAGATTCCATGTGCTTGGTATTTTAAGAAATAGAACTGGTATAGATTTATTTATTTATTTTAAAGATTTATTTATTTTTCCCTTACATGTATGAATAAGTGCACGCTTGTCTGGTATGTGTACCAAAGGCATGCCTGGTGCCCATGGAGGCCAGAAGAGTATGTCAGGTGTCCCGAAACAGGAGTTACAGAAAGTTGTGAGTCACCACATCAGGACTGAGAACCAAACCCATGTCCTCTCCAAGAGCAGCAAGTGTTCTTAATCCCCAAGTCATTTCAGTAGCCCTTGACCCCGCAGGAGAAATACTTGCCTATCCAAAGCCATGAAGAAAATCGTGCTATGTTATTTCTTAACCACATCACTTGCCATTTATCCATCGTATCTTCTTCATTCCACATGGGATGGATTTTGTAATACATTGTGAAGAAGGAACAGTTTACAAGGGACACAGTTTTATAAAGAGCCTCATTTATTGTCATCATCCCTAGGAAATTGTTATGAATTGTTCAGCATAAAGTTCAAATTTCAAAACTAAGACAGAGAAATAAATGTCATTGCTGAGGCCGAGCATATTATGATGCTTTAGTTGAATTTGTAAAGACTGTAACTGTTCAGACCCATATTCATGTCACAAGTAGAAAATTCCTCGAAATATGTCTCAATGTCTAGGAAATTAGCCTGTTTTTTGGTTTGAATGAGACACTTTGTCATTATTTTTTAGTCTGGTTGCTCTTCACTCACTAGCTTCAGTGGCTCACCTTTAAATTATTTTCTCTCACAGCTGTACTGGTCTCTATGCATTTAAAAAAACATTCAGTAATTTCAATGTGCTTCTCTGCCTTTCTTAATATTCGTGTCTGTGCATGAAGTGTGTAACATTAGTCTGATGATCTACACCAAAACCACCCTCTGCCACATAGGTTTTCACAATTTAGCCATCCTTTCGGCCACTTCACAGTCCTCTTCCTACTTCTCAAGTGATAGATACTTATATACTTGCCCCACTTCCCAGCAATGCTAAAAATTCTTGGCAGAGTAAGTTCTGTGTACATAATGCCTTTTATCATTTACAATTAAATACACAGATGAATTGGAGTTTGGGAAATACAAAACATGATCTTGGGAAAGTACATTTGTTAGTTGCTTTTACAGTTGCTTTAACAAAATACCAGACAGAAGCAACTCAGGGGAGAAAGGATTTACTTGAGTTTACAGTACAGGGTGTATATAGTCTTCAGTAGGGTGGAAGAGCAGTTTAAGCATGAGGTGTCCAGTCACAGATGTGAGGTGACAGGAAGCAGAGAGCTCTGGCCAGAAGAAGTCAGGCAATGACCCTTAAGGTCTAACTCCAGTGGCCCTCATGTACCAGCTAGGCCTCCTATCCCAAAGCCTGTGCAACCTCTAGATACAGCACCAGTAGCCAAGGACCAAGTGAGTAAACACATTCAAACCTAACAGTACATGTGCTCCAGGATGTGCATGGCAGACGGACTGGAATCCACAAAGTAAACAGAGATCATCATGTTTGAGATGATTGTCACCTAAGATATTTCCTTGGGGGAAAACATCTATGGCTGAAGTAAATGTGTGGGAGATAAGTGAACTACAGAGCAGAGGGACAATTCAGATGATTTTAAACGTAAAAAGTGGACAAGACATAACTCCAGGAAGTATGTCCAGACCAACAACATTATCAGATTTTCAGTGCTTTCCAGTTAAGGAGTACTGCCCAAAATTTATGAATATAAACTCCTCTTTAAATAAATAAATGCAATGCATATATAACCATTTATTATTTTCCATATAGCCTTTCTATTAGACAAGTCACATTATATTTCAGGAGGGTGTATTTGTGTTATGGATATTATCTGAACTGGTGGGTTATGTTTCCACATATCATTGTATAGCCTATGTGCATAATTACACTTCAGGCAGATTTTTAATCTATAGCTTGTCCATAGAAAGATGCATTCATTGACATAAAACCATCCATTTTGAGCACAATGGACAGAAATACAGAGCTATTTTCAAAGGAGTTTCTGAGGCACGTTCAGGGGTGACGTCTCCTCGCTATCTGGACCTGCAGACGGGCTCCTCGGCATGTTCACAGTACCAGGCTTCCAGGCTTCTTGGGAAGAACTGTTGAAAGAGGAGCATTGTGACGGGGAAAGCCATCACCTCTTCATCAGAAGAATTAATGGCTGAGGCAAGTTTTTCATTCCTGCCTGAAGGGGATGAAAGTCTCCTCAGCTGTCATTAGCTAGCCTGTGAAGAAATAGTTGACGCAAAGTCCTGTGCTCCACTTTAAATGACAGCTTTACAGAATAAGACTTAATTAAAGTGAATAGAAAATCCTAGTGTCTGGCATATAGATAAGCTCTACAATTAAGAAGTGTGTGTGTGTGTGTGTGTGTGTGTGTGTGTGTGTGTGTGTGTGTGTATAGTGCCTAAGTATTAAACATTCATTAACTACATATCAGGGGAGTTATTAATGAAATTTGATTATAACTAGACAAATTAAACAGAAAATACCAGGAATAGGGAAGAAATGATCAATGTTTTATGTAATATATAACCTCCAAGCATGCTCCTGAGAATAAGCCCAAGAATTAGTACAGATCTTATCAATGCTTCTGGTCTAAAAATGGTCAATGAGGATATGGCTCAGTCAATAATGCATTTGTTGTGTGAACACAAGGACCTGAGTGTGGATCCTCAGAGCCCTGGACAAGGCAACACAAGAACTGGGTACGCAGAGGCAGGAGGATCCTTGGAGGTTATTTGCCTTACAGGTCAGTTAATTCAGTGAACTCCAGGTTCACTGAGAGACCCTGTCTCAAAAACTAAGGTGGAGAATAACTGAGGAAGATAACCGACATCATCCCCTGGCATGCACTCTCATAAACACATACACAGTAATGAACACACACCAGAGAGAGAGAGAGAGAGAGAGAGAGAGAGAATTGCTACAAAATAAAATATTGGGTGACCAATGACTTTATAAACAATAAGCAAAACATGGGCAAATATGTCTGAGATGCCTGGCCTCTGCAGACATGTGGAGAGACAATAGACAATATGCTTAAGTAACCAGTGTTTGCAAACACATCTGAAGCATCCACAACTTTAGTATTGAAAACTCCACCTTTGTCGGGAGGCACCTATTTCTGCATCTGGCCTGCTTCATTTAATGGTCTGGATTTCAGTACCAAGTTTTGAATTCTTACTGATTCTAAGCATTTCTTTCTTCATTCCATTTGAGCAAATTCTTTCCTAAGTTATAAGGTACCTTAATTGCTGCAGATATCTTATCTCTTTCCTTTCCTTTTATTTCAAATCCTAATCCCTCCAAAAAATTTTCATGGTTGTCCAACTAAAATATTTTACCTATACTCAAAAATCTGCATATAGCCTAAAACACTCAATGAAAGTCAAGATTAAGAGTAAAACTGTAATTTATTTTAGACCTAAAGAGATTGGTAAGATTTCATTACAATGGGAATTATATTTAAATCATTTGTGTGTGAGAGAGTGGTGGGGGGTGGTATGTACACGATGATTTCACATGTCTGCAGAGGCCAGGCATCTCGGACTCCCCTGGAGCCGAAGTTACAGATGGTTCTGAACCTCTAGCCATTAGTGTTGAGAACCAAACTCAGGTTTTCTGCAAGAGCAATATGCACTCTTAATCACTGAGGAATCTCTGAGGCCCAGATCACCATATTTGTTTGAGACAGAGTTTCTCACTGAATCTGGAGTTCATCAATTCAGCTGGACTGTCTGGGCAGCTAGATCCTCCAGGGCTCCCTCTGTCTTTTCCACTCTAGTGCTGGAATTACAGGCACATACCACAAATCCTGGCTTTGTATGTGGGAGGGATCCAAACTCAGGTCCTCATCTTTGTGTGGCAAACATCTTACTGACTAGTCCATCTTTCCAGCTTCCCAATATAATCTATTTTATCTGAAATAAATATATACTTATAATAAGCACAACTAGGTTATTTATTTGTATGTATGTGCGGTAATTTTGGATTAAAAAAGTGTGTTCTTTTATGGAAATGTTTTTTTCTTTGTTTCTTTGGGTATCCATTTTAAACTAAATATCCCTCCTGTAGTGATAGATTAAATTTTTGGGCCACAAGTCTTTCTTTTGTAATGACTTTGGGCTTGGCCATGTCACTTTCATTGCCAATTTGAATATTGGTGGAAGTGACAGAGTATTTATACCAAACTAACACTGTGAAGACATAGCAACTTTTACCTGCCATCTTGGAATCCCCCTCACACCCTCACACACCCATTGTCATGAAACAGCACACCACCTTGCAATTACTCTTTCAAGATAGGCCGGAATTGGACTCCAAACCCCAGAATTCACCTTATTCTTCTTGAGACTATCCAAGACCACACAGTCCACCTACCAGATTCATGAATGCCCAGGGAATGTTGCTCTGAGCTCCTGAAATCTTACTGTTGTATGCTGCACAAAAATCATCAGAGAAAAAGCCCAGCTGGTCAACAAACACTGTAAGTAGTGGGCTAGCCATTTCGAATAAATGTTGTTGAGGTTCAGAGAGATTAAGTAAATAGTGCTTGATGACCCATCTTTTCCTCAAAATGAATGTCCTTGCCAGAGCACTCTCATTAACAAACCTTCCCCACCCATTGATGCCTTCTTAAAAGTGCAAGTGAAAACCTTTGTACACTGCAAGAACAGTGTTGGAGGTAGGAGGCAGTAGCAAGCTAAGTGGACATCTGTACTAACCATTTTGTCTTGAAATGTCTCACACTTACTTCTGACTTCACTAGTGGCTTGTCATTTGAAAAGTTGTCTTCTTTAAATTTGTTTTTCTATGAATCTTGTCAATATTCCAGTTAATGCCTCTTAACAGAACAATGAATAAGTACAAGAATAACCCCACCTAGGCAATTCAATTTTAAAGAGAAGCAGGACAGCAGTGGATAAAATGTTGCACCAAGCTGTGCTCCACAGCTATCCCTCCTAAAAGATTGTCCCACTTGGAAGAATTGAGTTGCTTTTCTAAAGAAGTTCTAGATTAAAAAATGCATGTTTTAGTCAATCATACTCTATTGTTACATAGCATTTTAATACATGAGTTGCTTAAGAAAAATATAACCCTGAAAGAAAGAATGGTTCAAACCAAACAGGATTTTTTACTTTAGAAAGAGCTGGTTGTTGCAAAAAGAACACTCATTTGACTGAAGAAAAAAAAATGAACGGCAGGAAGCATGCAGGGTCAAATCCAAGGTGAGACACATTTCTTGATATGGAAAAAATAAAAATGAGGTACAAAGACTTTCTGCCCTCAACATTATTATATAAAGGAAGCAATGTTCTGCAAAGTCAGGCTAAGCCTGAGCCAGGAAGGAAGTACTAGGTGTGTGTTTTGAGACATGAACAGTGGCTAAGGTCCAGATGGCCAACAGAATGGCTGAGCGAGGAATCAGAAAAATTCAAGACACGTTTCTCCACTTGCCAAGGCAGCAGTCTATCCAAGTTCATTCAAGATTTCATAGAATAAATTGAGGTGAAACTGTAATTTTAACTATACATTTTGAATATGTAAAAATTAACATTGCCTGTATTTATGAAAGGATTATTTGGAAAGGAACATATAAGAAAAGCTTTTCACTTCTTCAAATCCCAAAAGGTGGATTTGATTTTTACTTTAAATTAATAGCTTATCTGTTGGTAACTATTCGGCTCACAGACCATCCATTAGCAAGACGAACATTGCACCCACATGTTGAGCAAATTGCCTTGCTCTATCTGACCAGATTTCCTGTTCTACTTCTGGCTTCTCAAGATTTGTTTAAAGCCAGCCCTTGGCTTGGTTTGCTAATCCGAGGGACAGGG
This sequence comes from Peromyscus leucopus, assembly GCF_004664715.2. Lineage (NCBI taxonomy): Eukaryota > Metazoa > Chordata > Mammalia > Rodentia > Cricetidae > Peromyscus > Peromyscus leucopus. Next base: position 594,419 of record NC_051064.1, on the reverse strand, counting down.
ATAGAATTAAAGGAATGCAAACCAGGGAGAAAATCATCTAAAGATATACAGGCCCGTTTCCTTTCTCCTTGCCATTTTACCATTTCCTCCACAATTTTCCTTTTCTTCCTCTGTCTTTTTCAAAAGACAACTTTTTGTTTCTGGCACTCAGTGCTGCTTTGAACATTAGCAACTTTATATGTCTTAAACATGCACTCAGCTATGAACTGTTTTCGGAACTTTTCTAAAGCTATTTAATTTGGTAAAACATACCTTGCAATTGATCTTCAGTTTGTGGCATAAGCCTGGCATCATTCTGTTTCTGTAGCCATCCAAGGTGAATATAATTTCCTTAGACAGAAGTGGCTCTGTCCTGGCATTTATGAGTAGTCAGTGATCATGATTTCCTGCTTCTTAAATCCTGGGACTGGTTGCTTTCCACTGGTAATCAACACCCGAAAATACCTACCAAGGGTGTCAGCAACTCTTGGGAAATCTATTTTCCTCATCGTGTAGTTTTCAGTTAGTCATTTTTTTTTTTTATAATAACATGGCAAATACCTTTAGCTGATTATAGAACTGAGCTGCTCCCTATCATTATTGGCATAATCATAGATCACAAAGTGTATGGAAAAGAAATTTTCTTTATTAATTTTTTTAACTAAGAAACAAGTTCAGGTCAAAGAAAATGCTCACCTCCTGTGGTGCAGATTTGTGCATGTAGAGTGACTCTAAGCCAAATTATCATTTAATTAAAAAACTACAAATGGGAGGCTAGGGAGATGTGTTAGGCAGGCAGTCAAATGTCTGCTGCACTTAACCATGAGGACACAGGCTCGTATTCCCAGGCGCCATGGAAAAAGCCAGGCACAGCAGACTGAGCCTAGATCCCAGCACTGGAGAGGCAGAAAGAAAGAGGTCTCTGGGGTTCCCTGGCCAGCAAATTGAGTTGATTTGGTAATATGGAGGTTCATTGAGACACACAGTCTCAAAAAAATAGAGTAGAAAGTAGTGGAGAAAAACACCTGAAGTCAAACTCCACCCTCTGCATACACATGAACACCTCACAAAAATCCAATCTAATGGTAACAATTTCCTACCAAGAAAATGTCAAAATTTGGTTTGTTGTGAAAAGCAAGAATCATGTTTTTCGTGACTATAAGAAAATAGCAAAAGCCAAAGTTCAGTCGACTTTTGAAGTTTAACCCAAAAGATAATATCTGAAAACCCCAAATGTGCCCAAGGTACTACATTCATTATGATATTGCCTTAATTAAATGGTACACGCAAAGGCCATAGTATCTCCTAGGGACACAACCTTGCTTCCATATTCTGAGAAAATATTTCCACCTATTTTTCCAACTTCACCAACACTGTTTTATTTTAGTTCGTTGCTATTTCCAGACTTCCAATACAAGAAATCACTTTTGCTTCTAGATTCAAGTCTGATAGAATTATACTTCAATCATTATAACTTGAATTCAAAATATTGAGCAGACCTGGACATTTTCTGTGGCCTTTCTTGTGTTTTTGAATTTTTATAAAGCTATTCCAGTTTATTCATTTTATAAATAGAAGAATAATTTATAAATAAAGTCCAATCTATGAACATTACACCATGTTGTATCTTAAAGTTCATTGTTTATAAGTCTAGTCAAGTAATCTTCCACTTGAAAGGACTTTCAACAAAACTGACTGTTTTGGGTGAAATCTGAGATAAGTCCTTGAGGCTATGCCAGATGAGGGTCTCAGGCATGTCCTGACAGTGTGGCAGCTTTTCCCCTACTATCAAGACCAGATGGCTTAAGTACCACAGGTTCTCATAGCAAACAAGGTCTGGAGGGAACAATCCATGGAAAAATACATCTTTTGTTGGAGTGAATGGGATGAACACTCTGCTTATAAAACTAGAGTCAATGAGTCTTCTCCACTACTCTATGTAGATGCAAAATTTTCAGATATATCATAATTGTTTTTTTATAATTTGGGAAGGTAAAATTTTCAGAATATATAAGAAGATTTTAATTTTTCCAAATATAAATAATCACAAATTTTACTTTAAGAGGCCCCCAAAAAAAACAAAGTCCTGCCATACACACAAAGTCTGACTACACATCAGTCCTTTGCTAGAACTGATCTGGACAAACTGCAACAAAATCAAATGATCCCAGATGAAAGTCAGAAGATTGTATAAGTTTGACTTTGGAAAAAGTAGAAAGCCAAGTCATAAGCAAAGGTTGCTCATCTCCTAGATATTTGGAAAAGCCATGTTTTTGATACTGTTGGAATCAGAGCTGACAAAGTTTGGCAGGGTGGTATTTCCTAAGACCAGGGTTATGATTCCTCCGACTTCACTCTTTTGCGGAGATCCCATCTAGAGAGAGCACCATGATGATGAAATGGTAGCTCAGGCAGGTATTTCTTGTATGTTGAGTTTTATTATGTACAAAGGTGTTCACCAGGTCACCTCTAAGGTGATTTCTGAGGTCCATTTTGTAGAAAGCATCACATGGTAACTTCTGCATAATCAAAGTGAAGCAACCAAAATCATTCAGTGTGGGAAGAAGTAGTAGCCAAGGCTGTGCACGTGTGTGGCATAGAGCCTTTTTGCCTTCTATTAGCAAAGTCTTCTCTGGTTGTCATTAAAACAGTTCTTTCTCAGGAATTAAAAGCCAGTAAACAACAAGCCTCTCTCCCTGTTCTTCCCCACCCCTCTCTCTCCTGTGTGTGTGTGTGTGTGTGTGTGTGTGTGTGTGTGTGTGTGTGGTGAAAGGTGACATGGAAGATGTGGTGGTATTCTAATTGTACTGAAATGTGATTTTGATTGTATGTTAATAAATAAAGTTGTCCGGGGGTCAGAGCTATTAGAGCCATAGCAAGAGTGTGGCGGTGGTGGCACACGCCTTTAATCCCATAGATCTCTGTGTGTTCAGGGATACAGCCAGCATTGGAGACATATGCCTTTAAGACCTAGGGGGCTGTACATTCAGACAGTGACGAGGCAGTCACGTGTTTGGGTTTACAACCAATGAGAAGGCAGAACAACATACTATAAAAAAAAAAAACGAACAGACAGGATATAGCTCTCTTTTGGGAAGCTGGGACACCGCAGGCGGAAGGGTGAGATTTTAGCTCTGAGCTCTGACCTCTTGGCTTTCTCTTTTACATTGTTTCTGTGTTTCTTATTTAATAAGACTGTTGATTACATCAACAGGAGGAAGTAGAAGAAGAGGGATAGAAATGATAGAAATAGAGTACTTGTAGCTGGAGAGTTTTCTCTCCAGGTCCACCAAGCCCCGGCAGTCTGACAGCCCACTTATAAAATAAACACACAGCCACTTATATTATTTAAACTGTTTGGCCTAATGGCTCAGGCTTCTTGTTAACTGTTCTTATATCTTAAATTAACCCATTTCTATAAATCTGTACCTTGCCACATGGCCCGTGGTTTACTGGCATCTTCACATGCTGCCTGTCATGGTGGCAGCTGGCCGTGTCTCTCTGCCTCAGCCTTCCACTTCCCAGAATTCTCTTCTCTGCTTGTCCCGCCTGTATTTCCTGCCTGGCCACTGGCCAATCAGCATTTTATTTATACAGAGTATATATTACTCATATATAAAATTCTCAAACAATAAAAATTTAAATTAAAAATTGCCATATTAGGTATAATAAAATAAATTATCAAATTAAATGACAATGTTTAAAAGGAAATTTGCCGGGCGGTGGTGGCACACACCTTTAATCCCAGCACTCGGGAGGCAAAGGCAGGCGATCTCTCTGAATTCGAGGCCAGCCTAGGCTACCAAGTGAGTTCCAGGAAAGGCGCAAAGCTATGCAGAGAAACCCTATCTCCAAAAACCAAGAAAAAAAAGAAATTTTTATGACGGTTGTATTAGTGAGATGATTTGTATTCATAATACACAAGCAACCTCAAAAGCCATTCAGTATAGCACAAATGACTCAATTATGGAAAGTGCTAAAAGAAACAAAAGGAGAAATTGGTAATCTAAAGATTTAGGAGAATTACACAATCTTGTTATTCATTAGGTTAATTCAGTGTTAAAACAAACAACATTCTCCTTGTAATATCAATATTTACTAAAAAGCACAGAAAAGTGGATTCTCATACTAAGAACCTATCAAATATATTCTATTATTGACCTAAGTATTTTGTGGGCAAATAGAAGACACACATAGGAAAGATACACCAGCATAAACATAAGCTACACTATTCAAACACTGATAGAGTGGTAGAGGGATGCCATTGGGTAAGGCATTGCTATCCGTTATCTTTAAAGGAGAGAGGGAGGAAGAGGAGAGAGAGGGAGAAGGGGAGGGAGGGAGAGAGAGAGAAAATCCTTATATTATGGAACTTTTCCAGGCTTCTTACCCCAGGCCCTCATAGAACTTTTGTGATCCCCTGTCAGTATGGCTGAAAACATTTATAGTAAGTTTAGGAAAGGACATTTTCCCTGCACACATACAGTGAAACAGACACCATGAGACTCTCAGTGCCTTACTCAAAGCTGGCAATATGAGAGAGTCAGCCAACTAAGCTGTTGTGCTCCAAGAATATTTTCTAGCAAGGCCTGCTACTGGCTATATCAGGAGACAGTGTGGAGTTTGGACGGAAGTCATTTGTCAGCATTCTGAACTCAGGGAAGTCATAAACACTTTGTGCTCTCTGCATCTTAGTTTATTCAGATCTTTAAAAAGGGTGTTAACAACTTCAGCGGAAACTTGTGAGATATCATGTTCTCTAACAATATAAGGAAGCACCCAGTTCTTTTAGAAGAGGAATCGAGAGATCATCACTGACACCCTCAGTTCTCTCCTAATAAAGATGTTTTCATTGCCCAGATAGGAAGCCAGAAGTTAAGTTGTCCGAGCTCTTTACCAGAGTCCCCCACAAATACATTTCCAGTGAGGTGCTTCAGATGCAATCTAACCCCCACAAAGTTCATGTGTTAAATGTTTGGTCCCGAGACAGTGCTGTAGGGAGGAGGTGCAGGACATTAAGAAGACCCAGTGAGTTCCGAGATCCTCCACAGTATGCTTTCGCAGCATAGTTCTCACACAGCCCTTTGAGTTCTCCTGGGAAAGAGGAGCAAGAAGAACTCAGCTTTGCCCATCCTGTTCTCTGTTTTCTCTCTGCTTCCCAGGTGAGGAAAAGATCGCCTGCCCTGAGCTACATTGCCACCCTTGTTGTTCATACCCCATCTGTCATGGGCCTCTTGCCACAGCTGAGCTGATACAGATTTCATGTCAAGGGTTAGGAAAAAGGCTAAGCAAAGGAGATTAGATTTAAGGTTCTTGTTTAAAAAAGAAAGAAAGAAAGAAAGAAAGAAAGAAAGAAAGAAAGAAAGAAAGAAAGAAAGAAAGAAAGAGAAAGAGAGGAAGGAAGGAAGGAAGGAAGGAAGGAAGAAAGAAAGAAAAGAAAAAGACAATTACTAGTTTTAAATACTTTACATTGGATTGGATTGTTTTATATTGTATACAAATTTGAAACTGATATTGTTAGAAAATGCTATATGTATATTTCTAATTGTATTCATACCATTCATTTAACAATGTAATGCAATTTTCTGACCCTTGAATGTTATTATTACCAACTACTATGATATAAAGAAATGAAAGTTAGTAGTTAGACATTACAATAGAACTTGTAGTCATATTAGATATGTTTTAAAAATTGAGCAGACATGTTTAAGACAGGTCATCTTCAAACCCTTCAGAGATCTACAGAATATGGCATTTAAAATGTTTTAATAACTTAGAAAATTTTTCTTTTTTGAGACATGTTGAATCTTCCAAACTATGAGCTGAAAAACCTCATTTCTTCATAAAAAAGCATGTGTCAGGAGTTACTTACAGGGATGAGAAGTTGACAGGCATGCTCTGCAAGGGGGATTCTAAGAGGATTTTGAGAAATGAGAAAATATATTTCAGCTTATCTGTTACTATATGAAACACTTCCATATTACTTGATCATTTATTCTCTGGATGAGTGATCTTTCTTTCTTTATATGACGACAGTTTATACTACTTCTAAGATACAATAGAAAGATTTTTTTCCCTCTAGTATGGTTAATCAAAGAAGTTATTTCTAATATAGACAGTTAGCAATAATTTATACCTGGAACAAATATAAATAACACAAGCCCATTCATCCCATTATAAATGGTGGGTGAGAGCCTAAGTCACTTTCTATGACACTTCTCTTGTTCAATAATGTGGAAGCATCCAGAGATTTCTGGGAAACAGAATGGAAAGAGGAGACTTAATGGTTCTCATCAAAGTACAGTGCATTGAAAATTTCACAAAAATGTAAGAAGTGCAGATGTATGTTGCTAGTGCTTTCCCTGGGGTCCTCAAAGGGGCCTGGGCAAATCATTGGCCCAGAATGTTGCTCTCCATCACTTCGTGGCTGATAGCCACTGATTGTCCCCTCTGTTAAGTCTTCTTTTCAGCAGGTTTCCCACCAGCCCATATGTACATAGGGAAAGGCAAAGTCGTTTATCTGTAAGGTTACCAGGCAGAGGAGGAACAGTAGCCCCCCCCCCCCAGCCTATTAGTTCCTACTAGCCATGGAATACTCTTAGTTGTCAAGCCAAGTTGAACGCTGGAAGGAAACTGGGGAATTTCAAGTCATTCTCCAGTGGAAACTGCCGAAGAGAACATCACCTTCTCGCCAAAGCTCATAGTCTCGCTGTTAAAGAAATTAAAATCCTAATGCGATTTCATTGATGTTTATAATCATATACTCTGAAAAAAAAATAGCTTCTGTTAACTTTGGGAAGAACTTTCTTGCATTAGGTGTATAGGAAGTTGTTTCAAAAATGACGTTAGAAACGTCTGGCTGGCACTTCTTAAACTGCACTGGCGGGGAGAAATGAATGTAACACAAGAAATGATATTGTCTATCACATCAGTATTAATGGACTTAAACTTAGTTGGACATACTGTGTCATCCCCATAGAGAAACTCAACATGTATGTTGCCGTAGCCAGGGACTCCATCTGCTGCACAGGAAAGCTGTGCTCAGTGTGAAAGGCAGCTCTCCTCACCCTTTCCATTTAGGCCACAGGGGAAGAAGGAACTGGAAGTTCAAACAGGGACAGCTTCAGAGAGAAAGCAACTTCACACACACACACACACACACACACACGAAACCACACCACAACCATCTTCACACTGACCTGGCCCTGTGGGGCCCTAATTCCAGTAACAGCCTTGGCTCACATCCACTCTGCCCAAGCTTCTCTCCCAAGACTGAGTGAGCTGAGAAGTGTCTGCGGCTTAAAAGAGACACTGAGAAAGACTAGTCAGCAACGTAGCAGAGTGTTCAGCTGGGTGAGTCTTGAAGGGAGGTGAGCCAGGCTACAAAGAGAAAATAGTTTTCCGGTTCACAGGTTATCACGTTGAGAGGACTCCATGCTACTGACGTACCAAACCTTCCTTCACCATAGCCCTGGAAAAATATTAGTTCTGAGTTTAATATTAACAGGTGTCCACCTGAGTTTCTTAGTTCATATGTGTCCACATTCTATTTCACAGGGGCAAGTTATTACTTAAAAGAAATTTTTGAATAAATGTAATAATCTCAGTGCATGGAATGTTATACTTTGGGCATTGTCCTTACCCTCTTGAGAGAGGCTGTAATTACCCAAAGGTGACCTATACAGAACTGGGCTCGTTAGTTTTGCCATAGACTGGGGAAGGGACTCAGAAGTATCCCACCCCAGGATTTATAGTTAGTTAATAGACAGTATTCTCTGTTGTTGTTCTCTAGTGTTGTTGCCAGTCATTAGTTGCCCACATCATTGTAATTAATCCCAATTAAGCGTATTGGTTGACCAAATTGCGCCTGGGTGGAACTGGCTTTTGTTTCTGGCATGAGGGCCCTGTGTTGGGTGAATAGATGTGTGTTCCTTTCTCCTCAGGGAAGGTTCACAGGACTCACCCAGCCTAGCATCAGCCATAGGCACAGTCTAATCACAACACAAGTTAGATTGAAATAATTATTTTCCCTATTGTTTAGACTGTAAAATAAATGACTACACATTTTGGGAGGTCTTTGAAGGTAATGCATTCTACACTATGATTAATAGTAAAAATGGATGACTATTCAGTCTTCAAGTGACTGCATCAAAATAATTTTACATTGTCCATTATATACTCTATTTATTAAGATAATGTAAATGCAAGATATATAACAGGAAAAAAAAATCACCCAATACCACTTGATCTTTTCTAGTGTAAATGGTCAAAATTGTTTCGATAAAATGGAGGGAAGCAGTTGACAATCCTTACTATGCTGAAGTCATACCTCCTAATTATGTTTCTATTTCCTCCAGGATTCCACTCTAACTGTACCAAAGGCTCATTTAATTCTTTCAGGAAAAGTAATTGAAAGTAGTTCCTTCCATAAGCACTCATCACCCATTACTTATTGTAAGTTAGAGTTATTACTTTCCTTTACATCTTATTTTGAGAAACACAAAATAAAACTTGAAACTGCCAAATGCACATAAAACTGTAGTTCATGTTCGAAGGGTTGAAGGTAGACCGCTCAAGCACCCACAGACTAGATGGACTGCTCCCTCTTCTGGTAGATACATATTAAAAAGAAAAGGCAATAAGGCTCCTTGGTGTTCACTTAGGTTTAATCTTCAGTCAAAAAGGTAACTGTACTATTAATTATTTATGATAGAATGTCATTAAGTAACCAAGCCTCCAAACTGGGACCTTATGGGGGAGATTTAAAGGTGGGTAACTGGACATACATTTTCTTGCTTCTAGTAAGGAGTGGGATTGTGCGAGCCCAAGAACACTTGAGAGGACCTCCTGTCCACTGCTCTTGCACACAATTGCAGATGTTATTTTAGGTGACTAGAAGCACTGTGTGTATTGAGGGAATCTGCTTAAATACAGTGATGGGTTTTTTTCTAAACCTTTATGAGAAAGTAAAGCTCACTTTCCCCTGAAGTTTTATTTATTTATTTGCTTATTGCTGAACAGGGCTGATTAGAAAGAAGCCAAGACAATGGCCTGTGGCTCACTTTTTTTTTTTTTTCAGAGAACCGAGCTGTAAAGTTATGTTAGTTTCTTGAAAGTTAGATGAACGTGTACTATGACAGAAGGAAGATGGTCACACGTTGCTACTGGTGCAGGAATCCTGCAGAATGCTGTGCCAGTCAGTGGAGGAAAATCTGTACTGCTGAAGATTCCGTTTGAGTCCTTTCCTTCATCAACGAGAAGTGTGCTGTGTGCTAGAGCTCTGAGAACCGGAGGAGAAATCCCTAAAGTATCAAAGAGCTGGAGGAAGGCGAGCTAACCTCCTGCCTCGGTGTTGGAGGAGTGAGGAACTTCCAAGAACACGGTCTCACTCCAGAAAGCTTCTGTCTTTCCCACCTTCACTCCATCCCCCATTATCTGAAACAGTGAGCACGTTGGTGCCCTCTAGAGGATCTTCTTTGAAATTGTTGAGGTTTGAGGCTTGGGGGTTTTTCATTTCATGGTTTAGTTAAGAGGGAGGGAAAAATACCCGGCCTGGCAGGGTCAGTGAGCAGAGAGGTACTAGACAACACCAAATGCCTTATTCAAAGTGGGCATGCAAAGCATTTTTTTCTGAACAAATCAGGTCCTTCTTTCCAGGTGTGAAAATGTCTGTTTTGGTCTGCTGACTTGCTAGTTCTACACTCCCTGGCCAGAGGAGCCTGGTTTGGGACCTCTAACACTCTTTGTGATCTTGTTCCTCAAAAACAAAAAAGTAAAACAAGGGAAAGAAACATAAATGCAAAGTAACATGACCCTTTTGTACTTTGATGTGACCATCATCTTCAAATGTCACACACAGAAATGTGATTAATAAGAACATCCATGACCCTTTTGTACTTTGATGTGACCATCATCTTCAAATGTCACACACAGAAATGTGATTAATAAGAACATCCAGTGGAATCTGGGCAGATTTCAGAACCCTGCCCACAAAGGAACAATTCACAGGACTCCTCTTCCACCCGAAAACATTCCTGTCGGCAAGGCAGGGGAGCCTGACAAAATGAAATGATCGATACACAGTGAAACATAATTTTACTGATAGGAATGTTTCTCCCACTTCTAGGACTTTAAGGAAAGGCTTGGGAATTTTAAGTTTACTAAAACATTCTAAAAATATCTCATTAATATAAATAGAATTATACAATATAAATAGAATTATATTATATAATTATATAACATAAATAGAATTATACAATATAAATGATATAAAGTTCCAGATGAGAGTTAAAGAACACGACAGATTGTAAATTATAGTGAACTACACAATAATGAAGAAAAGGTGTCGTAATTATACGAGTGATTACTATAACCATGCTAAAAAGAAATGTTGATAATGTAATTTCCAATCATTTCATAGCATTTTGACCCACATTAGAGTTTGGTTAGGTGAAATGTAAACATAAAAATTAAAATGTGAAATAATATGACAAAATATTGTGCTTGAAAAACTCAATTTCTTTTAGATTTATAATGATGATATGCATTGGATTCCTTTATAGTGAAAAAATTATCATTGATTTATTGACAAGTTTCTCAAAGACTTCATGTCTGACCTGAATTTTTCAGTTGATTATTTTAGGCAGGTCTGACAAGTTTAAAAGTATTATTAATAAATAATATATACCCTTTAGAGACTTTTTAATGCTTAAAAAAGTTCAGATTTTTTAATAAGCAAAGTATTAAGTTGATATTTGACAGAGAGATGAAACATGATAGACAATTTTATAAAAATGATAACCTTGACCCAAAACTGAATTGCTTCACACTCAGTAATCTAGTGGAGGCTTCCATAGACAGTTTTGATAAAATGGCCATTTATTGTAACATTCTAATTTTGCCATTTATTGTAACATTCCAATTTTATTATAACTGAACGTCTATAACAGAAGTGTAGCTAATGAGACAATGATTTAAGATCTCACTTTATGTGAATGAAATATTACATTCTCAGAGGTGAAATGTGGGCATTTCATAACAGTTTATTAAAGAAGCCACCAAATGGCACAGCTCATATCATTACAATTAAATACCTAACATAACGGAAACTAGTCTATTCTGTTAAACTTTATATTTAAAGCATTTACTTATTTATCATTATCATTAAAAAAAAACTTTCTTTGACTTGAACTTCAGAGTTTTCCAGTGTCACTTTGGATATTCTTTGTTTGTTTTTGTTGTTTACCTTTTGTTTGTTGAGACACGGGCGTCATGTAGTCTGGGTTGACTCTGTAGCTATGGTTTGCTTTGAACTTCTGATTCTCTTGCCTCTGGCTAAGTTCTGTGTAGCTGGAGTTTTCCTGGTCCTGCCTGGCCCACCAATAGTTCGGGAAGATAACTATAACATTTTACCATTGTTTCAACTTGTTATGGCTTGGGTAATTCATCCGAAAGGGCTCTTGGAGTCATTGGGAAGTGATATTAACTTCCCTGGGACCTGGTGCGGGTTCCCTGTGGCTGGGATTGGCCTGAAGTGGGGTGTTGAAATCACAGATGATCTCATCTCTATTTTGCTTCCTTGCCATGAGATGAGTAGTTCTTTTTTTAAATCCAAACAATGGACTGAAACCTCCAAACTGTGAGCACAAATAAGCATTTTTCTTAATGAATTGATAATCTAAATTATTGTAAATAGGTAGCTAACACATAATTTAATATGTGTAACAAATTTTATTTACTTATTTTATTATAGAGAGGATTCCATGTTAAAATTGTTGTGAGATATTGATCAGTAACAAAAACAATCGTAAATAGTATTCAATTGGGCATTTCTCATAACAAACTGTCCCCTACTGTCCTCATTCCTCAAGATGAAGCAATAATAAAGAAAACTTGAAATTTTCCCTAATCACCATAGCAGAACAAAATCTGAGTATAAAAGGGACCAGTTTACTCAAAAGCATCATTAAAAAGTAAACACTAATTTCTAATGACTTTTCCTTATTTTACATAGTAATTATGTGCTAAAATTACTAAAGTATATAAAGATGCACAGAACATTCTCACTTTTATCAAAAAGAAAGAACCTAAATCATATTATCATAGTTTTTCACCAATCAAGAATTTTAACAAACTATTTGAATGATATATACGACCTGAATTTTTTTTAACCATGGCCCATGGCCCCTCTAAAAGGGGGTAGTAACTGTTAATTACATAAAAGTTAAATGTTTGTTTTAGATTAATTTTTATCTCCATCATATTTAGATTTCAGAGTCTTACATTCATTGTAGATTATCATGACACAGCAATTTATTTTTATTAACTTTTAGTTACTAATGTCAACACTGAAATCTAAAATATTAACAAAGTATTGATGCACAATACTTCAGCTGTTACTTTGGCTTTGTGTAAAAAAATTATAACAGCTAATTACATTTTTTTCTTTTGTCTACCTAGTGAAAAAGAAAAAATAGAAGAGAAACTAGGAAATTCATAGCAATAAATTGAATATGTTTTCAAAATGACAGAGACCGAGTGTAAGAAGCTGTTTGTGAATTATCATACAAATTGCCCATGAGCTAGCACATATGTATACAATACTGTTTCCTCTCTCGCGCTCTAGTCTCTTCTCTCTCTCTCTCTCTCTCTCTCTCTCTCTCTCTCTCTCTCTTCCTTCCCCACTCCCCTCACTGAAAGGAACTATATCACTGTGAGTAGCCCCTTCCACAATGCCAGCAGGGACCTTGGCTTTAACTCAGAGTAAGGAAGAAGAGTGAGTTTTGGAGTGCCCCTTGGTGTGCTCTTGCCAACACAAGGCTCACCTTGCTATTCTAGGTTGAGAGATGAGAAGGAGAACATTTGGAATGAAGCCACACCACTGTGAACGAACAATTATGCTTTCACCACTGTTATCCCAATCAGAGTCATTACATTCATTTGATGTATTACAAAGGTCTACCCTTGGCAAGAAACACTGACATGTCTCTTTATGCTATGAATACTATTCTTTCTTACATAAAATTGCTACCATCTGCTTACCTTACCAGTTTCAAATGGTAGAATGGTGTGAATGGGAGACTGCTTTAAAAAACTTTAAAACCCGTGCTACACTCTTCAAGTAGTTATCTTTAATCATCCGGCTCATTAAGTTATGCGTCAATGTTTTGCTTTTCTAAGTTATATCAAAGGATAACTAGCTTCAAATTTTAGGGTATTTTTTTTCCTTAGGCCAGTGGAAAATTTACTTCTTTTTATAATAGTTTATTATCAGTATTACTATTAATTATTAGTGTGTGCCACAATGTACAGGGATAATTTTGTGAAGTCAGTTCTCTCTTTCTACCTTTATTTGGAGTCTAGGGAACCCTACCTCAGGTTGCCAGGCTTCAGCAGCAAGTGCTTTTACCCATCTAGCTATCCTGCCATTCCCTAACAGTGTATTCTAAATATTAACACACTATAAGTAAGAATGGCCTACTGAATAAACATGTATAGCCCACGTTTAGCAACTGCGAAAAAAATGAAGAAAGTATATTCTTACTTAGCAAATTACATAGTTGGATGAAATAAAAGTGAATCCTTGGTTCTAAACTGATCTGCTACTGCAGAGGTTTATGATTCTTTTAATGATTATGTTTTGTTACTTTTAAATGCAATTTGAAATTTGTCAAACTGAAACCACTTTCTACTCCAATTTTCAAAGTCAAAAGAAATATATGCAAGACAATATAAGCAGTGGTGATTCTGACTCCTATTCATTTACTTCTTTAGTGAATATTGAATAACGACTCAGCTGGTGAGTGGTAGATATTCAGATTTGGTTCTTCCACAGTGACACCCGCTCTCGCATATTTGTGTCATATGAAATAATAGCTGGTTTCTGTTTCAACAGTGATTAGGAAAAATGTTGAATTCTGTTTATTATTTCCTCATCATGAGGAGTAAGGAGGATAGGGGGCACTTTGTTAAGAAAAACATCCCAGTGAATATTATTTGTGATTATATCACTTAAGGAAGAGCAATCCAAACATAATTTGTTCAGAACTATATTTATAATATTTTCATATATATTACTGAGACCCAGCTATGTAATAGTTTTTATTTCTGGTCATCAACTCAGAAACAAAAAAAAAAGGTAGGAGAAAGTAGAATTTTAAGTAAATATACTAACTTTAAGTAAATATGCTAATTAAAAACAGTTTCAGAGAAGTCTGAGAGTTTGAAGTCAACTGAAGAGATAGAATATTCAAATGGCCAAGTGGCCATGGGAAAACCTGAGAAGATCACCCCAACCTACCCCAGTCATACAGCAAATGCCAACTGGCTTAACTTTGATTTTAAAATGCTCTCAGACATTAAAATCCTATGACTCCAAGATTTTCAGGATTCCAGCATTTAGAATTTCAACACTAGGGGCTTCTTCATTAAGCATCACAGGTTTTCAGTGACTTTCATCTTTCAGGACCTCAACATTCAGGATTGATGTTTGGCAGTTGTTGCTCAGAATTGCACTAAACAATAGCTATTTTATTGTATCCTTATTCAATTTTATTTTATTTTTGCTTTTATTTGAGAGTTGGTCTTGCTATGTAGCCAAGGCTAGAATCAAGCTGGAAATGCTCTTGCCTAGGCTTTTCAAGTACTGGGGTTACAGCACACCTACCTTACATTTTTCAATAGATTATATTTTCACCAAGAAAAGTCAATCTTGACTCCTGCCAGGTCTGCTCTTTAAGTCTCCTTGCTGATCTACCACCAAGGCCTTGACAGATCAAAATGAAGAAAAAGTCAATATATTTATCACAATGTCTTTGCCTTGTGCAAAACATGACCTTGAGGTTGGCACCAATGACCTCTAAGGTGATGTTTTACTCCATCACTGGGTGCCCCTGCCTCCAGAGTGTCTCGGAGAGCATGAGCCAGGACTCCTATGTGACCTATGAGGCTCAAAGGAAGTTGGCATACTAACCCTGAAGGACCCCTTCATGATGGTATTGTCACCAGCTGGGACAGCATAACAAAGATCTGGTGAAGACAGTGAGCTTCCTTTGGCTTCTATGAGTACAGCATGCTGTTGACAGTGGTTCTTCTGATAGGAGATGGTGAATTCGGGTATATTACAATAATGGAGCGAAGAGGTTTTTTCCAGCAGTTGGGATATGGGATTTATGAGCAAGGGGAACTCAAAAGAACTCTTAGGTTTGCATCCCGAGCAACTTGCATAGTTCACTGAAACTGGGGAAGTAAAAAGCAGAGTTTTGTTGGGCAGTGTTGGTGCCTTAGAAAAATTCTAAAGAGCAGATCCAAATGAAAGAAGTGGCAAAATAAATTCAAAGTACCAAAGAGAGCTGTAGACTGGATAAATAAATTTTGAGTTTTTTTGAGATGACAGTTAACACTGTACATATTTGATTGAGATCATCATGGCTGAAGTAGACAGACAACTACAAGAATACTGAGTTCTTTGAACACTGTATTAAGGGATCTTACAGAATTCAGTGCTACCTAGATCATGGTTTGGTAAACTTTTTGTGTTCTTTTTTCACCATGGAAATTTTTACATGACTCTAGATATATAAGTGTATAAAGTAGGTATGCAAATGAAACATTTGGTGATCATAAATTATAAATTATTTTAAAACATTTCTCTGGTCAGCATGTAGTTTTCACTATTCATTAAAAAGAAAACAAATTTGCATACTAATGAGATACCTGTTTTGTTTTTTTAATTTAAAATAATTAAATCTTAGCTGGATATTTGATAAGTGAAGGACATAGAACATCTTCAAAGTTTTTCAGAGTTGATCCAAATATTGATTTTATAATCCTCAGTGCTGATAATGGTGTTTCACATAAGCAGATAGTAAAGACTGGCAGAAATGTGTTTAGGCCATTAGGAAATTCTGTCCTAATCTCTAAACCCAAATCCACTTTATTGCAGAATATTAATTTAAGATGTGTTACATTCATGTATGCTATAGAACATTTGCTTAATGATGCGAAGATGTGTTGCAGTCTTTTATGTTGTATTGGTTTAACTCTGTGAAGCTGTGTTAATTTGCCTGCTCAAAACACCTGACTGGTCTAATAAAGGGCTGAAAGGCCAATAGTAAGGCAGGAGAGAGACAGGCAGAGAGAATAAATAGAAGGAGAAAAAGAGAAGAAGGAATGAGAAAAGAAGGAACAGAATGCCAGGGGCCAGACACCCAGGCACAGCCAGACACGGAATAAGAAGGAAAGAAAAGATATACAGAAATAGGAAAAGTAAAATCCTGGAGGCAAAAGGTAAATGAAATAATTTAAGCTAAGAAAATCTGGCTAGCAATAAGCCAAGCTAAGGCCATGCATTCATAAGAAAGAATAAGTCTCTGTGTGATCATTCGGGAGCTGGGTGGCAGGCCCCCAAAGAGCAAAGAGTGGAGAAACAAAAACAAAAACAAAAACAAAAACAAAAACAAAAAACCTACACTACTTAATTACTGTTCTATTAAACACAGGTCAGAAACACAAACAGCACTTTTACAATCAAACATCATAATACAACACAACACAACAAAGTAATGTGCTAACTTGAGAAAACATTTTAAGAAAATATCAAGTCCTTGCTTTTAATAATTGAGCCATGTTGTTTCTTTAAGTGCAGAGAAATGTGTATGGACAGTAAAAACACTGAACTCATAACATACAGCAGCCCTGAATCTGAGTTGAGGGATCCGAGGCAGTTTGCTGGTGTTACACAGTGCAAGAGCGTGCACAGTGCACACTAGAAATGTTGTATCTTCAGAACCCAGGCTGCAGTGCAAACATGCACCACACCACAGGCGAGTATTAGCCAAAGCACCTCATGTCTACGCATTGGATTTTGAATGAATTTTTGTTCTATGTGTGTTGAGAACCATTTACTGTTGTCAAATTTATCCCTGCTGCCACACTCCATTATATGACTGCTGTGGGATGTTCTGTATGTCCTGTGGGAGCCCGTTCTTGGGTTCCTCGTGGCTTTACCCAGCAGGTCCGCCTAGAGGATGATTAGGACCATGGGCCTGAGTGCAGGTGTCTGAGATGGTCTGCACTTGGCTGTTCTGGGGGATGGTCTGTATGGCAAATGTGTTGCTCTGATTGGTCAATAAATAAAACCTGATTGGCCGTGGCTAGGCAGGAAGTATAAGCAGGACTAACAGAGAGGAGAAATAAAAGAACAGGAAGGCAGAAGGAGTCACTGCCAGCTGCCCACCAGGACAAGCAGCATGCAAAGTACCGGTAAGCCATGAGCCGCGTAGCAGGGTATAGATTTGTGGAAATGGATTAATTTAAGCTATAAGAACAGTTAGTAAGAAGCCTGCCAAGCCATACAGTTTGTAGCAATATAAGTCTCTGTGTTTACTTGGTTGGGTCTGAGCGGCTTTGGGATTGGCAGGAGACAATGATTTGTCCTGACTGTGGGCAAGGCAGGAAAACTCTAGCTACATATGACCTCCATAATGAAGTTACAAACTGCAGTTAAGGGTCTAGACAACACGTCTCCTCACCTCCTCATCACATAACATTGAGTGGTGGCTCCAGAGAGTACTTACTATTGAAAAAAATTAAACAACTCAGGCTTAAAGTATTCATCCATGGTCAGTCCCAAAGAAGACATCATTAATAGGTAAGGTAAGGTAAGGGCACTACGAATTAACTGGGTCTTGGCTTTTGCCAATTTTTAAAAGAGATGTGAGAATCATGGTGACCAGGTGTTTTAGTTGATTCTGGTCAGATGGAGGTAATTCCCAACAATCCTCAAGACACATATAGAACAAACTGACTTGTATTGCAGGACTGCAAACATGTACAGACTCACTGAGTCCCTCAGTATCTTGAAAAGACTTTATAATCTGAAAATTTGCAGCAGGCTGTTTACTCAAAGCAAGGTATGTAAACATCATTTATGACAATGGTTGTTTGTTTTTTTTTTCCAAAGAAAAAAAAGGTTGCATTGAAATTTAAACTTTAAAAAGACAAGAGAATATGCGTGGAACATCACATGATCCTTATTCTTCACCTTCATTTAAAAGTCATAATAGCCAAATTAAACTGTTTTTACAAAGATTTATTTTTATGCTTTTGTGCAAGTACCTCTGCATACATGCCAACGCAGACCAGAAGAAGGCATCAGATACCCTGATATTGGAGTTACAGGCAGTTATAAGCTGCCATATGGATGCTTAGAGTCAAATCTGGGTCCTCTGAGACAGCAGCAATTCCTCTTTTGTTGAGTTATCTCTCCAGGCGCCAAGGTAAACTTTTTTAAGTTTAAATTTTCTTAGTGGATTGAAGTTATACTATACTTTACTCCTAGTATCCACTTAGGAGTGAGTACATGCCATGTTTGTCCTTCTGGGTCTGGATTACCTCACTCAGAATGATTTTTTTTCTAGTTCTATCCATTTGCCTGCAAATTTCATGAGGTCATTGTTTTATACAGCTGAGTAATATTCCATCGTGTAAATGTACCACATTTCCCCAACTTGAAGTGCCATGCTTTGTTCAACCCATGAGAAACCTGCCACTTTCTGAATGGAGATGGAGGAGGAGGGTATGGGGAGGGGGTTAGATAGGAGGATTAGGAACAGAATGGGAGGAGAGGAGGGAAGGGAAACTATGGTTGGTTTGAAAAAAATGTTAATAAAATAAAATTAAAAAAAAACTTTCTTAGTGATCATGGGAGTTCTGGGAAATCTGCCTTTTTACTTTACAGAATTTCAGAAATTTTGATGATTACTTCAATAGGGTGGCAGGGGAGAGGAAAAGGGAGATGGAGGAAAGGAGGGAGGGAGGGAACACCAGCCAGTCCATGCAGTGACTCACAGTGCTTCTCCATTCATTTTCATGCAAAGTTTGCTGCAGCCACATCACCTGGATTCTGTGAGGAGTTCTTAGGGCATGCAGAGTTAGTACAAAGCAATATGCTTTAAGGCTTATGCCTCACCTTTTAGGCTGCCTTCAGTGGGCAAAACAAGAAAATCCAAGACACAGGAAACTTTAGACAGAACTGGGATGGATTTTTCGAGGCCCTAATCTGATAAAGAGACTTAGAATTGTGCATTGTGGAATCAGAAATTTTTGAAATAAACTGACTTTGCTTTTTAAAATCAAAGGGTTCATTTTCTCACTGTCTCCACCTGAATTTGGTCATTTGTCCTTAGACATATCCTGTTAATTCGAGTCATGTGGGTGACTCAAGTCTTCCAGGTTCTCACCTCTGTCTCTGCCTTGGCCACATGTGGACTCTTCGTCTGCTTCAGGGAGTCAAGTTATTAAAAGACATGACTTTAGTTTGTAAGGGGCAGGAGCTTCTTATTAACTACAAATATATGCTTTTCTTTTTAATTTCAGTTTGCTCAAGGGTAAAATAAAACAGTACTGTTTCACAATGTAATTAAAACTTTCCTCTCCCCCTCCCCCCTTTCCCTCCTTCACTTCATTAAAAAAAATACAAAAATTATGAAATTCTCTTTCTGGGCCCACAACAGTATTCCATCTTTTCATTTCTCAGGAATTCCTTAATTCTGGCAAGTAGCCCCCAAATTCATGACCTTTTGTTTGCTTGTTTCTGAGATTGTTAATTTAATTACCTCTCTCCCTTCTCTCTTTCCTGCCTCTAAATCCTCCCTTATACTCCTCCCTGCTCTCCTTCAAATTCATGGCCTCTTCTTCATTAATTGTTATTGCTTGCATATTTGTATATACATGTTCCTAAATATAACCTGTTGAGCCATATAATGTTACTTGATGTGTATGCTTCCAAGGCTAACCATTTGGCACTGGGGAGCCATGCTTTTCCACAGGGAGGACCACTTCTGCTCCCAGCTTTACTCAGGTGCCTGGAGTTCTTTGGGAAAGGTTGAAACTTTTTTTCATTTATTTCTTACAGTGTGGTCGGTGCTGTGCAGGTGGTATTGTTGCATCACAGAAAATTCTCCACGCATGGTCCTGTACTGTACATGTCTGTCAACAATGAGCTTTTTTGCTCATATGCTGTATTTGGCAACTTTCCACACTGAGGTATCTGCGCTAATATACACACTGGTGGAGTACCTCAATAGGCTTTGAACCAGTTCTCTCTCCCAGCAGTGATGGATGGGAATTCCCCCCTGTTTCTGTCAGCATTGTTGGTCTTTTCATGTGCACATTCTGATAGGAGCTCAATGATAGGCATTCTGGTTATAATTTGAATTTGCCTGATCTTTATTTCCTTACTGCCCTTCAAAAATTGACACAAAACCCACAAACACAAAATTAACTGCTTTAAAATGCAGAGTTATATACCCATGGGGTGGTGCAGCTGTCAGCAGTATTTAATCCAGAAAATGTGCAACACTCCACAAAGAGAATTGTCACCAACCACTGGGCTTCCTTTCCCTTGTCTTCTAACAATGGCTGATGTATGCACATCTCCATGGACTTACTTCTTTTACACATGTTATATGTAATCATACAATGTGGTTTTTTTTTTTCATTCTCTGATGTTTGAGGTTTATTTGCAATGTAGACTTGTGTCCGTATTTTATTTTTGTTAATACCTTAATAGAAGTGTTCCACTGTATGGGTTAGACACCCCGACCAGACAAAGTCTCACCACTCAGACCAGGTTGGTCTTACACATGCACATCTACCTGCCTCATCTTAAAACTGTCCTTATGCAAAGTGTTTTGTAAAATGTGCTTTGATTTTGCTAGGGGTAATATCATGCGGTGAAATTCTAGGCATTTGAGGAGAAATTATTTAAGTTTTATAACTCACTGCCAAATCTTCCCACCGCTGTTTTGGTTTGGTGTTTTGAGACAGGGTTTCTCTGTGTGGCACTTGCTGTCCTGGAACTCCCTATAGACCAGGCTGGACTCGAACTCAGAGATCACCTGCCCGTGCCTCCTGAGTGCCGGGATTAAAGGCACGCGCCACTACCACCACCGAGCAGTGCTTTATTTTTTTAGATTCTTACCAACAACAATGCATGAGAATGAAGCAGCGCTAAAACACTTGGTGTGTTTAGTCTCACTGGTCTTTGTAACTTCAGCCTGCCAGTTGAGATGCAATGGCATCGAGTATGGCCCTCAGTTCATCTCCTTGAAGAGCATAATGACAAAGAGCACTTACATTTTGTTGGTTATTAATGTCTTTTTCTGTGAAGTATGGTTGCAGCTCCCCAAATAGACAAACACTGGAAACAGCCTGAGTTTCAGTCCACAGAAACCATATAAACAAACTGATACAGTCATATAATGGAGTTACAGTTAGCAATGAATGAAGAATCAGACACTGATGTAGAAAGCAACATAAATTAATCCCCAACACCATGCTGAGTGACAGCAGTATATAAAGACCATTGGTTGCTACTACTGTAAAGTTAAAAAAAAAATCATGGTCTGTGGTGATATTGTGTCCCCCAATATATTTCGCACCCTAATAAACTTATCTGGGGTCAGAGAACAGAACAGCCACTAAACAGACATAGAGGCCAGAAAATGGTGACACACACACCTTTAATCCTAGCCTTCTGGAGGCAGAGATGCATCCAGATCTCTGTGAGTTCAAAGCCAGGCATGATGACACATGCCTTTAATCCCAGGAAGTAACCGCAGGAAGCAGAAAGGTGTACAAGGCGTGAGGACCAGAAACTAGAGTCTTTTTAAACTTTTAAGCTTTTGGCAGCAGTTCAGCTGAGATCAATTCGATGAGGACTCAGAGGCATTCAGTCTGAGGAAACAGGATTGTCTGAGAAGTTGGCAAGGTGAGGTTAGCTGTGACGTGTTCTGTCTCTCTGATCTTTCAGTGTTCACCCCAATACCTGGCTCCGGGTTTGTTTTTATTAATAAGACCTTTTAAGATTCGTGCTACAATGGTCAAAAGATTGTCATTGGGTTAAAATCTACAAAAATTTCCTGGAAAAGAAAGGAAATGTCCCCGCACTTTCATGCAGGTCTGTGTCTCAATCACAGCTGACGTGTCAACAACTCACAAAGGTTGCTCTTACTGTCATGACAGAATGAAACTAAGCTTTTATTGTAATTAATATTATGAATGCCAGATCACTTAGAGAGAGGTACACTAATGTCTGCATTAATCAAATGAGAACAATAAAATAGGCAAACAATAGATAAAGGGAGGGGTGTTTACAAAGCAGATATACTAAAATAAATTTAATTCAGAATAGATTATAAATAGATATTCCTTATAAAACTTTTTCAATAAATATCTGAATATTTTACAAGAGGCTAAGGAAGGTTGATATATTTTTCAACTAAGAGTAAATTGTTCACCTTTCTAAGGATGGAGTATAATTTTATAAAATGTTCAAGAAGAAAATAAAACAATATGATTTGTATTCTGTGACTCTGGGTTACTGCTATATGATATTCCTCAAGATGTTTAAGACATTATTGAACTCTTAACATATGTGAAAATATACTTAGTGCTTCATAAAATGTTTAGAGCCTAGACTGACTGTTCAAATTTCTAGCTCATATTCATATCTTTTCATAAAAATGAAATTTATGTACCAGTATTGGCAAGTGTTAGTAACAAAGTTTTTCAGTTCGATCTTCCTTCAAAGTAGTTTAATCTGGCAGGGCCTGGAGGAACATTCCTGTAATCCTAATACTTTGTAAGTGGTGGCAGGGGGAAGAGGATGTCAGGGTCATATTCAACTTCATAGCAGGCGGCCTGGTCTACAAGAGATACTGTTTTATTAGCCTCTCCTAGGGATGAGCTTCCTAATTCACTGACTACCTAAAGTGGTCAGTACTGAAACCAGTGTGTGTGTGTGTAACAATGACAATCAGAGAAGAAAAGACTCTCAATCTGAGATCAAGGGAGAACAGGAAAGGAGTGTGTGTGTGGGGGGGGAGATATGGGAGTGGCTGGTGAGAAAAAAAGAAAGGGAAAAAGTGACGTGATTATATTTTAATTTAACATTCTAAGCAAATAATAAATAAATACATTTAAAATAACATGTGTGGTTTTTATAATTGTATGTTTTCAGTCTATTTTTCCATGGCAAATGAATATTAATCATTATAGTCAAAATTGACACCCATACACATAAATCTTTGATTATCTAATAGATTTACTATTAAATTTTAGCAGAGGGTTTTTTGCTTAAAAAACAGAGCACCAGCATGAAAATTGATCTGCACAAGAGAAACTTAGAGCATTTTGGATACAGCTAAAATCCAATAGATGGCAGTGAAATACAGAACATGTACTGACTGATGAATCCTCATGCTTGCTTCCCCTGCTAGACTGCTAGTCTAATGTCAATTAAAAACTCCACTGAACCAGAAAAAATCTCTTTAAAATCATAATATATATATATATATATGTATATATATATATATATATATATAGTGAATTTCTGAGCAAGAAATACTCCAAATTACATTCATGAAGGTGCTGTGACTGTGTGGGACGATGACTTCCCTAGGGTTCCATGAGCAAGTTTGTGGGATGTTCTGGTGTGGAATCAACAGGACTCCACAGTGCTTGTGCAGAATCTCAACCCACCTCACAGCTGGGTATTTCTTGAGAGACTTTGCCTATTTTCAAATAACCCATGGAAACATGACAGGGTGGAAAGGAGATGACAGCTGAGATGTCAGAGGAAGGGTTCAGTCACTTAGACCCCACTGCTATGGACCTGTGGTGAGGCAGAATACCACAGAAGGCAAAGGTATGGCAGGGTGCAGCGGCCACCTGTGGCAGCCGAGAATGATGGTAAGAAGGGAGAGAAAGTGCCAGGTGACAAGCAGTATCTCCACAGAGCTCTTGGCCTGGGGACCATTCATTTCAATGACATCTTACCTCTAAGGTTTCACCACCTCCCAATATCCCATCAGAAAATGGGATTCGTCCATTGATAAAGGAAAACTTCATGACACAAGTGTCTCCTGGAAGCCCCACCTCTGAACCACTGCACTGGGGGTCAAGCCTTCAGAACATGAGTCTTTGGGAGACGTTTCAGACCCAAATCACAATAAGGGGCATTGAAATGTCAACTGCTCTGCAACAAGGAGAGATAAAAGGCATCCATACTCTGGTAGGTGTGATGATAAGAAGCATTTTTGTCATCTGACATAGTTTTCTATGAGGTTTCTCATGAAATGATAACTCCGGGCAGTTGTTTGGTTATAGAGATAGAGTTGTCTATTTATCTGAAAACAAAACATAATACTTGAAGTTTTGGGCTTCCATTAAGCAGCCTAGGCCCGATGCCACTGTGCACATACCATGCAGTCCTAAGTGAAGCTCGGCTGAGGAGATGTAATACATGGCTCCTGACATGGTATTTGAGTTACAATGTTTGTCCCAATTCTTTCATGTCACATTTGTTTTCCTTAGAAAACAATTTCCTCATTTACATGAACAGACAAAGTATTATGACAGAAATTCAGTTTGATGATCGTTACATTTTCTGTGTGAAGTGTTCCCTCCAGAGGCTTAGGTGTTGGAGGCTAAGTACTCTGCTAGGGGAACTATTCCAAGAGGTCCTGGAAACTCTAGGAAGTGCAACTCTCCTGGAGATCACTAAATGCAGATTCTGGGGGGTGGGGGTGGGGGTAATGTTGTCCCTCACCCCCCTACTACTTCCTTCCTCTGTGATTCTGGCCTGTTCTGAGGTAATCAGCCATCTTTCACCACAAACTGCTACCTGTGTCCTGACCAAGTTCATGAGGCCCAACCAATGCTAAGCCCTTTGCAACTGAGAACCAAGTAACAAAACATCTGAACTCTTCTTCTGAACAATTTTTCTCAGATGATTGGTTACAAGGACATAGATATAATACAAGAGTCAACAGGAAGTTCATCCTAGAATCAAGCTTATGCAAATGAGGCTCCTTGGTCCTATTTATACTGAGAATTAGACTCACCAAATCGTCTTTTGGGGAGATGATTTCTACATCACTGCTTTGCCAAATTAGGAAGAACACAGGATGAGTCTTCGAGTCTTTTCCTTGTTCAGATCATAGACTTCTCTCATCATTCATATGTCTTTCTTAGAGCTGGGAGAGCTCTGTGATCCTATTTCCAAATTTCTCCATATTCCAAACATCCTGTACAGATAGTACTGTATTGGAGAAATTATTTTGGCCACTCCACGTAGTTAAAAGGATATTTATTTAATGGCGTAACTCACAAATTAAGTAATGGGTAGGTCGCAGGGTCTGGGGAAGGTGTAATGCAGTCCAGCGGTGTTCTCCGGAGCTCTACACAGTCAATCCGCACTGGTCAGCGTCCCGGCACCGAGAGAGCGCCCAGAGCGAGCGCTGGCCCATCCAGCTCTCGGGTCCCCCGGCGCCTCCCCTCGCCCCGCCTCGTAGGCGTGACAGTTGCCAGAGTCTCAATGGGGGTTGGAACTTCCAGATCCAAGCTGGAATGGCTACCCACTACATCTCCCCCTTTTTGTCTAAATAAGAAAGTTCTAAACTAATACAAGACTATATACAAAGGAATGGTTATCAAATATTGTCCAGAAATAATGAGAGATAATGACCTAGATAAGATGGAACTACAACCAATGCAAACAATATCAAGCAAGAAACACATACTAAAATCCAGAGAAGTATAGAGCATAGGTAAACAGCATGTTATAAAGATCATTCAAAGGTGTCCTATCCTAAAGAACCTGAATCTAATACTTAATATGTTCTATCTAAGATATTATATATACCAAGTTGTAACTATAACTGCTAGTCTTCAATCCCATCAAAGACCTGAGAAGGAACATAATGGTACCTGAGAAATGGTAGATGGATGCAAGCAACTTTCGGGAATCTTGCAAGAGTAGACCAAGACAGCTGGCAGCCTGGACAGTCACCTAATGTTTCTCAGCATTGTTGGTGCATTCAAATTGGCTACAGGCCTAGAGTATCTGACAGACCATTTTCAGAAGCAGGATTTCTGAAAGACCATCTTACCCTGTCTTGGCAGAGTACAGTGGTCGCTTTCCTTGTGTCCCACTTGTCCAGAAAGGACAGCATTGCATTTGTACTGTCAGCCATCAAGGCAAGGGCAGTTCTTTGCCCAGTAGGCCATTTTGTGCCAAAAGAC
Organism: Peromyscus leucopus; assembly: GCF_004664715.2. Taxonomy (NCBI): domain Eukaryota; kingdom Metazoa; phylum Chordata; class Mammalia; order Rodentia; family Cricetidae; genus Peromyscus; species Peromyscus leucopus. The sequence goes on along the minus strand of NC_051064.1, from coordinate 568,352 downwards.
AAACTTCCAAATGGAAATGTCTTAGAAGCCCAACATTCTCTCGGGATCAATTGGTGCAGCCAGGAGCAATTGTGTCTCACGTCAACAGAATTCTAAGTTATTTAAATGCCATATTCTCCAGGTCTATGAAGTGTTTGAAGATTACCTGCCCATCTAACCTATGTATCTGTAAATCTGGATAACCTAACTAACGTAACTATAGAGATGACAAGCATAGGCGACTATAAATCTATAAATCTTATCTATCGAAATAACCTAAGGACTAAGGCTTCACGTAAATAAGGTAAACAGTCTATAAGCAAATGTATGGTGAAGAACGATGACTTCAAAATTGTGACAATACACAAGATATTTATAACAGAGGTAGGAATATATAGTGCGATATGCAATATGACAATAATATTAAATATATATCAATATACCGAATATCCTAAACAGAAGTAGAACATATATAAAGTATGACAGATATAAATTTACATTTGTATCAATATAAAAATGTTTCAAATAAGAGTAGAAATATATGTACATTATAACAAATATAGTTCTGTATTTGTATCAATATACAAATTATCTTAAACAGGAGTATAAAAATAGTCTACATTTGTATCAACATATAAGATTCTATAACAGTACAAATTACAGTGCAAATTATCTAAGGTTGCTATTTTACTAAGTTTGTTTACTAGTATATACAATGATTTACCATCATATCTTATACCTATCAGTTCCATTTCTTCTTCCCCCCCCCCCCCTTTTTTTTTTTTTTTTACAATCCTGAGTTAATATTTTCTTCCACCCCCAACCCTATAATGGGTAAGATTGTCTGAAATTCTGGCAAGAAGTGTAGTATGATGATGATTACCATGGCATCATTCTGGATTGGGTAGAGTTGTTGTTGTTGGGGCCCCATCTTCCTTCTGGTGACTTCTGAGATTGCTATTGGAAAAACTTATTTGTTATCAAAAATGGGAGGTTTGGATTTAAAGAGGACATAGCATGTAAGAAAGGATTCTGAGAAATCAAGAGTAAGCATGGAGAGAATTAGAATTTAGAAGACAATGGTCCCTTTTTATTGGTTTCCTTCTGTCTCACACCAGAGGGCTCTTCTGATATGGGACTGAAGAATCTCTTAAACTTTTCTTTTAGCAATATGCTTGGGTTTAGAGAAGGAGTGAGCCAATTCCATCTCCAAAGCCAGCTTGGCTATAATTGAATTGGAACCACAACTTTTCTAGATTGATAGAGAGAAAGATGTTAGACAGTGAGATTTTACCATGTGTAGATTGGTACCAATAGATTCTTCCTTTCTGCTGTAAACATCCGGATATCCAAGGCCTTATGAGTTTTGAAAGATGGGTATTTCCATTATCCTGGAAAGACAAAAACAGAACCCTACCCCACCCTTTGATTGTTAAATTTTTCTTACAACTTGTAGAGATGTCACATTGGTGGATGATCTTTTACTTCTCTTCATCAAGGGGTTTTTCCTGTTCGAATCGAATTTTTATTAATTTTGTTGGTATCCATAGCTTTTCTTCTCCTGCAGAAACAAAGGCAAAACCCCTTCCCCAACGTAGAACATATCCAGGTTTCCATTCTGAGGTCAGCACATCCTTAAAATAAACTGGTTGGTTTAGCTCAGGAGTTTTGTCTGTTGTCCAATGTCTCTCCGCAGCTGTTGTTCCTTTCTCATTAGCATTGAGAAAATTCAAGGTTAATAAGGCACTATGCAGTCTATTTCTAGGGGTCATTGTTACCTGTTGCTGTTTATTTAGCATATCCTTTAAAGTTCGATTGGATCTCTCTATGACTGCTTGGCCTGTGGGATTGTGTGGTATACCTGTAACATGCTTTATATTATAATAAGCAAAGAACTGTCTCATTTTATTGGAGACATATGCTGGGGCATTGTCTGTCTTAATTTGTACAGGTATTCCCATGATGGCCATAACTTCTAATAGGTGTGTAATCACAGAATCAGCCTTTTCAGAACTCATAGGAGTTGCCCATTGAAATCCTGAATAGGTGTCAATGGTATGATGTACATACTTTAATCTTCCAAATTCTGCAAAATGAAACACATCCATCTGCCAAATTTCATTTCTTTGTATACCTTTTGGATTACTCCCTGCAGGTAATGGAGTTTGGTTATAGATGGAACAAGTAGGACATTTTTTCACAATATCCCTAGCCTGTTGCCAAGTGATGGAGAAATCCTTCTTCAAACCTTTGCTATTTATATGGTGTTTCTTATGATATTCTGAAGCTTCTAGCACATTACCTATTAGTAACTGATCAATCTCATCATTACCTTGTGCTAAAGGTCCTGGCAGACCTGTATGGGATCTGATATGTGTTATATATATAAGATGTTCCCTTTTTCTGATGATTTCCTGCAATTGTATGAATAATGAAGTTAATTCTGTATTATCAGGAATAAATTCAGCAGTTTCAATATGTAAAACAACTCTCTCTGCATATTGAGAGTCAGTGACTATATTGAGGGGTTCTGTGAAGTCCATCAGTACCATAAGAATGGCATACAGTTCTGCCTTTTGTACAGAGCTATATGGACTTTGCACCACTTTACTTAAGTCTCCTGATTTATATCCTGCTTTCCCTGATTTATTTGCATCAGTATAGAATGTGAGGACTCCAGAAATTGGCTTTTGTCGTACAATGTGAGGAAGGACCCATTCAGTCTTCTTTATGAATTCTATTCTCTTGCTTTTGGGATAGTGGTTGTTAATCTCTCCCAAAAAGTTACTGCAGGCTCTCTGCCAGTATTCATTATCTTTCCATAGTGATGAAATTTCCTCATTAGTTAATGGTACTACAATTTCTGCTGGGGGTCCATTCCTGTCAACTGGCGAAGTCTTAATTTACCCTTTTGAATCAAATCAGAGATCTTTTCTATATAAGTCTTTAATTTCTTATTTGGTTTACGTGGTAGGAATATCCATTCCAATATAATATCTTCCCTCTGCATCAAAATACCTGTTGGGGAATGTCTGGAGGGGAATATGACAAGAATGCATTTAAGTTCTGGATCCACCCGATCCACATGTGCTTCTCGAATTGTCTTTTCTACTAGAGCCAATTCCTTCTCAGCTTCGGCTGATAATTCTCTTGGACTATTTAATTCTTTGTCCCCTTCTAGAGTATTAGCCAAATTTTGTAGTCCATCTTTGGGTATTCCCATGATACCCAGTAAGTTGGAAATGCTTCCTAATAACTTTTGAAAATCATTAAGAGTCCTCAATCTATCTCTTCTTAGTTGTACCTTTTGGGGTCTAATTTTTTATAGCTCTATCTTATAACCTAAGTAATTAATAGAATCTCCTCTTTGTATTTTTTCAGGAGCAATTTGCAGTCCCCAGCAAGGCAAAACCTTTTTTACTTCTTCAAACATGCTTTCCAATGTATCTAACTTTTTATCAGCTAATAGGATATCATCCATATAGTGATAAATTATGGATTGTGGAAACTTTACACGAATTATCTCTAATGGTTTCTGCACAAAGTATTGACACAAAGTAGGACTGTTTAACATTCCCTGTGGGAGGACCTTCCATTGATATCTCTTGACTGGCTGAGAATTATTATAATTAGGTACTGTGAAGGCAAATTTTTCTCTATCATTTTCCTGTAAGGGTATGGTAAAGAAACAGTCTTTTAAGTCAATAACTATTATAGGCCATTCTTTTGGTAGCATAGAGGGCAAGGGCATCCCAGTCTGTAGGGAGCCCATTGGCTGAATTACTTTATTAATAGCTCTCAGATCTGTCAGCATTCTCCAATTACCAGATTTTTTTTTTTATAACAAATACAGGAGAATTCCAAGGACTGGTAGATTCTTCAATGTGTTGAGCATTTAACTGCTCTTGAACCAGCTGTTCTAAAGCTTGTAGCTTCTCTTTTGTCAAAGGCCATTGTCCAACCCAGACAGGTTTATTAGTTAGCCATTTTAAAGGTAAGGCAGTTGGTACTTCTGAGAGTTCAACAACAGTTGTGCTCTGTTTGTGAACAGCCTGAATGGTTGGTGACTGATTTTTATAGCATGTTATGATATTATTCCTAGAAACATGCATTGGTCTGTATTCCTTTTCTGAAAGTGTAGGAATTTTAATCTGGGTATTCCACTGTTGTAACAGATCTCGGCCCCAAAGATTTACTGCTACATTTGCTACATAAGGCTTCAGCCTTCCTCTCTGTCCTTCTGGCCCTATGCATTCAACCCATCTCGAACTCTGTTTTATCTGAGATAGGGTGCCAATCCCTAACAGTTGGACATCTACCTCTTGAAGAGGCCAATTTGGATGCCATGATTTTGGTGTAATTATAGTCACATCTGCACCTGTGTCCACCAGGCCCTCCAGAACCAGGCCATTAATTCGAATTCTAAGCTTTGGTCTTTGTTCATTTATGGAAGTCTGCCAAAATATTTGTTTTATAGTGTTCTTTGTAAACTGTGATCCAGCTATCAAAGCTGTTTTATCATCCATTGCAGTATCAGTTTTTACATTAGGCATTGGTTTATTCAGTTGTCCTGGAGAGGAATTTCTTCCACAGTGGCAGGGAATGTTCGTACTACGTTTGGTTTGGGGGCCTGCAAGAGGCCCCCTGAGGCGTTTCCCGGTAGTAAAGGGTTGCCTTGTATATCTATTTTTGATCTGCACTCACTGGTCCAATGTCGGCCTTTGCCACATCTTCTACATAATCCAGGAGGTGGTTGGGGTCTCCTGTTTAGGCTATTCCTAGAAGGAGTATTGCTTCTAGGAGTACCCCATGTACAGTTTTTACTTATATGACCTGGTGTACCACACTTAAAACATTTGGTAACATGGGGCCTTCTTTCACCTCTGGGATTTGTCTCTCCTATCCAAGCCTCATTACTGTAGTTAAGAGACTGAACACCATTAGTATATTGAATCCATTCTTCCAAAGGAGCTGATCTGATCTTTAATGGTGTAAGTATTCTTCTGCATTCTGCATTAGCATTGTCGAATGCCAAGGACTCAGTTAATACTTTTCTTAATTCTTTGTCTGACACAGCTCTTGTTATAGCTCTGTTCAGTCTTTGTAAAAAATCAGTGAAGGGTTCCTGCGGTCCCTGAAATATCTTTGTGTATACCTCAGTTGGTTTTCCAGGTTCTGGAATTTTTTCCCAAGCATTTAGAGCTGCTGTACGGCATAGGGATATTGTATGCTCATCATAAGTGGCTTGTACATTCCTGTCAGCGAAACATCCCTCACCAAGTATTTGATCTTGGGAGATCACAAAACCTCTGATTTTACCTTGTTGTTCTAAATTTTTTGCCTCTTCTCTCAACCAGCTTTTCCACTGTAACTGCTGACTATATTCTAGAACAGCTGAAATTAACTGATGCCAGTCATCTGGAATGATTCTATGTGAGGTAGACCACGAATTTAACATCTGTTTTACATATGTGGATTGTATCCCATACGTAACTACTGCTTCCTTTATATTTTTAAAGTCCCTTGTTGAAATTGGTTGTAATGTATATGTCATATATGGCTCAGGGTGTGTGTCATCTGCTGGCTTCTCATGGACAATAACAGGATAAGCCATTGTATGAGAGCCATTTGGAGATGTTACAACCTCTATGGTCTTGACCTTCTGCTTATTAGTTCCCTTGTCATGTTTACTGAGAGTTTCTTCTAGGGCTTGCAAACGAGCACCTAGGGTCTGTTCTAGGGAGTGAACCTCCTCTCTTGCAAGGGACTCCATATTTCTCATGGAATCATAGAAGTTTTTATGTTCCTCAGAAACACATGATTCCATGGACCTTATCCTATCAATTAACGATAATCTTTCTTCCTTATATACTGTCTGAGTAGCCACAACTTCACTCTGGAGAGTTAGTGTTCTATCCATTAAATATTCATATTTATTATCAATAAAATCAATTTTGGGTACAAGCCTGTTTTGTAAATCCTGATTAGCAGATTCTAGAGAAAGAATCCTTTTCTCTAAGCCTTCATTGCTATCTTTGAAAGCAGATTCCAGAGAGAGAATCTTTTTCTCTAAGCCTTCATTGCTATCTTTGAAAGCAGATTCCAGAGAAAGAATCTTTTTCTCTAAGCCTTCATTGCTATCTTTGAAAGCAGATTCCAGAGAGAGAATCTTTTTCTGTAAGCCTTCATTGCTATCTTTTAAAGCCTGTATCAGTCCCAATAATGACTCATCTTTGTTCTTAAACCAGTGTTTGAACACTGTGTGAATTATTATGATGAATGCCAAAATGGTATAGCCCAGATATGCCTTAGGAATGTCGTATATTTCCAGGAAGATGTCATTCATCATACAGGCAAAAAGGTTTTTAAATTCTTGTGAGGTAATGTTGTCGGCCATATTACACGAATTACTCAAAATTTGTTAGTCAATTTTAAGGTGTAAAATTATCAAGTACCTTTACTTGAAACAATATGCTTACCTTTCGTGTAGTAGCCCTTTTCAGCCAGCAGGTGGCGTTGGTACAGCTCCGAAACAGGGCCTGCTGGCGATCTTGGCTGGAGTCGGAGGGAGATGGCAGAATGGCGGAGATGGCGGAAATCGGAGCTAGCACTCTCCTGCCTCTTTCGCTGGTCTGGGGCTAAGTTAGGGAATTGAGATAGGACTAGCTGCTCCCTTTTTCGGGAATGGAACCGTGTAGGTGTTCCCTGGTTATATGGAACTTTGCAGGCGGGTTTAGGTACCCGCCAGCTAGGGAGGAGACGGCGGGAGCCGCCCAGGCCTTTGGAGTTTGCCCCACGTGAGCGCCAGATATTGGAGAAATTATTTTGGCCACTCCACGTAGTTAAAAGGATATTTATTTAATGGCGAAACTCACAAATTAAGTAATGGGTAGGTCGCAGGGTCTGGGGAAGGTGTAATGTAGTCCAGCGGTGTTCTCCGGAGCTCTACACAGTCAATCCGCACTGGTCAGCGTCCCGGCACCGAGAGAGCGCCCAGAGCGAGCGCTGGCCCATCCAGCTCTCGGGTCCCCCGGCGCCTCCCCTCGCTCCACCTCGTAGGCGTGACAGTTGCCAGAGTCTCAATGGGGGTTGGAACTTCCAGATCCAAGCTGGAATGGCTACCCACTACAGTACTGCAATGTCGTCTGGATGTTCCTTAGACCCTACAGCAGTCCTTTAGCGCATGAACAGCACATTGTTGTGAACTACAGCCCTGCCTGTCCCTCTGCAGATGAGAACGCTCATCTGACGGATGCTGAGCACCACTTCACTGTAACTGGAAGAGACAAAACATGGGAATTTCATTCTTATTTCTGAAAGGATCTCGAACTGTAATTTTCCTAAAGAAAATCCCTAGAGGGGAGTTGTGACAAGAATTTAGCCCCAGATTGTCAGTGAGAGCATCAAGAATATTTTCTCCCCAGACCCATACTAACAAGGACCATAATGTCCTGTTGGATTTCCACTAGTGTTGATTGCAGCTGTTGGCTCAAACTAGTGCCCAAGCCCAGGTTGCCTACCTGTAGTGAAGATCATCTTACCTTTTGTTTCTCTTGTCTGTCTACCCTTAAGGCTGTTTCCAGTTTTCCTGTCAGGAAGAGGGACAGGGCTTCTGTCCTCTGTCGGTCAATGATTTCTCCTGCTACCACATCCTCTTATATCAGACTGGTCACTTTGAGTGGGGACTTTAGTTGGACTGACCAACATTCCGATGTATCTCTTCGCCTTACTCTCATAGGCAGTATCTCCTTCCTGCTGTGGGCGATGCTCTTCAATGGCAGCTGCCTGTCATCTATCCATTCAGCCCCCTCAGAGGGTCTCATTCACTAGCACTCTGAAGTCCAGTAGGTGCTGTGGATATCACTCTATGTAAATAAAACACTGATGGCCAATGACCAGGCAGGAGGTAGGTGGGACAAGGAGAGAGGAGAATTCTGGGAAGCGGAAGGCTGGGGAGGAGACACTGCAGCCACGACCAGGAGAAGAGCATGTAGAGACGCCGGTAAGCCACCAGCCATGTGGCAAGCTATAGATTTATAAAAATGGGTTAATTTAAGATAAAAGAACAGTTAGCAAGAAGCCTGCCACGGCCATACAGTTTATAAGTGATATAAGCGTCTGAGTGATTATTTTATAAGTGGATTGTGGGACTGCGGGGCTTGGGGAACCTGGAGAGAAGCCCTCCAGCAACAAATGGCGCCCAACGGCTCGAGTTTCCACCTTAAACCTGAGAATATTTTATAACCAGTTCTAAACAGAGCCAAAACCAGGTTCCTGCTTCTTGTCTCATACGGCAGCTAGATGCGGCAAAACGCAAGTTTGGACACTGGCGGGTTCCTGGCGGGTGCATCTGACCGGCAGTATGGCGGAAATGAGACATCTACCAGCGGCAAATTAAGCTGTGTGGTAGATTTAGTCTTTACTATTATTTAAAAAAAAAAAAAAAAAAAGAGGTTTCTGGGCTACACGCTGCTTTGATAAAAGCTTAGACCCACTATTTCTGAGACTTGATGACTCCCAGAGCTGGCGGAAAACGTACCACTGCCATGTTGGGAAGCTGAAGTGGGCGGAGCCAGCAGCCACAGCGCCGTTTCAGGCTTACAATGGTACAGTTTAAAGCAATAGGCTCAAGGCTCAAGGTAATATAAAACATAAGCCACATAAAGATGGCTACCACACAGAGAATCTGGATTATGTTCTCTTTGATATTCATAACTAAAGAAAAACATTTGATTACAAAACCTGTTGAGTTATGCCAAAATGTATATTTTAAAGGTACCTTGACTTCAAAATTTGGATATAAGGATATGTTACTTTGGAAAAGAGGTTCTGCTTTTGTTTTCACAGAAAGCCAGAGGCTGTGGACTTGTTCCAGATTAAGATACATCAGGTTTCACCAGCCAAGACCCCCTGAAAGGACTCCGATGACACCATGGCCCAGATGATTCAACATCCAGATCGGTTTCAAGGCAACTGGTTCACACAATACAGCCTCATGGACTACCCCATAGGTCTAAAATTTTCTTTGCATCCCCATAAGATACAGCGCCCCCCTCCAGCAGGAAGTAGTAAGAGATGCTACGCCCAAATTCCCAAATATACCAAGCTGGCTTTAGAGGTGGAATTGGCTCACTCCCCTCTAAACCCAGGCATATTGCTTTAAAAAAAAAAAATGGTTAAGTGATTCTTGTGTCCCAAATCGGAAGAGCCCTCTGGTGTGGGACAGAGAAAAACCAATATTTTTATTTAAAACAGGTTGATTATAAATGTGATCTCTTTCTAAAAAAGAAAAGGGGATATGATATGGATATATAGGATATGGAGATGATAAGATAAAAGGGTAGATTAATGAACCTACTTTTAAAGAACAACTTGTTTAAAATGTTTTACATTGGTATAGATTTTAGTTTATGTTTAAAATGTTTTACATTGGTATAGATTTTAGTTTATGTTTAAAATGTTTTACATTGGTATAAATTTTGGTTTGTTGATACAAACTTGAGGTTAATTTTGTTATACTGTATATATATATATTTCTATTCTTGTTTGAGATATTATGTTTATGTAACTCATTTAAAATTGTAATGGATAATTAAAAATAGATTAATAATTAGTCATCTATGATAATCATATTTGTAGCCATGTTAGTTAAGTCTTCTAGGTATACATAGATATATTTCAGATAGATAGGTAATCTTCAAACACTTCATAGACCTAGAGAATATGGCATTTAAATAACTTAGAATTCTGTTGACGTGAGACACAATTGCTCCTGGCTGCACCAATTGATCCCGAGAGAATGTTGGGCTTCTAAGACATTTCCATTTGGAAGTTTGTCTTTTGGCACAAAATGGCCTACTGGGCAAAGAACTGCCCTTGCCTTGATGGCTGACAGTACAAATGCAATGCTGTCCTTTCTGGACAAGTGGGACACAAGGAAAGCGACCACTGTACTCTGCCAAGACAGGGTAAGATGGTCTCTTAAAATTCCTGCTTCTAAAAATGGTCTGTCAGATACTCTAGGCCTGTAGCCAATTTGAATGCACCAACAATGCTGAGAAACATCAGGTGACTGTCCAGGCTGCCAGCTGTCTTGGTCTACTCTTGCAAGATTCCCGAAGTTGCTTGCATCCGTCTACCATTTCTCAGGTACCATTATGTTCCTTCTCAGGTCTTTGATGTGGTTGAAGGCTAGATAGTCGTAATTTCCTCAGTTATGATAAAAGATAAGTTAGCTATAAAACCTTAAACTCACAAATATAAGATAGATAGGACATCTTCTTTAATATTGTAACTATAATTCTTGCTCGGTAATTGTTTTGTTATATGTAATTTTACCATGTTAAAGTTAAAACCTTCCTTTTTAAAAAAAGAAGAAAGGGGAAGTGCTGTGGATATCACTCTATGTAAATAAAACACTGATGGCCAATGACCAGGCAGGAGGTAGGTGGGACAAGGAGAGAGGAGAATTCTGGGAAGCGGAAGGCTGGGGAGGAGACACTGCAGCCACGACCAGGAGAAGAGCATGTAGAGACGCCGGTAAGCCACCAGCCATGTGGCAAGCTATAGATTTATAAAAATGGGTTAATTTAAGATAAAAGAACAGTTAGCAAGAAGCCTGCCACGGCCATACAGTTTATAAGTGATATAAGCGTCTGAGTGATTATTTTATAAGTGGATTGTGGGACTGCGGGGCTTGGGGAACCTGGAGAGAAGCCCTCCAGCAACAAGTAGGCCTCCTAGTGGAAACCCATGACTTAGAAAATTGTACATCAACAATATCTCCTTGATGGTAGTGTCATTATTCCCTTTCAACCCGTGGGTACAGTGTTATTCTGAAAGGCTGAACAAGTCCATCTTCAACTTACACCACTTATCATAGAAATTTGATTTAAGAAACATTTCTTCAAAAAAATCCTTGTCACATTTTAAATATTTGAATTAGCTCTCCTGTATCCTGTACACAGCACTCCCTTTCCATCATCTTCCTTTATTTTTTAAGCAGCGAGGAGTAGTAGAGTGTTAGGGGTGTGAGTGTGGGAATGGGCAGTTTCATTTACCTACATAAACCGTAGTGTCTTGAAGGCAGACGCAGTGCCCTGTCATTGTAGGAAAAGATATTAAACATTTTTAATCAAAAGACAACAATTAGAAAGATGATACTTCCTGCTTTGCAATTATACTCATAAGTCTATACACACAGTATAATTTCAATACAAAACTCTATACATAGTAGGTACTGCTGTTGGAAGATAAATTGCTTTGGGGTTAATTGTTCTGAAGATAGAGCTCCTAGAATCATTAACTCTTTAATCACTGTGTCTACATTCCTTTAGCTAATGACATCTTACAGCAGTTGATTTTATGACCCAATCAAGACTGCAATTAGAACGATAGTATTGATCCACAAACCTGTCTAGACAGGCTCTGAACAGAAGGAAGTTAACGATTGAGGGCCTTTCTGTAATTATTACAACCAGAAAAGGCTTCCTAATGAAAATGAGTAGCTAATCAAGTCCCTTTGAAGCTGCTAGAGTGGAGAAAACAGGAGACAGGAGATAAAGGATGTTTAAAACAAAAAGAAAATACTGATAATGGAGATACAAATGAAAACACACTGGAGAAGATCACACATTTGTTTTTACTTAGGTCAGTACAAAGCATAACCCACACCGAGGCTACCAGCCTCAAACAGCCACTGTAGGGAGCTTCACTATTATACGCTGGGAGGCGAGATTCAAGTCCAATTATTTTCTTACCAAGTACTCCCTTCTCCTCTGTTTGGTGAATTAAACAAGTTACCAGAAGCAAGAGAAAAGAAGGATGGGGAAAAGGAAGGATTTAAGAAAACTTTTGCGAAATAATAGCTTTTATTATTTGGAAATTTCACACATACACAGTGCATCATATTCATCTCCTTCTACCTTCTCCCAACCCCCAAGATTCTTCCCAGCACATCTCAATACCAAATTCATGTCTTTTTTCTTATTGTTTTTATTTCTTTAACCCATAGAATCTAATTAGTGCTGTTCATATGTGCGTGGGTTTAGATCATCTACAGGGATTCAAGAAATCTACTACTGAGCACATTCCCAAAGAAAAATGACTGTTGATCACTAACATGCCTAATAATAGCTTGAAATAATAAATTCACTGGAAGAAATGGGTATTTATGGTTTTCAATTTACATTTATAACGTATAAAATCTGCATGCAAACCAAAATAAACGGTAACTCTTACTAAGACTAGTAAGGTAGCAGGGCAAAGAGCTCAAACTACTAAGCACAAAACCAATGTACTTGGTTATATTTTGTTGATGTATGGATGTGTTTATGTGTTCACGTGTGTGCACTTGTGCATAAAGACCCTCATGCTTGTGTGTGCATGTGTGTATGGAAGCTTGAGTTCAATGTCAGATGGCTTGCTCCCCAGTTCAGCTGGCCTTACCATCCAGAGAACTCCAGGATCCACCTGTTCCTGCTGCATAGTGTTGGGACAGCAGGCAACAGCTGCTGTGTCCAGCTTTTTATGTGGATGCCAGAGTTTTGAACTCTGGATGTATGCTTATATGACAAGCATCTTACTGACTGAGCCACCACCCTAGCCCCTTGTTTAGTGTTTTAACAAGTCCTTCAGAAGTGTTGGTTTGGTGTCATGTGTGGTTTATCTGCAGCAGTGAGAAGGCAGGTGAAGTTCTTGCCATAGGGTTTGCATTTGGGAGCAGGGAACAGGAAATAACCATATAAACAAACAGATATGTGCTGTGTTCTCCAATAACAAGTAGGATCATAGCCCCTCTGCCCTGGCAGCTGTGTGTGCAGCTTAGACTGAAGTTATCAGAACTCAGATAGCTCTTTCTCTAGTCAGAGTTGGGGAACATGACTTGTCAGTTCTTGTAACTTTAAAAACCCCGTCTCAGCATTTAAATGTTTGTGATAATCTTATCACTATACATGCTTATAGCTCCTGATCAGATAGATATGTTCATCTTTAAACCTTTTTCAATTCGCCGTCTCTGCTTTCCTATGGATCAGGCCATGTTTGTTTAACATTAGTGCATGCTTCCAGCTAAGAGCCTGAAAAATGTCCACTCTGCTATCTTAGCGTGTTTGTTTGGGTCTCCTGTACACACTTGGACTAGAGGGACTTCTGTTTTAAGTGATTCAATTTCTGGCATTCTTCTGTATTCAACTTTGACTCTGGAGGTAGTAGTCACAGGAAGGGAGATTTTACAAAACTTTGCCTAACTAGTAAAAAGTAGTTGGCCCATGAACAGTTATACCTAAGGCAAAATGTGATAATATCAAAACTAAAAAAATATCTAATCTCAAGAAAGTCTAGAAAATTTTCAAGAACTCTAGACATGAATGGTGATCTGTGTGCAAGGATGAATGCATTTTCCCTTGTGAAAATTCCACTTTTGCATTTTTAGTTTTAATGTTCGCAATAATGTGTAAGTGATGATATGTTCAGTGCTATAAAGAGAATACACAAATTGTTTGTTCTTCCTATTTTCATGCTGGTTCTGACAAATTTTAAGCCCCCCTTGCCTTCAGTATCAATAAAAGTACACTTCCCACAGTTATACACACCAAGAAATACAACAATGTGCAAGGAAGTATTTGGTGTACAAGAAAAACACTGGAAAGAGGAAAATTTGCTAAGACAAAAGGGAAGTAAAACCCAGTTATCCTTTGGAATATTTTCTTTAACACTAAGAACTTTTTAAAGCAATTAGTTTATTCCCAAATATAGATTAAACTACGTTAAAGAATATTGTTAACTATAATTTCCTAAAGTTAGGCACAGTGCCACTATGTTTTCTGAAAGAAATTAAAGGATATATCTTTATTTGTGAGAGAGTGTGTATGTGTGAGTATATATGTGTGTATGTATACTTGAGTGTGAGTGTGTGTATGTGTGTGAGTGTATATGAGTATGTCTGTGTGTGTCTGTATGTGTGAGTGTATACATGAGTGTGAGTGTGTGTATGAGTGTGTGAGTGTATATGAGTGTGTGTGTGTGTGTGTGTGTGTGTGTGTGTGTGTGTGTGTTACACGTCTGGAGATGCCTAAGAAGGCCCAAAGAGATTGTCATATACATGGAACTGAAGTTACAGAGAGTTGTGAGCCCTCTGACCTGGAGTTTATGAATGGAACTTCAGTACTCTGCAAGACTAAGTCTTCTTTTTTTAAAGATTTATTTATTTATTATGTATACAATGTTCTACCTGCATGTATGCCTGCAGGCCAGAAGAGGGCATCAGATCTCATTATAGATGACTGTGAGTCACCATGTGGTTGCTGGGAATTGAATTCAGGACCTCTGGAAGAATTGAATTCAGGACCTCTGGAAGAACAATCAATGTTTTTAATCTCTAAGCCATCTCTCCAGCCCAAGACTAAATCTTTTTAACCACTTAGCCATCTGCCTAGCCCATCTACCTCTTTTTCTAATGCCTTGGTTTTTTTTTTTTTCTTTTCCCAATGATTTTTTTTTAACCAAATGGTATTTATGAGCATGTGTGTAAGCCATGTGTGTGTTGGTGTCCAGTGAAGCCAGAAGGGGATGTCTGATGGCCTGGAACTAGAATTGCAAACATTTGTGAGCTGCTGGATGTCGTATTGGGAATAAACTCCGATCCTGTGCAAGAGCAGCAAACCCTCTTAACCACTGAGCCATCTTTCCAGCAATAACAATATGTTTTTAATTATAGGTCACAAATTAGGCCAAGTACATGCCAGTTAAATTTTTTTCTCTTAAATATTAATCTAATGACATATAATTCATAATAATAAATAATGGAACATTGACTAAATAAAAACAATGAGTGGATAATTAAGGCTTCAGAGGAATGTACTCTGAAAGGTACACTTTAAAAGGTACAGTAGGGTAATAGAGTATCCTGTGCAAACCATTCCTATTTTTGTTGTATTCATAAGATCCAAATGGACACAAAGGTTCCTGTACCACTATAAAGAATGACTTTAATAAAGAAGCCACAAGCTCATACTTTACGGTAACTTTCCAGCTCGAAGAGATACCTACCAGACCCCCCAGTTAACACTCATTGAACTTCATTAAACAATGCTACCCTTGTTCATTATTTGTTCAATAAGTTTCAGTATTGATCATCATATAACACTGTTATGTTGGCAATAAAGAGACAGAGAAATAAATTCATGAGCATTACACACATACAGTGTCCATGCTAACAATAAATGTATTTTCTTTAAGATAACAAAGTCTTGATGAGTTCTAGGCTAGATAATCTGAAAGAGGCTGAGCACAACACCAGCATTCTCTTTTTTTGTGCTCCTTTACTTTATATTACATCTTCCTTCAGGAAGGAGGCAGGATCTGCTCCATCTCCAATTTCTCCCATTCTACTTCATCTTCTCTTTGCTGGGGCACCAAGCATGTTAGTTTGACATTAGACTTTTGTGGGAGACTTCATTAATCCTCTTCCCCCTCTTTTCCCTTTCTGCTGCTTGTGAGACTGGGAGCAGAAATGTACATGGGACACTGACTGAAATTGGTCCTGGATAGAGAGAAGAGTCACAGCAGCAGCAGATGCCAAGAGAAAGTGTACTTGGTGACGCGCCCACATAGATAGATTCATGGGGACCCAGGGCCACCCACATTCCTCCTGGAATTAGAAGACAAAACTGCCATTTCGTTTCTGTGTGGGATGTTCAGGTCTTACATGAGTATTAACTACTATTAATGTGTTGTTCTCTAAGAGACTTCATTCCCCAGAGAAAGCCACAGGTCTATGTGATCTCAGACCGCTCCGTGCTTGGGTAGGATAAATGATGCCATGGTTACTACCCTCTCCATTTGCTCCATGTGCTTTCCAAAGCAACAGCATGATCTATAGAGATTAGGCACACCTACTTTGGCTTCCCAAGCTGGATGAGAGACAGTAGAGCGCTGCTGCTGCTGCTGCTGCTGCTGCTGCTGCTGCTGCTGCTGCCTCTGCTGCCTCTGCTGCCTCTGCTGCTACTGCTGCTCCTCCTCCTGCTGCTGCTGCTGCTCCTGCTGCTCCTGCTGCTGCTCCTCCTCCTGCTGCTACTGCTGCTCCTCCTGCTGCTGCTGCTGCTCCTGCTGCTCCTGCTGCTCCTGCTGCTGCACGTACCACCTACAGCTCTCAAGAGATCATGGAAGTAGTGGGGCTGCTTCCTACCTAAATCAGGCTTGGGCCTACTAAACTTCATAAAGACAAAGGCCACATCACCTTAGAGTCAGTTAACCTTCTGTTTCCCACCAGAGAATTGGCTCCTCAGAAATCATATGAGGATTTGTTAACCTAATTGATAGGTTTAAAAAGTCCCTACCTCCACCACAGTACTTCCTCCCTGGAGCTTTGATATTTGAATTGGTGCTGTCATTAACACTTGCCTGTCTTCCACCAGGTCTGCATATGCAAATTAGGTGCATCTGCCCCCCTCCGCCCCCCTTGTTCAATTGTCCTCCCTCCTTCCTGACTCTGGCTATATAAGGGAGCCCCCTTGCTTCAATCAACAAGCCGGCTTCAGACACAGTCCCCAAGATTGTTCCGCATCCCCAGACCCTGCTCCCCAGCTCCTCTGCTCCCTGAGACTGCCATTGAGTAATGGCCATCAGGACAGGGACCCACAGCCTACCTACTCCTGATTCCTTCAATGACTCTTCTCTCTGCAACTGGGTTTGGAGGGCCCAGTTAAAGTTGGTGGTAAGGCACATGGACCCCACAGGTACAGACCATGGAATTCCTTCCTCTTACTTGCCCTTGCCTTGTTGTTTCTGGCCACATGCCTAGGCTATATGTATTGTTGCCTGCTCTATCCGTGCTAACCTAACTCAGATCTTCATTTTTTAAAATTATTTTCTCAGATTATAATATAGTTACATTATTTCCTTCTTTTCCTTCACTCCCTCCAATTCATCTGTCCTAGTAAGAGTTTTATTGCTGTGAAGAGACACCATGAGCATGGCAACTCTTATAAAGGAAAATATTTCATTAGGGCTGGCTTACAGTTTCAGAGGCTTAGTCCATTATCATCATAGAGAGAGCATGGCAGCATACAGGCCGACTCGGTGTTGGAGGAACTGAGAGTTTTACATGTTGATCCACAGGCAGCAGAAGGAGACTGTGACCCACAATGGGCATAGCTTAAGCATACAAGACCTGTAGAGGACCAGCCCCCACATTTATTTACCCCAGGAACTCTTGAGAAATGAGTGATAAGAGACTTAGTTAGAAGTAGAGAGAGAAAAAACACAGGATAGACTCAGGTGGGCCTGGATCCTTATCCACCGGCCCAGAACTTTATTCCAAAGGTCTATTTATAACAATGCCAAGCGGTGGAGCAAAAGACACCCCCCCTTGCTAGTTACAGTCTAGTGTAGACCCTTATAAACACCTGGTACCCAGGCCTGTGGTCCAATCGACCTCTTATGCAGTCCTGCTGGGTACAGACACTAGGACACCTAGTGGGCTCCAACAGAGACCTCAAAGTCTGCCCCAAAGTGACACACTTCCTCCAACAAGGCCATACCTCCTAATAGTGATATTCCCTCTGGGCACCATTTTCTTTCAAACCACTACACCCTCCCATATGCCCTTCTTGATCTACTTCAAATTGAGGCCTCTTTTTTCAGTAATTGTTGTCATAAATACTCTTTCTCTCACACACACACTATATGCCTTGTTAGAAGGTCACTGTATTTACTGTAACAGGCTGAGTACATAATAACACATATCTATGATGATGAGTTCTTTTGTTTCTGAGGCATTACTTTACTGGGTTCCCAGCTATGTGCCATCAGAACCACCAGCAGCCAGCCAGAACTAGCTCTTAGGATGGCTAGACCTGAGATGCCCAAGTGAATCTGAAGCAGTTCTGGGCTGAGTTCTGGGGAACCACAGATGACAGCTGAGACTCAAACTGTAGCATGACTTCTGAGGACTAGACAGGCCGCTGCCAGTGGACAACTTCACCGGCCTGAATGAGGTGGGATCCACCTACTGGGAGGATATGGATGCTAGCCCTTCATGCTTCCTCTCCCCAACTGGCATGTCCAGGTCTAACTTCTCTAGCTGAGACAGACTGTTCTTTCCTCTGTTCTAGATATTGCTGCCCCATTGTACCTTGCTTTGTTTTCATTTCTCAGGTGCAGGGAAACAGACATTTGAGAGAAAAATAGAGTCTTTTTAGATGTCAGGTTGTTGTCATTTCCTGTGTTCAGTATTTCAAGTTACATGTACAAATTACAAAGATGTTCTACTAACCCTGATCCATCTGGCTGCTACCATGTTTACCTCCTATCTCAACAGAGAAATGAAACATTGACTGATATATAATAAATTGCATAAAGGGAGGGGAGTCAAAGGACACACATAAGGAAAGCAGAGTTTCAACCCACAAGAAAGTCTAGACCTCACTGATTCATATAATCATTAGAAATTATTGATTTCCCTGACACGGAAGGCTCAGTATTTACCTCAAGGGATTTTTTTTTTTTTTTTTTGTCCAGCATATGCAAGGTTAACCAGCAAAACATTAAGGAAGCATCAATGTCATAGTGCACAGGAAAAGCTTTTAATAGGCCTCCTCTTCCCTAGTGGTCACAGTAGGGAAAACAACACAGATTTAAGGATCTACTGAGCCTGACAGACTCCTCATTTTCTCAAACATGGAAAAGAAAACAAAGGGATAACCAAGGGATACCCTAACTAGAAAAATGGTGGTATCTATCATTCATTTGACCCACAGACCCTGAAAAAGGGTGCCTTGTATTTCTGTATATTTGAGCCTGGCCTAATAGAGAAAGTAGCCTCCAGACTCTCAAAACGTCTACCCCAAACTCCCACTCCTGAGTCAAGATGGCTTTCTAATTTTTGAGAAAACACACTGTGCCCTTGAGAACAGCTGAAAATTAAGCTCCTCTCAACAGATGTTGTAAGTGTTTATTCCATGACAGTTCCTTATTGTGAAAAGAGCCAAAGGGTGAGGGGGGAGAAGACTTGGCCTAAACACTCTCAAACAGCATCTCCAGTAACACGTTTGTAACACATCTTCATCCACTGACTTATGTGGGATGCTGTAAACACTTATTTGATGATGTTTTGCTCTACTGCTTTCATATATCCAAATCAAAAGCATGGGTATGGCAGATCACTATCTTGACTGTACAACGTACAAGATTGATTGTCTCATGTTTTTTATGAGGTTTGCTTGAGTACTTACAAAAGCCTCATAATTTAACAGTGTGTGTATACATAACCATAATTTATTACATTATGATACATATGTAAGATGGTAAATGTAGTTATTGGTGCTATTATATTCAGTGGCATTAAAAAAGAAAAGGAAAGGAAACCACTAAGTAGGAGAAGAAATGTTTAAAAGGATGTAAGCATGGAAACATTTTTTAGTAAAGAAGGATTTCTGTATAATAAGATTGGGATGGCTGGATGTTTTCTCCAGGGAGGGAAAGAGAAGTTATGAAGGTTTGAGTAAGTTATACAGGGGACATAAAAAATGAGAAAGACGGAGAAAGTGAGACAGAAGGTGAGTGTGTGTGTGTGTGTGTGTGTGTGTGTGTGTGTGTGTGTGTGTGTACTCCTGGGTGTTTAACCTAAAGACTCTAAGATTGAAACTTTTTTTGTTGTTGTTGTTTGTTTGTTTACTTTTTCCAGACAAGGTTTCTTTGTGTAGCCCTGGCTATCCTGGAACTAGCTCTGTAGACCAGGCTGGCCTTGAACTCACAAAGAGATCCACCTGCTTCTGACTCCTGAGCACTGAGATTAAAGGTGTATGCCACCACCACCGCAGATTGAAACTTTTAAAACATGCTTCCTACAAACTGTCTAGTGGCATTCCTCAGCTTCCAGCTATGACTAATGTCTTCTGATTTTTAAGTGCTAGTGGATTTTCATCCAAATGAAGAAGTTCTCATTAATATTTTGTTTTGGTTTCTAATCACAAGATGATTAAATAATGAATTAGTAGTGAGGAAAATTTACAATATGATGTATTATACATTGTTTGGAGCAAAGCCCACTGCAGCAAACGTCTACGTAGTTAGTCATTTATGATGACAGAGGCCAGGAAACATCTCAGTCTACTGTGAAATAAGGTAGATCATCAAACGTAGGGAAGATGGACAGAGAGAAGAAACACTGAAGCATTTTTCACATGCATTAGAGAGAGCAGAAGTTTACCAGGAAACTACAGTGGAACACATGATTGCTGGCTGTCAAACACAATAAGATTGGATATGCTAACAGACACAAAAAGCAGCAAATGATGCCAGAGTGCGCAAATGAACAACTAGGACAGAAAACCCGAGGACAGGGAACTGAGGCACAGTCCAGCGTTAGTGTCTGCTTAGCACACGGGAAGCTCTGGGTTCAATTGTAGCACTGAAGAGAGAAAAGTGAAGACCATTATCATACCAAGGAAAGTACCCTGAGCAGTACAAAGAACATGACCAAGAACAGTACATCAGGCTCAGAAACAAGACCAATGGCCGTCACTTGACTTACAGATGGATGGACAGAGTATTCACAACATGGAATCATACCACTGTGGTAACAAGGGGGTGCATCTAAAAGGAAGGATGCGGTTATGAAAACTAGCATCAGCTCATAATGTTGCTGGGAAGAAATTTTGGATCTTGTATTAGTCAAGGTTCACTAGAGTCACAGAAATTATGGAATGAATCAATATCTCTCTCTCTCTCTCTCTCTCTCTCTCTTTCACTTGTTCTTATTTCATATTTTCCCTACTTGCTAAAAATTTAACCCTTTGGGGGAAAATAAATTCAAAGTACCATTAAACTGGCTTAGAGCTACATATATACATATATACATATATATATACATATATATATGTATATATATAAATTTATTGAAATGACTTATAGGCTGAGTCCAACAATGGCTACCTGTGAATGGAAAGTCCAAGAGGCCAGTAGTTGAGCAGTCCCATGAGGCTGGCTGTCCCATCTGGTCTTCTGTATATTCTGGAATCCCGAAGAAGTAGTCTCCAGTGCCAGTGAAGGAATGAATATGCTGACGAGGTGAGGGCAAGTAGGCAAAGGACAAACACATACCATTCCTTCTTCCATTGTCCTTCCAGCAGTCGGTGTGGCCCAGATTAAAGCCTCAAGGTCTGGATTAAAGGCGTATGTCATCCATCCTCAAGAATGGGATCAAACGCATGTTGTCTTCTTGCCTCAAAGTCTGGGTCACAAGTATGCCCTCCATTTTTGGATTATAGTTCATTTCAGGTATAGTCAAGTTGACAACCAAGAATAGCCATTATAGATCTATTTCAGAGTTCACAATTTAAAAGCTTTGATGTGAATGAAGGTAATTTATTAAACATAATAGTAAAGTTGTATATTTCAGCCTGTGTAACTTACCCACTTGACATCTCGTTTCTTACCTGTAAATTGAGGTCATACACATGGGATTTAAGGTAGCTTCCAATTCTAAACAAGATATCCAATGAATGGGTTTGATGGCTTTCATTTCATATATTTTCCTACATGTTAAAAAATTGACCCTTTCGGGGAAAAATAAATTCAAAGTACCATTAGCTTGGCTTAGAGCCACATAACACACAAAAATAACTACACACAAAAATAACTATTTTTGTTTTCATTCAGTTGTACTTCAGTGTTATTTGGATGCTGACTTCAATCTGTAAGCCTAATGGGGTTAATTAAGGATCTCAAATATAATTTGAAAATGTTTACAGACAGCACACTTCAGAATGCCAACCCCATGTGTGGACATTGCTATATTAATGACACAATATTTGCTTTAGAGGTCATAGTGTTACTTGCCAGGTTAAACATTTGTAATCTGGATCCAGCTTTAATATCCCCTTTCAAAAAAAGCCACAGGCTGCTATACACTACATCAACAGGGCTCTTCAATTGCATGGTTTTTCAGGATTCCCGAGGTACATCAGCCAACAACAACAGGCCCCTTACATGTGGATGTTAATTAGAATGTTGACATGCTAAAACCATTTATAGAGACAAGTCTTCCTTCAGTTCTCACAACCCAACATCGTGCTGAAGGCAAATCTGTTAATAGAATTTGTCCCCAGTGTGACCAAAGGCAGAGTAGGTAAAGGTTCAGCCTTGTTTGTCTCCTGTGGTAGTGAGTGTGTGGGTGTAAACTGCTGGCTCCGTGTTACTGCTTGTGACCACACAGTGGTTAATTTGTATTTCTCCTCTCAAATATCATTCTAAAGGTCACTCTTATGTGTTTTAAACTATACATAGGTGTGCATCGTCAGAATAAAGCCGATGTACGTCTAGAGGTCTGCTATCATTACAGGTGTAAAGTGATCTCCAGAAAGTTTTATTCTAATTTTCATAATATTCTAGATCTTTGCATCTATATAGTGTTGCGCTTTTGAAGTTAAAGTAATTTCACTTCTCATGTTTGTTTTTAATATTAGTGTGAGGCAAGAAATCCTTTTCGAGATTAAGCAATGATATTCATAAAGAGATCAAATGGATTTTTTAAGAGGTAGCAACAATTACAACAACAAAACAAGATGGCAAACCATAAAACTGAATTTAAAGAAGAAAAACGTCTGTTAGAGACTAAAATGTGACCTCTATACCCTCCGAATAATAACACACTCGGTACAGCTGAACTTGTAAGTTAGGGACATCGACAAATAGACAATAAAATAAAGCAAGTATAACAGTAGGCTGTGAAGCCCACCCTCTTTCTTGCTCAGAATACCTTATAGCAGTGTATTGGGCACAGTGACGGAGATGAGATCAGGAGAATTGAAGAAAGCACACCATGCCTCTTCTGGAGTCTGTGAATTTCTGGAACCACCACTTTCCCCCTTTGGGCTATTAATGAAATGAAGGTTCCTTGAACACGAGCACCGGGACCGTGGATCTAAAACCTGCAACAGTTAAGTGACTAGAACCCAGGTGGGCAGGTAGCATACAGTGTGGATACTCCGAACAAAGGGATGATTTATATTTGTGGGCAGGAATGAGCAGATGACTTAAGATCTCACCGTGTACCTCCAAATGGTGTGTAATTTAAAATATCAATTATTTATTCCTGGAATTTTCTATGTAATACTTTCAGACTGCTATTGACCACAGGCAAGTAAAACCAGGAAGAGCAAAACCACACCAAAGGGAGACTACTGTATAACATATCCAGTTATAATAATATATACATGCATATATATGGTATGTATAATATAGCCACATACTATTACTAAACATATATGTTGTACTCAGCCTTATTTGCTATGTTACCTTACAATATAGCATGGGCTACTATATTGAGTTCACTTTAATAGTGTTACCAAAATTTTGGGGAGCCCCACTTTAAGCCACATGTTATGGAGAAAATTGGGGGTCTTTCTAAGGATTCTTGGTCTTCTTAATGAAAAAATTTAAGAATGGACTCAGGAAAAAGTTTGAGCATAATTGTTATTACATTAAAAAAATAATTTCCAGGACAGGCAAGTTGTAAATCTTATCAGCTGTCCAGGAGAAAGACCAAGAGGACTAACTTCTGAGTTGAGAAGTTTTAGGAGTGTTGAGGAAAGTGTAAGGAAACCCAGAGCATCAGGGAAGGCAGGCATGCTGAGGAAAGAGAGAAAGAAAAGGAAAAGTTACACCTTTTCTGAATATTTCACAACAGTGGGCAGGTTTAACACAGCCATATGGCTGATACTCAAAAGCAAATATCAGGGCTGAGATTCTGGGAAACAAGCTTACACCATCTCATTAAGGGAACAGCTACCCCTCCCATTTCTTTAGCATGAATCAAACTTTCTGGAGGTTAATTAGCCAGGTGATTAAATGGCCTACCTAGCTTAACTCATGTTTTAGGTACCTTGCAATGTTATGTCTCTTCTTAGGCCACAGTAATAGCTTCTTCTTAATGGGCTCCCAATACTATTGAAATAATAGGGCATTGCCAAATAGTATAAAGGAGTATAAAATATATTACCCTTGCACTCTTCGAGGAGTTTGTCATGTCTGTTATTTTCTGTGTGGTGACCATACTTTCAGATGATCCTGCATAATCAGTTTCCCAACTCTTACATTCTCGCTGAATCATCCCTTTCTATTATTCAGGAGTCTGGCCATTTGCTTCAAACAGACTTCTGACAAATGGACAGAATGCCTCATTGTATTCCTTTGCATATCTTCACATCTGAATTAAGTCCAGTCAGTATCATCACTTGTTACATAAAATCAATAAAATCCTCTTTATAAATTCTCCTTGTACCAAAATATTCACTTAACTAAGACTTTTAACTTATTTCATAACTGATTAGGACATGTAAAAATACAGAAAATTGTTGATTGGATCAGTAAATCACCAGAAATACTGTTTGGAAGACTTCCGCTGGAGTTTACAATGTCAGACCTTAATAAAAATTACTTTCAAGGTTAAAAAACTGCCATTAAAAACTCTGTTTGTAGTAATGAGGCTGCCCATTTTATAAGTAATTATTAATTACCATATAGTAATCCTTAAATTGGACAAAATAATATTTCACGTTTTATTTCAAATTCCATTTACGAAAATGTGTGCGAATATTTAGAAAAGGTTGATATTCATTCATTTCACAGTATTTATGATTTTATAAATTATTTTATTCTATTTCTGTCCACTTACATTCTTTCTCCCCAAAGAATTTTAATTTTACACAACTGTCAGCTCACGCTCAAGAAACTTTTTTTTATTTTTATATTATTTTAACAATACTTTTCCTAAAATGACTCAATTTTCATGGCATCCAAGGACTGTTCAAAATATCTCAATAGCATAATAACATGAACATAGTTTCTCCTAGGACCCTACATAATGAGACCCTGTCTGGCTTGCTTGGTCATAGCTTTCCTGTATGACACTGTAGAGTTCACTTGGGGCAAAGAACTTGAAAATAGGCAAATTTAAAATCCACTGCATGGCCTCCAGCAAAATATTTCACTTAAGTTCTGAATTCATTCCTTATAAAAGAGGTAATATTTTTAAAGAGTTGTCATAGGCAGAACAGAAAGGCAAACGACCTTCCAATTTCAAAACTGAGAGGAAAAGGAGAGTGGACACTGATGCTATCTTCACCTATCCATGTCACAAAAACAAAGGGGGATCATTTTCCAAGAGTGTTTCTCAGTACAAAGAAAATGCATGGACAGACAGGAGTACGGGGCAGCAGAAAGACAGGATGTGGGTGTGCTGGAGGGCAGAGGAACTAAGAACACAGTGGGTGGCTGAAAACGGCTGAGAAACTTTGCTGCCAAGATGCCCCACTGAGTGACAATTCTAAAATAATGAGCAGTGATATAGGGTAACCTTATTGCCCCAGCACTTCATATAGTCTTTTGCACACAGGAATTCATACTGTGAGTGCTGCCTGTGGAAATCAAATATAAGGGCCAACCAGAAACTACCCGTGGCCTTGGGAAATCAAAAGAACTATCAAGCATGTAGTAAGACATTGTTTGGAGCTGACTTCAGGAGACTCAAGAAGCTGCAGGTATAACTACCTGGGAGAAAGACACAAGTTCCTTAGTCACAAAGCCATTAGAGATGAAGCTCCTAGAGGAATATGGAAGGGAGGGCACAAGATAGACATCCACACATCTCTCGGGACATATTTGCCGAACCCAGTTGATTACTCAAGGGTTCTCAATGCCTAAAACAGAATATTGTTAAAACAGTCAACACTGAATAAAACAAAGTTTAAGACAGACCACCAGAGTTTTAATGATTATTTTCCTGGATGTCTGAAAGCACCTTAGACAAAAATGAGAGAACTTATCTGAATAAATTAATCATTCAGAAACTGTAAATCAAACATAATTGTAAGCATTTATTGATTAGTTACTTTCAACACTACAAAGTGTTGAAAAACTACGTACATAATCTACGTACATAATTCTTAAACCACATATCAAATTCAATGACATCCTGTGGTTAGTGGTCCTTGCCATGGATTTCATAAAACATTGTGCACAGGCCATCAGTTAGAACCTCTTCTCATGGAACCCCCTTTTAGAATCACATCTGATACTTACAAATCTCCCTGCACTGTGATGATGTGCCAACACCCACCTTTCCAGCTAATTCTTGCTTTTTTTCCCTTTCTAAGCAGGCCCTATTTGAACTAAGTTTATGAGTTTCCTCTCAGTTATATAAGCTCCGGGAAATGGAAGGTTTCATTTTATTTTCTTCAGTCTTGTTTCGTCCATGCTGAGAATCACCTGCTATAAAAGAAACATTCAATGAATATTTGTTTATCAAATAAGTCAGCTTATGACTCACTAATGGAGACATTAGAACGTCCTGTTTTTTGTCAGTTTTAGATTGGGCTTACATCATGACTTTTCACCAATGTCTTGGTACACCGAAGACGAAATTCTCATCATCTCCACCCATATTTAAGTTCCCATTTGAAAGACCAAGTCTCTTTAAAGTTTCTATCATTTAAAACTATGTTTTACAGCAGAGTGACCCTTATTCTGCTTACAACACATCCAGAGTGGTTAATTTATGCACAGACTGCAGATATTAATTCCTCACAGTTCTGCAGAGGTCTGAAATCAAGAATCCAGCAGATTTTATGTGTACTGACACTCTGCTCCTCATAGGTGACACCTTTCTCGTGATCTTGTGTGGTGGAAGGAACAAGCCAGCTCCCTTGTGCCTCTTTTGTAAGGGCCCTCATGATGCCTCCACCCAGATGCAGTCATTTCTTAAGGCTCCACCTCTGACTACCATTGCACTGAGGATTAGGAATTGACAGACACATCATTACAGGTGCACAGATATTCTGACAAAGTAACAATACCTTTAATAAATAATTGTAATTGTTCAAAATTAACCACTTTAAAAACAGAGAATAATTTCTGTGGCAGGGTATACTAGCTTATATTGTCAATAGGCCCTTTTTATGAGGGAGTCATTCAATATCTTTTTCTTCTTCTTGAGATTTTTCAACTGTTGTCTTGATAAAGCAACTGTCTAAATGTCCACTCCAGGAACCCCCTTCTTCTATTCCCAAGACCACTGTGAAGCTAAGGAGATTAAACTGCAGACTTCCCCTTGTATAGCCCCTTTTGAGACCCTGTGCCTGACTTTATATTCATAGCTTTTATCCTTGTTTCTTAAAGCTTTACACCACTGAAATGCCTACACACACATTCAGCTGTGTGAACTGAATCTGTTCGTGTTGCATCAGAGAGGGTGTCAAGCCGCTGGGAGAGCTGAGCACACATCACCCCAGAGCCTGTGCATGTAGACCACAAAGAGTGACCTCACTTCACAATCTTCTCTCCTGAGCATGCGGCACAGAGCTAGCCCTGGTGGTCACTCAGTAGGCTCCTGTGGAGTTGAATTGTTAAAAATGACATCTCCGCCAAGCATATGCAAGCCAGAAGCCTTGGGCCTGGTGTTGCAGAGAGCAGACTAAGCATCTTAGCTTTAGGTCTGAAGTAACCACCTATTCCTCTTGTATGACTGCAGGACTCCATTTCCCATCTTTCGCTTCAGTTTCATTATTTATAAAAACAAATAAACAAACAAATCAAACAGGAGGAGGCGTCTAGTGGAGGGGCAGTGTTTACTTCACAAGTATTTAGTAATCAGATGAAATTATATATATGAAATCTAGGACACAGCAAAAATGTGAATTACAATTTTGAAAATCTGGGAGACAAGTTCATATAATTTTATTTATATATAGACATGGATTCAGCATTACTCTTTAGTTAAATAATTATCCCTCAAGTTCACAAACTTAACCTTCAGAATCATAAAGTGATTCAAAGATCAAAAGAAAAAGTTTATGAGTGCAGGCATAATTAAAATGTCATCATAATAAAGTTTCTGGCTACTTTTGAATCCTCAAGGCTCAGAAACAAACAGCTTGCTCAGCACATTTTGGCAGTGTGCCCTTTTAAAAAACAAGGTTAGCTACCTAATTACAAGGCCAGCAAATGGAAAAACCCAGCTGAATGCAGGTCGCAGAGGGATGAGCACACATTCTATATTGAAAATCAGACGGGATTTTTAAATTGGAGCTGCTGTGGCTTTGTTTTGTTTTTCTATTTTTCTTATATTGTTTTTTTTTTTAAGTCTTATAAGGGACTTCATTTTGTGTGGGTGCATGTATGTGTGTGTATTTTCACCTCCAAATATGAGCATTAAAAAAACCCAACTATGACGTCTGTTGAGAGAGAAATACGTATTTCCCTCTATTTTAGTCTTATTTCAATACATGTGGTACATGAAGTTATGATTAATGCTAAAAATACACATTTCATGTTAAGAAAGTGTTCTCACAGTATAACATGTAGGGATGTAGTAAGAAACTTGCACTTACATAGTTGTGAAATTACCTCCTAAGTTGGATACATTGGGAATAGGTCTGTGTTTTACTGACTAACAAGGGAAAATCATAAGGGAACCCAATTCCTATGGGGAAAGACTCACCTTCCAAATAACTCAAGAATGACATATTTACCTCAAAAAAGTTCTACAGACCCACCAGTTTGGGAGAGGGGAGAGGTCAAACAAATATATACATTGTTTCTATCACACTATACTGTACAATTTCTGAATTCAGTTCAAACAAACAAACAAAAATGAACAAACACTCAATGTCTCCTTTATTTCCAGGTAAACTAGCAGTTTACAAATGATTTTACCAGTAAAATTAGAAAGAGAAATGAATTCAAATAAAGAAAATATAAAATATTAAAAAGAAAACAAAACACACAAACATAAAACAACGCTGGCTTACAGAGCACTAAATTGTTGTCCTAGGATAAATTAAGTCACCCCAGGGATCCTGGTGACACCACACTACTAGTTTGACTTCCAGTTTGTCCATTCATTGGCTTGGCTTGGTTCTCTAGGACACCTGTAGGACCCACTGAGGCTGCTGTGCCTCCTACATTCAGAAGCCTTGGGAGGGGATGTTCTGAGGACATGACTTTTCACTCTCTGCTTCAGAGCTGTGTGTATTTCACTCTTCAGCTTCTTGTCAGGAACGGAGGACATTTTCCTAGACAGGAGATTGAGTTTCTAGTTCAAACCAGTGGGCTGCAACTCAGCCATCTCATCCCATCCCGTCACTGTGTTCCCACTCCTCCATTTAATGGACCTGCACTCTCCGCTGTGTCCCATGTGGTTCCCACCCCCCTCCCCCCCCATAGCTTCTCCCTACCCTGTTGGACTTTGTGTAACTTCCTTTCAGCAGTCAGTATTTCCCAGATGACTAGAATGAAGGCACAATTATGAAATAAAAAGACTATGCATGAAATGAAAACTTGGAGAAACTAAGTTAATCAAAGTAATTTCTTCTACTGAATCTCTGAGATTTTAGGTCCTAGACGGAGAAAACGTGAAAAACATTTCCCAGAATCATTTTATTGTGGAATACTTGTTTTCTGTCAGTGGAGAATACTTTGAGAAGTGATTTTTGGACACATAATACATAATGTCAATTCTACACACCTTCGAATCAGAATTTTTCAACATATAACTGCCATTGACATCTAAATCTCTTTTGCCAGATCCTGCTGGTGACCAGAGCACCAGTGTAAATTGCTGAGAGGAGGTTTTAGACTAGGGAATTAGGCACAATTATTGAAGAACCATGAATTGGCTTTATTATTCTTTTATTTTATAGGACAAATAAATGACTATTTTTTCACTCCTAGGACATTTTTTTCAATGTAAGAGTTTTAGCTGAGTTCCAGAGATGTTTAATTAATTGAAATGCTAGAGCTGGTCATAGAAGATCCATGGACCTTTCATGCCACAAATGTTGGCATGCTTACCAACTCTGCTTTGCAGACAGTTCGGATGTTCTGGAATGGTGATGTACAATTTTATCATGGAAGTTGGACAACAATCAAAGCATGCAATAGTAAAATACCATAGCAACATTATAAGTAAACTTTCTCTCTTAAATTTTGCCTTCTAGGATTCTTAAAAGAGAAAGCATCCAAGTGTGAAACACAGTGTTTCCCACGGAGTAGCTTTATACACCAGAGAGACTTTCTTTCTGACAATCCAACTTCTTTAATCAACAAAACACATGTCTACCCATGGCTCACTGGAACTCAGTCAAACTAAATTTAGCAGATTGCCAAGTTCAAATTATACCTAACAGCCGGGCGTTGGTGGCGCACGCCTTTAATCCCAGCACTCGGGAGGCAGAGCCAGGCGGATCTCTGTGAGTTCGAGGCCAGCCTGGGCTACCAAGTGAGCTCCAGGAAAGGCGCAAAGCTACACAGAGAAACCCTGTCTCGAAAAACCAAAAAAAAAAAAAAAAAAAAAAAATTATACCTAACAATGACACAGAGGGTAGCCACCCCTTCTAACAGGGAAAACCCAGCACCAAGCATGATAAATGTCCCTTCGAGTTATCGTTTGTCAGAGTTCAAGAAACTCTCAAGATAATGCAACTTTGGTTGCTTCCCAAAGTCCCAACCACTGAAGACACCATGTACTTCAGACACGAGGTCCAGAAGCTTCATCTGACCTGAGAGCTTCCTCCATGAGAACTATTTTTCATACTATCAGAAGGTGCCATGCAAGTTGCCAAAAGAGAAAGTTGATCACTAATCCTATCCAGTGGAGCATGGATGAAGTTTGTAGTGAATGTGTATTGTGTGACATGGGCACAGCCATGTCACAGACTCCAATGCCTCACACCCATGAAGTGGCAAGACTTTCCCAGGGTGATGCTCCAAGGCATGGCAGAGCCTTTCTCTGGTCCAAGTTTGAATTTTTAAGAAAGATTGACCAGTGAGTACAAAAACCTACCAATCACAGCTTCCTCCTCCAGCATGACTACAGCCCGAGACTGCTCCCTCCAGAGGCCTCCTACTGAGTTGTCTCTTAACTAAACCAGCCTCCTTCTACAGTTGTGTGCCATAAATCCACCTCCATGTTCAGCCTTATAAAATACACCCACAGCTTCGAATCAAATTTATAAAATAAATATGCTAAAGTTCTGAATCATATTCAGTGTCCTCTACCCCAGGGAGCACTGCCATGATCTCTGCTTTTCTGCACACGTTTCTCTGTGTCTCTCCTTTCTTCATTTTATCTTTACCCAAGTCAGATTTCTAGGACCAACCTGTTCAGAGCAAGCAATATCCAGCTGTGAAGCCTCTGAACCACAACAGCGAGCAGCACAATAAAATGCCCCTAAAGGTGCATTAGTGGCTGTGATATCTTGGTGCTAACCAATAGCTGTTTAATTGAACCTCAGGCCCACTCAACATGAGGGAAATCATTCCTGGTACTGGAAACCTAGACAACTGTTCCAGACTTGTAAGGTCATGGATCGTAGAGGGAAAATTATTACTACTACTTTACTAAACCAGTATAATTCCTAACTGTATTCTCAGTATTTATCCTTAAATCCACAGATGAGTGTATCCCTTACTCCTCGTAAAAGGAGCTTCTTGTTGTAATAGACAACTTGCAGAAAACAACTGTCAAAATTTGGAGAGCAAGTTATTGTGGGGTGCCCTGGCCCCAGCAGATACATGCACCACACAACTCCTACACCTAAACTTGGGAATCATCATGGAAGAGGGAACAGAAAGTTTATAAGAACCAGAGGACTAACAAGTCTGTCGTGAGAGTAGGACTCCTAGAAATGACTGGGAAGCATCACTCATGTTATCACAGCAATATGGCTCCCTAATCAATACTTGAACAAATGTAATACAAATACATGGGCTAACATCTCATAGGGTCCCAGCCCTAGACAACTACAACCAACTAAAGACTGCTGAGAGAGGGAGAATTAGTCTTTCCCAGGGACAAGGCCCCTAAATGGTCATCCAATATGAATTGGTCAGTCCTGAAATCATGTGCATATTAGCAACACTAATGGACCCAGATTGTATTTATGTATTTATGCATGTATATGTGTGTAACAATAATAATCAAAGAGAAAGCATCCATGCATTTAAGAGGAAGTAAGGGCAATGAGATGGCCTAGAGGGAGGAGACATGAAAAGGGATACAGGGAGGAGAGAGAAGGAGTAAAATGATGCAATTCTATTTTAATTTTAAACATACTTTAGCCTGGGGGGTAGTTAGCTTGGTTGGTGAATGTCTTATCTCACAAGTATGAACATCTGAGCTAAATGCCTAGAACCCACTTAAAAATACTGGGCATAGTGCCATGCCTTCTAATGCTAGTGCTGAGGGAACAGAGAGAAGAGGATCGCTGGAGCTTAGTGGGCAGACAGCCCAGGCTGATTTCTGAGGTCCAGGCCCATAGGAGACCCTGTCCTGAAGGTGTTAGAGAATGCTTCTGAGGAATGGCACCCCAAATTTCCCTTTAGACTCCATATACAAGTGCATACACATATACACATTCATGTACACTTGCACACACACACACACACATACACACAAGAGAGAGAGACAGACAGACAGAGACAGAGAGAGTTACAGGGGGAGGGAAAGAGAGAGAGAGAACGAAATACTCCTAACTTCTCTTAGATGTTAAAACATCCTGGGAGTTCATTGTTCCAGGTATTCTGTTAAAGTGACAGAAAGCCAATAGAGTGATGGATAAAAAAAAGCTGAGTCTACCTATAAAACATATGATTAACATCACCAGAATTCTAAGTACCTAAAACCCACAGCACTTTGAGAGCAGAATTTCCATGTGACGTTGCAGAGTTAAGTGACAGGGTACGAATGTCTTTAAAAATAAGCAGCTCACCATACAAAGGTCTGTTATTTTATTTCATGTGAATACTGAAGTTTTCTACAGAGATAGGTAGGGCTTTATATTAATTCTTAGGATCAACATCTTTATTTTGGAGAAACATTTTGTAAGCGTTTTTAGTTTCATGTCCTTGTGCATATTTCCCATTTTTAACAAACTAAGAAAACATTCTGATCTAAATAGCATATTCTTGTTTAAGTTGATCTATCAAGTAGAAAAAAAAAGGCTGACATTACATTATGAATTGAACACAGTTGTCTAGTTTTTGATGTCTAGATTCAACCATATTTGAGGTAAATTGTCTCACTCAAAAACACATAAATAAAAGTCATCTTGTTTTCATTTTGAAGTCACATTAAATAAAATTTCAACCTTCACAAAATTGTTCTAGGTAGATTAAAAAAACAAACAAAACAAAACCTCAACACCACAAAATCTT
The DNA here is from genome assembly GCF_004664715.2 of Peromyscus leucopus. Classification (NCBI taxonomy): domain Eukaryota; kingdom Metazoa; phylum Chordata; class Mammalia; order Rodentia; family Cricetidae; genus Peromyscus; species Peromyscus leucopus. The sequence goes on along the minus strand of NC_051064.1, from coordinate 535,160 downwards.
AACTCTAAACATTTTCTCTTTCCCTCTCTGCACATGTACTCATCTGCTCATTTGTGTGCATACATGTGTGCACATACATGTAGAAGCCAGAGATCAGACTCAGGTGCTATTTCTCGGGTACAGTTCACCTTGTTTTTTGAAGTATTGTCAGTCTCCCACTGACCTAGAATTTTCTAACAAGGCTAAGCTGACTGGCCTGTGTGCCTCAGGAGTGCTCCCGTTTCCACTTTCTACTGCTGGAATCACAGGTATGCGCTTCTACACCTGACTGTTTTACTTGGGTACTGGAGATAAAGCTGAGGTTTTCATATGTGCACAGCCAGGACTTCACTAAGAGTGCCATCTCCTCAGAACCAGAGTTTTTTTCTTCTCTTGACTAGTGCCAGCAGACAAACACTGTGACTTCAACCGAATAAATGCCCAGGGCATTATCTCCAGAAAAGAAAGAAAGAAAGAAGGAAGGGAATGAGAAAGGGAGGAAAGAACAGAGATAGGGAAGAATAGATAAGAGAAAGGAAAGAAATGGATGGAACTGATAGCTAATATAACCACGCATAAAATCATTTAGCTTAGATTTCCATCAACTTGAATTTGAATCGAGGACTCAACATCAAAAACTGATTAAATACCTATGCTTCATTTTTTTTTTTAATCTGTGGAATCACACATCTTTTGAGTTTCTGTGAATATTAACAACATATTGCAGAAAAAATGTGATTGTGGTTAATTAGCACAAAGTTCAGTGAAATATCTCTACTTTTAACTGACAATTTTAGAAGGTGAAAAGAAGCACTAGTCTGGTTGTCCAACCATCATGTATTCTAACCAGTTGGGGCCATGTTCAATCAGTTCTGTAGTTGAGAAACCACCCACTGGCATAAGACCATCTTCATGGGGAAAATACTACCAGAAAACAGAGCTCTGAGCACCGCTTTAATGCCTCCCCTTAAAGTATGAGCAAAGAGCCAAGGGCTTAGCAAAAATTCGAGGAAAGCCCTCAATATCGCAGAGGATGGAAAACATTCAAACAAAACAGAACTGGGAACCAAGGTGTAAATACAAATAAAAAAAAAAACTCCTGAGATTTTAATTAATATTCTCAAAAAGATGTCACCATATAGTGAAAGGATGGAGTAAAGAGGAAAATAAATCATGTGCATGTAGATATATATTATTAATTAAGAGCACAGCTATGCATAAATATGTAAAATATATAACTTAAGAAGTGAAAATTATAATAATGAAAATACCAACAAATAATCCACAAAATTTAAGATAAAGTTTAAAATAGTTTAGAAATAAAAATGAAAATATACTTATAAAATAATGGAAAAATAAACTCTGCTTTTAAGTTAGACTGTAAATAGAGGAGACCATCAGTAACAAGTGGGAGTGTGAGAAAGAGAAAGGTAAATGGAAATGAGGAAGAAGAAGTTATGAAAAATGCCCATAGACTCAAGAACATGGATCTTCATAGTAAAAGACTCAAGTAAATATTTTTAAAACCAACATTAAATGATACTGTGAGAGAATTTTAGAACAGTGGGGGTGAACATAGACTTAGATCTTTCCAAAAAAAATCTCTTTAAAAGCTATACCAGGGTTATGAAGCAATGTAAATGATGCTTTCAAATTTTTGAGCAAACTGTTTTCAACTTGAAATTCTATACTCAGAAACTTCTATCAAAAATAATAATAGAATGACAAAACTTAAAATATATATAGGCATGCCAAAAGTATTCCTTCTGGAGACTAAGATTTGGTCTAGGGTATCAAGAAATTAACCACAGAGTCCAAAGTATTTTGGCAAGATAGACTATTTTACTTCTATAGAAGGGCGTGTAGCCATTGCTAATCAAGCTGGCTAGCACACCAGGTAGGGCTTCAGGTGGTCTTTTATTCCTGAGACAAAGGGGGTCCAGTGCCTCGTTCTGAGTGGTCAGATCTCACATCCACCCTCTTTTATTTTTTTATTTAATTGTATTTTATGTATATGTTTTGAGTGTATGTGTGCCTGTACACCATGCGCCTCTGTATACCTAGTGTCTGTAGAGGCCAGAAGGGGTCTCACATTTTCTGGAACTAGAATTGTAGAAAATTGTGAGCTGCCTTGTGGGTGGTTAGAATATAACTTGGGTCTTCTGGAAGAGCAGGTAGTGCTTGTAACTTCTGAGCCATTGCTCTAATCCCACTGCCTTCTTATGTGACTCGCTACCTTAAAGCAGTTGATAAGCAAAGTGCAACTTTTGAGAACAGAATGGAACTCTGAGCACGTGCTTTGATCTTAGGAAAACGTGAATGGGAGCAGGAGAGCTGCATCAGCAGTTAAGAGCACTGGCAACTCTTCCAGAGAACCTGAGTTCAATTCCCAGCACCCTCATTTCAGTTCACAACCATATGTTACACAAATTCCAGGGGATCCAATGCCCTCTTCTGGCCTCTGGGAGAACCAGGCATGCATGTGGTGCACAGACAAACATTTTCAAAAACCAACCATACATATCAAACAACCCAAAAACAGGTACTACCACACACAACACTGCACTGAAATGGATGTGAATAGCAACAGATGGGAGTTAAAAGTGCTTCTCCTGGGGTTCAGAAAAGACTTTATGGCTGTTAGATAGAGCCTTTGTTCTGTTTGTCTTAATGGAAGTTTTTTAAATCAATACGCATTTCACTCAGACCAAAATACACAAAATTATAACAAATCTATAAAACTAGGTTGCTGTGTCTGTTAAATAAATGTAAGAAATAATACAGACAACCTGCCATGGAAAACCAGAGGATTTTGTAATAAAGGAACAAATGAGGATTTTGCTGATCAGGTTATAGGGCATTGATGGGATAAACTTCCACAGAACAAGTGATGATGATGGGCTTGGGATGTCATACTGAGCTGGAACTCATTATCACGTTTGGTGAGAATCTGAATTGGGTTGTAAGCAAAAGGAAAACAAAATTGAATCTATTTTCATGATAATAGTATGGACTAATGATGGGAATGATGAAGTCCTTGGGAATAGAGAATTCAGGAAATAATTTTGAGATATAATCAGTGTCACTTCATGAAATATTCGAAGTGGGAAAAAGGTACATATTTTCTAACAGGGAATACTGGGAGACTAGTGAGCCATACAATTGAAAATGGAAAATGGGCATGGTCACTCTGTTTCTGCTTCTCTATTGTGTGGCCCTACAACAGGGGAATGTGAAAATAAATTTAGTAAGGCCAGAATGTCATGTGTGCTAAAGGCAGGTTTCTTTATTTGTTCAGGAGTTGAGTTTGTTCATCAGATTTCATTTAATTCCAGTTTCTGGGAGAGTGTAAACTTGTTATTTTACTGTAACTCAGTAAGACCTTGCTAAAGCTGGGTCACCTTTGGGTAACTACCTAGATAGCTCAAAATTTCTTCAGCTCCTTGGTCCACTGCGAGTTCAGAAGGAACTAACTCAGGTCTATGTCTTAGGGCAACGAGAAATGAAGCAGAGAGGTCAACGCAGTCAGTATGAAATGTCTGGCACTGAGGCCCATTCTACATGCCCCATTCTTCTCAGATGGATTCAGTTTACATTTTCCTATCTTGTATGGTGATCTAAATACTGAGAGCATCTACTGCCAATATCCACAACCCTGCTGACATCCTCACTTTTTAGAGCCACCCATAATGTGCCCTTTTATCTCTTGATGAAAAGTTCCTTCTTTGCTACCCTCCCCAAGCCTATTTCTACACTTTGCTCCAAGGGTCTTATAATTCAACAGTGTTTGCCTTGAAACATGATAGTATAGGCCAAATTTGGTAATTCCAAGGTCTAGATGTTTCTCAAAGGCTCAGCTACTTTGACACACACACACACACACACACACACACACACACACACACACACACTTACTCACTCATTTATACTGAATGCGGACAAATACCTAAACAACTGATAAGAGTTACTGCCTCCAGAAGTTACTGTGTATTGCTTACACTTGGCTTTTAAGATCCTCCGTTCCTGCTTTCTTTCTTCCTTCCTTTCTTTCTTTCTTTCTTTCTTTCTTTCTTTCTTTCTTTCTTTCTTTCTTTCTTTCTTTCTTTCTGTTTCTTTCTTTCTGTTTCTTTCTTTCTTTTTGATTTATAGATGACAGAGAAGAATGAAGACAAGCAAAGAAAGAAGATGGGAAGAAAGGAAGAAGGGAAGAATGACGAAAGATGGGAGTGAGGAACGGAGGAAGGAATGAGGGAGGGAGGCAGGCAGACTTTAGGGAAAGGAACAAACAAAAATCAGAAAAAATTAAATAGCTATGTGTTTTAAGAAAACCTGGGGATAAAATTTTGGTAGCTGGAATTTTAATCTACATGATGAGAAGGAAGGAAAACTATAGGTTAAAAAATAGCGATTATTCAGTGATTTGAAGGAATAGTTAAGATCATCTGGAAAGAGAATTGAAGTAATAGGGCAGGAAAAATGGGAACCACAACATATAGAAAGCAGTCAGAGGAGTGACCAACCAAGAGAGGTCACAGAGGAGTGGCCAGAGGAAATGGAGGAGCCAGAGGAGCCAGAATTTCCAGAAGAATATGCACACCACTCTACAGCATAGATGTAACACTACTGAGAAGACCACTTTAGACCACACAGTGAATGCTATGTATTATCTGTGCTTACATGCACACACAAAATGCTACAGTTTGAAAGGGCAAGCACCCTAAATCCCTACTTATGAAACCTATTATTTTGCTTTACAAAGTACCTTCTGGCACTATGTAAGCAAGTCAGTAGAGGGAGAGTGTCCTGCTCCGTTGAGGCTGGTTTCTCTGTGGTCTGCACTCAGACTGAGTGCTGTTTTCAGCAGTAGGTTCTTACCATCTAGTTACAGTGGACAAGTATAAGAAATGTCAATAGCCTTTGGGCTTTCCTGACAAGTAACTGGTAGAGAGGTATCTAATACCTGGTCCTGGGGTTTTCGTTAAGTAATCCATATTTTGAAAGCAACATTGTCTACCTATGAAGGGTACTTCTGCTCAAGTTCATTTATATATATATATATAAATTAGCTTACAAACTAGTAGTCTTCTCTAAGACGTCCTCATACAGTTTTAGTTTTGAGTCCCTATCCCCTTCCCTCTGCTCTCCCATATCAGCTGCCCCCACACTCACTCACACCTTCCACCTATAGTTTTCACCCCTGTTCTTTCATGTCACCTGTGAACTACTATCTCCCTTGATTATAATTTTTTACTGTGGTTTCAAGATCATAGGTTTCTATATGGCTTTTTCATGCGTCCTTCATTTTGGTTAAGTCTTTCCCTATCCCTTACCCCTTCCCTGTTTGCATTTTTCTATCCACGGGAACTGATTTTTAATGAGAATAATGTTCTAATAGGTCAAAAAAATAGACACCTGATACCCATTTTGAAGTTTTAAAAAAAAAAGAGCAAATGTGTTCACTGTCTTTCTTACACAACTCTCTGATTTAATCAGAATACACTGAATTCTGAATTCTTAGCATCTGACACTGGGTTAAATCTTTTAAATCTCTAAGTATAGAGCGAATACATATCCTGTGTGTGTTGGGCAAATTTAGGAAAACAAAGTAAGTTGCTAGTTTTTTTTCCCCCAAGGCTTTGACTTTGCGCACTTTAGATAGCTTATAGCTAGCTGTATTTTAATATACATGAGCACAAATATTTCATATAAAAATGTATCTTTTTCTCTACTTCCTTTCTCTTTATCCTCACATAACTATCAAGAGATAGGTCATCGGTTCAAACAAGGCCATGACTCATTTGTACTTTTCTCCGAAGTGGAGCCCCTGCAGATTGACCAGTAGTTGTTTGGCCTTTGCAAGTTAAAACTAGCATTGCTGAATGTTAGAGGAAATCCGGAGCCTGCCCTTCCAATGCCATTGGAACTCAGTGACCCATGACTACTTCACAGTGGAAGAGGGCTTTGGCCATAAGATAACTCTTACCAAATGAAGTTTTGATGAGTTAAGTGTAGATGAATCAGAAACATACGTATTATGTTTCCCCTGAAATAGATGAGGATTTAAAAATTAAGGGGAAAATGGCTTGGAAAAATGTTTTGCAAGGTTTTGCCAAACCCAAAACATTTGAAAAAAAGATCCAGATATTTGCACAACATCCACTAGTTTTGCCTATTGCTGATTTTTATAGTTTGGCGTTTATTCATGGGACCTGGTACAGCAGGATTGAAATTTGGGGGGGAAAGTAGGTTACCATCTGTCGTTTATGCAGTTCTGCATTTTCTGTAATTAGTTTTTAATATATTTCTTTTCATTTTACTTGTTCTTCCAAATGATTTAGTAAAAGCTCATTTCACTTGGCACATTTGATCCCCCCTGTTCTTCCCTCTCTCCCCTTTGGAATCTTCAGTTTTCAATTGTAGAAGTCGTGTGTGTGCTCTGTATAGTTTTTAAATTCGTTGACTATGGTGCATATGGTCAAACCTTCCCTTCATCTTTATTTTAGTCATGATTTGCAGAGTCTATTCATTTTTATTTTTCATCTCTAAAATTTTTATTACTGATTATATTTTATTGAAAAATCCACAAGTATATGGAGCTCAATGTGCGGCTTTGGTTGACACATGTATAATACATACATAGATATATAGATTAAATCTAGCAATAAATGTATATATCATCTTACCTATTGTAGTTTATGAAGTCTTTTGAAAGTTATAATCTTAGTTTGAAATATCCATTATTGTTGACTTTAATTACTATGTTATATAAAATACCTGGAAGTCTATTCCTCCCATCTATCAGAGGCTTTTTAATTATTTTATTTTATTATTAAAATTTTTTTCATACAATATATGTTGATCATGTTTTCTCCTCCTCCAGCTCCCCTCAAATCCCCCCTATTTCCTAGTTTTTATACCCTTGATCAAGAAGTCCTCAGTTCCTCCTTCCCAAGCTCTACCTCTAGTTCTTCTAACCATCATTTTATTATCCATTCCTCTAAGTTCATCTGTATACCACATATGTGAGATCATGGGGAATTGGTTTTCATGTGCCTGGCTTATTTCAACTAGCATATTGTCCTCCATATTCACTTACATTGTGCCTAATTATAGCATTTACCCCCTTTTAAGGATGAGGAATATTCTTCTGTGTATACACATGACACATTTTCTTTACTCAGTCTTCTGCTAATGGGTTTCTGTATTGATTCTGTATCTCAGCTTCTGTGAACATTGCTGCAATGTGCCTAGGAGTACACATATGCTTATGACTTTTTCAACAACTTTAAATGTATAGCCAAAGCTACATTTTGTATTCTTACAGAGAATCACGTGTTGTCCCCATACCTTCCAGCTCTTTGACCTTAAGCAAGTCAGTCACTCAATATCTCTCTGCTTTGGTTTAACTGAGATTAAAATAAGCATAGAAATATAGCTTTGTTTATATGTAATATGTTTTAGAACCCTTACCTATGTCACAAAGGAAATAGTCAATGACTCTTAAGTATTATTAGGTAGTATAACTGCTTTAATTTTAATAGCTTCCCCCCAACTCTTTTGGAATTGTAACCATTAAACATCCAGAATCTGTTTATGGTGTGGCTTCCAGCTGCCACAAGACTATTTTAAGAGGTCATTCTCATCTTGATATGTCTTCCTTGATGTTGTATTCTACTGATGGAGGAAGTATTACTTTCAGATCTTCTCCTGGGACATGAGGGCCATGCTACACTCCTGGGCTCTGGTTCCATCCTTCACAGTGCCACAGTATCTGCATCCCTGGTCCCTCTCATGAGCTTCCCAGGAAGAAGGTACAATCCCAACACCTCCCACACCTCTTGAATTTGCGTCCTCTAATACTGAATTTGTTGTGGATATCACAAAATATCTGATATTGAGTAATTTATGAGTAATATGAATGTCTTTTCTTACAGTTCTGAAGCCTGAGAAATTCAAGATGAAGGTAACTGGGGGCTTGGAGACCACGGGGAGCTTTATACAACAAAGAGCAAAGTGAGAAAAGGGGTCTGCTAGTTCCCTTTAGCCTGTTTAAAGATGCTAACCCTTTCAAGATGCCAGTCCATGTCAATATTGTCATGTCTAACAAAGTCTCACTTCTCAATACTAATGCAGTAGAGAGTAACGCCTCTGGTACATATACCGACCCTAGCACAACTCACCACAGCACTCAATAGTGACGGTAGAGGCACTGATACCAAAGTGACACATTTTCATCTTGAAGTAGTAGCTTTTCTCCAGAATAGGCTAAAACTACTGTTTGTCACCCATATATTCAGTTTTCATCAAGTGTATATTGAGAATAGAGCAAATACTGTCATAGGAACCACATGGTATAGTAAAGGTTGAATGACCTTCAACACTGTGAGTTAAATACTTGTCAGAAATAACCTAAAAGAGACTTTACCAAAACTCAATGTTCCAGAGGCTTCTGTCAATCACAACAGAGGGTGGAACAGAGTAGCTGATATCAAAACAGCCTGGAAAGAAAGAGAAAGGAAAGGAGAAAGGGAAGATGAGTGAAAAGGGGAGAAGGGGAAAGGGAGGAAAAGAGGGGAAAGGGAGGTAGGAAAGAGTGGGTGAGGTTGATCTAGGCTCTAGATTCTAAAGGAAGAAAGACAGAGGAAGGAAAGTGTAGATGGGTTGATCTAGGCTCTAGATTCTAGAGGAGGAAAGATAGAGGGAGCAAAGAGTGGATGGGTTAATCTAGGCTCTAGATTCTAGAGGAGGAAAGATAGAGGGAGGAAGGACGGAGAGAGGAAAGAATGAGGATGGAGGAGAAGGGGAGTAGAGGGGAGTTCTAAGGGGGAGGGAGAGGAATAGGGGAGAGAGAGGGAGACGAGGAGAGGGAGAGAGGTAGGGGGAGAGCATGGTTATCATGCCATACCACAGACTCACTATACTTTGTCTTTATATGAAGAGTAATTCTGTACCACTGTTAATTCAGAAATTTTAAGATGGGACAAGAGAAGAGGGAACATAAGTGAAGTATGCCTATTCTTTCCACAATGATGAGACTCTAGTTTGAACTGGTAAATAAGCATTTTGTCCTGTCTGAACTCATAAATATGAATTTAGTCACACACGCTTTCCAGTGGAATCAAAAGTCCTTAAGAGTCTTAGGTTTGGGACTCTGATGCCTGATAATGGACTCTCAGCTATGAATGCTTTGATTCTGTGTCTTCAGAGTCATGAGTACTTTATGCTGACGAAACTCCAAATGACCTCAGGCATGCCAGACTTCCCAATTCAACAGTCCTTGTGTTCCTGTCCAGTTTTCCTCCTGCCTAGACCTCAAATAAAGAAAAATTGAAACAAATACTAAAAAAAAGATCCTTGGATCTTTCATTTCTGTTTTCCAGCATGATTCACAAAGTCTGTGAAAATTAATCTTTATCCAATTACCTATTTTCAAATAAGTTAGTTTATCTGCAATACATAATTATGGGCTTCCTCGTCAGTCATAGGAATTTTAGAAATATACATAATTGAATCCCTAGTGGGAGAAAGCAACAGAGATGGGTAATCTATGCTGAACGTTGGCAGTATTTCTAGTAAAGACTGCTCTAGTTGCTGAAGGTGTGTGACAGTTAATCTTGATTGGTCCATTAATTGGATTGAGGAATGCCTAGGAGTTTGTAACAGTACAGCACTGGGTGTGTCTATGATGGCTGTTCCAGAAACAGTTAGGTCAAGTGATCTAGTGAATGGTAGTGATATGGAAGGTGAGAACTTATTAGAAGAAGTAGAAGACGGACTCACTAGGGATCCTGTAAGATTAACTGAGAAGGCTCATAAAACTGATAATAAAATCTTCTCTTGAAGGAAATTGTGTATAAAGACTATCCACAAATCTCTGATTTTATAAACTTCTGATGATTAATATTTTAATCTTTCTTTTTCAGCTTATTTTCAGGCTCATCCTTCCATGTCCAAAGTTAAGGTTATGATTCTACTTATATTCCAGTTTAGTAAGAGACACACTGACTTATGGTGTCAGGAGACTCTTGGGAATGGAGGTGGAGACTAAGAGAGGCTCTAGGAAAGTGCCCAGGAAGTCTTGGGAGTGGTAATTATATTCATTGTCTTGATTTCTGTGATCAGCCTAAAGATACATACTTATGTCAGTATTGTTCAAATTATAAACTATGTGGAGTGTATTGCATGCTAAATGCTGTTAGAGCACTTTTGAACTCATGAAAATAGTCTTTTACAATTCTCTTTACCAAGCAATCACTCCCTAATAGCTCTTACAATTCAAAAGTCTACTGTGTTGATAAATGTGTGTCAAATTCTCAAATGTTTGCCTCTATAGTTTATTCAAATGAGAATACAACACTCAAAACTCTCACTATATTATATGTGAACAAGCACACTTTGACTATGGCATGTCTGCCTAATATAGATCTTGCTGCCAAAGTCTGACTGGCTTATGCTCTTTCAAATGGCATAACAGCCTTCTGATCAGAGATTTCTTACCAGATGGTCAAGTTCTAGTCCTTGTAATGTGTGGGAGCACTTGGCCACTCCAAGTCCTTTCTCTGTAGGCAGTGCAAAATCCAAACCAAAAGAGCCCTGACATTAAATACAGTTTCCTTATCATAACAACATTAATTTGTAAGGAGTCTAAACAATAATTAGTGTGAGGAACCAGCATTCCAAGCAAATAAAGATCTTGGAATAGTTTACTATGAATTGGTATTATCAGTAAAATACTTATGTAGTTACTACTGTCTATTTTAAGAACTACTGAATAGTCTTAGCATATTTATTTTTGGTTAGTAAATGCTTCTAAGATGAATTGTGTTTGGTGTTACTTGCTTTGAAATGTCTCACATGACTTGGACAGGCCTAGTTTAACAGGTCAGACCCTGCCCTTCTTAGAACATGGGCTTCATCTTACCATGTGTCTTGATGATTCCAAAATATACCATAGACTTTTCCACTTCTGTACTTTTTTTCTATGCTTTCTTCTACTCCAAACCACAAAGTACAGCCAGAGAAAGAATTTTTCAAGAGCCAGATTTAAATGTTGAGTCAAATGATTTCCATTTTAAAAGTTTTGTTAGTCACTATGTATGAAGTTCCTATGTAATAAAGGTTATTTATTTATATGACACCTCATTGTATCTTCATGGTTTTTAAATGGTGGTTTCATTAGCAGAATACGTATGGGTAACATGGCTAAGTTACCTTTTAAATATATGTAATTATCCTATTGGATTCTGCTTATAAAGGATAAAGATGGACTGTCACTTACTTGCACTCTTGACATCTAAGTGTACTGTGCCTACACAATAAATATTAGTGATATTGGATTGACTTCAAGTTTATACATATGTTTGAGGGTGTTCAATTACTACTAGGGAATCTTAAATAAATACAGGACACCAAATAATTTTCTCTTCATTTTCCTCTTTGCTATGGGCAAGTAGCTAGCTGGTAAGAATAAGAGCTGTGAAGAAGCTGAGGTACATGTGCATGCTTGAGGAAGAAGTTGAACCCAGTAATCTCAAGTTCCTTAGTAAGGAGGGGAAATCTACCTACCAGTTGATCATGTTTTAGACTGTGTCTTAGATAAACTTCAGTTATGTTAAATTCTAATTCAAGTACAATAGAGCTATAGAGTGTGTCAGAAATGATCAGTAAGACTATAAAATATTAAGTCTATACAGGGCTATTTAAGGAAAAGCAGGTAAATATTGTTCTGTGAATTTCCAGAAGACATGCATTTCTTCAACTTTTTTCAAGAAAGCCAATGTAATAAAAGCTGTTGTTGTTCTTAAAATTCTGATAGTGTTGCAATTTTTTTAATAATTATTATTTATCAGTATTTCTTTATATATCTATGTGCATATACAAAGATATATACACATACAAAACAAGCTTATTTTCTAATTTCATTTATTTTACTATGTATGGAGAATAGAGATAAATGTGTAAACTATGAAATAAATTAAATTCCAATAAATGGGGCTGGGAGGAGTGAAAACAAGAAAAGCTTTCTTTAGTGAACCACTTTTAAAAATGAGTTTGAATGAGAACTGGTGAATAATTCACGTAGAGGAAAGAGCACATTCAGGGCTCAGGAGAGAAAGTAGCATTATGTGTGCTTAATTGAGGGTGTGCTGCACACTGGGCAAGTAAGCCCCAGAGATTGCTGCCATCTCTTCAAATGCAATGATTAAATGGAACAGCCAATACTTCCTGAGGTTTTCAATGGATCAGGCACAATTTGACATCCTTAATACAAATTAATTTTCTCTATTAACTCAACAACTTTCTAAAGTCTGATTATCTCTATTTTGTAGATATAAAAACTTAGACACTAAAACATTAAATGGCTTCTAAAATTTCAAGCCCCAATTCATATAAGGCCCTTTTGTGATAAATAATCATGGTTGTAGATTTTATTAGATTGAGGAATGGCTATCAAGGTTTCCAGAGACAGGGCAACTGCCGGGAAGAACTGACCCTAATGTTGGTGGCACATTCTGCAGGTTGTGGGCCCCGGGTAGGAAGGTAAAGCTGAGAAAGCCAGCTAATACAGGCTTTCTCTGTTTCTGGCCACCATGATGTGTGCTGCTCTGCTCTGTCACCCTCCCTCTGCCACAACAGACTGTAATATCTGAGACCATAAGCTGGAAGACCATATTTTCCCTTTACATTGTATCTTCACATGTTTGTCACAGTCAAGACTTAGAGCACGAGAGTCCACACTTTCTGCTCTTGTATTGAATTATCATCATCAAGATCCTGTGGACAATGATGGGAAGGAACAATCCTCAAGTACACTGAAGTGCAAGTCTACAAAGGCCTCTTTCTCCTACATACTTTTTCCCTTCAGACCTATTTGAGTTCCCACCCCGACTTCCTTCAAAGATAGACTATGGTGTGGAAATATAAGCCAAGTAAACCCTTGCCTCCCAAACTTGCTTCAGTTCATGGTGTTTCACCACAGCAATAGAAACCCTAACTAAAACAGAAATTGGTACCAGGAGAGTGGAGTGTTGCTGTGGCAGACTTGACCATATTTTGAGGAGGAAAAATGGAAGGACTTGGGAACTTTGGGCTAGAAAAGCCATTGAATATTGAGAGCTCAGTGGGATGTTCTGTAGGAGTTTGGAAGGTAAGAATGTTGAGAGCAGTATAGATAATGAAGACCTGACTTGTGAAGCTTCAGGGTGAAGTGAAGACTCTACAGGACCATTTGTGTGAAGAATCTCTGGTGTCTGCTCAGCTGGAGCTGCTCAGTCAGTCATTACCAACAAGAGACCAGCACCAGTGAAGTGAAAACTTTGCTTTACTGGGACAACTGATGCTGGTCAGTTGAGGCTGAGAAATTAGCAATCATTAAGAAGAGACTAGCATCGCTGAGATGAGATATTTTGGGATGTGTTTCCTCAAAGAGAGCACACAGAAGCTGTGTTCCAGAGGCAGCTAAATTTGTACCTTGAGCTGGTGGCCAAACTAGGTAGTGTAAGAACCACCCAGGTGGTACTAGTTTTAAAGGCATGAAGAGGTCATGAAAAGCAGCCAAGGCTTGGCACTGTGAGAGGCCAGGATAATCAATTGAGAAGGTGGAGCCTCAGTAGCAGTCGAAGCCCCAGAATTGAAGGGGTCATGGAGAAAATTGAGCTTGGCACCATGAAGAGAGCCCAGAAGAGGATATTGGTCAAAGTGCAGCCTAGTTACAGCAAGAGTACCCAGCAGTTTGGAGATTCTAGTACCATCGATGACCATGAAAGACAGCAACATGCATGGACTGGAGCTACCCTGAGCCTAAGAAACAAGCTGTGTGTGTGCTGCAAATGGTGGAGCCCTCAGGTGATCCACACCCTTTGGAGGAGCCCAGAGGATCATGAGTGAATCCCAAACATTGGATGTTGAGTCATTTAGAGTTTTGGAGTTTGGTTTTATTTTGTTCAGATTCCTACTATGCCCTTGTTCTTCCTTCTTGAAGTACAAAAGTATTTAACTTATTTTTGGTTTTCACAGTTAAGATACTTTGAACTTTTAAAGAGATTTTTGGAATTTTACAGACTTTGGATTTTTAAAATCCAATTGTAATGTTGATATTCATATGTGATCTTGGGGACCAACAGGAAAGAAAAACTTGTGGTTTAACAGTGACATGTTTGTATATCAATTTGACAAAGGTCAATTGTCCTGGCTAGTTTTATGTCAATTGACATAAGCTAGAGTCAACTAAAAGCAGGGTACCTTAACTGAGAAAAATGCCTCTGTAAGATCCAGCCTGTAGGGCATTTTCTTAGTTAGTGATTGATGAGGGAGGGCTCAGCCCATTGTGGATGGTGTTATCACTGGGCTGGTGATCCTCAGTTCTATAAGAAAGCAGGTTGAATAAGCCAGTAAAAAGCACTTCTCCATGGCCTCTGCACCAGCTCCTGCCTTCAGGTACCTTTTCTGTTTGAGTTCTATCCTGACTTCCTTCAGTGATGGACTATGACAAGGACATGTAAGCCAAATAAACCCTTTCTTCCCCTACTTGCTTTTGGTCATGGTTTCATCACAGCAATAGAAACTCTAACTAAGAATAGACCTCTGCAGACAGCTCCTAGAAAATGCCCCTGACACATGTAGAATGGGAGGCTATGAAGACAAAAGCATTGTCTGTAACATTTGAGTCCAGTGCTCAGTGTATTCTTCAGTAAGAATGTGCCTGCTCTAAGATCAGTACCAAATGAGGGAATAAGAATGAGAAAATTAAAACAAGATTTCTCTGGTTTCCTAAACAAGGATTCAGCACTGTGCATAAACTTAGAAAAATTATTTAGACACTAAAACACTTTCCAATCACTGTTTCAATAAAGTAATTGGCTGCTCAAAGAACACAGGAGCTAATGGAACTTTCAGAAGCAGAGGCTGCCCAGTTTTTCATTAACTGTGGTGCAGAAAGGGGAAAGTTATATTAAAATCGGGTGAGCTCATCTGTACTAGAAGTTCTCTCTTATTTTTTAGCTTCATTTACATTTTTCTCTTTTGACTAGTCAAATGTATTTAGTTTTAAGCCACCAATACATAGTCCAAATGACCTTAGTGTGTGCTGAAAACTTGTTCACTAAATTTTCTAACTTCTTCCAAAACAACATGGCATTCCCTCTCATTGCTTATTCTGTAAAGAAGCAATGGATTAATAGGCTGGATGAAGAGGTGTATGAGATGTAGGTCAATCAAAATGTAAGATGTGTTGTTCTAGTTTTGAAGTTCTCTCTGAGCCAGAAACTAGTTAGCTACCTTTTGAAAAATTAGTATGTATAAGCAGCCATTGAGACCTCTGCTCAAGAACCAGCCAGGCTGACGGCAGTGGTTAGTGGAAATCTTATTTGTTCTGGGAAGCAAATCCACTGGGGAGGAAAAAAGGCAACCTTTGAGCAAAGTCATGAAAAGAAAGAGATCTAAAAAGAAATTGTAACATTTAATCCAAAGAAGATAATAATGACTGAATGGAAAATAATGTTCATGCCCATTTATTTTTATTTCAAACACTGGAAATTCTTTTATGGTCTTAGAGTCGCTGCCATCATCATGGATAACTGGGCTCCATCAGTGATACTTTATTGAAGATATTTCTCTCAACCTCAGGTTAAACAGTAGCACCAAAAATTGGGGAAATTTTACTGATAACTATATTTAGTGAAAATCTGTCAACTAGTACAGGCTTTGACTAGAAGATCACCCACAGTCTGTCTCTAGCTGGACAGCTCTAGACAGGCATGGCTAATTTCTAAACACAGAGTTAAACTTGGCTCAAGAGGGTCTCCTCCAGGTGCTGACATGACCTTACTTTTGAATAAGCTGGCTTGAATTCTGGAGGAAATATCAGCATAGATATTTATCCATTTATAATCCATGTCCAAAAGCACCACATTGCTTCCCACTTGGTAAATTAGGGTGGAAAATAATCTGGAAAAAAATAGCCTTTTTTACTAACTACCCATTGAGCAAGGAGTTTATTGTTTTCCCATTTTAATTGCATCTCCTTTGCCCCAGGATACAACCTCATCATTATATATATTTTTAATTGGAATTTTAATTTTTATGTATAGTCCTCTCAGCTCTCATTAAAAACTTTTTAGAGTTTTCTTCTTTTCTGTTCATATGAAAACCTTATATGCAAGTGCAGAGAAAACTGGACTCACTTTTTTCCATTGGTGAATTAAGGCTTTATGACATGAAATGACAGCAGAAAGGATGTCCTGTGCTGCTCTTTTACATTATTTTCTGAATCACTTGCTCTATAAATTTGTGTGCTTAAATAAAATTTCACCCATCTAAGATGCCTCAACTCAAGGCCAGCCTTATGTTCAACTTCTTTTTACAAACTCCTATAAAGCTCAGCCCACAGAGAAGCTCACCTCATGATCAGACAACAATGTGTGCCAGAGGAAAGACTGACCTGTTTGGCGAGGCAGAAGTTAATGGAGTTTGCAATAGCTGTGATCAAAATGTTATGATGCATACTCTGACCTCTGTTTAATGTTCTTCAACAGTATGTGTCCTTTGACTGATGGCAAACATCCTGTTGTGCTTTTGAAATAACAAAAATAGCACTTATCCAAAATTCTATAGCCCTCTAAATTTTATTGCATTGTATATACATGGTAGTACTATTTTTCTTCTTCTTTTTATTTATTTGAAATTATTTTTCATTTTATAAACCAACCACAGTTCCCACTCCCTCCCCTTCTCCTGCTCCCCTCCACCTCCCTCCCACCTCACCCCTCATCCACTCCTCAGAGTGGGTAAGGCCTCCCATGAGGAGTCAATAAAGTCTGGCACACCAAGCTGAGGCAGGACCAAGCCCCTCCCCCCTGCATCAAAGCTGAGCAAGGTACCTTACCATATGGTAGTTCTGTTTTTATGTTCACAGTAAAAATCTGGTTACTTTTGGCATCTAAAATTGTGAAACTTTTCTTTCATAGAATTTTAGAAACAGAGGATATTTCAAACAGCTAAAACCAACATCTTACACATTTTAGGACCTAGGGATTTCTTAAATCTATACATAAAAGTGAGTGCCCTTTTGTTACCATATTAAAATGCATATTAAATTATTTCTCCCAAACATCTATCCAAGTGAACTCAAACTACTTGAGATAAAACTCATTCATACTTGATGGAGAAGGACTAGAATATTAGAAATCTGATAAAATCTTTAAAGCAAAATTTTAAGTAGACTTAACAACTAAGATTTCAACAGAGAATAAAGACAAACCAATAAAGCCAATTTAAATCACAAGTATAAAAATTTTTGTTTTGATTTAGAAAAGTCAAACTATAAGACAGCTTTATTTTAAAGTTTTTGGAAGTGTATCAAAAAATAGAATTATCAGTCGGGCGTTGGTGGCGCACGCCTTTAATCCCAGCACTCGGGAGGCAGAGCCAGGCGGATCTCTGTGAGTTCGAGGCCAGCCTGGGCTACCAAGTGAGCTCCAGGAAAGGCGCAAAGCTACACAGAGAAACCCTGTCTCGAAAAACCAAAAAAAAAAAAAAATAGAATTATCTAGAATCAAATTCCACATTTCAGGGAAGAATGAAGACCACACTATTGCAGAGGTGCCTAGCATTGTGGTAAAATAAATGTTAGCTCATTTCTTGTAATGTAATTATGTGTAAATGTAATAATATATGAATACTCCAGCTAAGACATCTTTCCTTGTTATTATTTTGAAAACTTTTAGTTTTATGGATCATTTATTATTGCTTAGAACTAATTATTTAGTGTTATGGTCCACATATGAACTATACCCCGAAAAGGTCCATAAGTTGGGAACTTGAAACCCAGGTGATGGTACTCATGTGGGATTCTGGAAACTTTAGGAGGTGATATCTAGCTACATGTATTAGGACATATATCTTGCCCCTGACAGCTCCTACCTGTCTCTCCACCTTTTTTTCTTCATGAAGAACTCTACTCCACCACACACCACACACTATGAAGGTCCACCCAAGTTCACGGGGCAAAACAATCTCAGAATGAATCAACCTTATAAAATTATGTGCCAAAATAAATCTTTCTCTTATAAGTTGTTCATACCAGGCATTTTGGCTCCACCAACAAAATGCCTAACTAAAACAACAGGGAGAACCCCAGTTCCGTGTTTACCAAGTTTTCATTAACTCAACTAGTCATCCTACAAACAAAACTATGTAAATAACTAGCAGTAGCTCCACAGATGTTGATCTAAGTTTCATGAGTGCTCACTAGTTTGGTTTGGTGCTCTCTGTAGATTTCCCCATGATGATCCCTATGCCCTTGCTCATAGCATCCCTCTTCTCTCTCTTTGACTGGACCCCTGGAGTTCGGCCTGGTGTTTGGCTGTGGATCTCTCCATCTACTTCCATCAGTTACTGGAGAAAGGCTCTATGATGACAGTTAGGATATTCACTGATCTAATTACTGGGGTAAGCCAGTTCAGGTACCCTCTCCACTATTGCTAGTAGTCTAAGCTGGGGTCATCCTTGTGGATTCCTGGGAACTTCCCTAGCACCCGGTTTCTCCCCATCCCCATGATGTCTCCCTCTATCATGGTATCTCTTTCATTGCTCTCCCACTCCATCTCTGTTCCAGCTTGGCCATCACATTCCCTTATGTTCTCATCCCCCATCCCCTACCCTCCATTTCGCACTCCTCGTCCCAGTTTACTCATGGAGATCTCATCTATTTCCCTTCCCAGGGCGATCCCTGCATCCCTCTTTGGGTCCTCCTTGTTAGCTATCTTCTCTAGAGCTATAGGTTGTAGTCTGGTTATCCTTTGCTTTACATTCAGTATCCACTTTACTTGTAGTAGGGAATGAATGGTGGGTGGGTTGGGAGGGGGAGGGTGAAGGGGTAGGAGGAGGGAAGAGGGGGATCTTTGGTATGTAAAATGAATAAAATTTTTTGTTAATAAAAAAAATAGTAGTAGCTACAATCAAGGTGGAGAGTTGACTCTTACAAGCTCAGATCCTAGCTGAATGGGCAAGGATTCCTTCTTTACATTAAGCAGTTACTCACTCAAACTCTCTCCCAAATGTACTTTAAATCCACAAGTCATATGTAGTAACTGAATATATGCATCAGGTACAGAGTGCTACTTCAGATCAAAGAAATTGTCATACCCATCACATCAGGCCTGGGTCATTTATCTGTGTTCTTTCTTAGTTATTTATTTTGGCACACAAAGTTAACTGTTGTGAGCAGCATGCACTCTACTGTGCTATTGAACGTTAGAAATCAGAGCTCTCATCAAACTGCATCCCTGTGGCTATTGGTTATACTCCCTGTATACCCCTTCCCAGCCTCTGTGATCACTGTTCTGCTCTTTACTTCTGTCATAGCAAGGTGGATTTTTATTTCACTCAAATACAGCATTAAAGTATCCTTTCAATCCTTGAGCATTGCAAAAATAAGATCCATATTTAAGCAGTTTTCATCTAAGGGGACAGTAAGATACTGTCAATAGATTTTTGTCACAGTCTAGAAGTTTTGTTCACTTTTAAAATGAAAACAGATTTTTGCATTTGTTGTTTATGTATTGAATTTTATCAAATGATCGTTCTGGTTCTGTGTAGATAACACAAAAAAATTTCCATAAATAATGAGAATCATATAATAATGAGAATTATATTTACTAATGTGTGAATTCCAAATCAACTTTGACATACAATAAAATACTTCTTGGTCATGTTGTACACATAAATTATTTGATTCTACTAGAATATTTTATGTAATATTTTAGTCTTTTATTTCTTGAAATGTAATTGACTTCTAAGTTTTCTTTCTTATAATATCCTTGTCACATCATTGATGCATCAAAATCATTCTGGCACTATAAAAAGTTTGAAAAGTGTCCCTCATTTTACTATTCTTTTGGAATAGTCTGGAATTTTAACATCATTTCTTTCTCAAATATTTTGAATAATTCAACTGAAAGACTATCTGGTTCTGGAGAATTCCCTGAAGGAATGTTTTCAATTACATATTCAATTCATCCAACAAGCATGATATTTCTTACATTTTCTCCCCACGTTATTTTTTTTTATTTCAAGGTATTGGTCTAATTTTTTACAATTTTCAAAGGCATTGGCATGTATCTATTTGTATCATATATTTATCTGCCAGAGCTGTAGTGGGTCCTCAGTTTTCACTCTTAGTTATCTTAATAACAGTATGTCATTCTTAACAATCTCTTCAGAGAAAAAAGCCACTGTCTGATTAATCCATATTTTCTTTCATATGCTTGATTCTCTGATTGATTTTTAGATATATCTTTATTATTTTCCCCTTTACAACCTTCAAGGTTGAGTTTTACTTTACAATCTTCACATTTTTTTCTTGTAATGCAACTTTAAATAATTTTTGACATTTGAAGCCCAATATATTAATTTAAAGCTATAAATGTAAGTCTGAACATTACTTTGCTTCTATCATCCATTCGTTAACATTAAAGGATTTATAATTTTAATGTGATTTTTTTCCTTGACAAATTGTTTTAGTAAATTTCTAAGAATTTATAATCATTCTCCTTACTCATATGTTTTTATAATTACATTTTGATCAAAGAATATAATAAGAATGGTTTCAGTTCTTTGGAATTTTTTTAGTTTTGCTTCTGTGTCTGTTAAATAGTCCAACTTAGTGTGTGGTCAGTTGACACATATTCAAACATTATTCTACGACAATTGTGGGCAGAAATCTTTAAATGTACCAGATACATTGTACTGGTTAACCAGACCTTCTGTGGCTGTCTGTCTTTTGTGCTTACTGGCGCTATTAGTTACCGAGATGGCTTAAAAGCCTCCAGATGAATGCTGGATTGTCTATGATTTCTTTCCATCCTTGACATTGAAGCTATGTTATTTTTGTACATAAGTCCTTAAAAGTTTTATATCTTCCTGCAAATTCAATATAAATTGGCCATTGGATATAATTGCTGACACGGGACTTCAGCATGCTGTATAGATGTTTATATTTGTTTCTTTGTTTCTGAATCCCTCCATTCCTGATTCCTTTCAATTAATCAGATCTTTTCCCATTTCCCTATTCTGTTTTTATCTTTACATTTTTCTTTTAATATTCCTTCAAAGATTGTTCTACAGAGTGCACAATTTCTTAAATTATTTAAATTTGTATACCTACAGTTTCCTAACCAATGTCAAGATCTTCTTGATGATTAAAAAACTTGTGTATATATGTGATGTATATGTGAGTTGCGATGTGCACACACTATAGCATGTGTGAGGGGGGTCAGAGGACAGCTTTTGGGAGTTGATTTTCCCCTTACACCCTGAGACCTGAGGATCAAACTCAGATTGTCAATCATTTTTACCCCCGGAGTCATCTCACTGGGTGAAAGAATGCTACATGAGCTTAATTGCATTTTTCTTCTCATCTTTGCACACACATACACACACATACACACACACACACACAATTGTATGTATAATATATAGTATGCACATTATAAACAATGCGTCATTGTTATTGTTATTTAACAGTATTTATTGAAAATCATTCTGTATTTACTTGCTCCTGGTAATTTTTTTTTCTCTTTGTGGTTTCACCTTCTTTGTGTTTGGAAATTCCCATTATTCCATTCAAGTAATAGTCCTTGTAATTTGTGCCTTTAAGTTGAAAGTGTTTTTTAATATTTATTTCTGAAGGATAGTCTCTACAGTTTTGGAATTTTAAACTGGAGAGAGATTCTTCTTTTTGTGCGTTGAGACCACTATTCAGATTCCATAACATGAGATTTAAGAAAAATCACCCATACAGCCTTTTGTTGTTCTATTAACAACAAAGGACTTAGCTTTAGCTGTGTGTGTGTGTGTGTGTGTGTGTGTGTGTGTGTGTGTTTGTGTGTGTGTGTGTGTGTGTGTGTGTGTGTGTGTGTGTGTTTAATTTTTAAACTTTGAGACAGGATGTCACTCTCTAGCACTGGATGTTCTGAAACTCCATTCAGCCTACGTCTTGTGATGGTTTTCCTTCTCTGTCCCCTAATGGCAGAGCTAGGAGTCAGCCACACACCCAGCTTATTTCTGCTGATTCAGAAACTGTCACCATTTCTTATTTTTAGCTCATTGTCCATGGTGTATTAGGCATAAGGTTTGTCTCTATGTAACTAGCATTGGAGAGCTTCTTTATTTTATTTTATTTTACAATATAATTTAGTTCTACATATCAGCCACAGATTCCCTTGTTCTCCCCCCTCCCGGTCCCCTCCCCTTCCCCCAGCCAACCCCCCCCAATTCCACCTCCTCCAGGGCAAAGCCTCCCCCGAGGATTGAGATCAACCTGGTAGACTCAGTCCAGGTAGGTCCAGTCCCTTCCTCCCAGGCGGAGCCAAGTGTCCCTGCATAAGCTCCAGGTTTCAAACAGCCAACTCATACACTGAGTACAGGACCTGGTCCCACTGCCTGGATGCCTCCCAAACAGATCAAGCCAATCAACTGTCTCACCTATTCAAAGGGCCTGATCCAGTTGGGGGCCCCTCAGCCATTGGTTCATAGTTCATGTGTTTCCATTCGTTTGGCTATTTGTCCCTGTACTTTATCCAACCTTGATCTCAACAATTCTCGCTCATATAAACCCTCCTCTTTCTCACCAATTGGACTCCCGGAGCTCCACCCGGGGCCTAGCCGTGGATCTCTGCATCCAGTTCCCTCAGTCATTGGATGGGATTTCTAGCACAACAATTAGGGTATTTGGCCATCTATGAACATATAATTTTTGACAAAGAAGCCAAAAGTGTACAATGGAAAAAAGAAAGCATCTTCAACAAATGGTTCTGGCATAACTGGATATCAACGTGTAGAAGGCTGCAAATAGATCCATATTTATCACCGTGAACAAAACTTAAGTCCAAGTGGATCAAAGACCTCAACATAAATCCAGTTACTCTGAACCTGCTAGAAGAGAAAGTAGTCTTGAATGCATTACCATAGGAGATCACTTCCTAAATATAACACCAGTAGCTCAGACACTGAGAGAAACAATCAATCAATGGGACCTCTTGAAACTAAAAAGCTTTTGTAGAGAAAAGGATATGGTCAACAAGGCAAAGCAACAGCCTACAGAATGGGAAAAGGTCTTCACCAACCCCACATCTGACAGAGGACTGATATCCAGAACATATGAGGAACTCAAGAAATTAGACATCAAAATGCCCAACAGTCCAATTAAGAAATGGGCTGTAGAGTTTCTTAAGTCAGGGGGCAGATGTCTTAATCAATTTGAAGTGATTTGGAACAATTTAATGGAACTTTAACTAGAGCTATAATTATGGATCATGGAGAAGAGAGATAATGGAGATAATGCAGGGAATAGTCCTATGTCTTCTCATTATGCCTGCCCACAAATGTCTTCCCTAAGGTAGAATAATGTTTTAAAATACATTTCATACTAGATTATAAACAGCTATATTGATTATCATTGAACATAGTAGAATATAAATAATGTAGGCATTTTATTTAATATGTAAAAATAGAAATATATGAGAAACATGAAAATCTATGTGCTGGGCTGAGTATTATCATGACTTACTTTTACTTGACTCATTTTTGTTCATATATTATATTTATTTTTTAAAAAACCTAGGAAATTGAATGGGTATTTTCAAATGCACTAAATAATATTTGTTTCCTAGAAAGCATTGAAAGTTATTTAGTGATGCTTCCATCTTGGAAACAACCAACATTTATCTAATTGGTCTTAAGGTACGTACATCAGTGGGAGGGAATTCATGCCTAGTACAGTAAATGTCAACAACTACCAAATGGCTGAAAAGGTTATAGACACTAGATGAGGACCTATGATTGCCATTTTCTAAACCAATTTAATTCATATCTGCATTCTAAATACTTGTCCTTATACCCACAGATAAATGTAACTCTCACTCCTCATCAAATAATCTTCTTTTTACAAGAAAAAAAGCAGAGATCAAAAGGCAGAGAATAAGTGACCCCAAGGTCGCTTTGTTAGGCCCAGCCCTAGTAGATACATTTGCCATACAACCTCTGCACCTAAGGTTCAAGGGGTAATTGTGGAAGAAGAGGGGGCAAAAAGATGACAAGAGCCAGAGAACCAGGACACCTGCTGCCAGAAAGTGTTCCCAAGACATGACTGGGAAAATGTACGTATGAAATCTCAACAATGTGGTGACCTGAACAAGAAGAGCATAATGGCAATGCCAGTTGACATGCCAATGTGGATGGTAGAAACTCTACATTTATCTCTAGATGAAGAAGTACAGTTAGTCAATGGCTCCTGAGAGAGAGAGAATTGGTTTTCTCCAGAGAAAAGCTGCCACACAGGTTGCCCAGACCCAAGTAGTCAACTGTGGATACATATACATGTGATCAATGCTAAATGGACTCACTAAATTGCACACACACACACACACACACACACACACACACACACGCACACACATTTTAAAAGAAGAGATCATGAATTTGGGGAACACAGGAGAACTTAGATGGAGGGAGATACAGGGATGATGTAGAGTCAATGCTCATGTATGAAGTTCTCAAAAAATAAATTAAAAATACAAATAATATATTATATACAAATAAAGAAAAACCAAGTTGATTGGTTACTTCCATTGAACAAAACAAACAAGCAAACTCAAACATGTATATTATACAAAAATATTCTTCCAAAATTCCTACTTCACAAAAAATAGCAGCTCTTTCACCGTAATTTGTTTCTAAATTTACTGTAAGGAAAAACTGCCTCTAGTTGATTCACCTTTGAAAATTCTTTTGTTTGGGTGTGGTATTGTACACCTGTGTGTACATTACCACAATACCTGTGTGGTATTGCATTCTGGGGGCAGAAGCAGATGGACCTCTATGAGTTTGAGGCCAGCCAGGTCTACATAGCACATTCTAGGCCAGCTAGCTAAACAGTGAGATCCCATCTCAAAAAATTCTTGAATAAAACATATGATAGAGCATAAAGCCATTTTTGGAAATTTACAGCTATGTATCACACACTCATATAACTCATTAGCTAATATTTCTTAACTCACATATTTCCATTCTGGTTGTATTTTGTCAGCTTGACACAAACATAGACTATCTGGGAAGAGGGAATCTCAATTGAGAAAAAAAATGTTTCTACCACATTAGTCTGCAGGCAAGCCTGTAGGGCATTTACTCAATTAGTTATTAATGTGGGAAGGCTTAACCCAATGTGCATGGACCAACCTTGGTAGATGGTCCTGGTTGGTAGGTTGAGCAAGCCATGGGGAGCAGTCCAGTAAGGAGTGCTCCTTCATGGCCTCTGTATCAGTTTCTGACACCTCAACTCTTTCTGCACACACACACCTCTACACACACTCTAACATACACTCACAGCTAGCTCTTTGCACAGCTCCTCCACATAGCAACAGCTCTTTCACACAGCTCTCTCTCTCTCTCTCTCTCTCTCTCTTTCTCTCTCTCTCTCTCTCCCCCCCACACACACATATATAGCCAAACTCTGGACAATTATATATTACATTTTTAGGGTCCAACCCATTCTCATAACACATGATAAGTCACACAGGTTTTCTCGGGTTAGGAAGGTCGCACCGACTGGCCAGTGAGTAATGCTTGGCCATGCAGGTAGCCTGAGTGATTAGAGTTCTCAGACAGAGAATGACATTGAAATTCAGGATTTAACAATAACAATTAGTTGGTTGAACCTTGAGTGGCTGAGGTATATTAAAAAAGAGAGTTACTGCAGGGAGTTACATTTACCAAAGTTGCTTCTTGTCTGACTTTGATTCAGCAATAAATACCTGGGAACTTATCTTTGTGTATTCTTTGCAGGGGCAGGTAGTCTGTCTTGAATTTGCTCTAAGGTCTTAGCTAAATGTGTAAAAGGCTGTCTTTGTAATTGAGAATACTGTTACTTTCCTGTGTCAGTTATGAAAAATATTCTAGTATTATTTTCATTCATCAGAATTATACACATTAAACAGAAATCATCTTCTTGACTATCATAGCTATATGTGTGCCCAAAGATGGAATATTTTTGTGAGATAAACCACAAGTAGTGGGGAAAATACCCATACCTGTTATTAGGGAAGAAATGAAGTGGTACTTGAGAAAAATAACAGACAGAAACAACCAGTTATTTACACTCAGTGACTCCATGGCCTTGCCAGGTAGGCCTCTCCATCAGGTGGGTCTGATGGGTCGACCTGTTGAACACTAGTTGTCACCTGATGTATACTCCCACAGCCTCCTGAACTAATGACATTCTGCTATACTGGACTGGTGCCTAGCCCAATTGTCATTTAAAAGGCTTCTTCAGGCAGCTGATGTGAGCAGAGGCAGCCAAATGTTGGGTGGAGCTCTGAGAACCCCACAGAAGAGGGGAAGGAAGGATTGAAGGAGACAGAGGAATCGAGGACACCAGGAGAACATGGTCTACAGAATCAACTAGCCAGGGCTCATAGGGCCTCACAGAGACTGAAGCACCAATCACAGAGCCTGCCTGGGTCTGCATTTGGTCCTCTGCATATACATTATGGTTGTTTAGCTTGGCGTTATTGTGGGATTCCTAATAGTAGGAGTGGGGTGTCTCTAACTCCTTTGCCTGGTCTTGGGACCCTTTTACTCCCACTGGGTTGCCTTATATAGCTCTGATTGAGGCCTTGTGCCTAGTCTTATTGCATCTTGTTATGACAAGCTTGGTTGATATCCCTGGGATGCCTGCTTTTTTCTGAATGGGAACAGGGGAGCAGTGGGTGGGGAGGAGAAGGGAGGGGAGCACTGGGAGGTGTAGAGGGATGGGAAGTCAGGATGTACTGTATGAGAGAAGAATAAATAAAAAGATAAAAATATATTTACATATGTGATTCTCAGACAATTTAGAAATTCTCTCAATGTGATAAAATTATGTTGCTTTGGTATTTCTATTTGCATAAATCTGATTCTATTGTGATTAGTAGTGATATTATTGGTATTTATCATTCTAACAGACCAATGCAACCCAATTGGAAACCTGTTCTTTGTATCTGCTTTCAAGAATCATTTGCGCTTATCTGAGACTCAGCACATTTGGTAGGGCCTGGAAAGATGGTAGATTAAAGACCCCTAGCATTTTCCTGTTGAGAAAAACAACAGGGAAGGGGCCAGTGGTACTTCAGAGCAGAAGTAAAAGCTGAAGGGAAAAGAAATGACTCTGGAAACTCCACAGGTATACAATTGATGATCTACAAAAGTAGTGCAAGACAGCAGATCTTTACCTTGAATAGCAAATAGATGCTAGAGAATGGGCCTCTGACCTTCTGAGATTTCTTACTGCTGCTATAGAACAAAATTATCTAAGAGGAGGTTGCTCAACTGTCTGAGCTTTCACCTCAGAAAAGCAAAACACCATGCATTTTAATTTCTCCAAATTAAAAAGATTGGTGCTACCTTCCAACTGATCAGAAGAATGGGCACTCCAAGAATCAATATGAAACAAAGAAATTGTGACGTAGACTCAGACTCACAAATACAGATCTAGTTATATAGGAAATATGAGCTATGTTGCAGAAGGAAGCTAAGGACAAATAAGTGGAGCTGAAGGCCAGACTCTGGTACTGGAAGAGATACTCTCGGTGAAGAAACAGTGCAGAGCAGCTAGCACAGAGAACAGCATGGACAAGGCACACTGGACTAGGGGCAATCCAGTGACTTGTCCCTTCAGTGGAGATTGGGGTTGCTTTGCACACTCTTGAGGGGACAGAGAGATTCATGGGAAACAGTCACCAAACCCACACAAGCAGAAGGCTTTGGAACAAGAAAGCATCCAACTGGAGATGCCTTGGGTTCTACTGGTAATCATGGATCATGGAGGAAATCAGGGAGAAAGTTCAAATTATTCCTCTAATCAAATGAAAACAAAAAGATCGCTTAGTAGAAATCTTTGTGGCATAGTTAAAAAAAAAAAAAAACTTTTTATGGCTTTAAGAGCCCAATTTCAAAATTTGAGTAAATAACCTAACGAGGCACCTCAAAGCAGGTCTTCAGTCTGCATAACAGAGATGCTAGAGAACAGGCTTCCTGCAGTTCTTAGCTTTCTTACTGGTACCATAGAGGAAAATTACCTAAGGAAATGTTGGTCTGACAGTCTGACCTTTTACCTCAGAAAAGCATTTTTATGCCTCAAAATCCAAAACACTGGTGCTAATTATTGTTTAGCTTATTGTGCCTAACCCAAAATTAGTAGGCAGAGAGAAATATAATGAAGATGAAGATGTAAATTGCTGAAACAGACTTAAAAAGCAACAGAAAGACTCACTAAAGTAATAAAGTGGTTCATAAAATGATAAGCAAGGTTGACACATCTTTAGTCAAACTAGTCAAGAAGAAAGGAGAAACCAGAATTAATGAAATTATTGATAGCTCTGAAATCCTAAAGTTAAGAAATGTTTTGAAAATGTACAGTCCAACAAGTTAGAAAATTTGCAATAAACAGATAAATTTCTAGACACATATGACATACCACCATTGAACAAAGAGGATTTAAACAACCTCTGTTCATGGGTCAATGAAATTGGTATTATGAAAATTGCCACATTATTGTAAGCCATGCACTGTAGTTGAAGTTTTCCTGGTCCTGCCTGGCCCATGGTCAGGACAATCTCTCTCACCCGCCAGTCCCACAGCCACTCAGACCCAACCAAGTGAACACACAGAGACTTACATTACTTATAAACTGTATGGCCATGACAGGCTTCTTGCTAACTGTTCTTATATCTTAAACTAACCCATTTCTATTAATCTATAAGTTGCCACGTGGCTCGTGGTTTACCTGTATCTTTATATCTGTTTCTTATCATGGCAGCTGGCAGCGTCTCTCTGCTCAGCCTTCCACTTCCCAGAATTCTCCTCTCTCTTTGTCCTGCCTATAAACTTCCTGCCTGGCTACTGGTCAATCAACATTTTATTACCAATCAGTCATAGTAATACATTCACAGCATAGAGAGCATCTCAAAGCAATGCACAAATTTAAATCAATCCTCATCAAAATTTCAATGTCATTTTCTACATACACAAACCAATATGAAATTTATTATACTCAATATCCAAATTCAAATATCCAAAGCCATTGTAAAAGAGTAATGCTGAATGCCTCATAGCATTTAATCTCTTGTTATACAACAGAGTTACAGTAGCAAGCCCAACATGGTGTAAACATGAATACAGACTTCAATTCAGCCATTGAAGTAAAATAAAGGACCCAGAAATGAGCCAATTAACATCTTAGTTGAATTTCTATTGCTGTGATTAAACACCACAATCAAAAGTAACATGCAGGAGAAAGGGTTTATTTCATCTTACAGTTTGTAGTTCAGCATCCAGGGAAGTCAGGCCAGATACTCAAAGCAAGAAAGAACCTACAGGCAGGAATTGATGCAGTGACCATGGAGGGATGCTACTTACTAGCTTTATCCTCATAGTTTGTTTAGCCTGCTTTCTTACAAACCCCAGAGCCAGCAGCCCAGAATGTCACAACCCATTGTTAGCTGCCTCCCCCACCCAATCAATCACCATTTAAGAAAATGCACCACAGACTTTCCCATAGCCTAATCTGGTGGTAGCATTTTCTCAACTGAGATTCCTTCTACCAAAATGACTCTAGCTTATGTCAAGTTCACATAAAACTATGCAGCACAGAGTGAGCTGGGGAAGTGAAATGGAATCAGTGGAAAGGACAAAGACAGTCAAAAGATGGTAATGTGGGGATGAATGTGATTAAATTGTATGATGTGCATATATGAAAATATAATAAAACATCTTTTTATACAAGTTGTATACACTCATTAAAAACAATGGTTAATCATGAAAATTTATCTGCTTATAGCAAATTGACAAACATGTATTACCCATGTGCTAGTGATAGTATAACTGTTATTCCAAATAATCTTAAATTATTGTTTTAGTTTTTATTGTTTGAGAACGCTATGCACGTAAATGATGCATTTGATCAAATCTAACCCCTACTCCTCACCCTCCCATTTTTCTTTCTCCATGACTACTTTTTCATCCCAAACTCATATTCTCTTTTCTTAACTCCACTAAGTCTACTTGGTTCTGCCTAAATGTGCATGGACATCAGTCTACTGGAACATGGATATTCTCTCAAGACCCACATCCCTGAAGGAAAAAGAAAACCGACTCTCTCTCTCTCTCCCAGAAGCCATCAATTGCCCGTAGCTCCTCACTGACTCCATAGCTATAACTCTTGCTTGGTACCATTAACCAGGCCAGAACCAATCACTAAGTCTCAGGCCCCATGGGAGAACCTTACACTATTACTCAGTTAAGTAAACATAATATTAAACTTCCCCCCAAGTGCTTATCTTCATACCAATAGATTAGCACATCACTTAAATCCTCATCAGAGAACATTTTACCATTGAAATTAATTTTTGACCATTAAGTTTTGCTAGTATATTGTTTTTCATACTGCTCTACAGGGATTTTCTGGTCATATTTGTCAATATTTGGTGTAAGTTTAATTAAAAAAATTTTAATCCTTTGACTCGCTAAATGCAGCTACATGGGAAAACCCTGAAAGTGAACCAACAAATGAGAGCGCAGGGGTACCTGCCTTGGACCACTTCCTGGTTCTCAGATGCCCCACCTCCAATTCATGTGGTGGTCCTTCCACTTAAGGAGCAAATAAGGCCAACCACTGTCAATCAATTGTCCTATAGCAAACGTTTTAACTTTCTTTTAATTTTATTTTTTGTAATTTCACTAAGTGTGTTTAGATTATATCTATCCTCTGCTTTCAGGACCCTCTCCTCCCAGAGATCCTTTTATGTTTCCCTCTTAACTCCATGCATTCTTCTTCATTTTATTATCCATTGGGTTCAATCAGTGCTTCCCTTATTGGCAAGTTTGTAGGGTGCCATTTACTAAGCATGGCCAACCTACCTTAGGCCACACAGCTGCAGAAAAGCACTCTCCCTCTCCCAGTGACTGCTAACTGCCTATGGCTTCTAAGCCAAGGGTGAGAGCTAATGATCTTCTTGCCACTCCATGCTAGAGTGCTGACTGGCTTGACTTTCAGAATGTCTTGTTCTTTCATCCATGGCTGTTGTGAGTTCATGAGTGTTGATCATAGCCTCCACCAGAAACTGGCCATACTGGCACTCTGATATGACAATTTCCATCACTCTGAGAATATTTCTTTAGATTTTGTACTATCTAATCTGTGTCACTTTGCTATAATATCTCGAACAGATTCAGACAATAATATTTCTTCACATGAATGTACAATATAATCAATTCCTTTGTGATGGAGCTTGAGGTTTTGTCTGGCCTTTTGCTATTGTAAATAATGTTCTAACAATTAACTTTTAGACCTGTAATTTAATGTTTTGCCAGTGTATCGCTGAAAAAAAATGTAGAAGAGAAATTGCTAAACCAAAGTGTAAACACATCTGTAATTTTAAAAATATGGACAAAATCTAGGGTTCATAGAATTATTCTATGTGTTTTATGTTTCAGAATCAAGTGTGGATGTATCATTTTCATTTACTTTTTACTTCTAGAAAATCATTTTGGATGTACAAATTAAATACAATGTCTGACATATTATGTAGCAATTCATGGATCAAGTTCCTCTCTGAATTCAACATTACTAAACCTCTTGTCTTTTCAAAGGATGTCATGTTCTTTGTCTTGGTTACCTTTCTTTTGCCATGACAAAACACTATGACCAAGGCAACTTATAAAAGAAAGCATTTAATTTGAGATCTCAAAGTTCCTCCGAGATAGACCTTTGTGGATGGGAACATGGCAATAGACAGACTGGCATGGTGCTGGAGCAGTAACTGAGAGCTTACAGCTGATCCAGAAGCATGAGGCAGAGAGAGCTAACTAGAAATGGCATAGACATTGGAAACCTCAAAACTTACCCTCAATGACAGACAAAGCTATCCAACCTCCAACAAAGCGACACCTCCTAATCTTTCCCATACAGTTCTTCACTCTGGGGACCAAGTATTTCAATATATGAATGTATGGGGGCCATTCTCACTCTGGCCACCATATTCCCTCAAATGAATAGACTGTCCAGGAAGAAACACTCCAGACATCACCTCTTCTGTGGGGAGAAAAATGGAATCAAGGAGATTGAAGTCAGATGCCTGTCACCTGTAGAGTTTGCTAAGACTGAAGCAGGTAGTATTGCTTTGTTTAACCACACTCAGGATGGAATTGATGTTCTCTGGAAGCACCATGCCATGGCTACTGTCACAAAAGGCACTAGGTTAGAATGAGGTGGCAGCAGAAAGAGACTATGTTCAAAGGGACCATTTTCTGCTGTATCCAATAATGCTGATTTGTACCTTGTGGAGGTATGTTTATTTTTCATGAGGACATGTGCCAAAGTTCTCGCTGGGTAGAATCAACCAAAAGTAATCATCACCCTGCCACCACCCGATGCCTTCATCTTCAGAAACTTTTCCCTTCTACAAAACTAGAAGCAACAACTTCTATTGATATTGGTCAGCTTAGTCTGTGGGGATTGAATTTGCAAACACACGCACACACCCATCAATCAATTAATAAACAGATCAATTAACATACCCCTGTAACCATTGCTGGTGGAGAGAACTTCCCAGAGGTATGGGTTGGAGACTGGAGGATTGAAATAAGAGGCAGAAATGAGACAAAGGATGCCTAGCAAGAGAAAGAGAGTTAAGAAGGAGCTTTGGGTTGTGTGGGAGACACTGTCTGAAATGACGTAAATTAGTGAGGCTTTTTCATAGAGTAAAACACCAACAATCAATTTAACTAACGTCTGGATTGTTAGTTAGTTCAATGGACTTTGCCTATGAGAGCCACCAACTCCTCAGAGGGGTGACACCCTGGGAATCACAAGCCAAAGACCACTGAGAAGATTCCTGTCCCCAGGACAGTCTGTAGAATGCTTTGAAACTTTTGTAAGGGTAGATAACAAGATATGATGTTATGCCATCTACTATAATTTTCCACACACAGAAAATCTTGATACATTGTTCTACAAAAGTTTTCCCTGTGTATGTTTCATTTTTAGAGCTTTTTTAGGGGAAAAAAAGGGAAATTTGAGTGGGGAGAAAAAATAGAAGAAGAAAACCATCGATGTGTTAATGTTACATTCATTTTTGCTCTAGAAAAGGGGGTAATTTCTCCTCAAAATTCTTTCATCTGGTTCTAACAATACTGGAACAAAAACCAATCCGACAGATTTCAAAATCAAAATATTGAATAATAATATTTTATTGGAAAACATAGTACAGTATGGCTAAAAAAGCTACATTTGCTATGTTTCTTAGGGACAGAGGTTAAATATATATCCATTCATAACAATATTTCACAACATAAAGGGTCACCTTTTTACCAATGCAGCACTACATCATGAATTATGACCATCCAAATTAATGCTTAAAATTTCTGAAATGATACATTGAATTTTAGGATTATATAAATACTTGAAAGAGTAACATATTTTTTTTAAAAACACACTCTTCATATATGTATGCACCATCTTTATTTAATTCATATTATGTTATCAAAATCCACCGTAAACATTAACAAACCACAAATGCTGTAATAATTAGCCAGGAACAAAATGAGCCCAGTGTTTGGTTCCCTTCAGAACTAATAGGTTGCCAGAACATTCAGAGAGAAAGTGGTTATCTAAAAGAACTCCAGAAATACTTTAGGCTTTCAAATTTTGCTCTTTCATTTGCTGATTGTTTTAGAGTAAGTTAGCTCACTAACTTAGCTGAGTATTATTATTTTGTTTAATGGAATCCTGGGGCAGGAAAGAAAGTTTCTGGGCACTAGATCTGGAGAGAGTGTGTTCATATTATGTTTCTTGTACTTTGGAGCTTTGTGTATGATTTAGATCATTGAAGAGTTCTCCTTGCTTTAACAAATTTGAAAATAACCTCAGGTAAATTTATTTGACACTTTAAGATAACTTATGAAATCTACCAAAACACTAGCATCTTAATTTTCACCTTTAGAATGATAATAAAATGTTATTACTTCAATAGTGTAAAAGCATAACACATCAAGTCATAGACCAGAATGGAAGTGGACCACTCTGTTATAAATGTAACTAGTGACTATTTTAAATGTTATCCTTTTATGTTATACCCTAAGCTAAATTAAACAACCACTCCTTAAAATAAGACACAATAATAAATTGTTTTCTAAAAACAAACAAATCCAAAACTTGAGCACCTTATAGTAGACAATCATGTCAAAAAAGAAGTAAGTAAATGAATGAAGGATGCATTGGCTTCTCCACCTCTAAGGAAGGTGTCCATGGAGTCCAGCTTGCTGTATTGTGGTTTTAATGCTGGGATATTTAGGGAGAAAAACTCCAGGACAGTGCAAGGCAAATTTTCACTAAGCACAAAGGGCTTTTACCAAAGGTTTATGAGTCACTACAAATTTGTTTTTAGAAACACCAGAGGGCGCCAGGGCCTGCAGCATGGTTAACACGGGTAATCTTAACTTTCAGCGCTCTCTCTCTCTCTCTCTCTCTCTCTCTCTCTCTCTCTCTCTCTCTCTCTCTCTCACACACACACACACACACACACACACACACAAAGGAAAGAATACCCACTTGAAGAAACCAATCACTTCTAAAGAAAATATATTTGAAATATATTTATATGTAATAACATTGTATTGTTAAACAGAGGAAACAGACTCAACTGTCATACTTTGGTGAAGTGAAGATAAGATAGAATTTTTGCTATTACTTCTGAATCAAGAATTTAGTGGATAAAAAGGAGTAGTTTTAAAACTGTTTACACTAACAATTCATTTAGCACCATATATTCAGCACCAGAATAGATAAATATTGGTAGTTCATACTTAATAATAACAACTGTAGTTTCAAAGAAACCTCAAAATTGTAACCATATGGTGATTGTAATTTTTCAGCACCTTTAACCAGTGAATTGTTAAACTTTCTCAATTTTAATCAACATTTTACATTTGGAAGTTGAGCCATGACACAATTTTTAAAAGGCATTTTCATTTAAATGTCTTCACCCACAAATATAACAATGCAAAACCTTCATAAAAACAAAGACAATATTAGCAACCACCAGAAATATAACTTTACCCCCCCCCCAAATACTTCAGTAGGTAGAGCCTTCCATCTATGTTAAGATTCACATCCTATGATACTGTGAAACCTAAGGGGAAAGACAGCCCAGGGGTTCAGCATTGCTTTGCCTGCAGGAAAATATTCAGCTCAGCCATTTATTTTGCATTATTTACCAAGCAAGGAAGAAACTCAAAACACTTAAAGTGGTATAAATATGCACTGGATTTAGTAGTGTAGACTCCGCGGGTTTATTTAATACAAAAGTATGGGAAATATATTGTTTCCATTAAAATATTCAGAATAGGCTTTATTGGCTGGACTTGTCCTTCTTCGTGGTCTGCTTCGTGCTAGGGCTGCATAGAAATTAGAATTCAGTGCTGGTGACAGCAGAGCCCGTCAAAACTTCTACCAAAGCTTTAACGGGCCACAGCCGTGATGATGCCCGAAGCAAAAACAATAGAACTGATAACCTCAGCTTCTATGTTATTAAAGCAAGCTGATCTGTCATTACAAGAATGCTAAGACCACACCTACACAGTTCACATACATCCCTAGAAAGTAGTGCATCAATTTTGTAGCAAAATAGTGGATTTCATTTTAGTTGTTTTTCCCCCGTGAAGGCAAAAAAAAAAAAATTGTATTGTAGCAAAATGTTACTTTACTACTAAATAAATAGCACTAGGGGACATCAATGCTGCCAGTCATATTATTTTTAATGAAAAATTTCAAACTAAAAACTTTTATGCTGACTATTTAAAGCTGCCTGTATGAAACAGTTTACAGCCAGGCCTGTCCTGCCTCTGAGAATTACAGTGCAAGCCCATTCACCTAGCACCCCTGTGAAAATGTATGATGCTACATTGATACAAGCAAACTATCATTTGCATTAGCCCAGGGAGGAAAATATTTTACATAGCCGTTTTATAACCAACATTAAAAATTACAGACAGAATGACAAATATACCCGTTGTATTTTCAGCTTAGTTATTAAGTTAGGAAGAAGCTACTGGTTCTGGTTGCAGTTTTCAAAGAGTTGTTTTGTAAGCCTGTCAACCTTAGTTTCAATTTCGTATCTTTGATGGTTTATTTGAGGGTTTTTACATTCAAACCTTTGTATTTTAGATGATTTAGGGTCTTTAAAAGACTAGAATAGCAGAATTCGGTTCAACTTTTTCAGGCTTAGACTTTTAAACTAATTCTGAAAACTCCACTTTACTAAACATTTGTTAAACTATTGCCATTGAATAACATACTCTAATAAACAAAGTGAATCACATGGAGTTCATGCCAAAGAGAAGTTCTGGCAGTGATTATATTAATATTCATATATTTCTGTTAATATGGTGAATTAACATTCATGGGTAAGTCTGTGAACTACATATCAAATATCGCTATTATGCCTTCAATCTGAGAAACTCAATTACCCATGCAAGCTAGAAAGAAACCTAGAAATGAGAGCTACAAACTCCTGTTTATATACTTTTTTTTACTTCAGTAACATTAAGGATGAAAACATTCTTGGGTGAGTCAAGCTGGTATCATCAAAGTGAAATCCCTTCCAATAGCCAGGTGACACACACTGAAAATCCAGTATTTGAGAGTTAGAGGCAAGAGGATCAGGAGTCAGGTCATTCTGGATGACATAGTGAGTCTAAGGTCAACCTGAGATATGTGAGACATCCTCAAGGGAAATATAATTAAAGAAAGAAAAGAAAATTGGATCAACTCTATATTATATAATACTTCTGTTCTCTATTGCATTCCTGAAATACTTATTTAAATAAGGCCCATATATGTTTCCACAAGGCAGGGTCACTTAATAACAAAACATTTTGTTCCAATTGTCAGTGTTTGAAAGTAATTAGACCATTTGTTTGCCAGCAAGTAGGCCCAGGATCCAGATGGTGGATTCTTCTCCCATTGAATGGATCTAATTAACTATCTGCCATCTTTCAATGCATCCACCTAAGAAACTGCAGCTGTGTATGGAATTTTAAAAAGTAACTTTCTTCTGTTATTTGCTCTCTAAAATGACCATGTTTACTTGCTCTGTAAGTCTATACTCATGCTCACATGTATGCGCACAAACACACACACACACATTTGAAATATAATTTGCTCCATGTCTTGGCCCAGATATTGTATTGTCCTCTCTGAAAATGATTTTATAAATTAAGACGTGTATTTCCTAATCTCATGAGAGAAGTTTTTGCAATGATTTACTTGATTTTCATAAACAAAGTTAATGAGGAACTGAAAATTACTCTTCTATAAAAATAAAGTTTCATAATTAGTTCTTTGAAAAACATCCATCGAGGGGGGACTATATTAAGAAAATTGACTACATGTGGTATTTATGGAGGATCTTGACTATGATATTCAAAAGCTCAAGATAATAGATAGATTGACCTTCTCCAATTAATAGCAGAGAAAACGAGATGAATGTGCCCTCATCCCTACACATTTCTTTATAAAACCCTTCAACTTTTGTTAATGGGTCCCAAGATGCGTTAAACTTTTCTGTAGCCTTCTGCCTGGTCTTTTTGTACCATCATGCTAATCATGTGATTATTCATACCTCTTACTTCTCTTGGACCTCCTCAGCATTCTGAGGATCTTGTTTTCAGCCTAGCCTATTCTTCAGAAATCTCTGAGAAGTTGTTGATTCTTAGGAGGTTTGGTGATTTGAATGGTAATGGCTCCCATAGATTCATGTATTTGAGTACAGGGTCTTGCTTGGTGGACTATTTGGGAAAGATTAGGAGGTGTGGTCATGTTGGAGAGGGTGTTACCTTATTGGAGGAAGTGTGTCACTGTGGGTTGACTTTGATGTTTTAAAAACCCAGGTCTGGCCCAGTCTCACTCTCCCTGCCTCCTGCCTGCAGATCAGGGTATAAACTCTCAGCTCCTGTTCCAGTGTCATGCCTCCTGACTGCCTGCCTCCATCTCCCCACCAGGATGATCATGGACTAACCCCCTGAAACTGTAAGCAAGCCCCCCCCCCAGTTAAATGCTATCTTTTTATAAGCTTCCTTGGCCCTGGTGTCTATTCACAGCACTATAACTATGAGACCTTCCATTTTTCATTTAAATATTGGAGTTTCCTGGGAAACAGATACTTTACATGTGAGACAGCAGTACTTACTGTCCATTCCACCTATAAGTGGTTACTATGTCTGTTCCTCCAGATATATGAGAAATAATTAGCTAAAAAAAAATTATAGCCAAATTACTAGGCTCTGCTGTTTTGTGGACCTCTCTGACATCTTCTCAAAGGCAGGAATCACATGTAATCATCTTTGCATTATCAGAACATAACCAGCAAAGTGAATTAGTCAAAGTAAATACTCAACAGATTTACTCATTCAAAAAAAAAGAAACTACACAAAAAGTGTGTTATGGAAACTTCCATAAATCCAGAATACATTTTGTAGACCCAAATAAAATAAAGTATCTCCAGAACAAACTCTACGATTGCTTGAAGAAATTATTTCCAAATATCACTGAGTTGCAAATTATCCTTTTTTGGGTGTTGTAGAAATGATCCTGAAAGAGTCCCATAAACCCAAATATATTTTTCATTTTCCTTATTAACTATCACATCATATTGTGTGTGTCACATCACACATCATATGTGTGTGCATACATATACATATGTATACATATGAATACACACATATTACAGCTTGAACATACATTTCATTCCTTAGGGACACAATAACATAATTTCCCTGGAATGCAGGTTTGGAATTGGATGCAACAACTATGTCATCACTACATATACAATATTTTAACTTAAATTTAAGGTCAGAAAAGTAGAAATTGATGTTTTGCTTGTATCTAAGACTTAGCACCCTAGATAAACACCAGACAACT
The DNA here is from genome assembly GCF_004664715.2 of Peromyscus leucopus. NCBI lineage: Eukaryota > Metazoa > Chordata > Mammalia > Rodentia > Cricetidae > Peromyscus > Peromyscus leucopus. The sequence goes on along the minus strand of NC_051064.1, from coordinate 496,174 downwards.
GACCATTAAAATGAGAACAAGATTATAATAAAATATGTATAATATGTTCAGACTTCAATATATATATATGCTTATGAGTCCAAAAACCAATGTATCTCCCAGAGGAAAAAGGATAAGCTTATTTAAACCAGTACAGGTAGTTTGACGTCACTCCTGGAAAGCACAGATTGTCAGTACAGGCTCCCCCATAGCTCGGAGGACACGATGAGCATGGCACTCCTACTTTGTATGGTGCTTCTCCAATCCAGTTACCCCTTGGAGGAAAAAGGAAAAGGTGACATTAGTGCTGCTCGCTCAACCCCAAACCAAATTACTTTTACATATGTCCTCACACACTCTTGACACATGATGGTCATTTTGAAGAGTATGCAAGGCCCTGAAAGTTACATTCTTTTTTTTTTTAATTTCCAAAGCAGCTTTTCCCATATTTCTTGCTTTTAAAATGCTTTCTCTCTGAGAAAGAACAGAATCTTAACTGACAGGTAAGCAATAAAGTCCTATTTGCAATTACTGGTGATATTATAGATCATGGACACCAGGCTCAATCCATCTAGCACATCTGTCTTCTGCTCTAGCAGTATTGTAAGGCACAAGGTCAGGTCACAGTTCTGCATGCATAGTGCTCCTTAACTTGATAATATTGTCATACATTACAAACTTTTACAAAAATCACATTTATTATTGAGTTGAGGATAATATTATTCAACAGTTAGTCAATTCATGTATCATTTATTCTTTAATTTTTTTGTTCAAATCCACATATTCATGTATTATTTCATTCTCTCTTCATTTTTTCTTCCTCTCTCCTTTTCCACTGAAAGCATTACCCTACCAAAAACTAAATACTGAAATTGGAAAAATAATATTCACCTCCAAGGCAAGATTTTAAAGCCTTAATCACCTGTGATTTTTATTAAGACTATAATACATTAATGTTTTTATTAAGACTATAATACATTAGGTGTATAATACATTAATGTTTTTATTAAGACTATCATACATTAATGTTAGTGCTATAATACATTAATGTTAATGCAATGCCTCACATTTGGAGTCTATAAATCAATTAACATTATTAGGAAATTCTATTATTTGGTGGAAACAAAAGAGCTAAATGAATTTTTAAAATCTGTCTTTGGTCATTTCATTACAACCTGGCCTATTTACTTATTCATTTGTTTGTTTGTTTGTTTGTTTTGAGACAGGTTTCTCTGTGTAGCTTTGTGCCTTTCCTGGAACTCGCTTTGTAGATCAGGCTAGCCTCTAACTCACAGAGATCCTCCTGCCTCTGCCTCCCAAGTGCTGGGATTAAAGGCATGCACCACCACTGCCCGGCCAACCTGGCCAATTTATAATGGAGAAAGGGTAAGTGCTTCATAGGCAGATAAAAGGCATAAAAGTAAAAATATCAGAAAAATGCAGGGTTTAAATATCTTTTGAAAAATAGTTTTCCAAACTCTTCATTACAATAATTCTGATGGAAAATCACAACTATTCTAACCTTTTAGAAGGATTGGCCCAGGCCCAGCACCATATAAATGAATCACGTGGTTACTTATGACATATTGTCCCCCTCCCTCTGTGTGCTGGAAAAGCTGGAGAAAATCTTCCTTTGAGACTCACTTTAGAAGACACCATGAGTATCATAAATCCCCTGCATACTTGGTACTTATTCCAAATGGGAAGAGAACTCTGTGTAAATATTGGAACACTTTATCATCCTCAGAGTTACAGTTATCAGGAAGACATTTTATTAAATGTTAACAAATGTTTATTGACCTTTATGGGAAATATTCAAATATACAACTGGATTTTGTAATCTTTGACAAATTGGTATTATATTTATGTAGGCTATAGAATGATGATATTATATAAATTTTAATCTTAAAAATGAGAGCAGGAAGGAAGGATTCTTTTCCAATATGTTGCTTTCCTAGTGAAACAGGTCAGGCAACATTCCAGTGCGGATAATTCAGAATATCGTGCTGATAACATCTCTAGAGGATGCTTTCTGATGCCGTTGATGCAGGTATGAATGGTTATGAAACACAGTGCGTACACTTAGGATGACAGAGCAGTGATAGCAAGGAGAACCTAATGAGTTCAGGTGTCCCAATGTGTATTCTTCACAATTTTAACCCTTGTCCCTGTGAAAAGAAGTCTTCCACCCTGCTATTTATCAGGTCTGTGGGGATGACGATGAGGCTGGGGATGAAGGGCAGGTGAAGATGAAGAAGTACTGCAGAACACTTTTACTTCTATAGCTACCAAAAATGCCCATCTGATGGCTGATCTCCTTCAGTCAAGGATCCAGGAAATGGAACTCAACTTGGTACTTACTTTGGAGCATAGTTGCAGACCAAGTACACTGCACGTCGCCATACAGATCCCCAGACATTCATATTTTGGCAAGTGTGAATTGCACATCCTATTCGATTAGAAGTGGCCCAAACCATCTGAAAAAATAAATCAATATATTTTAATATTGCTTAAAATATCAAGTCACCAAAATAAGAAAAGCATTTTTAAGATAAGAATCAAAAAGGAAGACAGCAGTTGAAATGACCTGTGTATAATGAGTGCACATGGGACCAAAGCATCGCATAGGACAGCGAGGGTTGCAATCCTGGGGGTAAGGAAAGGCATAATCTTTCACTTCGTCATACCATGGCTTGACCAGCTGGAGAATAGAGCGATATCTAGATGTCAAAAGAAAGCAAATAAATAAATAAATAAATAAATAAATAAATAAATAAATAAATAACTCAGTACAACGGGGAGCTATTTAGAGAACTCCTGTTACACCATAAAAGTGTTAAAAATAATTCATTATAACAAGCTTATTGCCACTCCTGACAATTACAATCACTCTCTGCTAAAGCTACTGATTTCTCTGGGAAGAAAAAAGCATGGTAATGCCCAGTGAGGCTTCATTCATCTAAGTACATGCCAGGCTATTCCAAAAACAGAAAAATACAAATTACTCAGGAATCATCTAAGTCTTGTTTAGTTTATGCAGAAAATTTACTCTATTGGAATTTTATAAATAATTTAGATTTATTAGGCAAATGGGAATAGTTAAAATACTTTAACTCTAAAGAAAGTGACCATAAGAATGGAGTTACAGAATGTTGGTCATGACATTCTACAGTAGAAGGAAGTATGTTGTAAGTAAGAACTGTCTCAGAGTTAACATATACATATATGCCTGTGTGCATACTTATATAAATGCAGATTTTTCTATCTTGTCAATTTGCCTATTTACTAATTTCATTGTTTATCTGCTTCCTACCTTCCAGTTCGTACAGATAGATTTTGACCCAAAAATCTCAGCAAATACGAAGGTCCATGATCCCAAATGCAGGTGGCTGCCCATGCCTCAGCAGATTTTGCAAGATTTTCATCCCAGACCTGTGGAAGTTAAATAGTCCTTTAGTTTTGCTGAATTTGTTATGATAAACAAAAAGACAGGAAAGATACAATGCCCAGGAATTTCCATACAATTTCCAGGAATTCTTTCAATTCAGGGTACTGTGACTACTGTAACTAAAACAAAACAATTTCAGACAAATTCACCTAAAGTTAATGCAATATGGACATCATTTTGGGGGAGGAATAGGTTAAAAGAAAAGAATTACAGCCGGGCGTGGTGGCGCACGCCTTTAATCCCAGCACTCGGGAGGCAGAGCCAGGCGGATCTCTGTGAGTTCGAGGCCAGCCTGGGCTACCAAGTGAGCTCCAGGAAAGGTGCAAAGCTACACAGAGAAACCCTGTCTCAAAAAAACCAAAAAAAAAAACCAAAAAAAAAAAAAAAAGAAAAGAATTACATCTAACGATAACTTGGGGACATTACAAATTGACCCATGAAATTTGAATGCACCAAAATCAACTGATTTAGCAAAGTCCTTTTCACAGAAACAAAGAGCCATGCCATCCATATATTTTCCTAAATAAATAGGATCATATTTACTCAAATTTATTTGCCAAAATCAGCAATGTCAAGTATAGTGCAACTTTCAAAGGTCAGATTGTGCTATAGGGTAGTCAGTTTCATGAATTCTCACATTTGATAGCCTTAGAATCTATATTATCAATAAACATAATATGAAAATGTACTGTTTTAATCAGTGTGAACTAAACATAACTATAATAAAATAACTTCCAAGTGTTACATAGGGTGCAATACAAATATATTACATTACGTTTTAATCAAATTAAGAAAAATTGTTTTTTTGAGAAAAAATTAGTAGAGAGTTACTCATATATAGCTAGTCATTGTTACTTGAAAAATGTAGAGCAAAATTTGCATGACTCTGATATCATAAACGTTAATATTAATCACTGCATGGATTGGCATTCCCATCTCAATACTTGCATAGAGAGGTCAAACAAGCCAGGCATTGTGGATCTATCAATAACAAATTACCTCTGTAAAGATACTCAACTTTATATTAAAGTATGAAGACACAAATATGAATAATTTTTGTATACAAAAGACATCTTCCATAAATTGGCACAGAACTTTAAACTAACAAATTTGATATAAAACTATTTTAACCTAGTACTTAAATAAACATTTAAAAGATACTTTGTTTGACTGATAATGGACTTATCAAACATTTGTTCTTATATCAAAAGTTAATAAATATGGATTTCTGAAACATTGGCTTCAGTTTATTGAAATGTAAAACTGTACAATTAATTCACAAAAGAATGATATCTTCAACCAGCTGCACCTCTTGAAAAGTTGTTTATCACAGTTTTATGAGAAAAAAATACATGTACACATTATTAACATGTACCGTGTCTTCAGTTTTAAAAACACTTTATTATAATCAACTAAATATGCTAGTGCAGCATGGCACATATAGCACTGATATGAACACAGTGATCTTGTGTCTCTCCTTAATTATGCTACTGAGATCATCAATGACTGGGGCCTGTCATTCACCATCTGTCTGCCAGTTAAGTCATCCATAAAACTAGAAGACTGGAGGTGATGTCATCTTCGGATTCATAGTCTCATGATTTGGATATACATGAATAGCCGCAGAATCAGTGCCAGAAAGTACTATATGGTACTGGCCAGTAATTGGCCAGCACTACTGAGAACGTACACTCTACACAAAACAATTCAAAATATTCAAGAAATGTCTTTCCTTCATTTTGTGTGTGTGTGTGTGTGTGTGTGTGTGTGTGTGTGTGTGTGTGTTGTAGTGTAAGTGTATGTGTGTTGTACATGTATGTTTATGTGTATCTAGGGGTAGGCTACATATGTGTGGTCAAAGGTTGACATCAGTTGTCTTCCTTAGTCACTTTCTACCTATTTGTTTGTTTTTGTTTCTTTAGACAAGTCATCTCCCTGAACCTAGAGCTGACCTATTTGGCAAGAGGGAATGGCTAGGAAGCCCTAGGAATCCTCTTGTCCCAACCTTCAGAGCTCTGAAATTTCAAGCATGTGTCAATGCACCTGACAAGTTTATGAGGGATCTGGGGAATTTAACTAGGGTTAGTCTTCATACTTGCATGCCATCAACCACCCTAGCTTGTTTTCATCCTCTTAATGTGAGAGAGGGGAGAGAGACATACATAGGGTTGATCTTAGATGCTCTAAATTAGCTTTGAATTAAAATATTCAACATGGGTTATTCTGTTTATTAATAAGACATAGCTTGGGCTAAGCAGAGTATCTTGACTGTAAATCACATGAAACTGGAAACATTTAGCCTAAGACAAGAAAACAAACTTAGAATTCAAACTGATGTCATCTGACTATCTGGCAGAGTTGTGACCCTGAGAGATAAGAGGAAAATTAAAAGAATGCAGGATCCTCATCAAGTTGGGAGATCTTTTGAGCTTGACCCAGAGATACAAAATTGAGACAAGGAATGTTGCTTCATGGGAGAGAGTTGGGAGAAATTTCCTGTCTTATGTAAGTCGTCAGAAGAATCAGATAATATTAATATAACACAAATAAAAGGGTGTCCTACCACATGTCCTGTCCTGTTTGGAGATCTTCAGTGTACTAATAAAGATCTTCATTGTACTCATGGGACATAACGGCACCTATGACTGTGTACTTGTGTCCCAGCCAGTATTTCTGGCCACTAAGAAACAATGACCATTGGAATGTAACCCTAAACTTTACTTGATATTATAACTGTAGACTTGTTTAAAAATATTTTTAATTACAAAGTATAAAGTATGGAAGTGTGCAAAGAGACAAAATTGAAAGTTAAAAAGGATGAAAATTTTCAGGTAATGAGTCTGGGCTTACAGCCTTTTGCGAATGTTTATAGTAATTAGGAGACCACAGCTACTCACAGTAGCATATAGTCTTCTATTTTCAATATAATATGTAGATAAGCCATTACTGTCAGTTGTGATTTTAAGTTGAAAATGATAAAAAATCTGATAAATTCTTAAACCAGTACTGTGAAGTTTGGTTTTGTTTCTCTAACATTTTGTTTCTTTTACTTTCCAGTAAAATGTAAGAGGGTATTAAGTCTGTATTTTGTGACTTGTATGAGTTTCTTAAATGTATGGAAAGGGTAATTATCTAAATTAAGTAAAATACTAAAACAAAAAATAAATGTATTAAATTTAGAAATAGAGTTTAGCCATTTAATTTTTATGAGGTAGACATTAAATAAAATGCTTTTTCAAAATATTCTACATTCATGAAAAGAAAACCCTTCCTAAAAAAAAGGAAATTGAAGATAAATTAAGGAAGAAATAAGAACAATAATTTAGAACACCAGAGTAAACAGTGGAAAAGCTATTGTGCACAGTGCAATCATGTTAAAAAACAACATGCTAGAAATAAAAATATCACATTGAAATTTTAGAGATAGAATTATGAATTGGATATGAACATGGACAATAGCATAGAAACAACATGGGAGATAAGCATGGGATATTCTAGGACATTTATTTTCTTGGATATTTATGTGGGCATGTCTTACATATTTGGACTGGTTTTGGCGTTTTTACACAGAACATGTTTTCTTTTCTATTTAACAGCTTGGGAGATTTGATCCTTTTTGTTAGATTGGGAGGAGAGTGCTGACTTGCAGAAGCCATAGACAAATTAAGTGATGACAAAATTATTCTTCTGGAGGGCAGCCAAAAGCATCAACATGGTTCATGGGCTGTATTAAAATTGGTGGACTTACTCTTATTAGAAAGAAATGTTTTTGAAATGCCATTGAAGGAAACTGAGATAAACATATAAGAACCATGGTTAAACTATCCAGGAGGCAGCAATGAGCCTTGGTTAGGCTGGGGCAGAGACAGGTAAGAACAGAGGGAAGGATAGGCCCTCAAAGGGAGCATTCAGTCTATTTGCTAGATCAATTAAATGATATTCAAAAGATGATACCTATAAGAGCAGAAGGAGGCAGGTAAAAGAAATGGATTAGGACAGCATGTAGCCTCCCATAGCCTCAAAAACAGCAATACCATATATTCTCCATTGCATGAAGAACTATATAGGGAGAAAAGACTGTAAGGATGGATTACATGAAGATGATAGGAAATAGTGGGCACTGTCTTGTGGGGATTACTTTATTTCTTGAGCAGGGTCTCATTATGTAGCTCAGGACCATTCTGTCAACATCTCTAGTGAGCTGGAACTGCAGGTGTGCACCACCACAAGGAGATTCACAGAAAGGCCTCTATGTACAGAAAGATGTACTTATTTAGGGCCTGGGAGCTTGGATATTGTCAGCATTTATGATCTGCAAAATGTAATATTATTTGTATTATGTTAATATGGATGTATTTCTTTTTCTCCTCATGTCCATGGGTGATAGCAAAGAAAGAATGATTCTCAACAATTTTTAACTCAAAGCTCAAACAAGAAAATTTTCAAATTATACTATCTCACATAAAGAAGCCCTATCCCTCAAAAAACGTGAATCTTAAAAAGTTTGCTTCTTTTAGTCAGTGAAACACATTTCCAAGTAAGGATCATTCTGTGTTATAGACATTTCCTGGTAATAGGGTCCATGCATTTTCTCAGTCAGGAATTAAATGAGCATTGGAATGAATTGCCTGTTAATGTTGAAATTATCCCTGGAATAACTCTTTGTTTTAATCTATTAATCCCTTCATAGTCCCTTGACAAAGGGGTGGATATTTGACCCATGTACCATAACCTCAACTGGGTCTCAAGTCATGAACTATTATATTACTGTTCTTAAAACACCTTTTAGAGTGTTCACCAGACTTATACTTCCAGAATATTTCTGGGATCTTTAAGAAGGCATATATGGCCCTACTGGACCTACTGAGTCAAATTCCTGGACTAGAGACCTTGGATGTTCATACATGCCGTGCCAACAATAGATGGCTTTATTAACCAAGACTTCAGATGTGACATGTCAGAGAAATACCTTTCCAAAATCTCAAAATCTTAAGGATAAGAAATTAAAAATTGTGGCAATACCTTTCCATCAAGTCTGAATTTAAAACAGATATTTGATCTTCATTCAACTCAGGATATGAAAATGTGAATCAGCAGAATATGTCTATGAAATCGGTCAATCGCCCTAAGGATAATAGGCAATAATATGTGACTTTTATTCTTTATTGTTCAGGCCTGCTCATTGGTAAGCATCTCACTTACAGTAGAACACACCCTTGTTGGAACCTAATCTAAAGGAGGACAAGCAGGAAGTGCCATTGTTTGCTCAAAGCTCCACAGCTTCCAGTTTTCAAGAAGACTAATGACACTGTTCTTGTGGACACTTGTGCCTTGGCAAGGAAGGGACCTTGAGTTTGAATTTCCTGAATTACATATTTGTTAGTTTTCCAGGATTTTTCAGAAACCAAATATCTTTGTGGAACCTTCTCTCAGAGTCTGTGTTGGCAACAGTGGAATGGGGGAGCAGATTTATGTACCCATGCATCATTTAAAGGGCTCGTGGTTAAGAAAACTTGATGACTGGGAGGCCGGGGTCAATGTCGTGGTTACTTATTCTCTCTTAGCAGATATCCAAAGATGATTAGCAGTATCATAAAACAGCTTACCTATATTATTTTCCAAGCATAGAGAGTACAAGAACAATTTTGTTTCATGTTTAAAACTATTTCTTATACTCTCTGATATTCTCAGGTGAAGTGCATGTAGGGAAACTTGCTGTCCAATGAGCCTGAGAACAGGAGAAATGAGTAGACAAAAAGAAGCTTGTACTATACCACACTACACGGTACTGCAGTGTGCTGTAGTGTGCTGCTGTCTGAAGCATGCTTGCTTTCTGACAGAGCATTTTGATCAACTTGTTAAAGACAGAGAATTTATCCTCTCCAAGCTTTGAGTTTCTGTCTCTAAATGAAGAAATATGTACTCATCTCTCAAGACTGTGATGAGAATAAGCTTGATACAGAGATTGAAGAATATTTATCACAGCTCTAAGAGGGCTAGAGTTCACTGAATAACACCTGTTACTATTGTTGGGAATTTTAAAATGATAGTAAGGTTGGAGGGTTGGGGAGACACCTGAAATAAGAATTAGTTTGAGAATGCTTTTCATCAATTTATCAACCATTAATCTCTACTAACCAGGAAGTCTGAGAAAAAGAAGACAGATAAAGCCTGAAGCCACTGAAAAATCAGCAGTAGAATTGTGTAGAAACAAGGCATTTGCTCGTAGGGACAATAACATTGGACAGAAGGAAAGATAACATTAGAGAATATTTTGGAAGTTGTAAGAGTATTTTCCATCCTTCAAGCATTGTTTAATGTCTGCTTTTTATTGTAAAGTTTGAAAGTAATTGTTGACCATCTAGCAATGGTCTTACTCTTCAGGAGGTGAGGGGGTGGAATGTTATACATATGCCAGTTGTCATCTGACAGTGAAGTTTAGGCTCTCGAGGCATTTTCATGAATGGCCAATTTCTTTCACCGATTCAGTGTCACAATACATTAAAAATGGATTTCTTGATTGTGAAGCTATAACAAAGCAGACATGCAAATCCCAGATCTTAAACTGTCCACTCCTCAGGGAAAGCTGTCTGGATACCTACTGTCCACTGAAAAATGATTTCCAAAGAATGTCAAGAGACAGATTTGGTAGAATGCTCATGCTTAACCAAATTATGCAATATGAAATATTAGCAGAAAATATTGTGTCCTTAAATAACATCTTTGCTTGCATTAATTGCTGTGGAATTTAAAAGATTTCATGAAAAGTTAGTTATAAAGTCAACATGTTGGGCATCCTACCTATTTGTGTCAAAATGTTTGTCACCTGATTTGAAATGCTGTGGATAGCATCGCATGGGAGGACTCACATCCCATATCCCAAACCTCAGTTTAGGAAGCATTTGTGCCAAAATTTTTCTTAGCTCGTGTAAGACATTAGTTTTTAATCTTCCTTGCTTCTCCTACAATGCCATCCTTCAAAATTCTCAGAGACAATCAAATACTTCAAGTTTATAACCACCTAATGCCCATGGGCTCTTTGTGATACAGTTTTCAGATTTATTAAATTCAAGATACCAGATAGTTAGACTAGAAGCTTTCTATATTTTTAGAAGCCCTTTGATTATTTTCCAAAATATGTCTTGTCCCAAGTGAGCTGAAGTAACTTGGCACCAAGTAGGTCCTTAAAATAGATTTGGATTAGGATGGCATTTTATTGCAAACATTCTTAAGTAGATTCCTATAGACAACATCTTTAATCCAGTTTTCATGACACTTCCCTACCTACCTTACAAAGGATGATCTGTCTAACTGTCAAAGTGTTTCCTATCCCAAATTTTCTCAGTGGAAGAATGCACCTATGCACCTTTTCACATTTTATCTGCTTTTCAACCTCCATAGCCATGTTGCCCAGACAATAATCCTCTACCACTCCTTGGCTTCCTAAAATTTGCTGTACTTTGTGTTCTCTGACTCAGAGTAATCCAGTTGTCCCCCCTGAAGACAGAGACAGGGTCCTGACTTCTCCATCCTATAAATCTTTCTCTGCAACTTCATATGAGTCATGCTTCCTGGCCTGATTTCCAAAATATTTCACAGCCCCAGCTTACTCTGTTGCCTCAAATGTACTTCAGGTTTCAATTATCTCTCACCGAGACTATGATGACGGCCTCTGACTAGGCAGCCTGTCTCCACCACTGCCTCTTTCCACTCCTTCCTCACCCCATGGCCAGAATGACCTTTCTAAAATTCAAATATAATTATGTAATTTCCTAGCTAAACCCTTTAATATTTTCCTTGGTCTTACAACAAGGTCCAATCAAGTTGCTTAGTGTCCCCCAACTTCAACCTTGTAAAATTCAATTCTTTTAAACATTAAATCTAAGTCATACAGCTTCTATGTCTTCAATATGCCACCCATATCTTCTAGAACCCTTATATACTAACTACACAGTCCCCTCTCCCTATCTCTCTTCTGTATAACATATTTTAGTCTAATATCTAGCAACATTACTTTTGGAAGCCTGCAATACTCTGCTGTTTCAGTGCATGCATGGGATAGGTCTCCTTTTGTACTCTTAGACTAGGCAGTAGTTCCTCTGCTTTGGCATGTAGCACACTGGACTGTCCACTTCCTTGATATACATACTACTTTCTGTCTCTGTTCTTCATTCCTTTCCACCCCAGGAAAGTGGCAGGAAAATACATAAAGTGGAAAGAGAGACTGAGTATTAAAAGACTTGCCTACAACCTCATCATAGTCACACACTCTAACCAGAAAAGCCACTTGTTTCTTAACTGTTAATTGTGGGACAAGATATGACTCTAGGTTCTATAAAATCTCTCAACAGAAACACACAAAATTATTTTTTGCTGCCAAGTTTGGGACCAAATATCATTTGCCACTAAGATTGCAGTAATGGATGCTAAGAATCATAGCCACCCACAAGGTAGACCATACGTTACTCATAGGTACTCTTTCTGCTCCCCAATGATATGGTTCAGAGTCATGTAACTTCAATATTTGTAACATGCACACTTTTTACAGTCTCCAGTGAGAAAATGTTCTTGTCTTCGGATGTGGAAAAGAGAAACACAAGGACACAAACTTCAAGGTAGTACGACCTTCTTTGGTGTAACCTGCAACAGAGTCTATCTGGGAAGAAAGCACCTACAAAACTTGCCTGGTCTCCCTGAGAAGCCCAGACACCCAAGTCCCTATCCAGGAGAGCAGGAATACAGAGTCCTGAATGTTCTGGCAGGTGCCTTCCTGTCTGTCAGCGTGCTCAGCCCACGACTTTCTGGCAGTGGTTCTCACAGGACTTCTAGAAGCTATAAAAGCTCTCATTGAAGAGAGTTAGATTAGACACAGCAAATTTCATGTGTTCCTGATAAAATCAATGGAGTTATCCTTTCCAAATAAGAAGAAATGTGCTGCCTGGCACATAGCATTGCTTCATTAACAAAAAGGGCAAGGATAGATATAGTTATAACTTTATTTGAGATTTTTATTGTGTCTCAGGCTAGTCTAAAACTCACTGTATAGCCCAACTTAGCCCTGAACTCAGCAATTTTCCTACCTCAGACCTGACTCCATAATGCTTAGTCAACTATAAAAGAAAGGAAAAAAAATAGTGGTTTAAATTATTCATATTTTCTTCCATATAAAGTCCAGATAAATTAAATTAGCATTTTCGTTATTCCCAAGTCACAAATTAGCATTCTAGGCCAACAATGTGTTGGCCTTGACTGAAGTTGGATTAATTGCCGCATTCATTCACTGAATCATGTTGTTACTTTATTACCTACTACTATTTGGTAATAGATATGTTTCCTTTTCCAGAAGACCACAAGAAACCTTTCATGTTTATCTCAGCAGCTCAGATTTGCAGGCACCAAACAAGCATAATAATCATCATCTGACAAAAGTGATTTGAGTTTCCTGAGATTTCATTATTATCCTCTTTTCCAGCTCATGTCCAGCATTGCTAGCATGTTGTCCTCAACCTGCCTTTCTGTGAAGATTCCTACCACATGTGCTGCAATTCAGTTATTTCCTTCTACTTCTCACTATGTGTACAGGAACTTCTAGTGTTCCTTACTCTTACCTAAAAATCAAGTCCTGCTCCTCAGTAGTCACCACCTCCTATGTCTGCTGAAGCCATCTGTCTAGGATTCCCTTCTGCCCTTGATCTCAAATGCCATGCTCTTCTTCATTTCTCTTGTATCAGGCATGTTCAGCCCCTCCTGGGAATCCTGTGCTCATGGTTGGGTCACCCACTGCTTTGCTTTCCATCACAGCCACCACACCTCCTCCAGAATATCAGTGCCCCATGATCCTCTTCCACAGATTTCTTCATCATTTTCCAGCTGGAGATTATCAGCTCCATCCCTTCTTTCACAGGGTTTGTCTGTTTCATGTTTATTACATCAGCAGGGCATTATACTGAATTATATGCTTGGTGGTTTTACCCCCTATTTGTTTTGTTTTTACTGCACTGTTATAAAGACAAAGATTCCTATCTTTGGATTCCTTCCTCTCATGGAGAGGTTTCAGTTGTTTTTAAAATTAATTTACTCAATTGCTCTGAATCAGAACATCCTACAAACTAAACTCTGTATGAGTTTTGCAAATTCATTCTTTGGGGGATAATTTTTATTCTAAGAAACTAATGTGGTTTGTGGTTTAGAGTCATAGTTTAAGCTGCCCTTATGAAGAATGAAAAGCAGCTGGTGTCCAAAGCACCCTGGAAATTAGTCAAGAAGCTAATTGAAGAATGGGAGCCAAGAGTGCAAAGGTTTCCCTTGCACATTTTATGTTCTATCTGTACTGTTGCTTGTGTAAAAACTCTGTTTCAGAAATCTAAGCATTGCATACAATGTGTGTTTTATTAGAGTCACAGGTACTATATAAAAATGGAACATAACCATTTTGTGAATGTAAATCTTGGTGATCAAATTTCTTTTGTTTCATTTAACTGTACATGATCTAAGATAACTACTTAAGGAATTTAATTTTAAGAGGTTCTAAAGAATTCATAAAATATTTGTTTTATTTCAAGTGTGTGTGATGAAATATTGTGGTGGAAAATGCTAAAATTATTTATAATGGTATCAAAACTGGTGCTGTTTATAAACTTATAACAATTGGGGGTTTTGTCTAAATGCAATAAATAATGGGTGCTCACTGTTTGTACACAAAGACTTTCAAAACTCAATAGAGAGACAAGGTGAATAATTATTAACGTAGCACTCTGTAGCCCTAAAATCAGAAAGTGAGCAATAAGTGAACAGATGACCATTTGTCAAGTTTGGTGGTGATGAGAACAGTACTATAGACATGGATGGCACAGAAGGCATAGCAGGTTAAAGAAAAGATAAGATGCACACTGTTGTGGGCATAAAAATATCCTTAAAGGAACTGGTATTCTAATGCAACGCAAAAATCATAAATAGCATACATGAGTTAGTTAAGGAGGAGACCTTGGGTGGAGAGAAACTAAACGAAAGGCTCAGAGCATTGGAGGAGAATAAAGGAACTGCAAGGCAGCCTAGGGAAACTAGAGAAAGCACTGAGCCTAAGCTCACTTTTTGTGAAGCTTTCCAGAGTAGCAACACACACCGGAGAGGATAATTGAGCATGCAGCTGGTGACTCAGAGAGCAAGTATTTGTTAAGTAGTGCAATAAACATGCCGTGCATTTCTGAGGTATATAGTAGAGGTTAGGAACTGATCTAGCTTTCCAGCTGATGCCAATTCAAATCAGTGTCCAGTCAGTTAAAGTAAAGGTAACAGAGTCCCACTGAGATCCATATTTTCACTTAGCTTAATAGTTGAGTCACTCAGAGTAATTGCACTAATTTTCATGCTACCTATTAATATATGCCTGCCATTGAACTTCACTGCATGGGACCCAGTTGAAGCATGTCTATTGATGGATTGAACCATAGAATCATGAAAGTGAGGATATTTCTAAACTTGTCCTTTTTCTCTGCCTCTGGCTCTTTGTCCTGCTCTTTCCTCTGTGACTTCCCTCATTTGTAATTGGAATTCTCTTCTACCTGTCCCCAGCTCGCACTCTCCAACAACCCTAATCCTAGACACAAGCTTTATCTTCATGACCTCATTACTTTCTAGGCTGTTCTAGTTGATTCATTTATCTGCTTTGTTGTTTTATTACCATCCAGGGGCCAAGGAGGTTTGATGCTTTTGTTCAAGAATGTATGTTGGGGCTTAGAAAAGTGCCAGCATACAGTAGATGCTAAGTAAACAGTGAAAATACAGACTGCAAAACACAGATTTTCAAATTGTCCCTGTTTTGTTTTATAGAGCACAGTGTTGTGGGTCTGGTTTTTCATTGCATTCATTGAACTAAGGGGGATCTGTGAACATAGACTATATAATTAGCCCTGTGCTGGGTTATTGCAAAATAAATCAGATGTAGGGATTCTGATACCTGAGAAGAAAACAATGAGAGAATGATAAACAAGACAAGAATAATTTATGATCTCTTCTGGAATTTTTATGGAGGTGATCAGCATATCCTGATATTCTCAGATATACTCTTCAGTGGACATGTGCTGTATCTCACAAATGAAGAGACCCATCCCCACCACAATGTCAATCTGAACAATATCACACCATCTTGGTTTAGTCATTAACATCTCTGGGTCTAAGTGATTTCATTTGGAAAATTGTGATCACAATCTCAACTTCAGATAGCAAATGTGGGCTATCAAATGAGGTCATCTGTGGAAACAATTAGCATGGACTCTGGCACATAGAAGCAATTAAATAAATGCATATGGAGTGATTTAATCATTGATAAGGGGAGATCTAATGAGAAAAAAAAATTCTACTGATTTCTACTGTGTTGTGACCATTTATGCCTCTGTGCCTGTTGACCTCTTTGCCCTCAATGTTATTAGCATAGTGACTTGCATTATTTCATTATTTATTGATTGCTTATTTGTGCACTATTATTCCCATTATAACAATGGGACAAGCAAAGTAGGTCTTAGAGCCACTGAGTAACATGTGAAGTCATAGTGAGTAGCACAGTCATAATATGAACCAAGAGGAGCTTACTACCATACCTGGCTCAGTGGTCTTGGTCCATCATCTGAGTTTTTGTATCAATGGGATCATAGCCAGAATGCACTCCCTGACCTTGTAGTCTAGGTATTGTACCATTCTGAGTTCACACAGAACTCAATGTCTACTTCTTTCACAATCTATAGTAGCTTTGGAAACATATTTGCTCCTTTATGTATAACTGCAGCCCTTCTTCATGTGGGGGAATGTTTCTGTTTTTAGATCTTGAATAACTACTGGGTCCCCTTTCACAGAAAGTTCAAAGGAAGTCATAAAGGCTAAAGTTTGATGAACAACTATGTATCTGTGAGTCCTGGACTTATTTCTCTGCCCCTCAACTCATGTATTCCTTACAACAACCCCTGGTGGCAAATACTAACTTTATCCTTATCTTAGAGAAGATGAGAGTGGGACACACTAAATAAAGAGCTCATGCCACTTAAAAGGACAGGACTAGAATTGGAACACACTTAAACTCCTGCATCCGCAGTCTTAATCATGACATGATAATTCCCAGGACTGATTATGTCTTTTGTTAATTTAATAAATCCTAGTAAAGGGCATTTTAAGATCTAAATTAGACTACTTTCATTAATTTTGATTCCCCTAGATTAATTTGGTATGTCTATGTTTCTTATGACATTGACACAGGCACAAAAAAAAACCTATTTAGAGAAAGCAGATGGTTCAAGAAGCTGATAACTACTGGTGGTCTTCATTGCATTAAACAGACTCTACACTGTCATCTTGTAAAGTGCAGAACTTTAAATCATAACTTTGCATGACTTCAAAACCAAAAATAAAGCTCAGCCAGACTCATTCCTTTTAATACCAACTTAATATTTTTGCTCTCCAAAGTGAAATGATTTAAACATAGTCTATTTTTAAGAGCGAGCAAAGAATGTGTTCATGGCAACTTGGAACCATGTGCAAGTAAGTGCACTGGCTTCACTCTTATCTGAACGACTAAGTCTTAAATCACAAGGAAGAAAGAAAAGAGCCAGCATGTTCTCTTAGAATACAAATAAAGTAGTGTGGGTGAGAGCTTTGTCCAAGAAATGGGAGAGACACCTAGCCAGGAATAAATCATGCACATGAAACCTTTAATTTCAAGAAATATTCTCAAGAAATGTTTTAACTGATAAATATGACTTTTAGATTCAGAAGGCACAGAAAAAAATTCCTCGTGAATTCTGCTTGGAAAGATGACTTTCCAAATGTGGGCAGTCAGCATACCCCATTTTTTTTCTCCTTATAGAAAATGTGGCTCCTTGGGATTATGGAACTCACAGAAGTAAAGTCTATGTAGATCCCCTCCCCTGTCTCTCTCACATACATCAATTCATGAAAGAATACCATTTAACACTATGAGATACATTAAAACCTTTCCCAGGTTCAAGTATGTTCCCTGCATCCCCTGGCATAGGGGCACTGCAGTCCATTGATATCCCACTACCACGCAATTAAAGCTTTCTCACTCAGAATTCAAGGAAGAAGGATGTCCTCTTACCATGTATTCCATGTTTGCTGCTGGTGGGAACACTTTGCCCCGAACTTGATTATGGTAATCAAGAATGGCGATCATGTCATTCTGCGAAATGTAGCGCTTCCGCCTGGCTTTAGGGATCTCCGCAGACTGGAGTGGTGCGCGGAGGGCTCCTTCAGTATCAGTGAAATTATTGGTTGGCGGAGATGACTCAGTGGAATTGAGTAAGACGACGACGGTACTTGCTTCACAGAAAAGGGACAAGAGGATCGCAAGGCTGACTGCTATCATTTTGAGGGGTGGAAAAGAGTCCACCGGGTTTGCTTTGCTTTAAAGTAAAAAAGTGTAGAGTTAGGATCCTTACAAAAACGAGCAAGCAAGCAAAAAAAAGGAGAGAGAGAGAGACAGAGAAAGACAGAGGCAGAGAGAGAGAGAGAGAGAGAGAGAGAGAGAGAGAGAGAGAGAGAGAGAGAGGAGAGAGAGAGAGAGACAGAGAGAGAGAGAGAGAGAGATTATTGATTTACAACATCATCACTTGGGAGCACAGCTAGGGTTGACATGCTCCCAAAATGTAAACAAATGTTGACTGGAAGGGAACCTGCTGTAGTTTCTACTCATTTTGCTGTGCTATGAATCAAACCCCCTAAGAGGAACTTTCTAGAGCTAGAGGAAAAAATGAACCACGTGACCATTCATCCTAAAATGAATGGAAGCCCTTTGCCCCTTTTTCCCAAATGCCTGAACTGCAAGCTATATTTCTGCATGCCTGTTTCCAGTCAGGAATCTTGAGCAATGCAAGCTGACCTTGAGACAGACAAGGAGAAATACAGGTAGTCACAGAAAATGTTCTGATAATATGATAATATGTCCCAGACATTCTGTACCCTGAGTGACAGAACACACAAAGTCATTCTAAAAAAAATAAATAAAAAAATAAAAATTTCTGAGCTGCTTTAAGACAGAGCATGCAATAGAATCTGGTTGTGCCAAATAGCTTACCTCTGCACAATGCCAAAATGAATACACTGTTCTTCCAACAATGTAAGTTTCTTTGTTAAGCTGTAGCATGAACTCTTGTAAGAGGCGTGTGTCTTATTACAAGCTCTCAGAGAGCAAAAGCCTGCAAGGTTTGAATGCTGCTGGCTACAGAAGCAGCTAACAGCTTTTATATGTCAGTTTGCAAAGTCCAGAAAGGGCAGGCTCTCCTAGGGTCTCTCAGCCAAAATCCAAGGGGAGGGGTTTGGGACAGAGGGGGAAAAAAACAGTGATTGGGTGGCAACCTCTTTATGTGGGTGGTGAGGAAATTGAGTCACACCCACAGCTTACAAAGCACAAACCATAAGACACCCCTCCCCCTTCTCTCTGAGCTTGTACCTTTTTCTGTGAGTGGTTAAATTTTTTTCTTCATGTTCTCTAGCTCCTGGTTCCCAAACCAAAAAGACAAGGAAAGGAAGAAAGAGGGGAGGATTAAAAGACTATGGACTCTTGAAAACACAGATGGCTGAGTAACAAGCAGTAGTACAACTTTTTTTTTCTTTTAAATGGCAGCAAATGACATAGAAGCTGAAAAAAGCAGGCTGATATTAAATCAAGAGATCAACTCACACAGTTAATCTGGGTGGCCACAAAAATGATTCAGGAGGATGCCAGGCAAGTCAGTAGTAGCCAAACTATAGCATATGATGTTAGGATAATGGATGCCCCAGTGACTGTGCTCTCTGTCTCCCAGTGGTTTCATTCCTATAATTTATATATTATTCTCCTCTCATTCCATCTCCCCTCATTTTTCCTTTCTCCAAAACAGCACAATCAGCAAATTACCTGCTTTCTACCTGCCTTGTATAAAATGTGAATTGAAACTCACAGAAAATGACAGCAGCCAAGGTAACATCTGTTTTAGGTTTAGTAGCATATAGCTAAAATTTTAGGCAAAGGACAGCTGAGCTTCCCTGGCAGAATATTAGACAGAATATTGCAGACCATGAAGAATCTAGCAGCAGCAGCAGCAGCAACAGCAGCAGCAATCCAAAGGAACTTGCTAAGAAGATAGCAAAAGAACAAAACTCATGCCTGGCAAAGGCAGAGACACAAATGTAAATTCTGTTGTAATCTGTAATAAAAAGGTACACCGTAAAGCTATGGGTCATTTTCTCATTAACAAAATATGGTCCATTTACCATCAGTCAGAATGGGATTCTGAAAAACATAAACTGAAGTGTTCAGCCTGCTAATGGAACTGTCCTCTACATGTTTCTGCAGGATGAGCACTGTGTGAATTCACAGCCATCAAACCAATGAGCATGTGGCGTACTGGATGAACCAGGAGCCAAGTTTCCTAGGATTTGTTCCCAGTCAGATCACCCACAGTCTGTGTGGCCCAATGCATGCCTTTAACTCTTTGTGGGCAAATTTTTAAATGGCAGGGAAAACATATGCACTCTTTGGTGAGGCAGACTTAAGCAGATTTCTGATGAGGGTGGTTAATGATCTGAATCAGAAACGTCTGAGTGAGTTGTGATGAGATCGTAAGGGTGCGTCTCGGAGTTCCAGTTTTGATGAGGACTGAACTCCTAATTAAAGTGAAATGATGTTAGGAGAACTCAAGTTGTAATATTCAAAAGTTTAAACAATGAATTCATAAGCACAGTACAGTTAAAAAATCCACAGGACATCAAGTACAGAAGGTGACTGGTAGCAACAGGAAGCAGTAAGCCAACTAGGGCCCCGACTCACAGCTTCTAGACTTTAGCAGGAGCTGTCCAATGAGGCTCACAGCCCTTCTGAAATTCTTGATGGTATCTGAGTGGATATCTGGTGTGTGATAGTAAAGATCCCTGATTCTCTGTTCCCCAGCCTTTCTGAGAACTAAAGTCAGCTTAGGTTTCTCTAGTTTTGTTTGTTTGTTTTGTTTTGTTTTGTTTTGTTTTTACATATCTCAGCTTAGCTGCCCAGCATAAGGAGAGGGTTGTCTGTGCTTGAACAGCAAGCATGACCCTTTCTTTCTCCGAGGCAGCTGGAGTCTTTCTTAAAGTCTCATAAAAAAACCACTCATTGCCCTCAAGATTACCTTCTTTGCCATGTATACAAAGAGGTATTGTCCCCCTTTTGGAGTTTGGCTTGGGAAAGTTCCAGAGAGATGAAAATATGAACCCTGTGAAATGTGTCCAAACCATAAATGGATTTCCTCTAAGAAAGAACTGACGGGTGGAGGAGGAGAGAAGAAAGAGGATTTTTTTTTTTAATGAACCTAAGTAGAAGATCTCCATTTAGAACCCAATTACACAGAGGCAAAGCTGATAGTTGCTTCATCCTGAGACCCTGAGGCATGTCAGTGATTTCAGATGTCTTTCAACACACATGGGTTGTACCGTGGAATTTTTGACTATTAAGAGAACCCACAAGTCTACAGAACTGTAAGAGAAAAGACCTGTGGGAGGAGAGTTGAGAATTCCGCTTCCAAGCAGACATTTTGCCAGAAGAATTTGAAATACTTTGGAAGTGATTTTAATTTTAAAATACTTGCAAAATTAAGAGGCATGCATCCAAGTTGTCAGTAAGAGAACTATTAATGAACAACTAACAATGAGGCGGTTCTTTACAAAGCTCTTCCTGAAAAGGTCCAGTGATGTGTTTTGAAACCTTTAGGAAACTGTTTGCCAACAGAGACAAAGTGGAATGCAGTTATATACTGAAAAGAAATACGCAGACAATCAGAAGTACCTTGGAACCTGTGAGAAAATGGTTGGGGTTCTAAACTGAAATCAAATCCATTATTGGTGACCCTGAGTGGCACACCTGCTTGATCGAAAGTGTCTATAAACATGTCTATGTACACAGTATACAACTTTATTCACTTTCTTCCCCTCTTCCTTTTCAAAATCTGCTTCACTTGAGATATCTTGCCCAAGGAACACATTAGAAATGCAGAATTTAAGGCACCATCCAAAACCCTGAATCTTCCAAACTTTTCATATTATTAACATGTATATTAAATGTGAGAAATACTAACTAGATTCCTCTTTTAACAAAAGTGTAAAGACTCAGCCACACATATACCCACTGAGCAAAATGGCAAAAGTCCACTTATCTGCTCACAAAGAGATTATCAAAGACAATGTAAGTATACACATATATCTTTGAAGAGGAGAAAAGAGGGCAACTTCTATTATATATGAAAAGTCTATTGAATCAGGAAGTGCCCACCTATAGCATGTTACATAGAAATCAGTAATGATCAGAGCCTTTGTAATTGTTGTATAAGCCACAGTCACTCACACATCCGTTCATCACATGCCTATAAAAATTAACCTCAGTATCTTCATCTCATATTGGTACAGTCACTTTGTAGCTGACAGTTTTGACTTTGGTTGCCTTCATTCCCTTGTTTCTTCTGTGATGGTTAACATTGGGCCTCAAATTGACTCAATTAAGAAATAGCTAGCAAAAATGTACTTATTGATTCTCAATCAATCAGTGAATTGTTTATAATGTTTTAGTAGGCACTAACTCCATCCTCTTGCAAATAAAGGGGAAACCCAAGTGGTCCACGCACACTAAGAAGGAATGAGCCCTTGTATTATGGCTCTGAGGGTATTTTCGTGTGACATTGGTGTGCAAGCTGGTGGCTGAGTGGGGAAGTTCCACCCTCAGTGTAAGTGACCATCAACCAATCTGTCAGAACCCAAATATCGTTTTTCTGCTACAGGGGTTCTCAGAGCTACTGTTTCTCCAGCCTTGGTGTTCTGTTGCTCGCCCCTGATTCACTTGATCCTCCAGGCCCTGGCACCTTCAGCTGTGGACTGCGAATTACACTATCAGCTCCATTGTTTTGCAGGTTTTCAGGCCTACATACAGCCATGTTGTAATTTATCATGGTCCTCCAACTTGCATACAAGTAACTATCAGGAGACTTCTCAGTTTCTAAATCAATAAGTCAGTTCACTGATAAACCCTCTCATATGTCTTATGGATTCTTTCTCTAGAGAGTACTGACAAAATATCTTTCTAAAAAAAAAAACTAATAATTTCATCATCTACATGTCACTTGCTATTGTCTCCATTGCATTCAATGTATTTTTACCTGCCTTACAAAGACCCTAAGGATGCAAATCAAAATCTTTTAAACCTAATTTTCTATGGTCATTTTTATTTCTCTATCTCACCATCCTTTATGCTACAAATACACATAGCCACTCTTTTTCTTCTGTTAAGGTTACTGAGCTACTAAATTCATGTATGCCTGTGAATTCGGTATGTGATAAGTTTCTTGACTCAGATAATGTAATTATTGTCTACATAACAATGTACTTTACAGATTAGTCAACAGTAAGATGCCATTGTATTGCTCTATTAATTTTAGTAAATACATTACTTTTTTATTTATTATAAATCTCATATCATCTCTACTCATCAGCACATACTTATAACTGAGTTTTAGTAATAAGTTAGGTATTAATCCTCACTAATAAATTAAGGATATATGTAGGGAATCATTTGGTGAAAAGCAAAGACTTTACAATAATTGCAAAAAGTTTGATGTGTAATGCATTAGACATTTCTATTTCTAATTTTAAATTTATTGGATTCAGAAATATGTAAATTAAACAGAAAATATTGTCAAAATTTAAGTCTTCTGTTTGTTTTAATATTTATTATACATAATACAAGATCTAAATCTGTAAGGTATAATAAGCTATAAACAATGTGTATATTATACAGTTAGAATGTATTTTATGAACTTGTCCTTCATATAATAAAATTATAATCATAATAAGAACCAAAATGCTATATTTTAAAAATAATTCAGTCAATAAAATATATATAAAACTACATATACCCACATATATTACCAAGTGTTGTGAAAACTAATTACAATATTCATATTTTAACAGTATTATCTCTTTTATTTTTCTTATAAAAGGTGACTAGGCATTAAATATCATAATGATATTTGTATAATCATTCCAACTTGTGTGTTTCATTTCTCCTTCTAGTAAATAAAGTTATGTTTTATACACTAAGGGATATGTAAAACATAAGAAACTAGTAGTTTTAAGTGTGCTTAAGCCTGAACTTTTTTACTGTAAAAAGTCCTAAAAACATGGTTCAAGATCATCCTTTTTAGTCCCAAGACATAGCTTGATTCTAAACTATACAGTTCAAAGTATTGCAATAACACATGGCAGTTGTTTGATCACACATTGAATGGCACGTGTGGGAAGGAGGGTTGGAAGGGATCCCTGCAGGAGCTTCTAGTAGCACAGAAGGCAAGCACTCAAAATGAGAAATCCAAGGGCTTCAACATGGTGTTCTCGAGGAGGAAAAGTCACATCGACAGGTTTCACGACATTTATAAGATGCCTGTATTGTATTAGAAACTATTGTTAGACAATGAGAGCTTAATAACTGAATAGTACGTGGCCAAACTACTATATATGTGTCTAGATGTAGTATACATACTGTATGTATATATGTGTGTGTATAAATGAGTGTGTGTCCGTGTATATAATTTAATAATAGTAATATATATCATTAATTAATGACATTTTACTAATGATTACTAATTTTTATTATGTGTAATATACCATTATAATTATAATGTACAAAATGTTATCAATAATACCTAAGAATTACTAATATTAATATATATATGTGTGTGTGTGTATATATATATATATTATTAATACAACCTAAGTATGTGGTACTACTCTTTTGGGAAGAAAGAAGCAGTATAAATTTGTACCCTTATTGGCGAGTGTATGGAGATTGAGAGAAAGCCAAACACCCACGCTCTTCAGCAGACTCTAAGTTATTGACAACTAGATCACAAATTATTCCCACTTTGGAGGTTACAAAAACAAATGCTTACTACTTTACACCACTTTTGTGTGACATGACTTCAGGATCAGAAGAGCTGGTGCAAGGTCTGTCATAGGTGGTGCAGTTAAAACAACAGCCAGGTATTAAATGGCGATGAGATTAGCTTTATGAAAGCTCATCCTTGAGGACGACCACAACACACTTTTCAAACGCTACTGCACTTGTGCGGCTGTCCATTAAATAGCCAGTATGTGTCTTGTTCTTCACCGATAGGATTGTAGCTGCCTGTGTCATTCTAAGAGTTGTTTGCTCAGTCTCATAGAACCAAAGCTGGCTTCCTTCAGAGCGATGAGCGAGTAAAGAGCAAGGAAGGCGATAAGATGTCTTCTATAGCACAGGTGTCAGCACGTCCACAGAATCCCATTGACTGCACAAGCTGCTGTTACGCAATGTGAGAGGAGAATATACAAGACCCATCAGTCTTTGGAAATTACTGAGGCTATTTGAAAAGATGGCAGTGGTGTCCCACACCTTTAATCCCAGCACTTGGGAGGCAGAGGCAGGTGAACCTCTGTGAGTTTGAGGCCAGCCTGGTCTAGAGTGAGTTCCAGTGACAGCCAGGACTGTTTCACAGAAAAACCCTGTCTTGAAAAAAAAAAAAAAACATAAATAAATAAATTAACTAACTAATGAATAAAGGCCACTGCTACACAAAATTTTGAGTAAAAAGAAAAATAAATCACAATTTTGTTTGTTAGTCAAGAAACATGTATCTTACTTGGAAATTCAGAGTTAACTGCTAAAAAGGAAGTTTCTTGGGGGTGGGGTAGAACAGGTAGTTGTAAACAGCATAGGACTGCCACATTTCTAATTTTAACTTGACAGACTATTGAGTTTTTAAATTATATGCATTTTGAACTTATTCCAAAAAATCTAATAAAATTAATTTTTAAATACTCTAAGAAAAAATGGGTTCACTGATCAGAAATCAGAAGCTACACCCCGAGATGAAGACGAAGGAAGCTAAAGCCCATCTGCTCTTCCTCAGCACCGCTTTCCAGTGTGCTTGCCCATGCTAAAAGTTTCTAATTGAAACTCATTTCCAAATATTTTTTTTTTTTGTGTGTGTGTGTGTGTGTGTGTGTGTGTGTGTGTGAGAGAGAGAGAGAGAGAGAGAGAGAGAGAGAGAGAGAGAGAGAGAGAGAGAGAGAGAGAGAGCCCATGTGTACAGGAGTCTGTAGAAGCCAAAGGAGGGCATCAGATCACCTGGTGAGGGAGTTAGAGTTGGTTATTAGTCTCCTGATGTGGGTGCTGGGAAAGGAACTCGGGTTCTCTGCAAGGGATTAAAGTGTTCTTAACCAATGAGCCATCTCTCCACTCCCCTGACTGAACACATTAATCTTAATAATTCTCTACAATAACTCTTATGTATTTTAAATTAACCTTGTCTCCCTTTTTGCTTAATCTTCTTCGGGCTATTTTTATCTTCCAGTTCAATGGACAAAATGATGTTCTGAATGAACGGGTATAGGGTAGTTACTAACAGATGCTTCATAGGCCATCAAAAAGACAGACTGCTTTAACTCTTCAGTTTTCTAGTCAATCATTAAAGTGAGCACGCATATTATATCCACTGGACACATACTTTCAATGTCTAAATAATAAATTACATGTTTTCAATAATACCGAAATATTTGATGAGTCAAGCAGAGTCCCAAAGGAGGACTAGCTTTCGAAAATCTATGGACTGTGCCAACCTTGAAAAAAGACAAGCATGGAGAGACTCTTCAAACAACTACTACATTTGTAATGGTACCAACAAACAGCAATGAAACAGCCAGTTGGCAATCTATATTGTTTTTCATTAACAGAACTGTAGATACAATAGGTATTTGTGGACCTGAAAAAGTAGCTTAATTTATTATCTCTTGTCTCTGGGGTGTATGACAAATCACACTCATAGTAAGAAATCAAGTCAATTGGGGTTTAGAATATACTAGTTATATTTAATAACACACATTTTGAAGCATAAATATTTCAAAAGTAAAGAGTTGGAGTTAGGTGATGCTTTTTAGGTATAAGATGCAGGGGGAAAAGACCATTTAGAAACATGGAAGCCCTGTAGAGATAGTGAACCTTGAAGCTTTACTCTAGTTAATCTAAGATAAAGCCAATGCTAGAAAAGAATAACAAAACAGTGACAGAGTAGATTTATTCTCTTTATGCCAAGAACGTAACACAAAGACCTTAATAGGGCAATTATCTATACAGTGGCCAGGTAGACAGATTTTTAACATACTTACTTGTGGAATTATGTTAGACTTTGTCTATAGCAGATATACAAAACATGTTTGTTAAATTTGATAAATAAACAAACATTATGTTAACATAGCCTCTTTCTAATCTAGGACCTGGGCACACAGCCAGAATAAACTTGGGCTCTCCAAAAGCCATCTGCACTCTGGCCAGAGTCATCAATTCTCTCAAGTGCCTTCACTGTGAATAAAGTCTGGACAAACTTTGTGGGAAAGTCTGACTAGCTGCCCCCCAAAACTTAGAAGTGCACACATGGTATGCTACCTCATGCCTTTAGGCAGGCACATTGAGTGTCACAAAATCCATCACCCATTATCCACTAATACCAAGGCTAGAGGTGTGACATCTAGTGGCTGTGGTGGAGTGATGAACAAATATTAAATGCCAGTAAAATATTTTAATCCATCTATTTAATTGTAAGCTTTTTCTTGTAACTACCAAACAAAATTACATACAATGGGTTAATATTTTGATGATAAAATAAACTAAAATGATGATTATTTTCTCCATAAACCACCCTCCCACAAAGGCTTTCTGCCATTATAGTTCTAAGAAAAACCATTAATGTATCTTATGATGCCATCTTATGTAGGGTGAAAGAAAAAACCCTGGGAAACGAAATGTTTAATCAAAAGAGATGTAATTAATCTGTGAATATATGCTATTCTTTCTTATGCTCACCTCCAGATCTTCCTTCACTACCCACCAGGATGTAGGAGAAAGCTTAGGGGGAGTAAGGTCTGGGAATAACCTTGAATTGTGATGCACACACTTTCAAATATGTGATAGACATTTGCATAAGATTGTTTGGAAGACACATCAATTGCCCAAGAGTTTCCTCTAGATGACGGTGTGTCCCACTTTTGGGTTTCATTTGTTTTAGCCTGTTCAAGCATTTCTGTCAGTGACTTATTTATTGTTTCTGGGCCAAGCATGCAAGACCATGATTGAAAAGGGAAAGGTGCTACTCTAATCATTCTGGAGATGTTATTAAAGGTGTGGTCAACATCATTTGCTGCTATCTAACAGCTGTCTCAGTATGAAGAGTTCATTTCCTAAAGGAAATAGAAAGAACTTCCTTCCTCCTACAAAGTCTGTGTAATATTTTTTCCTCTTATAACATTGCAAACGTTGTAAATGGAAATCCTTTTCCACTTCCATCAAGAGAAACCTGGAGCCACGGCTAATGGTGCCATCTTTTCTTTAACATTGAATCTTTAGACACCATACTTATATATCCTTAGTGTTTTATATATCTGCATTTGTGATATATATATATATATATATATATATATATATATATATATATTTGTGATTTGACTGGCCATGATTTTTAAGCTATTGCTTTGTACAACTAGTACTCTTATTTGTTTGTACATATTACCCAGTATTCTTAACACTAACAAATAATGATAGAAATAATATGTCCTTCGGCATATTGAGACTTCCTATAATAATAAGTTGTTCTAAGATAAAGTTTCTTCATCATGATATATGACATTATGACTTTTTATATCCCTACTATATTGTTTTAGAAATCATGAGATTTAGTGAAATGATTATAGGTCCTCTGGTTTACAAACATAGTAAGTTCAATCTAGAATTCATTGCCCTACTTTTCAGAAGACAAAGTCTGCATCCTGGTTTCATTTATCCTGTCCATATGAAGCAAAGTGAGGTTTACACTGGTAAATATCATTAACTACTAAACAACTGAAAATTATATGAAAACTTGATTTCCAGTTCTTTCTTGAGTACTAAAGATGACAACAGCATTTTAAAAATATTAGATTGTCTTCTTTTAAATTTTGTTTACATTTTCATTTGGGGTGTGTGTGTGTGTGTGTGTGTGTGTGTGTGTGTGTGTGTGCATGATATGGTGCAAGTGTGGTGGTTAGAGGATAGCCTGGAAAAACTAGTTCCCTCCTTCTATCATTTGGGTTCTAGGAATCAAACTTGAGGTGTCAGGCTTGGCAGTAAAGACCCACTGAGGCATTTCACAGGCCTAAGATTACCTTATTAATTGTTCATATATTGATTTTAGGAATATAAGATAAAATGTGAACAGTTAAAATTTGAAGAAGAGAATTCACAACTAAATATGCCAGTTATTAAGTACTATAAGAAGTCATCTGTAATTTTTGAATAGAACAAATGTAAAAATAATTAGAATTTTTCTTCTCAGGAAATAAAATAAAAGCAATTAGTATTTCAAAATAGGAGCTCTCCATATAAAGCACATAGAAAATAAACAAGAATAAAATTAAAGCTAGAATTTTGTGGGACAGGAGTAGGTGTGGTAAAAAAAAATGGAATTTCACATGGAGGTTGATAATGAGATTTAAATGTCGTCAAAGTAAGGAGCTTAATTTGTACGTGTTGAGTTTGAAATGATTTCTAATTGGAAGTGTCAAGTTGGAGAGTTAAAGACTTTGTTCTGGGAATTGAGTAATGGTCAGGATTTTTTCTTCATCAGTGCAGATGTGGGGAGAGCAGAGAATACACTGAAGGTTAAGTTCTATCCAACAATCAATCAACACCAGAGAATTAGTTAACATGAATAAGTCAGTACATCTTCTTAGGCTAAGCAAGTATGAAATTTAAGTCTGCACAGATGGAAGGAAGAATATGAAGTAAATACGGGAGGGGGTGCAAAACCAGACTGTGGAATCTCTCATTTGAAGTGGTTGCTGCCAACTCTATGTGAGTGGTTGGAGAAAAATATGCATAATTGGAAGTGGACAAAGATGCCATCCCATAAGATTTAGTAAGCTATGATTACAGCAAAAAACATTAGACTTCCAAACATATACTTGGAAGGTTATAAATAAACATAGATCTTTTAGATAGAAGTGTTAATAAAATCCTTGAAAGTGTACTAGACATTTAAGAGGCAGTGATACAGAAAGCAATTATATACAGAAGTGGTTCTTGATAAAGGAAAAGAACCTGGGGAAAAAACAAAGAAGATCAAGGAAAGCTCGGGCTGAATGATGGAGGGACAGGAGAAGGACTACACATCTCATTTCACCCCACATTATTTGCATTTAAA
Source organism: Peromyscus leucopus (assembly GCF_004664715.2). NCBI lineage: Eukaryota > Metazoa > Chordata > Mammalia > Rodentia > Cricetidae > Peromyscus > Peromyscus leucopus. The sequence goes on along the minus strand of NC_051064.1, from coordinate 466,480 downwards.
GATTTATAAATTAAAAGATTATATCAAATAAATAAATACAATATACTGAGCTCTGTGTGACTGAGCTATTTTAAAGACGTTATTGTATCAGGCTGGTGTTTCAAGGATAGAGATTAACTGCATTTTGAAGAAACATCAAGATTCTGTTCACTACTTTATCTCCCCCTTTTTACTATGTTGTGGCTCCTTGCACTTTTGCTGATGCAAATACTCAACGCTAACAATCTTAATAAAATAGACAAGAAATACAAATCAAATACATACATACAAAGCATCAGTGATAAGAAGCATTTGTGATTCCCCAAATCAGCATCATATTTCGTTTCCCTAATAAAACTGACATCATTGATAATGGACTCTCACTGGGGCTCCTCTTAGATATCCTGTTGTTGTCCTGTGTGATGGAGATCCTGCAGTTTTGGATCTGTAGTTCCATCCCCTTCACAGGCTTCTACGGTTCATAAATGAGGTGGATGTTGGGGTGAGCTATCTTATAACTCTGGTTCTGGACCTGGGTGGTAGCTGGGCTGGTCACCCAACCAGCTTTCCCCCATCATCACCACCCAGGTGAGCTCTCTGGCACTGTCTCAGCCAGCTCACCCAGCACAGCCTGCAGCAAGGAGTGGGGCCAGTTCTCTTGCTCTTAGGCCCTCCCACACTCACACCACCAGAGCAAGCTCCATGGCCTTGCCCAGGCAAAGTGCAACACCCCCACCCTGCCCCTTGATTGTGAGAGGGGGCATACAAAGTAGAGGGCAAGGTCAGTTCTCCTGTTCTCACTTCTTCAGGGCTGACTCACCTGCACTCCCAACACAAGGGTTAGCTCTGGTGTGCTGCCCTAGCAGGGTGTAGGGTCTGCTCTCCAGTGTGCTGCAGCTGGCGAGGGCCTAGGTCTCCCACTCTAATGGCCTCTGGGGCAGCTCTCTCACCTGCTGCAGGTAGCAAGGGGTGGAGTGGAGGGGTGAGCATCTTTCCTTCGCCCATGCCGCCACATGGCATAAGGATGGTTGGGTCAGTGCTCTCAAGTCCTCAGGGCTAGCTCACCTATGCCACAGCCAACAGTTTCATCTCTAATGCACTGCCCAGGAAGGGTGCAGGGTCTTCTCTCCTGCATGCCGCAGCCACTGAGGGACAGCCAGTGAGGATGGTTCTCCAACTCCTAGGGCCATCCCTCTCACTCACCACGGGTAGCAAGGTAGGGACATCTTTCCTTCACTCATGACACCATCTCTCACACCCTCAGGGCCAGCCCATCTGCGTCCTTGACAACAGGGTCAGCTCGAGCGTGCTGCCCTGGTGAGGTGCACACTTGTAGTGTGTGATGGGGCCATCTTTCCCTGTCGCAGGAGCCAGCTCTCCTGATACAGTGTCCAGTAAGAGGCAGGGTGAGCTATCCCTGGGCCAGTGAGGGGTGGGTCCAGCTCAACATGACCTTCCAATTACAACATTTGAGGTTCCTATGTCCCCTGGCCATGGGCATCAGCACAGACCCCAGCCACAGCAGAACCACAGACCCAGACATGGCAACAGCAGCAGCTCAGGCCCAGGCATCACCATGGCCCTGGTGGCAGGACAGGCCACCCAGATCAGTATGGCCCTGGTAGCATGGCCCTCAGACACAAACATTGTCTCAGGAGGCTGACCAGCCCCTGAGCATCCGTGTGACCTTTGGCGGCAACATGGGCCACAGACATCATCAACTCAGACCCTGGCTGCTGTGGAGTCATGGACCCAGACATGGCCCTTGGCAGGAGCCTTGTCCCAGATGACACCATGGAACCAGACCAATGACTCATGGAAATGAAGACTTGCAAGTGATTATGAAAGGACTAAAGGGTGAACAGTATGACACTGGACTACACTGCAGCTTCCACAACAAGATGGTTCCTCCTCCTCCTCCTCCTCCTCCTCCTCCTCCTCCTCCTCCTCCTGCTTCCTCTTCCTCTTTTTCTTTTTCTCCTCCTTCTTCCTCTTCTTCTGTTTGTTTTGTTTTGTTTCATTATTTGTTCACTTTGTTTGGCTTTTGGTTTTTCTTTTAAATTCCGTTTTGTTTGGAGGGGTTACAAGGGCAGAGGGCATGCACAGGGGGTGGAGAGTTAAGTGGGATTGGAATACATGATGTGAAATCTGTAAAGAATCAATGAAAGTTTTAAAAAATTGACATCATGAGATGATTTTGTTTAGTTGTATCTTAGAGGCTGAGGTAATTTGTCCCCAAAGGTCTCCCATGTCTCACTGCACCTCACCTTGAGCTTACTTACCTTCCCCCACAATTCTCTTTAAGTAGAGGTGTTCAAACCTTAAGCACTTGAAGAGTCACCAAGAGGAATCATTAACCCATTTCAATTCTTGGGTGGACTATGGGATTTGCTTTATTTATTTATTTATTTATTTATTTATTTATTTATTTTTGGATTTTCGAGACAGGGTTTCTCTGCGTAGCTTTGCACCTTTCCTGGAGCTCACTTGGTAGCCCAGGCTGGCCTCGAACTCACAGAGATCCGCCTGGCTCTGCCTCCTGAGTGCTGGGATTAAAGGCGTGCGCCACCACTGCCTGGCAGGGTTTGCTTTTATTACTTTTGTAGATACTGGCGATCCTGTTGGTCTGAGGCATATGAGAATACCTGAATTAAAAGAAGCCAATGCCTTTTATAGTTATAGCTATGAATTTCATGCTTGTTTTATGAACTAAGTAATAAAGTCGGGAGAGTCTCGTTCATCTCTCAGTGAAGGGAACACATTATTTGGCACAATAATAAACTTGAGCTGAATAAATGAAGTACTTACCTTCATTTTATCACAAAACTTTTTTATTTAACTGTATGTCTATGTATGTGTATGTCTCTATATATTTGTTTCTGTATCTGTGTATGTGTGTGTGTGTGGGAGAGAGAGAGAGAGAGAGAGAGAGAGAGAGAGAGAGAGAGAGAGAGAGAGAGAGTATTTCTCCATCCTTATTCTGAGAAGTGTTACCTATTTTTCTTTTAAGAATCCATCTTCAAACTTGCAGTGTTGATTTCTTGCATACTTTGAAGGTATGCTTGGGGATGTGTGACACTGAATCATTACCACAAATATATCTTCTCTTCCCATGGTTTTCAGAATTTTTTTTCTACTACATTTAGTTTTCCAGAAATTAAAAGTTTACTCATTGTATCAGTTACTTTTCTGTCACTATGATAAAACACTGTGACTGAGGAAACTTACAGAGGAAAGAGTTGATTTGAACCAGTGCTTCCAGAGGAATACATTCATCATGGCCGGGAAACACGACAACAAGCAGCACTCATGGTGACAGGAACAGGAAGCGAGAGCTCACATTTTCAAATGCAAGAAGAAAGCATAACCAGAAAATGGGGCATGACTATGAACACCCAAAGCCATCCCCAGTGACATACTTTCTCCAACAAGGCTCTACCTGCAAAGATTCCACAAATTTCCCAAATAATATTCCCAACTAGGGACCAGGCATTGAAATATCAGAGTCTATGGGGAGCATTTCCCCTTCAAATCCCCACATACATGACCTCTTGTTAGAACAGTTTTCAAACACCGTTTCCTAACACCTTGTTGTACTTTATCTATACCTTAAGTCTCTGCCCTTGAGTGTCTCACCTTTGCCTTCAATATGAATCTCTCACTCAAATCACAACTTTATATCCTACACTGTCTTTTAATAAATAACTTCAAACAGAATAAGACCACAACGAATCATCTATTCCATACTATACAAATTGTTTTTATCTTGTGTCTCAATATCTGTGTCTTCAATGGCCTCCTATTCACTCTTTAATACAGTATACCCCAACCTACCAACTTCTCCCCAAAAAGCTGCTTATGTATTTATCTCCCTCAAATTGAACTTAGATCAAGTCATCTTGGGCATTCTTGATAATATGGAATGCTCAAATAAATGCATAAGAAGCCAGGCAACTTTAGTTTTTCTAATGCTTGTGTAACCAACAAACATGACCAGAATCTCTGAAATGCCCTTCTGGCTTCTGATTCCTCTGAAATTTCGAAAGAATCCCACTCAATGGATGGAAATCCTTCATTCTCAGTCATGTTATCAACTCGTTTTCATCGATATCAGGCCAGTCACATCACTTGTCTCAGCATGAAGTAATGCTCATTTTTCAGTACAACCTCAGCACCTCTGGTGGCAATGTGACATCAGTGTCACAACCTCTGTTCTGGGTGCAGATCCTGTTTTTCAGGCTTCTAAAACACTCTGACATGTGGTTTCAATTCCTCTACAGAACACAGTGAGCAAGTGCACATCAATATTTATCTAACTTCTCTCACACTATTTTACTTTATATCTGGTTAAACACTTTGCTCCACATTTTGTGCAGTATGAGGGTGAATCTTCTATGCCACATCTATATATCATGTAAGTACAAAGATTGTAATCTTCTATATCTCCATAGTACCAAGAAAAGCAATTCATACATAGCAAACACTCAATTTTATTTGAGGAGGTAATCAGACATTAAAAGTTAAAAAGAATATTTATTAATAGGAAGGAATAATTATATACTATCATGGTGGGAGACTAGAGAAAGGATGAGATCAAAATTAGCATATAAAAGAAATTAGTTGGCAGAGAGCAAGATGCAATGTTCCACTAACCAAGCCCCACAATAGAGCATGTGCAAAATGTGCATGCTGTACAAATGACTGCCAAGGATCCCAGGCCACTGGCATGGAGGCCAATTAGCTTCCAACCTAGATTCCAACTCTGGTCCAATCCTCTTTTGGAAGTGCATTTTGTCTTAATAAACTGCTTCTTATAGTCATCTATATTCATCAGATCCTGGTATTTGCCCACAACCCTTGGGACAAAAGAAACCTATATAAAATATTTGAACTGTGGTTATTAGAAACACTTAAGACCTATTATTTATAGTATTGGGGTTCAAACATAAGCCCTCACTCATACCAGGTTAGCAGTGACCACAAAGCTTCATCAGCCCTTATTACAAAAGACTGTTTCCCCTGAACATTTGCAATCAATTGGCCTACTCAAATCAAGATTTGAAGTAGCTATCTCCAATTAAAATAAAGAGAACAATTTCTCAACATTTTGGTGGGAAGTCACCCAATATTATCCTCTTTTCTTGTAAGTTTCAGTTGTTTATTAGGCAATGTTTTTTTTATTTGATGTGTACATGCTCCCACAGCAGTGTGACATCAGCAATGTAATCTTTTAACTCCTCCACAGCTGTACGCTTGGCTATAGGCCACATCTTCAGGCCAACTTGTCAAGGATCTGAAAAGAAACAAGTGGATCCTCAAAAACCGAAAACATAACAAAAACATTTTTCTTTACATAAGATAATGAAAAATAATCTATAGGATCTATAACTCTTCCTTCCTTCTGGCTATGAGATGTCTTCAATTTGCTCAAGTATCAGGCTTGTATTTAGCATCACATTCCCCTCTATCTTGGGAAGAAATGAGAGGAAGTCATCTGGAAACACACAACCACACTATGATGTGAGTCTGACTCCTAGGCACCCCGGAACCATCCACACCAGCCAATTATATGCTCTCATTAAGTCAACATTTTTTTCTCTTTAAAAGAGGAATGGAAATCTACCTCAAATAGTAATTATGAGAATTAAAAAGAAGTAATCTACCAAAAGCATTTAGTATGCAATTATATACAGAGAAAGGAAGGGGGAGAGAGAAATGAAGAATATCCAGATTATTTTACAAAGCAAAAAAATGAATCCTTACAATTTTATAATTCAAAAATGTTTGAAGTTGGGGAGATAATCATAAAGACAGTACTAGAACTATACTTTTGAAAAGTATGAATGACATATGATGAAAGAAAGGCTGAGAGGTCAAAAGGAAATGACTATCTATAATTAGGAACATAGTTTCCCACAACTTCCAGAAATGTCTTTATTGACCTGGACATAAGGGCTCAGTCCAGCTTCCTTGGTAAATATGCCAAACCTGAAGAAGTTTAAGATTTGTGAAGGTAGAAGGAGGAACTCATAAGAGAGTACAAGCAGTAATGTGTAGAGCCATGGGAAATAATGGGAAATAAAGAGATTCAATTGTAACATCTGTTAAGTCCCAGATGCTAGACACATCAGTGAGGAGGTGACGTCACACTGTCCTAGCACACTGAGTAACATTTAGAACTGGGCAGTTCCAAATGTCCTTTGGTCTTTCCCTTGCTCCATTTTCCCACCAATAGTGAGTTCCTATGTGCTTCCAGAATATCTGTGCATCATCTGAGCTGCATTAGTCCATCAAATGATGCACTTGTTCAGAAAGATACATGTGACTGTCCAAATGTTCCAGCCAACATCAAAGAGCGCCAAGCAAGACCCACTTCAACAGATCATAATTTATCCTGGCAGCTGGACAAACAAAAGCAGAGTGACGCATGAACTAGCTTAAGGAAATTGCCAATCCTCACCGACTGCTCGTTATATTACTCTTAAATATTTCTAAATAGGTCAGTTAGAATAACATCATGGCCATAGTACGGCAGAAGAAAATAAATGTCTCTGTAGCAAGTTGAATTCTTCCTCTAAGTGCCTTTGATTTGGTCCTTTTATTTAACTGTGATCCAGCTGAGGGTAAAAAACAAAACTGTCATGGTTTTGTAGCGGTCAGCAATTTCAATGATTCACACTTCAACCTGGCCCTGGGACAACTGTAGGTCTTTTCCAGGTGGTTTTTGGCACTACCTACATGGCTGCTCACACCATGTATTTTGTCTTGGATACTGGAAGAATAACAACAATGACCCTGTCTCCAAAAGAACCACAGCATCACTCTGGCAGGGGTTCTCATGCAGATGCCCTGAGATTCTGAGCTTTAAGATGACAAGGAGTTCCCAGGCCCCAGGCCATCTTTCCCCAGTGTTCAATGACAAGATAATCCTCAGACAGCTCCCAGATCAGCTGCCTGGCTGAGGCTGGGCTGGACATTAGAAGAGATCTCTAAGAAGATTTGAGCTATATTTTGTTGTATAGATAGCTTTGCCATCTGGAACCACAACCAAAGGAAATTGGTTGCTAGCAAGTTATTCTTGGTGCTTGTATATATTGTCCTACCCATGATCCTTTGGGGGAAAGGAAGTTACCAGCTTCCATGAGGGAAAGTAATAAAAAACCAAAAACAAGCATTTAACTTTTGATATATTAAGGTAGGTATAATAATTTTCTGCTCTTTCTGATGTCGTAAAAACTTCTCTAAATATTACCAGTTAAGAAATTTAACTATTAAGTGTTGATTTGTAGGGTATGAAATTTTCTTTTCTCTTTTTTTTTGATAAAAGTATTTATTTATGCAAGTGCTAAATAAAAATCCTCAGTTAAAATCCCAAAGCCATTGTTTCAACTATAATAATGTGGATGCTGACCTGTTCTTTATAGACTCTGAGTAAAGTTAAGACCATTATTGTGGCTGTTCTTGTTGGTACGATATTCTTTAATACACTACTACATAAAATGTTAAATATTTATTTTTAACAATTTACCTTTGAAAAATATCATAGAAATAACTATAGCAACAGGAAATTTCAAGAGTATTTAAAAACTCCCTTCTGACTTAGAAATGAATCCTGACTATTGCTATTACTCAAGTCATTTCCATAAAGAGACTCCAGAAAAATTAAGGACATATACACACTGAAGTCATGAGGCATGCAGACCCTAGTAAATGAAACAGAAAAAGTACTAAAAAACTCTTGAGAAGTTTTTCCAGCAAGTACAACAAGGACAGCATCATAGAAAGGAAGCATTTTTATATGAATCATAAGATAAATGCCAGTTTTGAACAGAGATAGGATATGGATTCAAAGTAGAAAGGATGGAAAAATACCTGTGGAAGTCAACAACACATTATACAGAAAGCATAATGATCTTATTAAAGCTAATGCATACCGAGGGAGATAGAGAGTTGAGGCAAAAAGGTTATATCAGGCCCAAATTAGAGAAGATCAGTGTTGTCCTAAGAAAGTTAACCTTTATTTCCTAGCACATGAGGATCTAGAGAAGTCCTAATCAGGTAAAGGGTACAGCATTTGCATCCAAGAAGATAAGTACTGGTAACATAAACATTGGATTGACAGAAAAAGAAAACCTAAGAACATGTTTTAAAGTGATGTTGAAATGGTCCAGATGAGAAATCATGAATAATAGAACCTGAATCAAGGGAAGAAAGGTAGGGACTATTTCAGGCAACAGCTGGCTTACAAGGTTGTATTTCTAGATGAGATGAAATGGGAAAGCTGACGGGGTTCTTAACTTAACTTGGATCATGTTGAAAGATATTTGAAAAGGGATAATCATACCTCTAAGAGCAACTCTTTTTACAATCTTCTGGAAACACCATCAGTTAATTGGGGGGACAAAGCCCAGTTCTCAGTGTTCAAGAAATGAAGGATATAAAAGCAATAGATGGAGGCTGTTGGTGAGAGAGTTATAGCCTACTGGGCTAGTCATGAATTCTTGGACTACTCAGCTGTACTTTTTATCTTCTTTCATCTAAATGAGAAATATTTTTATTGGGAATGTTTTATTCAAAAGGTATTCTAATACTGTGTGGAGCTGAACAGCTGAAGGTAACTGGCAAAGTCAGTCTAGATGGCATCGAGCATAGGGAGCCACAATAGCAGAACAATTATTGTTAGCTGACGTCATTGAGTCTTTATCGCGCTAAGAACAAAACCATTGTATTTTCAGAAGATATGAAGAGGCTAGTTCCCATTCATCCTAGACATATGTAAGCACTGTCAGGTATGTTCATGTTTCTCCATCTTAATTTCCTTGTGAAAACTAAGACAGACAAACATCTTTACAAAGTTCAGTTTCAATTTATTTTTGTGGTAGACTCTGATGACTGCATGTTCCACAAATAATAACAACTAGAAAAAGTAATGGTAAATCCTTCTGAAGGTGTATTCCTTTTGTATATATGGATGACAGATTAATTATAAAGGCAATCATACACATTACATAAGAAAAGAAAAAGTGAAATCTAAGACTCAGAGTCAAACCACTCATTTCAAAGAAAGCAGCTTCAGGAAAAATACAGGAATGTGAGGAATGGGAGAATAAGGTAAAAAGTAATTGAAATAAATTGACAAAAATTGGTTTGTTATGCTAGGATGTTAGTGTATAGAAAAATTTTAGAAACCGTGATAATTCACATACAATTAGAATTAAAGAGCCAGGTGGTGCTGGTACACACTTTTTATCCCAGCAATCAGGAGGCAAAGGCAGGCAGATCTCTGAGTTCTAGTCTATCCTGCTCTACAGAGCCAGTTTCCAGAACAGCCATGGCTAAAACCCTATTTCAAAAAATTAGACAGACAGATAGACAGACAGACAGACAGACAGACAGACAAACAAATGGATAAATGTGTGGTAGAAAGATAATGTAGGCAAAATTTCTTTTGGGCCACAAGCTCCCGAATAATGACATGGAGACTTATTAATTATGGAAACTTGGCTGATAACTTAGGCTTCTTTTTTTTCTAAATTAAGGAACTGTCTTTATTTTTCCCCTTTTATTTTATTTCACAATACCATTCAGTTCTACATATCAGCCACAAATTCCCTTGTTCTCCTCCCTCCTGTCCCCCTCCCCTCCCACCTAGTCCACAACCCATTCCCACGTCCTCCAGGGCAAAGCCTCCCCCAGGACTGAGATCAACCTAGTAGACTCAGTCCAGGCAGGTCCAGTCCCCTCCTCCCAGACTGAGCCAAGCGTCCCTGCATAAGCCCCAGGTTTCAAACAGCCAACTCATGCAATGAGCACAGGACCCGGTACCACTGCCTGGATGCCTCCCAAACAGATCAAGCCAATCAACTGTCTCACCTATTCAGAGGGCCTGATCCAGTTGGGGGCCCCTCGGCCTTTGGTTCATAGCTCATGTGCTTCCATTCGTTTGGCTATTTGTCCCTGTGTTTATCCAACCTTGGTTTCAACAATTTTCGCTCATATAAACCCTCCTCTTTCTCACCAATTAGCCTCCTGGAGCTCCACCCAGGGCCTAGGTGTGGATCTCTGCATCCAGATCCCTCAGTCATTGGATGGGGTTTCTGGTACGACTATTAGGGTGTTTGGCCATCCCATCACCAGAGTAGGTCAGTTCGGGCTGTCTCTGGACCATTGCCAACAGTCTATTGTGGGGGTATCTTTGTGGATTTCTGTGGGCTTCTTTGTTTCTTCCTATTTTCATGTGGTCTTCATTTACCATGGTCTCCTATTCCTTGTTCTCCCTCTCTGTTCTTGATCCAGCTGGGATCTCTTGCTCCCACAGGCTCTCTTTCCCTCGACCCTCAACTTCATTACCCCCACTCATGTCCAGGTTGTTCATGTAGATCTCAGCCATTTCCCTGTCATTGGGTGATCCTCTTGTCTTTCTTGGGGTCCTGTTTTCCAGGTAGCCGCCCTGGTGATGTGAGTAGCAACACAGTCATCCTTGTTCCACCTCTAGTATCCTCCTATGAGTGAGTACATACTATATTTGTCTTTCTGAGTCTGGGTTTCCTCACTCAGGAAGATTTTTTCTAGATCCATCCATTTGCCTGCAAAGCTCATGATATCATTGTTTTTCTCTGCTGAGTAGTACTCCATTGTATATATGTGCCACAATTTATTTATCCATTCTTCAGTTGAAGGGCATGTAGGTTGTTTCCAGGTTTTGGCTATTACAAACAATGCTGATATGAACATAGCTGAGCAAGGGCTCTTGTGGTATAATTGAGCATTTCTTGGGTATATGCCCAAGAGTGGTACAGCTGGATCTTGGAGGAGATTGATTCCCAATTTTCTAAGAAAGTGCCATATTGATTTCCAAAGTAGCTGTACAAGCTTGCATTCCCACCAGCAGTGGAGGAGAGTTCCCCTAGTTCCACATCCTCTCGAGCATAAGGTGTCTTCAGTGTTTTTGAACTTAGCCATTCTGACAGGCATAAGGTGGTATCTCAGAGTTGTTTTGATTTGCATTTCCCTGATGATTAGGGATGTTGAGCAATTCCTTAAATGTCTTTCAGCCATTTGTGTTTCCTCTGTTGAGAATTCTCTGTTTAGTTCTATAGCCTATTTCTTAATTGGACTGCTGGTCATTTTGATGTCTAATTTCTTTAGTTCCTTATATATTCTGGATATCAGTCCTCTGTCAGATGTGGGGTTGGTGAAGACCTTTTCCCATTATGTAGGCTGTCACTTTGCCTTGTTGACTGTATCCTTTGCTCCACAAAAGCTTCTCAGTTTCAAGAGGTCCCATTGATATAGATCGTATCTCTCAGTGTCTGTGCTACTGGTGTTATATTTAGGAAGTGATCTCCTATGCCAATGCGTTCAAGACTACATCCTACTTTCTCTTCTAGCAGGTTCAGAGTAGCTGGATTTATGTTGAGGTCCTTGATCCACTTGGACTTGTTTTGTGCATGCTGAGAGATATGGATCTATTTGCAGCCTTCTACATGTTGATATCCAGTTGTGCCAGCACCATTTGTTGAAGATGCTTTCTTTTTTCCATTGTACACTTTTGGCTTCTATGTCAAAAATTATATGTTCATAGGTGTGCAGGTTAATGTCAGGGTCTTCAATTCAATTCCATTGGTCCACATGTCGGTTTTTATGCCAATAACAAGCTATTTTTATTACTGTAGCTCTATACTAGAGCTTGAAGTTGGGGATCGTGATGCCTCTAGAGGTTGTTTTATTGTACAGGATTCTTTTGGCTATCCAGGGTTTTTTTGTTTTTTCATATGAAGTTGAATATTGTTCTTTCCAGGTCTGTGAAGAATTGTGTTGGGATTTTGATGGGGACTGCATTGAATCTGTAGATTGCTTTTGGTAAGATTGCCATTTTTACTATATTAATCCTACCTATCCATGAGCATGGAAGATCTTTCCATTTTCTGACATCTTCTTCAATTTCTTTTTTCAGGGACTTAAAGTTCTTGTTATACAAGTCCTTGCTTGCTTAGTTAGAGTTACCCCAAGGTATTTTATATAATTTGTGGCTATTGTAAAGGGTGATGTATCTCTGATTTCCTTCTCAGCCTGTTTGTCATTTGCATATAGGAGGGCTACTGATTTTTTTGAGTTGATCTTGTATCCTGCTATGTTGCTGAAGGTGTTTATAAGCTGTATCAGTTCCTTGGTGGAATCTTTGGGGTCACTCAAGTATACTATCATGTCATCTGCAAATAGGGAAAGCTTAACTTCTTCCTTTCCAATTTGTATCCCCTTAATCTCCTTATGTTGTCTTATTGCTCTGGCTAGAACTTCAAGTACTATATTGAATAAGCATGGGGAGAGTGGACAGCCTTGTCTCATTCCTGATTTTAGTGGAATCTCTGAGTTTCTCTCCATTTAATTTGATGTTGGCTGTTGGCTTGCTGTAAATTGCCTTTATTATGTTTAGGTATGTTCCCTGTATTCCTGATCGCTGCAGGACTTTTATCATGAAGGGGTGTTGGATTTTCTCAAATGCCTTTTTTGCATCTAGTGAGATGATCATGTGGTTTTTTTCTTTGAGTTTGTTTATATGATGTATTACATTGACGGACTTTCGTATATTGAACCACCCTTGCATCCCTGAGATGAAGCCTACTTGATCATGGTAGATAATTGTTTTGATGTGTTCTAGGAGACTGTTTGCCAGTATTTCATTAAGTATTTTTGCATCAATGTTCATGAGGGAGATCGGTCTGTAGTTCTCTTTCTTTGTTGTATCCTTGTTTGGTTTAGGAATCAGGGTAATTATAGTCTCATAGAAGGAGTTTGGTAATGTTCCTTCTGTTTCTATTGTGTGGAACAATTTAGAGAGTATTGGTATTAACTCTTCTTTGAAGATCTGGTAGAATTCTGTTCTGAAATCATCTGGTCCTGGGTTTTGTGTGTGTGTGGTTTTTTTTTTTTTTTTTGGTTGGGAGATTTTTAATGACTGTTTCTATTTCCTTAGGGGTTATTGGAGTATTTAAATAGTTTATCTGGTCTTGATTTAACTTAGGTATGTGGTACCTATTCAGAAAATTGTCCATTTCTTTTAGGTTTTCCAGTTTTGTGGAATAGAGGTTTTTGAAATATGACCTGATAATTCTCTGGATTTTCTTATTGTCTGTTATGTCCTCCTTTTCATTTCTGATTTTGTTGATTTGGATTCTCTCTCTCTGTCTTTTGGTTAGCTTGGATAAGGGCTTGTCTATCTTGTTGATTTTCTCAAAGAACCAACTCTTTGTTTCATTAATTTTTGTATTGTTCTCTTAGTTTCTATTTTATTGATTTCATCTATCACTTTGATAACTTCGTGGCGTCTATTCTTCCTGGGAGACTTTGCTTCTTTTTGTTCTAGAGCTTTCAGGTGTGCTGTTAAGTCACTAGTGTGAGATTTCTCCAACTTCTTTATGTGGGCATTTAGTGCTTTGAATTTCCCTCTTAGCACTGCTTTCATAGTGTACCATAAGTTTGGGTATGTGTTGTCTTCATTTTCGTTGATCTCTAGGAAGTCTTTAATTTCTTTCTTTATTTCTTCCTTAATCCATTGGTGATTCAGTTGAGCATTTTTCAGTTTCCATGAGATTGTAGGTTTTCTGTAGTTTTTGTTGTTGTGGAAATCTAACTTTAAACCATGGTGGTCTGATAGAACACAGGAGGTTATTCCAATTGTTTTGTATCTGTTGAGATTTGCTTTGTGGCCAAGTATGTGGTTGATTTTAGAGAAAGTTCCATGGGGTGCTGAGAGAAAGTATATTCTTTTTTGTTAGGATGGAATGTTCTGCAGATATCTATTAGGTCCATTTGGGTCATGACATCAGTTAAGTCCTTTATTTCTCTGTTAAGTTTCGATTTGGGAGATCTGTCCAGTGGTGAAAGTGGAGTGTTGAGATCTCCCACTATTAATGTGTGGGGTTTTATATGTGGTTTAACCTTTAGTAATGTTTCTTTTACATATGTGGGTGCCCTTGTGTTTGGGGCATAAATGTTCAGAATTGAAACTTCATCTTGGTGGATCTTTCCTGTGATGAGTATGTAATGCCCTTCTTGATCTCTTTTGATTGATTTCAGTTTGAAGTCTATTTTGCTGGATATCAGGATGGCTTCACCCTCTTGTTTCTTAAAACCGTTTGATTGGAAAGTCTTTCCCCAGCCTTTTATTCTTAGGTAGTATCTGTCTTTGAATTTGAGATGTGTTTCTTGTATGGAGCAGAAACATATCCATTCTGTAAGCCTATGTCTTTTTATAGGTGAATTAAGTCCATTGATATTAAGGGATATTAATGACCAGTCATTGTTCATCCCCGTTATTTTTTGGTGGTAGTGTGTGTGTACTTCTCTTCTTTGAGGTTTACTGCTGTGGCTTTATCTATTGCCTGTGTTTTCGAGGGTGTATCTGACTTCCTTAGGTTGGAATTTTCTTTCTAGTGCTTTCTGTAGGGCTGGGTTTATGGATAAGTATTGTTTAAATCTGGCTTTGTCTTGGAATGTCTTGTTCATTCTGTCTATGATGATTGAAAGTTTTGCTGGATATATTAGTCTGGGCTGACATCCATGGTCTCTTAGTGTCTGCATTACATCTGTCCAGGTCCTTCTGGCTTTCAAAGTCTCCATTGAGAAATCGGGTGTTATTCTGATTGGTTTGCCTTTATAGGTCACTTGGCCATTTTCCTTTGCTGCTTTTAATATTCTTTCTTTATTCAGTACATTTAGTTGTTTAATTATTATGTGGCAGGGGACTTTTTTGGGGGGTCTACTCTGTTTGGTGTTCTATAGGCTTCTTGTATCTTCATAGGCATTTCCTTCTTTAAGTTGGGAAAGTTTTCTTCTATGATTTTGTTGAATATATTTTCTGTGCCTTTGAATTGGTATTCTTCTCCTTCATCTATCCCTATTATTCGTAGGTTTGGTCTTTTCATGGTGTCCCAAATTTCTTGGACATTTTGGTTCATGACTTTGTTGGCTTTAGTGTTTTCTTTTACTGATGAATCTATTTCTTCTACTGTATCTTCAACTCCAGAGATCCTCTCTTCCATCTCTTGCATTCGGTTAGTTATACTTGCATCTGAAGTTCCTGATTGTTTAGTCAGATTTTTTATTTCAAGCATTCCCTTTGTTTGTGTCTTCATCATTTTTTCTATTTCCCTTTTCAGGTCTTGGACTGTTTCCTTTATTTGTTTCATTGCTTTTTCATGATTTTCTCTCAGAACTTTATTGTTTTATTCTAGGACTTTATTGTTTTCTTCTAATTTGTTTGCCCTTTCCTCTAGTTGTTTATAGCATTCTTCCCAATTTTTTGTCTTTTCCCCTACACAAGCCTCTACCTCTTCATGATGTTATTCATAAGGCTGTTTTCTTCTATTTCTTCCAATTTTTGATGTTCAGGTCTAGATGTTGGAGGCAGGCTAGGTTATGGTGATGCTATATTGCTCTTCATTTTGTTTTATGTACTTCTGCCTTGACGTCTGGCCATCTCCTTGTGGTTCGTTTTTGGTCTTATCAGCGCACTTGGTTCAACAGAGCTGACAGATTCAGGAGGTCTCTCTCTCTTGTCCAGATGGGAGCTCTCTTGTCCAAATGGGAACTCTGGGGCAGGATGGAAGCTCTTATCTAGACAGGAAGTCCTGTGGCAGGATGGGAGCTCTTGTCCAGAAGGGAAGTCCAGGGCAGGATGGGAGCTCTTGTCCAGAAGGGAAGTCCGGGGCAGGATGGGAGCTCTCTCTCTGGACCAGAAGGGAAGTCCAGGGCAGGATGGGAGCTGGGGGCTGGTCTCTAAGTCTCAGGAATTGGCTGGCGTCTCAGGTGGATGGGCATGGGGTGGGGCATGGAGATTGCAGGGTTTGCCAGGGGCCTTGGAGAAGGAAATCCTTCATGGTGGGGCTAGAAGGGAACTTGCCAGGTGGCCAGAACCTGGGGCCAAGTTGGGCAGGTCTTCCCCAGAGTGGCTGGTGCCCAGGGATGGGGTCAGGGCTGAGCCAGAACACTCACCTCTGGTCCAGAAGGGAAGTCAGGGGCTTAGGCTTCTTTCTAACTAGCTCTTATTACTTAAATTAACCATATCTTTTAATCTACATGCTTTTATGTGGCTCAGTTACCTTTACTCTGTACTAACCATGCTACTCTCTCTCCATCTGGCTGCTGACTCCTCCTTTCTTCTTCCCAGAGCTCTCTGTCTCCAGAAGTCCTGCCTAACCTCTTCCTGAATAGCTAATGACCATTCAGCTCTTTATTAAACCAATCACAGTGACACATCTTCACACAGTGTAAAGCAATATTTAATAACATTTCCCCATTTTTGTCTAAACAAAAAGGAAAGGTTTTAGCTCTGACATAGTAAAACTATACCCAATAAGAACAATTATCAAGTAAGAATTACATTCACAATGTCCAGTCCATTTGTATTTGGCATATTTGGAAAAAATACTCTATTATCTATCTTATCTTGATGAATTTAAAGTTTTATAACTAAATCATTTTCATTATAATTTGTATTATTATCTTAAACCTATCTTTTTAGACCTCAAAACATTTTTAGATAAACAATTTAAGCTTTTGTCTCTCAACTCTGTAAATTTTACCTCTCTTATGTAAGTTTATTTTCTGAATTTAATAACAAGGAAAACTGTAGAACTATTACTATCTAGTCTTCAATCTCCATCAGAGACCCAAGAAGGATAAAATATTACTTGAGTAATCAGGAAGTACGAGCGAACAACTTCCAAAGCTATGAGAAATTACAGAAACAACTGGCTATCTGGAACCCATTCTCTGCAATGTTGAGGCACTCATCTTCAGCCTATTGACCTAGAATATCTGTCGGACTTTTCTATGAAGCAGGAATTTTGAAGAGTTTTCCTACCTTGTCTTGGCAAAGTTCAGCAGTCACTTTTTGTGTGTGTCCTGCTTGTCCAATTTTAACAGCATACTGTCAGCTGTTGAGGCAAGGGCAATTTTTGTACAGTAGCTAACTTTTGCCACTAAGAAAGCAAACTCCATATGGAGGTTCTTCAATGCCAATTGTCTTATTAAGTAGATTGGAGCTGCCAAGAGCAGACATACCACATGGTCATGAAAAGCCTTATGTTACAAAAATATCTTAAATGTCATATTCTGAAGGTCTCTGAAGTATCTGAAGACCACTTGTTTATCTAAATTATTATGCTTGATCTTGAAAGCATACCTAACATGACTACAAGTTTGATTGTTACAGATGATTAACTACTAACCTGCATTTCTTTATTATCCTAAATAGTTTGTAATAAAAACTTTCAAGACTAGAATTTTATATTACATTGTTAAATGAGCTGCATAAGTACAATACCTTAAAGAAGAGTAGAAAAATATGTATAACATATTCAAACAATAATAACCTTAAATTTGTATCAATATTTAAAAATACCAATATTTAAAAAAGAACAGAAGCATATATATACAGACTAATAAAAATAAACTTAAATCTGTATCAATATACAAAAATCCATACCAATATAAAATTTTTGAGACTAGTAGTGTTTTTTTTAGTGTGAAAGTAGATTCAATAATCTACACTTTTATCCTATTATTTCTATATCTCCCCATTTTCTTTTCACAATGAGATCCCTCAATCTAATCTCCTTTGTTCAGCTTTTTTACTGACCATGACCAATAACAACTTGTAACCAGCCCCTCTAAGTGATGATAACTATCCATAACCCACTGAATGAGCAAACCTCATTCACCCCATCTCTTGGGAATGTGAATGTCACTTCCCAGGCTGCTTCTTGTTGTCTGGGGCAATGGCATATTCAAGGGACCCTGAGAAAATAGAGACAATAGCCAAGTTCTGGGAAAGCTAGCCATAACATTTATTGTCTAGTCTCAGTGCAATGGGAAAGTGCCAGGCTTACCTGTACTCCTGGCTAGGATAGTCTATGGAGGATAGACCATCTCAGCCAGCAGCCTTGAAGCTGTTCTGGACATAGAACTCTGAGGAAAATGCAACACAGGCATTCTGAGAGGCTGGGTTACCTGGGCTATCCATTTTATTGGTGTCTGGTCCCCTTTCTCTTGAAACACATACACTTTCAAAAGTAATATACAGCTGGAGGAGATTCAAGATTGCGGAGACAAGCAGATGCAGGTAGGCCTGTGGCAGCGGCCCACGGATGTAGACGAGCCCGGCAGCAGTGGCCGACAGGGACATTTAGGCCCGGGGGCAGCTGGTGGAGACATTCAGGCCCAGCGGTGGCCCACAGAGGTGGACAGGCCCTGTGGCGAAGATAAGCAGATGGAGGTGGACAGGCCCGGTGGCGGCAGCCCACAGAGACATTCAGGCCCGGCGGCGGCGGCCCACAGAAGTGGACAGGCCACACGGCGGAGACAGGCGGATGCAGGGCAGGTCAGCGACCCGTGGAGGTGGACGGGCCCGGTGGAAGCAGCCGACAGGGACATACAGGCCCAGCGGCAACCAGCAGAGACATACAGGCCCGGTGGCAGCCCGCAGAGGTGGATGGGCCCGGCAGCAGTGACAAGCAGAGGTAGGTAGGCCCGCGGTGGCAGCCGGCAGAGACATACAGGCCCGTTGGTGGCCCGCAGAGGCAGACAGACCCAGCGGCAGCTGACAGGGACATACAGGCCTGGTGGCAGAGACAAGTGGACGCAGGTGGGCCTGTGGCGGCGGGCCTCAGGGGTGGACAGGCCTGGGGACAGAGAGGGGCGGACACAGCTTGGAACGGGGACACCCCTAGCCCCAACACCTGGGGAGGAGGCTGTCTCCATGGGTCAGAACCAGGGCAAGTCTGGGCACTCCGTCTGGGGACAACCCAGGGCCCAACTGCTGATCCTGTGAAACCCAACAACTTGGAGGTGTTGGTGAGACTACCCTGCTCAGCTGAAACCCATCTGGGAGAGGATTCAGATGCCTACAGTTGGAAGTCTGAAGAAACAAGATCAGGTGAGGAGTTGACAAATGAACAAAACGTGACCTGGGAACACAGAAGAAGGCACTACCCAGCCACTAAACCAGATCACCAGAATCATAAGTATATAATCCACCGACTGAAATCAGCTGTCCTGAAGAAACAGCCCAATAGCACCAATTTAACCAAGAACCCCTACTAAACCAAGACTAAAAATTAGAGCAAGAGAGGCACTCTCAGACACAGACACCACCTGCACCGCACAGAGGAAAAGATGAGTAGACACCAGTGCAAAAAATACAGGCAACAACATAAAGACCTATATGGCAACATCAGAACCTAGTGATTCTACACCTGCAAGACCTAAACATACCATGACAGAAGAAACAGAAGGAATCAACCCTAAAAATGACTTTAAGAAGATGATAGAGGCCCTTAAAGAAGAAATAAAACATTCCCTCAATGAGGAAATAAAAACTTTCCTTAAAGAGGAAATGAAAAACTACCTTAAAGAGGAAATAAAAACTTTCCTTAAAGAGGAAATGAAAAACTCTCTTAAAGAGGAAATAAAAACTTCCCTTAAAGAGGAAATGAAAAACTCCATTAAAGAGGAAATAAAAAACTCCCTTAAAGAAATGGAAGAAAAAACGAACAAAAAATGGGAAGAAATCAAATCAAGCCAAGAAAAAGCAATTAAACAGATGAAAGAAACATTCCAAGATTTGAAAAATGAATTTGAGACAATAAAGAAAACACATGCTGAGGGAATGCTGGAAATAGAAATCCTGACAAAACGAACAGGAACTACAGAAACAAGCATAACCAACTGATTGCAAGAGATGGAACAGAGAATCTCTGACACTGAAGACACGATAGAGAAAATAGATTCTTCAGTCAAAGAAAACACTAAAGACAAAAAAGTCGTAACACAAAACGTCCAGGAAATTTGGGACACCATGAAAAGACCAAACCTAAGAATAATAGGGATAGAAGAAGGAGAAGAATACCAACTCAAAGGCACAGAAAATATATTCAACAAAATCATAGAAGAAAACTTTCCTAACCTAAAGAAAGAAATACCTATGAAGATACAAGAAGCTTACAGAACACCGAATAGGCTGGATCCAAAAAAAAAGTCCCCTCGCCACATAATAATCAAAACACTAAACACACAGAACAAAGAAAAAATATTAAGAGCCGCAAAGGAAAAAGACCAAGTAACATATAAAGGTAAACCCATCAGAATAACACCAGACTACTCAATAGAGACTATGAAAGCTAGAAGATCATGGACAAATCTCATGCAGACACTAAGAGACCACGGATGCCAACCCAGACTATTATACCCAGCAAAACTCTTAATCACCATAGGCGGAGTAAACAAAATATTCCAGGATAAAACCAGATTTAATCAATCCCTGTCCACAAACCCAGCCCTACAGAAAGCACTAGAAGGGAAAATTCAACCCAAAGAAGCTAAACACATCCATGAAAAATCAAGCAATAGATAATCCCACACCAACATACACCACAGAAGGACAACACAACACAACCACAAAAAATAACAGGAATTAACAATCACTGGTCATTAATATCCATCAATATCAATAGTCTCAACTCACCTATACCTGGCGATCTCTGAGCAGGCTTCAGATTTTGACAGTTGATGAAAGCATTAATGTGTGGGTGAAAAGCTTGGTGAAATTCTGAGTGAAGTTTTAGTTAAAGTTGGTTGAACTTGGGATTGACTGGGAGGCCAAAGATTTAAAAAGCAGAAGATTCTCTCAAGACACAAGTTGTGTGATAATAGTGTGTATTGTGTGTGTGAATGACAATTTGTAAATGTTGAATTCTAGGCTTCGACAATCATTGTCAGTGCAGATCAAGCTGTAAGTATTTATGTTTTAAAACTTAAATTATAAAGCTAGTTACGTCTTTCTAACAACTAGTTTTAATGTTTATGAGCATATTTTACCTACATTACCTTTTCAGGATGTTGAGAAAGATGCATCACAAGCACAGGCTGGAGGCTGGGGGCTAGATGGTTTTGAGGAAGAGGTCTTGGTGGACTCTTTCATAGAGCAAAGGGAAGCAATGCCTTCTGGGAAATGAGCTAAGTTTTAATCTAGTCTTTAAGATTAGAAGTCAAAAACAAAAATATTAAGGAAAGGAAAACCTAATTGATCTTTGAAGTATTGTTATGTGGAATTGAGTGGGACTTTTGAGGCCTTTCTTCCAGAAAACAAGGACTTGGTTGTCAGGCCTATATTAGGCCTAAACCTTGGTGCCATGTAGTTGTATTTAAAATCATTTCAATGGAAAGTGTCTTAGTGATTGGAACTTCTAGTGCAGTTTGGAGTTCTTCCATTTGAAAAATGTGATATTTGCATGGGATTGTTTGAATCTTGTTTTCTAGTCCCTCCCCATCACCACCCTCATAGTCTGAAGGTAGATTTTTCTCTTGATAAAGGAACAAAAAAAGTGGACATCTTGTTTGTAAATAGGTATCTAGTAACTAGTGGTAAACTTGAAATGGTAGAATTCTTTAAAGCCTAATTCTAGGTAGCCTTAAGAAAATGTATCTTAATTATTTTTGAACCTGTATTCACCTTGTTTTTTTCAAATATCTTAAGTTATATTTTCTTTTTCAGAGCTGCTTCTTATTTGGGGCCACTTTTTTTTTTTAATTGAGGCGTAATTCATAAGAGGGTATATTGTTTTGATGAGACTTTTTACAACTGTGGCTGGATGTCTTTCTTTGGTCTTCCAAGAAGGGCCATTTTACTTTTTTAGAGCTACTTTTTAAAGTCATGAGATCAACAACTTGGACTACTATGCATGTAAGTGCTAATGCAAATTAAAGCCCAAGTTGACCTCCAGCAGCAGTTCATTCTATGTTGACAGTGAGAGAACACTTTGCCTGTTAGGATACTGTTACTCGTGGACTGAAATGCTGAAGAAACCCCTCCCCCTATTTTGTTTTTTGCAAAAATCAAAGTATATTCTAGGTTTCCTGGTTGACCTCAACAGATAAACTGAGATGATAGTCTTAGTTCAGAAATGATCTGAATGTAGATTTACAGTCTACGCGTACAGCTGACTAAGTGAGATTGCTTTCACAGTTCTGCATGTATGCCATCGGCTCCCCATTAGTCACTGAACTCTTAAAACTGGTATTGTAACATTATCACAATGTTTTGCGCCAATTTTATAAACTTTACAGTGCAATATGTGTTCCTTTTCTGAGGCAAACCAAAGGTATATTTCTCAAGGTTCTGCTGCTATCAGCAGCGTTGATGGAGGATTTTTTTATACATTTGTAATAGATAGAAATAAACCAGAAAAAAAGAAGAAAAAAAAAGTGGTGGACAAAAGGTGAACACTGCAAGAATACTCAAAAGGGCTGAAAGTTGCAAACGCCAAGAATGGCTTTGCATAGTAAATGGAATAGAACAGCTCTGAACTATAGCTTACTTTTCCTGGTTTGGTCTGACAGAATGATTGAATGCTTTTGTACAAAAATCAGAGCCTTAAAAACAAGGATTTGGTGAGATTGTAAAATGGTGTGCCACTTTGGCAAAACAGTTTGGTGGTTGGTCAAAATGCAAAACATTGTTACTCTGTTACTCAACAATTCTATCCTTAGGAATATATCCTCAAACTACTGAAAATGTGCACCTATGAAACATGTACATGAAGGTTTACAGCAGTGTGTTGCTAATAGTAAAAAAGTTAAAACAACTCAAATAGCTATCAAATACTGGAGAGAAATAAAATGTGGCTTATTCATACAATAGAATATTATTAAGACATAAAAACGAATGAGAAACTGACAGATTAAGACTTTGGTGAACCTTCATAATTTCATTTGTAGATCTTTCCATTTCTAATTTATAAGTACATTTGGGGTTATAAATTATAAATGTACTGCCTCCTGTCAACATTGTATACTTCTATTTGATGATTTCTGTGTTAAACATTATATGGAAATGTTTCCAAGTATTTTCTGTATTAACTGTGAATGAATAGAACAGAATAAATTGCCTGTGATGGAAAAAAATAAAATAAAATAAAAAAGTAATATACACATTTTCATTAACATAAATATGGACTGTGTATTGTACATAAGCCAGTCAAAGATTATTTTTTTGTTTTATGTTTGAGCATCTAAAATATATGTCATGTGTCTTACAAATTTTCTAGGCTTATTTCTTTGTCTGTAGCCAGGATTTTCAGGGGGTATCCCCTACCAAATGTGATCTCTATCAACCTTGAATGAATCCACAGCCTTTCATTTTCTGTGAAAACAAAAGCATAATCTCTTCCCCAATGTAATATATTTTTTTACTTCCATTCTGAAGTTAAGACATTTTAAGTATGTATAGTTTGGTTTAATTTAGTAGTTTTTATAATCCAGTGTCTCTTAGCAGCTATTGTTTGCTCATCAGCAATCAAAAAATTTAGTCAATAGAACATACAGGATCCGGACTCCCTATGTAGTTCCCATCTCTATGTGGCTTATTCTCTTTTTATTATTTATAAACTATTTATGTTTTTCTATGACTACCTATACTCACTTTTTTTCTTTCTAAGCCTAGGCACACTGTGACCTATTTAGAGTGGGTTTTTTTTCCCATCTGAACCTGCCTTACTGCATGTCTGCAACCCTTTCTGTCTGCTTGAGCAAAACTTTAAGCTGCTGCACAGCTTTGCTCACAGCATGCTAGTGGATCAAGCCTGAAGGCAGTGGCTGGCTGGGAGATGTGTCTCTGTGCTGCAGCCCAGGCTGGCTGGGAGATGTGTCTCTTTGCTGCAGCCCAGGCTGGCTGGGAGATGTGTCTCTGTGCTGCAGCCCAGGCTGGCTGGGAGATGTGTCTCTGTGCTGCAGCCCAGGCTGGCTGGGAGATGTGTCTTCTGTGCTGCAGCCCAGGCTGGCTGGGAGATGTGTCTCTGTGCTGCAGCCCAGGCTGGCTGGGAGATGTGTCTCTGTGCTGCAGCCCAGGCTGGCTGGGAGAATTTTAAAGCTTTCTCAGGTCTTATGTGGAAATACATGCCCCCATCTTGGATACCATTTGTGATCAGACTTTTCATCAGGACCACCAGCTCCCCAATAATGAAATGGAGACTTATTATTAATTATGAAAGCTCATCTGATAGCTTAGGCTTGTTTTGAACTGGCTCTTATAACTTTAATTAACCCATATCTTTTAATCAGCATTCTTTTGCATGGCTTAATTAACTTTACTTTGTAATGCCCATGCTGGATCCTTCCTATCTAGCTGGTAACTCCTCCTTTCTTCTTTCCAGAGCTCTCTGTCCTCAGAAGTCATAACTAACTTCTTCACGTCTAGCTAATGGCCATTCAGCTCTTCATTAAACCAATCACAGTGACATATCTTTACACAGTGTAAAGGAATTTTCCATAATAAGATAAAATCAAATTAAAGAAATAAGGAAAGTTTGGTTAAAGGTTAAAGAGACATTTTACACACAGAGGTAGTATGTTTTCTACTCTTTCAAAGGACTAGAAAACACAGAAAGTGGATAACTTGCCAATGTTTTCTTTAGCTTAGAATGAACAATTAAGATTTTGTTAGATGAAAAGAGATTGCAGCTGTACAGTATCAGCATACACAAAGTTATAGAGATTATTGGGTTAAAATTCATAGAAATGTTACCATATATGTTCAGAAAATGTTTATTTTAGCTCATCGTTCTAGGTTACAGTCCATCATGACAGGGAAGTCAACTGGCCACATTAAATCCACAGCCAGAAGAAGTGAACCCTGAGTGCACGTGTGTAATGTTCTGCTCTGTCGCCACCCTCACGGTTGAGATACCACTCCCGTCTAAGATGCATCTTTCCATGTCAATTAACTCAATCAAGAAAATCTTCCACAAGCATGCCCAGAGATCATTTCTGAGGCAATTCTAGATTGTTGTCAAGTTGACAGTTAACACTAACCATAGCACATATTACTCAATATAAACTCATCTTGAAAATCACCTCTGATGTGTATAGAACATTATAAGAAAATCACACTAAAAAGAAAATGGCCTATAGTCAGAGGCAAGTCCACCTAGAGAATCTCTTCCACAAATTCTGAGTAACAAAAGTATTTAAACTATTGATAAAATTGTATTTGATTTGGAAAAAAACAAGGAAATGCTTTACCTCCCCTTCCTACATCTCTGTAATAGTTTGATGTGATAAATCACCATCTACTACTAAGAAATTAAAATATGATTTATTGTCTATTTTCACTCAACTTGCTGATGTTATCCTAAAGAGATTCTGTCATTGTACCGATGAAGTTTATCTACAAGAAAAGAATGAAAATCTGTCAACATTTGATTAATCATCTATGTATGTTATTTTTACCATCATCAGAAGGGTTTTATTAGAATGTCCTATATGCATGAAGGCTTTGCGTTGTGATTGGGGCAGTCTCTTTACAGGCTGAAGATGCAGAGTACCCAGGAACAGCTTAGTTTAAGAAAGTGAAGCCTCCAGACAAGAGGAAAGAATGGTGCATCTTAAGGCTTGTGTTACCTTGGAGAGTCTCTCCTTTAGCTGTAAGGAAAGATTGCAGAAGCAGGAGTCCAAAGTTCATGATGACTGTGGCAGAAGTCACACTCCCTCAGAAAGAATGGAGCTCACACGCACGGACTGTCATCCTACTTTCTCTATCTTTATCATTTCATGGCCCCCAATTATTTGATAAATGCCACATTTATGATGAATCTATTCCCATCAGTTACTTCCCCACATGCCAATTGTTTCAGAAATGACCTCACAATAAGCATGAAAGTGTTTTTTTATTGAAACCCTTTTCCATTTCTCAACATAATCAAGGTGATGGATGGTCAAGACTGACCTTCACAGACACCATAAACATACCATAAAGCTGATAAAATATGGAATTTTTATCTTCCTGAAGTATCTGAAGTATCTTCAGATCATCAAGGAGAATAATAGTGATTAGAAGTTAAGAATAACAATGTGTAATTCATACTTAGAAATAATTGAAATCTGAAAACAATGGACAGTCATCATTAAAATAGTGAAAAGTCCCACCATCCCAAAATTCTGTATCTCATAAAACAATCATTTAAAAGTTTCAGTAGAAACTGGAGTAAAATCTAATTGTAGTGTTGTTTCTCCATAAACAATACTTAAATCGGATTACCAAAATGAAAGAAAACAGTGTCAAAATATTGTCAGTCCTACAGGAGAGACAAAAATGGGTAGATTGAGAATGACCCTGGAGTCCAAGAGTTTGTGACAAATGTTAGACAACTCATAATGTTTTAGGTTAATATTCCCTCAAGTTAGTGAAGCTAGGGACATTTATTTTATAAATAGAAAGCAACAAACAAATTTAAACAAACTAGTTCATAGGGAAAATATAATAAAACTTTAATATAGAGATTGAATGGGGGACTCACACATCTTTCTATGGAGATTGGGAACAAAGCTTACCAAAACTGATTCTGAAGCCCCAAATTCACCAGTGTAGATAATCCAGATGCCACTCTCTTCATCTTCAAGTACATGAGACTTAAAGCTTACAGAATGCAAGAAACCAGGCAAGAATATGCATGTTATATGGATGCCAAAGAACTGAGATATTTTCTCTTTTAGATGATGCAATCAACCTGATTGATAGTCAAGAAAATATAGGGAAATACCAGACTTGTTGCAGAGATCAGGGAATTCTGCCTCCTTGGAACAGATATAAAAGATGTCAAGTTTATTAGAGTAGCTTTGCAGAAGTAATCCGTAGAGTTTTTCTATAATCAAAATCAGGTTAAATATACTTACTCCCAGCAGATTGTTAATTTTACTAAATTATGTTGTTGACTCTGAGGGAGTACCAGTATACCTTGACAGACTCATATATGCAAACAGGAGAGTCACAGACATAGGATCATTGCATAGTTCTGTAGAAGTGTGTCATTTATAATATAATTAATCTCTATGGCTGCCACATTTGTGGAACAGGGGGAATTTGTTTACAGGATGGTATTATTTTCCAAATCACAGTTCATATCTCCAGACTTTGAACTGTTTCAGTACAGTATTTCAAGTCAGAAAGTTAATAATAATAATGATAATGATGATAATGATAATAATGAGACAACCAAAGTTTAATTGTAATTAAAAATAGAGATGATTTATTTAAAAAAGAAAAAAAGAAGAATATTCTGGATTTTGTTTAGGTGGCATTATAAAGAGATCATAGCTGGGCACGAAAGGCTCACCTTGAATTTAACAAGCCCATCAGCAAGGGTGGTTTTAATTATACACTAATTTGCAGAGCCACTCACAGTTCACTTCTTTTTCTTTCTTTCTGTTTAGTGCCATATGTTTAACCAGTGAAAGGGGTCCATAGCCATCTTTTTAGACACAGTTTATCATTTTGATTCTATTCACAAATCATTTGGAAATCCCTAAAAGTACAAAGCACAGAATGAATATTTCCATGTGTTACATTGGTCAGGGTATGCACATAGCATACCACTCCATCTCATCCAGGTAACCAGAAACAAAAGTGCAATGCATTAGAATGCACATTTTCTTTCATCGGCCTCCTTCTCTCCTTCATTTGCTAAGCCAAATCTCAGACATGTGCACTCTGGTGTTTCCTGAAGTGGAAAATTACTCCACCCTTCCCTTGACTCATGAGCTATATACACAGATATCAGAGGTCATTTCCCGCTCGAGTACTATATTTTTGGAGCAGAATCCTAAATGGTTTAAAACAACACAAATGTTGTGGTCACATGTCTAGAATTATGTTTGAGAAGTCTTGAGGGAATTTATACTGCAAAAAGAAAAAAAGTATTTGCAAGTTAATAGAACTTCTTAAAGTATTCATATGTATTATTTTATATAGCACATATACATTATTACATTGAAAGGAAACAATGTTAACAAAGGTGAAGTAAAAGTGAGTAGTGTATAGAAATATATGCTCAAGTACTAAATGGAATAGGCTAAAATGTTAAGAAAATTCACGTGACTGGGAAAATAAATATTAAATATATTTCCAGTGATTCAGAGGGAAGTTGGCATTGATTAATCTCAAGACAAACACAGTTCGATTCAGCATCAGAGAAGATAGGCATTATAAAGACAGGGAACTGGCAGGAAGTGGCATGATAAACAATATGGAAATCATGAGATAGGGATATATAAGGAATAAAAAGATTGTGATAACCTCAACAGAAGATTTAAGTAATAAAGAATATAGAAAAGACAGCTGAATAACTAATGAGAGTAATTTCACTATGTATTTCTCTAAGCTAGCAGAAAGTTTTTGGGGAAGTCCAGTCTGGCGCCCAGGTAAACTGACAATAGGAAGAACTGAGAATGTAGAGTTTAAAGTGGATGCCATTGTGATAATCCATGAGTTATAAAACCATGACCTAGCATGATGATAGAGGGAATTATTCTATAAATTGAAGGTACATTTAGAAGTAACACTTATTTTTTTAATATTGAATGTAGTGAGTTTATTAATCCAAGATATATCAGGGAAGTTTATGAAGGTAAGAAAGAAGAGTTATTAATGGTGCTACTAATCAAAATGACAGAGATTAGAAAGTAATTACATCTTTGTTTAAACAGAAGACCCAAAAAGGATATCCACATAGACTTTATAGGACATGACGAGTGAGAGTAATGATGATTCAGGGCTACTGATGCTAAGTTGAGCACTGTTTACCCAGTACTAGAAAGTGAATAAAATTTCCTAGCTCACCTCTAGCTTTACTTTTATCCTTATGATGGTTAAACTCATGTACCAGCTCCAATTTAAGATCTCATTCTAAATGAGTATGTCTGCTATTCTTTCACAGTAAATAGGATTGCCCATTGTTATCTGGTATTGGCAGTATGATAAATCATGATTCTTATGTTATGTGTTCCCATACAATTATTAGTAAAAAGGGGGTCCATTTATTCAACTGACAAAATAGACACAAGAAAGAATATTTAAATATGTCTAGAATCTTGAAAAAACGTAATAAGAGGCTAAAAATAAAAACAGTACTCAGTCATAGATCCACACCCAAAACAAGGGTCTATTCTAGACTCCAAATAAAATAGGAAAAATCTAATTTGAGAATTAGAATAATTTGGAGTATTATTATGTTAATATATATTTTTGCTGAATCAAAGGATTGACACAAAAATGTGGTATATTTTTATTCTTCTTATTAGATATTTTATTGTCATTTTATCATTAGACTAATATTGAGATACTGTATATTAAACATCAAAGCTGGTCTTAGACCATACTGAAAATCATCTTTTAAAGTAAATATTGTTATTTTACTATACAAAGTTTACAAAAAGTAAACTGACTTATCAAAGGCACTATGTATGTTACCCGAGGAGAAAAGTAGACATGGATCTCATCTAGCTGTGAACCCTGTGTGTAACAAAATGACCTGTCTGGCAAGGTATGCCCACTGGTTCATAAATGCTATGGGAGAGACCAATCACCTTCTGCTTGGATATAAGGCCTGTTACATGAGGAGGAACCCATAGCCATCAATGTTAATAAAACTAAGAACTGGTGGGTAGACAAGTCATAGGCCCTGAGAAGAAACTACTATTATTAAGCTGATAAGTAGGCATAGTATTACAATGAGCCCTGGTGACTTATTACTACATATGTAGATCACTGCATATTTCAACCTTCATCAGAGAAGCTTCTTCTTGCAGTAGGTGGCATTTTAACACAGAACCCCACAACTAGCCAACATGCAGAGGATAAAAGACCGTGGAAAGCTCAGCCCTAAATGAGATGTCTATACCACATCTCTTCTCTCATGACTCAGGAGTCTTTGAGGAAGAGATGGTCAAAAGGTGTCAAGAACCAGAGGTGATGCATGACTTCAAAGAGAAACAGTGTTTTCTGGGCATGATGGGGCAGTTGCACACATGAACTCATACTGATTATCATAGCATACACAGGTTGCACAAACATTAACCAGACGAAATCCAACACGAGCAGAGGAGGTAGGCATGTAGTCCCACTCCTAGGTAAGGGGCTATGAGAATATAGTAGCTGCTGCGAGAGGAAAAGTCAGTTTTCCTTAATTGTGTAATAGATGGTATACCAACCACACACCAGGTCAGGCCTCACACCTAAGAGTAGCTGGGCAACACAAACTGGTGTCAATGGGTTTATGAAGAAAAAGAGGGCCAGGCAGTGGTGGCGCACGCCTTTAATCCCAGCACTCAGGAGGCAGAGCCAGGCAGATCTCTGTGAGTTCGAGGCCAGCCTGGGCTACCAAGTGAGTTCCAGGAGAGGCACAAAGCTACACAGAGAAACCCTGTCTCAAAAAAAGAGGGGGGCATGAAGTTGAAATGTAAGGAGGTGAAAATGGATCTGCAAGATTGGTAGGTGACTTGATCAAAGTACATTGTATGAGATTCTCAAAGAATAGATAAAATATTACTGAAAAATTTTGCTAACTAGCTTTTTAAATTTCCTCTTCAAATCTTCCCTCTCTTTTCCCTACAACTCTTCCCCATATTCCACCTTCTTTCCTTTTCTATCACTCTCTCTCCCTCTCTTCTCTCTATCTGTTCTCAGTTTATTTAATTTCTTCTTCATACTGAATCCTGACACTGTCTTCTGTATGTTCCTGCGGTAAGGGCATACATCCCTGTATGAAATGAAAACTAGCTTTGAGCCCAGGTCATTTTTATTGCTGCTTACTGTTTCTCCCACAGGCTGAATTCTACCCCTTGTTCCTTTTCTGTCTGCCTTAGTCAGAATTACTTAGAAAATTGTATGAGCATTAAGAATGTTATGTGACCAACTAAGAAATACTTTCCTCAGACATTTGTTACTTAGTAAAGAATTTAAAATGAATAAGGATAATTTTATATTTCATTAATCTAAAGGTAAATCATAAAAGTAAGAAAATATATTTGATTCTGAAATGTTCCCATTATAGAAATGAGATTTAATATAGCTAATATAGTTACCATACTGAAAACTGTTTAGACTGAGCTTGGCTTTAGCTTTTGGTTTTAAACATGTCAATTGCCTGTTATTTGTTTATGTAATTAAAATTAATGTTTGCTTCTTAAGTGTAGTTACATTTGAGTAAGAAATGTGTGTTTTCCCACAAAGAAAAAGCTCCATCCCATATGTGACTTTACATACTGAGTTGAATGTGAAAATGCAGTGTTGTAGTGGTTGTAGAAGCTCTCGAAAAAAGCATTCCCAGGAGAAGAGCAAAGACAAGGATTCTGTAGAAAGCATGGATAACGAAATGCAGAATCCTGGGAGGCTGGGGAGAACTGCAAAAAAAATTAAGAAAAACAGAGAACTCATGAGAAAAAAAAAATTATGAGTTCTTTGATATTTTCAGAATGTAGCTTTGTTCAACTTACGAACATGAAGGCAAGTGCACAAAGGATTTATCAAGACACACATATGACTCATTCCTTTAACTCAGCTGCTTATCATTCAGGGATCAGCCATAAACATGGGAAAGTTGGAGAGCAGATTGGAGAATTCAGAACCAGCATGTTAGAACACTCTCACATCTGATGACATGATGGGAAAGCTCTCCTGGATCTTAGCATTGTTTCCTGTGACTTTGCCCTGCTCAGAACTCGAAAATTACAGCAGGTTTCTATTTGTTACTAAACTTTGGCTTGCAGTCAGCGTTAAGGGCGATTTTAGGTGTAAATCACCAGAGGCCTTAATCCAACAAAAATATTATTTTTGAACTGGGCTTTAGACTAGACCCTTGCGTGTATCAGCTGTTCCCAGGCAGAGTAGTATAACACATCTGTTCAGAAAAACACTGTTTATTTTATTCTATCTCCTAATTTTGTGCTTAAAACTGATTATGACAATACTGGGAAAAGGTCTGGGCTTTTCTGCTTTGTATTCTAGGGAAGGAAAGTTTTGCTGAAATAGGCAAGGGAAGATATGACTAAAAATGATTGATGTGAACATTTAGTTTTAGGGGAGAGAAGTCGCTGCTGTAGGTGTCCCTGTGTCTCGGAGCTCTCTTCTTTCATTGATTGAATAAAGACCTTGCTGCCTCTGCTTTTGTCCAGCCACATCCTCTTGCTGGGATCACCCTTTCAGTAGTATCTGGGCCCTAATGCTTTGCAAACTTGAGTATTAAACACACAAGAAATCTCACATTCTGTTTCAAATGGGTTGCCATGATGGTGAATTCCAGTTACCAGCTTTGTCCTTAAGTCTCAAGGTTCCAGATGATTTCTCCTGGTCTCCTTTCAGGACCCAGATCACAGTCCTTGCCTCATAATCCTACCAGAAAAGCTTACATCCCCTAAGAATGAAAAGTTGCTTTGAGCCCAGATCATTTTTATTGCTGCTTACTGCTTCTCCCACAGGCTGAATTCTACCCCTGGTTTTTTTTTCTGTCTGCCTTCATCAGAATTACTTAGAGAATTGTGCACTATCTCTGCAGTCTGTCATATAAATTGCATGTCTCATAACACCATTGGTCCAACCCTATATTCTCAGAAGCTTAACAAGGTCCCAACCCCATGCATTCATTGTGAGCTCTGAGATTGAGTGCCTGTCTTCTGAGTGCCAGCTGCATAAATCAGTCAGTTTGTCAGCCTTCCCACGAGTCTGACTTCTTCCCATCCTTTCAACTCTGATGAGGCCTTGGTACAGCCTGTCTGTATGTGTTCCTGGTAATATAACTTCCATCTGGCCCCTTGATGATACTGCATTAAATTCATATTGTGTGTTTTTCGTGTACATGTGTATGCACATGTGTATTCATATGTGTGAGTGAGTGTGGGGATATTCACATGCATATGTGTGCTTGTGCACATGGAAGCCAGAAGTCAACCTGGGATGTCATCCTAATTCCTCAGGATACTCTCCACCCTAGGTTTTGTTTGGTTTAGTTTATCTTTGTTCCATATTGAGGCAGGGTCTCTCACTGGTCTGGAACTCACCAATTTAGCTAGATTCCATAGTCAGTGAACACTAGGGCTCTATCTGTCTCTGCCTCCCCATTTCTGAGATTACATACATGCACCATCATGCCAGGCTTTATTTTTACCTTGGGCTTTGCAGGTAGAGGGTGTGGAAGTTGAGTTCTTATGCTTGGACAGTAACCATTGTCTTGAACAAGCCATATTCCCAGCACTGCACTGATTTTCTTAACTGGATTCAGGGAACACAAGCAACTTGTATTCCATTTCAGCCTCAAATTCAGTCAGTATACCTTGTCTCTAAGACCAATGAAGGATGATGGGAAAGAAGATCAATGAAGGGTGATGGGGAAGAAGACAATGAAGGGTGATGGGGAAGAAGACAATGAAAGGTGATGGGGAAGAAGACAATGAATAATGATGGGGAAGAAGACAATGAATGGTAATGGAGAAGAAGACAATGAATGGTGATGGGGAAGAAGACAATGAAGGGTGATGGGGAAGAAGACAATGAAGGGTGATGGGGAAGAAGACAATGAAGGGTGATGGGAAAGAAGACAATGAAGGGTGATGGGGAAGAAGACAATGAATGGTAATGGAGAAGAAGACAATGAATGGTGATGGGGAAGAAGACAACGAAGGGCAATGGGGAAGAAGACAATGAAGGGCAATGGAGAAGAAGACAATGAAAGGTGATAGAGAAGAAGACAATGAAGGGTGATGGGGAAGAAGACAATGAAGGGCGATGGGGGAGAAGACAATGAAGGGTGATGGGGGAGAAGACAATGAAGGGCGATGGGGGAGAAGACAATGAAGGGTGATGGGGAAGAAGACAATGAAGGGTGATGGGAAAGAAGACAATGAAGGGTGATGGGGGAGAAGACAATGAAGGGTGATGGGGGAGAAGACAATGAAGGGTGATAGAGAAGAAGACAATGAATGGTGATGGAGAAGAAGACAATGAAGGGCGATGGGGGAGAAGACAATGAAGGGTGATGGGGAAGAAGACAATGAAGGGTGATGGGGAAGAAGACAATGAAAGGTGATAGAGAAGAAGACAATGAAGGGTGACAGGGAAGAAGAAAATAAAAGGTGATAGAGAAGAGAATAACTGTCCCCTGCTCATGTTTTTCATCATGCTGTTTCTCCATCACCGATGACAATGGCACATAGAGTCAGCACTCTCCCTGAAAATTTCACACAATATGAGGATATTCTGATCAGGAGGAGTGTGACAGAGGCAGAAGCATAGACATAAGTAAAATTAGTCTGTGTTTGGAGGCATTTGATAAATAGTATAGACTTTGCAGACCACAGAAAGAGAATGCCCCATGACTTGTCATCCAAGCACAGCCCATTTGTCAAGGGGGCATTGTCAATAATCTTGCCAAAATTGATGTGAATTAACCCAATATAGGATGAACAGTCAACTTATAGATGAGAGAATATTATCTAGTCTTCCCTAGCCTAAAAACACCAAGGAACACATTGATGGCTTTCAGAATCTTTGTGCAAGACTTGATCTTCATTTAAAAAATTCACCTGTAAGGAAGGGTCCAGACCATAATATGGCTCAAATCTCTCTCTCCAAAGTTTATCATTGCTATGACAGGTCTTTTTATAATTACCACTGCTAGCAATGCACCCATTCTGCAGTTACATACTTGGAAATGCCCTAACACAAGCTGATTCAGAGAATGTGACTATTTTCCCTTTACATATCATGGGACAACTAACCTAAATTGAAAATATTTAAGGGTGGTGTAGTTAGCAATAGTGAAAAAAAAATCTTAAAATCAATACTTCATAATTAAAGGAAAATGTATCTTTGAAAACCAATTTTACTTTCTTCACTTTAAATACAAATGGCTCTAAAGAATTAATAAGATACAGATAGTTATAAAAATTAACTAAAATCAAAAGTATAAAGATAAATATTTCCTATGCATTTTTTTCAAAATTTCTCTCTTCTAGCCCACCCCCTTCTGTCTACCTTCTCACTCTCATGTACTTTTTTTTTTGGTTTTTTGAGACAGGGTTTCCCTGTGTAGCTTTGCGCCTTTCCTGGAACTCACTTGGTAGCCCAGGCTGGCCTCGAACTCACAGAGATCCACCTGGCTCTGCCTCCCGAGTGCTGGGTCTCATGTACTTTTTATTCCTTTCTCTCCTCTAATATTCTGTCTGTCTATCTATCTACCTAATCCCAATTTTATATAATATATTGCATCACTTTCTCATATCATTAAAATATCTTTGTAAATATTATTTTAATTTCTGCTATCATATGGAGATATCATATCTTAATAACTTCTCAGTTGTAAAACATGTTGATAACAACTCTGGCAAAATTACACATCCATATTTCAGAGTACTTCTTTATAGTGTATTCTGAGAAATGGAATTATACTATAAATAGTTAAAAACATTTAAACTTCTTATAACATACTGCCAAACTGCTTTCCAGAAAGTTTAAAGTACCATACTATCACAATGGTATTGTGTGAAATGGCTCTATCACTTGTAATCAGAAAGGATGTTCTGACTGCAACCAATGTATAAAGTTTATCATAATTTTCTTGTTAATGTAGTTCATAATTTTAGAATTGTTTCTTGGACAAAAGAATATTTTACTTTCTTATTTCTCAGCTCTCTGGGAAACTTTCCTACATTCTTTTTATACCCAGCAACGCACTTTCTTAGATGCACTCACCCAACTTTCCAGGTCACACTTCACCTAGGGGTTCATCCATAAACTAAATGAACTCTTCTGTTTTCCATGGTCAACAGTGTATTAAAATCATGTTAAAATTTCTCACCATAATTAATCTTTTATTATATTTAAAT
The DNA here is from genome assembly GCF_004664715.2 of Peromyscus leucopus. Classification (NCBI taxonomy): domain Eukaryota; kingdom Metazoa; phylum Chordata; class Mammalia; order Rodentia; family Cricetidae; genus Peromyscus; species Peromyscus leucopus. The sequence continues at coordinate 430,792 of NC_051064.1, read as the reverse complement.
GCTAATTTTGTTTTGTCCATATTTGGGATATGCTTTAGGCCATATCTTTAGCAGTAAATATATTTTCTATCTCTTTTTCCTAATTGTTTCCTATGTCATTAACCATTTTCTTCCTGTTTTAATTTTGAAGTTTTCATTTTGTTCAAATACATCAACTTCATTTAGCCAGTCAGTTTAAGTAGTGCACAGAACTGGATTTAACTATCAGCAAAGATCGAAAGTTTTAGTTTTCATAATCTGATCCTTTTGTGTATGTTGTTAAATTCATTATTGCTTCTGTCATTTGTATATTAGCACTTTCCCAATGTTTCCTTTTATCTCTTCATGTTTTTGTGTTGGGATTGTGTTTTTATTAATGGATATCTTAAGTCCAGTAGAATAATCTTTCAAAGGCAGTTTTCAAACTCTATGTGACAATTGATGAAAACAGAAGTCATGAATTTGAAAGACAGCCGAGAGAGGCATATGGGAGGGTTTCAAAGGAAGAATAGAAAGGGAGAGATGTCTATTCAATGTCTATCTTCTAGATGCCGAAATCGAGTTCGGTGGCTGCTATATGAGCATCCTTCTACCAGAGTTCCAGTCTGCAGTTCTTCCTTTCTCTCCATCCCTTCCTTTCTCTACTGCAGCTCCCTGTGCTGAAAATGACAGTGTGAGTTCTCTGCCTCCCAAACTGATCACATGAGCTAATTCTGACAGTAATTTTCTCTGTTTCTCTCTGTGAGAATACCTAAATAAAATAGATGGCTATATGATTGATAGAGAGATGACTGATAGATGATAGATCTAGATGGATATATAGATATAGATATGCACATATGTAAACACACATATATACTTGCATATATGCCTACACTCATATATATTACTGTGTGTGTGTGTGTGTGTGTGTGTGTGTGTGTGTGTGTGTGTGTGTGTGTAAATGTTTCCAGTGGGAAATCTAGCTACAAATTCAGTATTTTTATTCAAATTTGGAAGTATTTTTTTTGGCTAGAATCTTTAGCAGAGTTGAATACAACATGTTTCTTGTAAAACTTTAAATGCATTATGAAGGATAGTAAACTTCCTTTTTTAAATATAATTGAATATAACAAAACATCATGATCAACGTGTACTTATCATAAAAGTAGGATTCCTTTCCAGAAGTGCCAGGGTCAAATGTCAGTCATTCATGACAACCGATTCTATTAATCTAATATCTTCTGTGGTAGCTAATTTAATGTGTCAACATATCTAAACTCTCCTGCTTAACGGGTTGGTCAAACACTAAAGGAATTGCTGCAGTTGCCTTTCCCAGAAGTAATTATCACTTACAATCCTTTGACTCAAGTAGATTAACTTCTGTGATGTGGGGAAAAACAATCAGTTACAGGCTTAAGAGTAAAAACTGATGTTGCCTATTTCCCAAAAAAACTGAGTTCTGCCTTAAGTTGTGCCTTAAGCACATAAGATGTTGCCTGAAGCTCCAGCCTGCTGATTTGCCTGCCCTAAGAGTTTTAGACTCAAGAGTTGCAAAATCAACTCTTATATGAAGTTTCGCTTATCAGTTTGATCTATAGATGGGGATTCTTAGTCCAGATACTTGCACAAACCAATTCTTTAAAATTAATCTCTAAGTACACGCGCGCGCGCACACACACACACGCGCACACACACGCACACACGCGCACACACACTTGTGTGTTTGTTCTGTCATTTCCCTTTTCCCATTACTTTGACAAAAGTAACTTAAGGATGGAGGGTCTACTTGGGCTCACAGTTCGAGGCTGAGGTCTATTACTGAAGGGATAATTGGTGGAGGAGCATGAGGTCACACTGCACCCATAGTGAGCAAGCAAAGAGAGGCAAAAACTGGTGTTCAGCTTGTTTTATTTCCTTTTCTTTTCTTTTCTTTTTTGAGTCAGTCTGGGACCCAGGCTATATATACACATCTAATTTGTCTCTTTGAATACCCAGGTAAGCCCCACTCCCAGGAACCTCTCCCCAATACCCCTATTCCCACATCAGGAACCATCCCTCCAATGTAAAAATCTCTATCAGCTACATACCTAACACAGTACCAGACTTCATAACTGTTAATAGCATGTGCTTAGCAGCACATTGAAGTTACCTGCATGATGGTGAGTCTCTGGAATCTGAGGTTTTGTAAATCGTGGAACATGTCCTGAGGTACAGGGAAGAAAAATGAAATAGCCTCCCCCACTACACAAGTGGAAGAATCACATTTATGAGCAGAGCAGTGACAATATGATGTGGAAACTCCACTGAGAGGAAGGAATGAGGTGAGCTACTACGTCTTCAACAGTACTTCATTCATAAGTAGAAAACTAGCAACTGTACTTTGAACAAAACACAACCCACTACTTCCTCATGACAACCGATTCTATTAATCTAATATCTTCTGTGGTAGCTAATTTAAAGTGGGATTGCTTTTCAGAGGTCTAGGTTTGAGATTCCCATAAAGCTGGCTTCTGCTGTGTTTGCTTTTTTGGATGCCATGAGAAACAGCACTTTCCTGGCATTTCTATTGAAAATACTTTTGGCTCAGACTGCGTGGCCTTCTATCCACAGGGTGTATACACAGAGACGGGGTGGGGGAGGGGAGCAAAGAGAGAAACTGGAGGCTGCAACAGAATCCTGAGGAAAGTGCAAACTACACACAACACTTTCCCAGGCCCTGTAATTGGGTCTCATCTCAGTCAGAGGGAGGGACATAGAGAACTGTCAGAACTGCTCACGTCTAGAAAATAGTGCCTCGCTGCTCTCCATCTACCATCCTCTCCAATGCTGTAGAAAGCATCATGGCAGATGATGCATTTGCAGATCTTTCTTAGAGTGTTTAATTAGCAACTGGGTGATTTCTTTTCAAGTAGATCTTCTGAGTTTTACTTACCATTTCCAACATTGTCAAGACCCTGCAAAGTCTGGTAGAGAAAAAGAAGGCAAGAGAAAGAGCTCTGTCACCAGGCACTGTTTGTATTAAATGTGCAGATCAAAACAGATGAATCACACATGCCCTTTGCTTGCTATCAAAAATTCTGCAATGCCTGGGGAGCCAGGCACAACTTCCTGGACCCCTTTGCTCAGCTTTTGGAAACTTTGCTCTCTCCTGCACTGTGTTTTTCCTTGCCCTTGCCTTGTTTGGTAACTTGACAGCTACTCTAAGCCAAGAATCCCAAATAGTTTTAAACATTATTTGGTGACAAGTTGTTCCAATTTTGAAAACATGAAGAAACTAAAAGCCAAAGATATAAAAAGATCATACAGACAGTTAATATAAGAGTTACAATGGCCATCCTTCTTGGGTACAGTCAAAATGTACAAAATATATATATACATAAATATCTACATTGATATATTCATGCATGTATGTGTTTGTATATTAAGATTTTCTGTATATCAATATTCATATAGATAGCAATAATATAACTATACATATATGTATATTTACAGAGAATACAGTAACCAGATAGAGCTAGTGTTGTCTTAACTCTGTTATTTATTAGTTGTTAAATATGGGCAGGGGATTTAACCTTTTGACCCTTAACATCATTATTTTCAAAATTTGGAAAATCATATTCACCAAACTGTAGTCATGAAGATAAAATTTAATAGCATTCACAAATCACCTAGCAGGAAACTTAGCTCATAACAGGAGCATAATGTCAGGGTTGCTGTTGGTTTTGATAAAGCATTCATACTTACCCAGTCAGATAGCTGGAGAGGAGATCCTAGTTTGTGCTCGCATCTCTCCTCTCCCCCACTGTGACTTAGGTGTCCCCACTGCAGTGTACCTCGAAGACAAATAATGTTCAGTTAGCTGGATTCCAAAAGAATAAGCACCATTCCATCATTAACCCACACTTCTCCTTTATGCTGTGTCTTGTGTTTCCCTTGACTATTGTCTTCAATTTTGCAAACCATTCATACGATGAAAAAAAAATGGGCAAGTCCATTCAATTTTTATAATCATTAATTCAATTGCTTTATAGAATTGGCTTTTCCCCCTCTCCCACTGGACCAATCAATTATGTTAGAATAATAGAGTCTGTGAGACTCGATTACAGTGGATGTCTATGCTATTTGCTGTCAAAACAAACACAGTATTCTTTTATTTAATGAGTATGAAACTCTATTTTCTCCAGTAGTTCAGTTTTCCAACAACATAGAATCATGATTTAGATGTTCACAAAACAAAATTGATTTAAGCAAAAACTAGTGTCCTGACATCACCCAAGCACGAGTCTCAGATAAAAGGTTATGAACTTATCGCTGCCTCTAGAAGCAATGCAAATTACAGTTTGGCATTATCCTTACAGAACCTTGATTGGACCTTTTCAATTATAGACCAGGAAGTATGAAAGCAAATATTTTTTTAAGAACGAGTTAAAAGTCTTTGTTCAGCATTTCATATTTGAGAAGAAGGCATTGGCATGATTTTATTTTATCTACACTTGCAGAGCAATTTGATAAGAACTAGCCCATTAGTAAAGTAAAATGTTTGCCCAGGCAATGGATTTCCCCTATGTTTGCCTTGTATTCTAGACTCCCCAATGAATTTTCCCAACACCTCATGTTTTGTCTATTTTTTGGATACCCAAAACTGCCATTACTTTCTAAGTGACTGATTTTGTTCTCTAAAATCTCCATCTAAAGTCACAGTATGCGCTCAGTGTTAGTACCTAGAAATCACATGCATTTCAGTAGATTATTCTAATGGATAATGGCCAAGGTACACAAAGGCCAAAGCTTTCTTATGAGGTAACATTTTTCCCTTGTTAACATAACTTAACATACTCTGATGGCAGCACTAATTTTCCTACCTTACTAACTTTATCTTGGAAGAATAATCTCACTGAATGCATTAGACATAATTAAGCAAGGTGCCAGCATTGTTGTTCTTGTTATTTTAGTGAGAGAATGCTGCTGTTGAAGGGAAATCCTTCCAGGAATGATAAAAATAAGATAAGAACAATTTAAATGCTCATGACTTTTTGTTTTCACAACTGAGTAATACTGCTAACTTTTGTTTGTTCTTCTGTAGTATACAAATCAAGTCCCTTCTATGGTAAGTTAATGTAGCATTATCTGCATAACATAATATAGGCTAAATGATTCTTAGTGTACAATAACCATTGTATTTTATATTGGTTACTAGTGCCATGCCTGTGACAAAATACTTAACAAGAAACTAATTAAGGAAGAAAAAGTCTGTTCTGGCTTACAGTTCAAGGGAATATATCCCATTATGGTGAAGAAGACACAGTAGCAGGTCGGGAAATCAGCTAGTCACACTCAGGAAGCAGAGTGAACAGGAACAGGAAGTGGGACAGACCATAAAAACCTTAAGTCCCACCCCTAGTGTTGCAATTCCTCCAGCAAGGCTCCACCTCTTAATAGTTCTACAACCTTGCCAAATATCACAGTCAGTTGGGTCAAGTGTTTAAACATATGAAACTTATGGAGGATATTTCACATTCAAATCACAACATACCGCATGATAAAAGGCTATGACCATTGACAAGTATCATTTAATGTAGTGGGCATGCTCTGAATGCCTGCACCCTTCCTACAGTTATCATCCAAACATGTACTTTGTCCATGTTTAAGCCTAGGGAGGAATCAGATGGAGTTAGGAAACTAGAGTGTGTGAAATTGCAGAATAAAATTGTGAGAGACCTTAATAGAAGAAACTCTCTGTGTAAAGAAAAAATTTCCTGGGGAGCTACTGCTTAACCTGAAACCCATGAGTCTGACAAAAAGAGGCTGGTGAAAAGCATGGGTAGAGTAAGAGATCTGCAATGTCTCACATACAGAACACAGAGAAAGGAGAAAACAGCCCTAGAGGAAAATGAAGAACAAAGAAAGACAAGTCCATTCCTTGTGAGCCCTACTAAGGACTATGTTCCTTAGAGTGATAGCCATTGATGTTTTAAGATGGTCTGAGAAGACCAGAAAACGTTGTTCAAAGACCCTGGGTCAACCTTGATGTATCAAGTTAATGGAATGCCACAGTTCTTTAAGGCAGTCATGTCCTATTCAACAATTTACCAATCACTTGGGTAAAAACACAGAAGCTATGCCAGACAAAGTAACAGGCAGCACAATCCTGGAAATCCTAGCATCAAAAACACCAAAGTTGAAATTCCAAGTTATCTCAAGAAGTCAGATGGCTGAACTAAAGCTAAGCAGCAAACACTGGAGAGATAAATGTAACAGCTTCAATTAATAAATAAATAAGTTTAGCCGGGCGGTGGTGGCTCACGCCTTTAATCCCAGCACTCGGGAGGCAGAGCCAGGCGGATCTCTGTGAGTTCGAGGCCAGCCTGGGCTACCAAGTGAGTTCCAGGAAAGGCGCAAAGCTACACAGAGAAACCCTGTCTCGAAAAACCAAAAAAATAAATAAATAAATAAGTTTAAAGGCACAGTGGGAGGGCTGACTTTGATGGCAGTCCTTGTGAAAACATCTGAAAGGTTTGGCTCAGTGCAAGCACAGTTATGCTATAGTGTTATGAAGGAGCCAAAGCAATCTCAGGTTCAGCTAATGGAATAAGCAGTGCATCAGTCTGCCAGTCTGTGTAGGTGCAGTGAATTTGAACAGGGGCACAATATCAAAAGCTGGACATTTATAAGCTATGATGCTTCTAGATAAAGACAAACTGTGTAGTGAAGGAAACCAAAATGAAACAATTCCACGAACTGGAAATCATAAAATCTGTCAGACAAATTACGGAAGATTAGGCCCTACTACCTTCTGGTGGGAAAATTTCTTTTGAAAATTCAAGTAAAGGTAATGAGGACATTTGCCAAGTTTCTCTGCAGGGGTCTACTTCAATGGAAAGAGAGAGCCACCGAAAGAGGTGACTTTGGCATTCTCTACCAATCCTAAATAAACAAGAAGCCTCTTGGTCATTTGTTTTTCTGTCTGCTAAATATCTACACCCTCTTTATACACATGGTAAATTTCTTACTTTATGAGTCTTGGTGAGACAGGCCCTTCCTCCTAGTACAGAATGTAAAACTGTCCTGTCCTTATTTTTATAGCCTTCATTGCTCAGAGTACACAGAATTCAGCTCAGTCAGCAGTAGGTACCTACTCCAGAATTTGTTTGGTAACCTAATGAGGGAAGAGGAGAATCCCTTTGGTGAGCAGATGGCTACATAATACCCAGGTGCAATAAACTATGGACTCTGGCAGCCACCACATGTAGCCCTTTCAGAGTGTGGTACTTATTGGTTGAAGACAGGAGACTGTCTCCTTTGCCACTGTTTTTTTTTTTTTTTTTTTTTTTTTTTTTTTAAATTCAGGCCCTGTGTCTCTCCAGGGTCCTGTTTTTCACAATCTCCTTCCAATAATTATATTTTTACCTTATATTATCTAGATGTAGTTTCTGGTTTGTGTAGCAATGTAACCTAACTGGTACACTTTCAAGTGTGTTTTCAACTTAATTGTAAAGATTCACATTTCTATGAAACAGTGAAGGACAACAGAGTTTGGATTCCAGGGTGAAGCTTCTAATTGTCATGTTCAGCTTTGCCAAGGGAGTGACTCCAGGGCCTCACGCCTGACTTCTGGGAACATCAGCCAGACCAAGAACATAAATTTGAAATAAAGCAGGGTGAATACATGTGAGGATATCATTGAAAGTATTTGTCGTCCATCTTCATATCATGGGTTCCCTATTCACAGACTTGTCCACTCACAAAAATGTGTTTGCAACTCCCAAATCAGTACTATTTGCACCTTGCTGGCCATTTAGCATGTTGTGACCCACTCAATCACAATCTGTACACATTGTCACCTGAGATGTTAGCTGTGCCCCCCAGCCTTCTCAGTTCAGCTCTCCGACTCGAAGTAAGGTCCTCTCGACAGCATGTTCAGTGCTAGGGATTTCTCCATGTTTGTGCTAGTTGTTGGTGGTTTTGCTGTCTGCTGGTTTTGTAGTAAGCACAGTGCTACAGTGCCATCTGACATCGTAAACACAAGAAAGCTCAGCTCCCTTCCAGAGAAATCACTAGCTCTGACTCTGCTGCACTCAGGCACAAGTTACTATATTGCTGGCAGTGGATTCAATGTCAATGGATCAACAATCTGACTATGTATTTCTGCTGAGGAGCAGCGACTTGGTGGTCACTAACCCAGAGTTCTCACTGATGTTTTAGAGCATAACTATCCTGAACAACTTCACTGTAGAAGGTGAAGCCAGTCAATAGCTGTGTGAGTCCTTCTCAATCCAAAAAGTAACGAAGAAATAAGTCCCAATCTTTTCATCCCAAATCTAGGGGAAAGCCTTCATAGAAACATCTGAGTTTTACAAAGTGGGTTCCATGACAAGTTGTTGCTGGTTCCCAGGATGAACGACAGAGAGAGAGAGAGAGAGAGAGAGAGAGAGAGAGAGAGAGAGAGAGAGAGAGAGAGAGAGAGAACTGGTATTGACAGTGGTCACATAGCAACTATTGCTGCTCAGGGAATGACCTCCACTCCCAACTTCAAAGCATGGAATGAGTAACTATTTCCCCAAGGACAGGAACTGAGATACTCAAGAAAGAAAATGTTAGAACACAGCTGACAGTGCTGTCCAATAGAATTCTGGGGAAAGGCTTCAGCAAGAAGATGCCAAGTATGTACTGCACTCAGACTATGAGCTGTGGAGCTGTTCACAAGAGAAAATAAAGACTAGGAGACCGTGGAGGAAAACCCTGAGAATCCAGTGTGTCTGGAGCAGGAATGGCCAGCTTTTCAAGTCAGAGTAGCAGAGCTGTTTTCAGTACAGCAGTAAGCTCCATCCAATCCCTTGCCATTTCTCTCCTCTCTTTATCTTCAAACACAGCAAGGGCTAGAACAGATAGTGAAAGGAGTCACAAAATCCAGTTGAGGACTTAGAGGAGTCAATACATTTATATGGTATCAACTTCCTCTCCCAATGAAAGTCCCTAGCTCAGGCAAGATTTTGCACCAAATTTCTAGTTATGTTGGTTATCATAAAACATAAATGAATGAAGATTTCTTGTAGCTGGTATTTTAATTTGTGAATTAAGACTCTATCTGTCACTTAGGATATCTATAGAATTGTCTATTCCTTAAGTCATTAAGACTTTCATGTGATTAGGTTTGAAGTAGAATCTTTTCATTGAGCTCATTTCTTTTTTTTTAAGAAATTTTCTTATTCATTTTACATACCAACCATAGATCCCCCTCCCATCCCTCCTCCTGCTCCTCCCCAGCTTTCCTCCCCAGACCCATCCTTCATATCCTCCTCCAAAGGGGTAGGGGCTCCTATGGGAAGTCAGCAAAGCCTGGTACATTCAGTTGAGGCAGGACCAAAACCCTCCCCGCTATATCAAGGCTGAGCAAGGCATCCCACCATAGGTAATGGGCTCCAGAAAGCCAGCTCATGCACCAGAGATAGATCCAGATCCCTTTGCCAGGGATACACAACTGTCTCCCATATTCAGAGGGCCTAGTCCAATCCCTTGCATGTTCCACAGCTGTTAGTCTAAAGTTTGTGAGTTCCTAAGAGCTTGGTTCAGTTGTCTCTGTAGATTTCTCCATCAAGATCTTGAGCCCCCTTGCTCAAATAATCCCTCTTCCCTCTCTTTGACTGGACTCCTGGAGCTCGGCCTGGTGCTTCTCTGTGGATCTCTGTATCTGCTTCCATCAGTTACTGGAAGAAGGCTCTACAATGACAGTTAGGGTATTCACCAATCTGATTACTTGGGTAGGCCAGTTCAGGCACCCTCTCTACTATTGCTAGTAGTTTAATCTGGTGTCATCCTTGTGGATTCTTGGGAATTTCCCTAGCACCAGGTTTCTTCCCAACCCCATAATGTCTCCCTCTATCAAGAAGAGCACCAGTAACCTCTGTGAGTAAGCCCCAAACTACTATAGATGCTTACAATAAAACACTGCTTGAGAAGAAAATACAATGTTTTTATCCAAATCCAATGGAAACAGACTTCTATTTAAATGTTTACTTTTCAAGATTGTTTCCAAATATCATTAGATCCAGAAAACAAAATCTGGCCACAAACCCTGTGGCAGACTTGCCTGCAACTATGAACATGGAATGCTGCCCGCCCCTTGACATCTACCATTTTGATTTTCTTTACTCATTCTTCACATCAGCATTGTCCCTAATTGACTCACTTTGTACTTATTCTAACATCCCATCCCTCTGTTTTCCTATTTGTCTCTCCACTTCCAATCTTTTTTTTTTATATCAGTTGAACAAATTATATCTCTTTTCAACTCTGGTATTTCTTTTTTATACCTTAAAATTTCCATTTTCCACTTCAATTTCATAGTTCTTCTGTGACCTACCTTCTTTGGATCGGTCCCGCCTTCTTTGGATCAGTTACTTGATATTGAATCTCACTCTTTGTATTGTCTTTGCTGTTTCTCATCTACTCCTAATGCTGTGGTGAAAAAAAAAAAAAAAAAAAAAAAAAACATGGAAATTTTTTATCTCCTCTCGCCTTTGGCCTATAAGTAAAATCTGGATTTCAGATAAGAAGGGCATAAGCTTCTGTCTAGAGAGATCTACCACCAACAACAAATGACCAACCAAAAAAATGCTGAAAATGAGTAGAAAGGCATTTGGCACACATGACAGGCTCCCTGCCTGAGTTCCATTAAGACCGCCGCTCTACTTTCTTTTACTCTTTGTATGCTTGAGCCAGCAATTACTTGGTGCAGGTTATTAAAGTTCAACAGAATACTCAGTACCCAGATGTTCATTTCTAACACATTCTTTAATAAAAAAGAAACAGGGATTCTTAGAGTAACAGCCAATTCAAGGTCTATGGTAGGAAGTGTAAAAGATTGTCCATAGAACTGTGTAGTACCAAAAGGTTAGAAAAATGCTTTCTTAAGTTCCTTATGTTTCTATGGGTGGTGTGTTCCAAAGTATCAGATATATCAATGGGAAGACTCCCCAATGGGCAAAGCTATAATAATCTGAATGGCAAAATGAAGGAAATATTATTGAGAAAGAACTCAAGTGTTTAGTAAGTGTCCACAAGTCTATACTGTTATAAATAATTGATCTATTAGGAAATTTAGAAGAACTCATTATTTATGTAACTAAGCATGCCACAGAGAAAGGAGAAAGCAACATCTCACCAGTTAAGAAGTCGTGCCTTGAATTTCTTCCAGAGAGAACACATAGTAAGGAGGAAAGAGAAAATGATTTTATAATGAAAAAAGAAATCATAGCAATAGTTCAGGTAGGATCCAAGTCATTATCAATAGTAATACTACATTGAGGGTCAGCATATGATCTTGATAGGATATGATGAAATGATAATCTTACATCTAGCCTATGTCTCTAAATTGCTATCTCTACTGCAACCTCAAGAAAACACAAAGTCTAATACAATGGTTCTCAACCTTCCCTTCCTAATGCTACAACCCTTTAACACAGCTCCTCATGTTGTGGTGACCCCCAGCCCCAAAATCATTTCCTTGCAACTTCATAGCTGAAATTTTGCCACTGTTAGGAATCATAATGTAAATATCTGCTATGCAGGGTATCTTATGTGTGACCCCCAAAGGGGTCATGACCTACAGTTTGAGAACTGCTGCACTAATGTAAAGACAGTCTTAAAATACCTGACCAATACTTACAATGTAGCCATTTCTTCCATATTGAAACACTCCATACTTGAAGCAGGTGGGAACCTCATAAGACTGTAAAAGCTGTGGAAAATCACCAGTCTCAGGAAGTTCCCAAAGTTACAAGATTCATAACCATATCACCCACCAGGCTATAATAGCAATAAACAATTGCTGGAGAGAGGAGACAAGAAGACTGTCTTTAGTGAAGTTGACTCAAGACAGGCAGGGAGCTTCAAGGATTCAGCTTTCCTTTGTAGTCACACAAGTTGGAGTTACCTTTTCAACAATACAATGCCCTTGAGTTACCTGTGCTCCCACAAGTAAGCCCCCATCCATGCTCCAATAAATAACCCCCAAAACTCATTCATTCACCAACCTGAATATTGACCTGTCATCTGTGCCCTATCCAGAGTGAATAAATGTTTCTTCAGATCTCTCCAGGAATAAACATTACACAACATCATAAGCATTAAGGTCATCGAAATCAAGGAACACATAAGAAACTGTCATAGATAAAGAAGCCTAAGACATGGCAACCAAATGTCATTCAGGGTCCTGGAGCAACAACAGCAATAAAGCAGACATTGGGGGGGGTGTCTGAATAATGTATGCATTCTGTTAGTGTTAGAAGGTAGAGATATAAGGACAGTGATTAAAGGAGTCTATACTACCTTTTACATTTTTCTACAAATCTAAAGTGAATCTAAAAGTAAACCTAAAAAATAATTCCATTAAAAACTCAATGAATAGCAAACAAGAAAAAATAAAAGTAAATATGTTGTTTTAGAATTTGTCTCTAAAAAAAAAAAAATAAAACAGAAAAGAATTTGTCTCTGGGTTTGAATCTGAAGAACAAAGGAAACAGCTGCAACAAAAGGAGGACCACAGAAAGCTCATCATGAGCCTGCAGGCTGGAGCACACCTGCGCTGTCTCCCAGCTCAGGAGGGAGCACACCTGTGCTGTCTCCCAGCTCAGGATGGGGCACACCTGCACTGTCTCCAATCTCAGGATGGGGTACACCTGAGCTGTCTCCAATCTCAGGATGGAGCACACCTGAGCTGTCTCCCAAATCAAGATGGGGCACACCTGAGCTGTCTCCAATCTCAGGATGGGGCACACCTGCACTGTCTCCCATCTCAGGATGGGGCACACCTGCACTGTCTCCAATCTCAGGATGGGGCACACCTGAGCTGTCTCCAATCTCAGGATGGGGTACACCTGAGCTGTCTCCAATCTCAGGATGGGGCACACCTGAGCTGTCTCCAATCTCAGGATGGGGTACACCTGAGCTGTCGTCTCCAATCTCAGGATGGGGCACACCTGAGCTGTCTCCCAAATCAAGATGGGGCACACCTGAGCTGTCTCCCAAATCAAGATGGAGCACACCTGCGCTATCTCCCATCTCAGAATGGAGCATACCTGTGCTGTCTCCCAGCTCTGGGCTGCACCGGCACTCTCCTTTCTTTCTGGAGAACCTCCACCTATCTCATCCTCACCATTCAATATGAACTTCTTTTCACATCCTTTCCAAACTCTTCAGATGAGGCAAGTTCTCCTAATTTTGTTTCTTACTCTTTCTAACATACTTCACAATGATTGCACTTTCTTGGTGAGTGGTGTTTGTTTGGGGTAAGAAAGAATGTTATAAAGACATTTCTCAGATGGCAGGCAGTAAGTGCCACAACAGCATGTGGACAGAGGGTCCTTAACATGTAAATGTTCATTGATCATCTATTAAGGTGAAGTCTAGGGGTATGATAAGGGCTGATACACCTGTGTGGAAGGCAAATGACCTGGTCATACTTTATGGTTGTATGTGTGAAGTACAAACTTCACAATATTAGCAATGTCACACTTGAGTATATCACCTATCTAAGTTTATATTTCTTTAGCTAAGATTTAGTAATGAAAAATATTTGTAAGACGATTAATCTACTCTTTGTTGGTCTTGAAAGAATTCTAACTTTAAAGCACCACTTGAATCTATTTGTGAAATGAAGGTGGCAGTAGTGATATCAGTGGTGGTGGCAATGGTGGAAGTGGAGGTGGTATGGAGGTGAAGATGGTGGAGTTGGTGATGGTGGTGACAGAGGTGATGGTGGTGGTGGTGATGATAGATGGTAACAGCTACACATTTAGTTGATCCTCTGTTCCTGGCAATGTAATATGCCATTTGAAAATCATTTTGTTCAAATTTCACAGCAAGTTTGTAAATGCACACAGCTGAATCCAGTACTTCTCTATTCTAAGTACATGATACATTTTAGCTCATTTCATTCAATCATCCCCAAATCTTTGTCGTCAGTACTGTTACGATTATTGTTCAATAGTAGATGTTATTGAAGTATGAAAACAAAAGTAGCCAAGTAAAGCCCCCAAGTAAAGCCACAGATCTGGCAGTTAAAGGAAGACATGAAGGAAGCAAAGAAGGGACCTCTTATTGTTACAAGTTTCCCAAGTGGACCACCACCAACACTCAGTCTCTTTTATTGTCTGAAATCTCCAGTTTACAAAATATCCTAGAGCCACAGAACCAACCCATGTGCCAGGCTCTATCTAAGTTGGGTTCTTCTTTCTTTTTTTCTTTTATTTAAAATAGTTTTTTCTCATATAATCTATCCTAACCACAGTTTCTCCTCCCTCTACTCCTCTCAGTTCCTGTCTACCTTCCCTATCATCCAAATTCACCCCCTTTGTGTCTATCATTAGAAAACAAATTGGCTTCTAAGGGATAAAAATAAAATATAATAACATAAATCAAAAACTAATATATTGGAATAGGACAAAACAAGCAGAAGGAAAAGAAACCAAGAAAGGGCACAAGAAACAAATGTAAAAACCAAAATCCAATTTTTGCATACTCAGGAATGCTATGGGATGTCTTTCTGTACACTGTGAATATACATTGTTCTCACTAGTTGATTAATAAAGCTGTTTGGCCAATGGCAAGGCAGAATAAGGTTAGGAGGTACAATCAAATGGAAAATGGAAATGAAGAAGGGTAGAGTCAGGCAGATACTGCAAGCCACCTGCCAGGAGAAGCAAGATGTGAGCAAAAAGGTAATGCCATGAAGTCACATGGCAAAACATAGATTAATAGGAATGGGTTGAGTTGACATGTAAACTCTAGCTAGCAAGAAGCCTGAGCCATAGGCCATACAGTTTGTAATTAATATAAACCACTGAATGATTATTTTATAAGCGGCTGCTAGAGCTTGAGTGTGAGAGATTCATCTGGACCATGTAAATAGATCCATACCTATCATCCTGCACAAAACTCAAGTCCAAGTGGACCAAAGACCTCAACATAAAACCAGGTACTCTGAACCTGATAGAAGATAAAGTTGAAAATAGCCTTGAATGCATTGACATAGGAGACAACTTCCTAAATATAACACCAGGAGCACAGAGAGTAAGATGGACAATTAATAAATGGGACCTCTTGAACTGAAAAGCTTCTGTAAGGCAAAGGACACTGTCAATAGGACAAAATAACAGTGTACAGAAAAGATCTTCACCAACTCCACATCTGACAGATGCTGATTTCCAAAATGTGTTAAGAACTCAAAAACTAGACATAAAAAAATAAAATAATCAAATTTAAAAATGGGCTACAGATCTAAACAGAGAATTCTCAACAGAATTTCAAATGGCTGAGAAGCACTTAAAGAAATGTTCAACATCCTTAGCCATCAGGGAAATGCAAATCAAAATGACTCTGAGATTTTATCTTATACCTGTCAGAATGGCTAAGGTCAAAATCACAAGTGACAGCTCATTCTGGAGAGGATGTGGAATAAGAGAACACTCATTTATTGCTGGTGGGAGGGCAAGCTTGTACAGCCACTTTAGAAGTAGGTGGTGGTTTCTCAGAAACTTGGGAATTAATCTACCCCAAGACCCAACTATACCATTCTTGGGCATATAGAATGCTCAACCATACTACAAGGAAATTTGCTCAGCTATGTTCATAGCAACTTTATTTGTAACAGCCAGAACCTGGAAACAATCTAGATGTCCCTCAACCAAAGAATGGATAAAGAAAATGTGGTACAGTTACATAATGGAATACTATTCAGTTGCTAAAAACAAAGACATGAAATTCAAAGGCAAATGTATGGAACTAGAAAAACATCCAGAGTGACATAACCTAGACCCAGAGAGACACACATGGTATATACTCACTCATGAGTATATATTAAATGTAAAGAATAACCATGCTGCAATCCACAAACCCAGAGAGGCAAGGGAAAAAGGAGGGCTCAAAGAGGATACTCAGTCTCTCTGGGAAGGGCAAATAGAAGTGATTCTGTGGGTGGACTGGGGACCAGTGGGGACTGGAACATGAGGGATCAGGTGGGGGTGGGTTTGGGGAGAAAGAGCTGATTGAAAAGGGGGTCATTTCAGAATGAGGTAGAAACCTGGTGTAAGGGAAATGCCCAGGAATCTACAAGGATGAACCCAATTAAGACTTCTAGCAAGAGCGAATGCATAGCCTGAACTTCCTATCTCCTGTGACCAGGCAAGACTTCCAGGTGGTGGTATTGGGACAGCAACCCAGCCACAAAACCTTTGATCTACTGTTTGTCTTGCCTATGAAATGTGCTGGGGGGTAAAGATGGCACAGAGATTATGGGAGTGGCCAACCAATGACTGGTCCAATCTGAGACACATGCCAAGAGAGTCAGCCTACATTTGACACTGCTTGGAGTGCTAGGAAACAGAGGATGGATGGCCCAGAGACCTAGAATAGAACCAAATAGGACTGGAAAAAAATATCAATGTAATGATGCCTAAAAATATTCTGCTATACTCATAGATTGGTGCCTAGCCCAATAGTCATCAGAGAGGCTTCATCGAGCATCTAGTGGAAAGAGATGCAGGGACCCACAGTCAAACATTAGGCCAAGCTCAAAGAACTCCGATGAAGAGAGAAAGGTAGGATTGTAGGAGCCAGAGCGGTCAAGGATATCACAAGAAACCCCACAGAATCAACTAACCTGGGCTCACTGGGGATCACAGAGACTGAACTGACAACCAGGGAGCCTGCACTGGACTGACCTGGGCCCTTTGCATAGATGTGACAGTTGTATAGCTTGGTCTTCTGTGGGACTCCTAACAGTGGGAGCAGGGCTGTCTCTGACTCTTTTGATAGCTTTTGGGATCCTATTCTTCATACTGGATTGCCTTGCCTGGCCTTAATACAAGGCAAGGTGCTCAGTCTTATTGTAACATGATGCCATGTTATGTTGATGTCCATGGGAGGCCTGAACTTTTCTAAGTAGAAATGGAGGAGTGGATGGGGGCTCAGAGGTGAAGTGAGGGTGAGTGAGGGCCTGGGAGAAGAGAGAGGGGAAACTGTGGTCAGAATGTAAAATAAATAAATAATAAATATTTTTAAAAACTAAGTTAGCTGTACAAGGATGGTTTCATACCATGGATTTTGCATGACCCAATGGGGCTACGTGCTACAACGTGTCTCTTCCTTGCCTTAATGCTCTGCTGTTGTCATCTTAAAATACTTTATAAATCTGAACCAAGGTCTGTATGTTTTGATTTTACACTAGCCCTACAAATCCTCTAAGTAGTATTGTCTCACTACCAATGATAAATCTCTAAATATCTACTTCACAAGTCAGCACGAAATACCTACACTGAGTAATCACCAAGAAACCTCGCAAATAGAACTCAGAATTACTTTTTTCTAAACTTAAAATATATAACAACTATAAATATTGCACTTTTAGACTTGGGCCATGGTGTGTGTGTGAGAGAGAGAGAGAGACAGAGTGCCAGGAGAAGAAAGAGAAAAGAAAGTCTGTGTTTCCAGTTACTATGATGGTTCTTCCTAAAATCCCTGCCTTCATTACAGTAGTGTGTTGTATATATTGTAATCCTTCTCTTACTTAAGCTCATGGGAATTTGGAGTCCAAAATCATACTGAAGTTGTTGTGACAAAATATCCTAATAAAACACAACTGCATAAAGCTGTATTTTGGTTTGTAGTTCAAGGATGTAGTTCATAACAGTAGAGAAGTTCTGGTGGTTGGATTTTGAGGTAGCTAGTCACAGTGATGATGTCCACAGTGAGGAAGCAAAGAAAGTTGAATTCTCATGTGTAGCTCTTCTTTTGATTTGGTACAGGGCTACAGCCATGGATTAGTGCTTCCACAGTCAGAATTAGCCTTACCATCCCAGTTACCTACTCTAGATAACCCCTCGTAGGCAGACCCAAGGTTTACCTAATCTAGATCCTTTTCAGGACTGCTCTTAGGCTTGTCTGCTGGATGATTATAAATTTTGGCAAGCTGATATCAATAGTAACTGTCAAAGAAGGTCAATAAAATTCAAACTGCCTATTTTACCAAATATACATTAAATATCTAATTAATAGGAAATGACACCAATTCTCTTTAAGTACAGCATGCTAATAAATGCACAGTGAACTGAGAAGGAAAGTGATCATAAATGTGATAGCATCTTTAGAACTTCATGAGACCTAAAGAGCATTTTCTGTGTGTCTTAATATTATGGTGTACATATGAGCTATTCCTTAAGGCAATGTAATCAACTAGTTTCTAGAATCTACACACCTTTTTGCCAGTCTAGGGTTTTGTTTTGTTTTTTAGCTAGTTCTGTCTCCCCTCCACAGGTCACACTATGTGGCACAAAATTACCTTGAACAAGAAAAAAAGAAATCAGTGTATTTATGGCCATTCAACAGCATGTTCATATTTGGGTTACTATGGTTTCCAAAGCTAGATCCACTGTGTCATTTTCAGTCACTAAGAATGAATTCCCAGCCTTCTGTAAAGAAGCCATAGCTCATTTTAATAAGTAACACAAATTCTATTACAGGAACAAAGTGTTGTAGAAATAAGTATAACTTAATGAGACACTAGAAAATACTTGAATTGGTCATGTTTTATCAGAAATAAAATATAGTATTAGAAGCAAAACTAAGGCTTAGAAGGAGTATTGTGGTTCTTGGGCAGGTGTTTCACCTCAGAACTGTTTCTTTCCCTGTAAGACAGGGACAATAAATAGAATTGTAACTGTAAGGACTTGATGACATTCCTGTGATGTTCTTGGGCTGATGTCTAGCCATAATAAGCTCTTTATAAACTCTATAACTATAGAGTGTCATTAATATTAGTAATACTTCCACTTCCAAAGTAGAAACTGGGACAACTGTAGTATCACACTTCTTGAGAGTCCTGCTCCACAGTAACAGATACTTTAAAAACTTTTAAAAATATATTTATAGCAGTGAAATATATACCTCACCCAATGAGAATGTTCACTATGTTTTCTTTCAGAATTTAGCCCATATAATAACCCACTGCTTTTTCTTGTAACCAGAGTAAACCTTCTAGAGGTTTAATCCCATGTGAATGGTTAAGACAGCTCAGGTAAAATAAATAAGTGATTGAGTGTGTGGTTAAATAAACAACTCTGTCTACTGAAAGAAGTATGAAAAACATCACAATGAATAAAGAATCTAGTCAAATAATTGATTAGAAATACATTTCTTCCTCCTCCCCTCCCTCTTTCCTCTACTTCCTTTTCTTCATTTCATTTTGTTTTGTTGAGACAGGATCTCATGTTTTCCAGACTGGCCTCAAACTTTCTTTTTAGCTAAGGATGACTTAAAATTACCAAGGGCTGTTATTATAAGCATATGTCACCATGCCTAGCTCATTGTGTATGTTTCTTCTAACTTGTTTCTTTCATACTCTAGTCTGAATTTACAACTGAAACAGAAGTAAGCCATTAAAGATTTATGAATGTTTTAAGTGGGTAAGGGTATTTATTATTCTACACTATAAAATTTATTCTGCCATGTGAATAAAAATGCAGTGAGTAAAGTACTAAAAACAAGGTCAGGGTCATTTGCAGAATGAGAAGCCCTGCTGACGTTTTATCAATTTCAATATTTAACTAAACATCTAGGAACCATGAGGAAATGTTGAATTATTTAGAAAGCATGCTGAAAATGTTCTGTACTGTCATATTTTTTTAATTCAAAAATTACAATATGGCCATATATTGGACAATACTACAAACACAATGTTGATTTATTGTGCTCAAGAAAATATAGTGTAGTTTGGATGTTTTGCTATGTGCAGAGGTAAAGAAATTATTATAGCAGCAGACAGGTTTTATTTTCTTCTTTTTTCATTTTTGGATACAGGGATTTCTCTTAAGTAGCTCTTCTGGAACTGGCTCTGTAGACCAGGCTGGCCATGAACTCAGAGATCCACCTGGCTCTTCTCCCTCCATTCTGAGATTAAAGGTGTGCATCACTGGCTGGTGGGGCCTCAGGTGAGTCCTATTGTATTACCTTAATAAAATAAAATAATTATTGAAGTGTGTGTTTTCAAACAATAATTTAAAGCTATATTCCCTGAGAGTCATTTTAAATGTTTTTTTTTTCTCTCCCTGACTCTACCATCTGCAAAACTTTTGAAAAATTGAGACCTTGCCTTGGAGGAGGTGGGAATGGGGGATGTATTGAGGGGGAGGGCTGGGGTTGGGAGGAGGGAGGACAGGGGAATCCATGGCCGATATGTGAAATTAAGTTAATTATAAAATAAAAATATTTTTAAAAATTAAAAAGAGCAATAAAAATAAAAATAAGAAAAAAAGAAAAATTGATGTGTTTCTAGCCAAGTTGTCCTCTTCTAGCACAATCTAATGTTCCTTGTGATATTGATGATCCCACTAATTATCTTGTTGCTCTTTAATTAGTGCTTAATGAATAACACTGTATCTTAAAATTACTTTTGCAACAAAGGAAGTTAAATTTTAAGACTTTTTTCAAAGAAGACTGCAATAAAATTATCAATTCACAACAATAAAAATATTTTGGAAGGTTAACTGTGTTTCCACCTATCTATGTACACTTATAATAAATCAGTTTTGTGGGAAAGAAAGAGAGAAAAAATAGTAAACTCTTAACTCTTTATTTTATTTTTTCATTTATTTTACATACTGACCAGTTTCCCCTCTCTCCTCTCCTCCTACTCCCTCCCCCCACTTCCCTTCTACCCCCCCCATCCACTCCTCCTCCATCTCCATTCAGAATGGGGCAGGTCTGCCATGGGAGTCAACACAGCATGGTTAAACATCAAGTTTAACTCTTAACATGAGGAGAAGCCCATTGAGAGGAATAGGGAAATTCTCTGCATTCTTCTTGCAATTTTTCTTTAAGTCTGGGATTACATCAACATATAAACAGTTAACAACAACAAAATCTTTGTACTGATGGTCTGGTACTTTGTACTGGTGTTCTGTCATTAAGTAAAAGAAAGAAGGTTCAACTCAAGTAAAGCTAAATCTGAAAATAGAACATTGCTAGAATTTAGTAGCTCAGGAACTTTTAAATAGTGAGTACAGTGAAATGGGGTGAGAGGAAGCACCAAGGCCTTATGATCAGGTGAGAAGCTATCATAGGATGTCATAACCAGGAGAGGAAGAAGATCAGGCTGCATTTCAGAAAGACTAACTGGTGGAGGTAAGAATCAGGAAAGCTATGTGGTAATTAGTATAAGGAAAGAGATCCATGCGAGCATCTAAATTAGCAAATCAGTTGTAAAAACAAAAGAGGAAGACATTGTAAAATGAAGTACAAGCAGATATTCCAGTTTCAAACTCAGATTTAGTAGGCCCCAACTGTGTCATCCTGAGCAAGTTATTTAACCTTGCTGAGCTTTGTCCTCACTATCTGTGAGATAGACAAAGTGGAGTCGAGCCCTCATGAGACTAAGAAGACTAACAGTAAGGATGAACAAACATCAACTACTTAGGGGAATTCAACAACAAAAGGAAAACAATGACAGTCTTACCAAGCTATGAAGCCTATGATCTCCAACACCAACTGAAGGATAAAAATGAGGACAGTCTTGTATCAAGGGATGGTTGAGGAGGTGGTTTATTGTAGATGTGAAGGAGAAAACAGACAGAAGCATCTGGAAGGGTCTAGACTGAACATGGCCAGCAGACTGAACTGGGCTATGAAAGGAGGAGCCTGAGAGAGATGAAAGGGAGCCAAGTGGATCAAGATAGACGCTGGATCAAGGCCAGTCAGGAGCCAAGAATCCAGGGGGGTGCCAGGAGACCAAGAGACCACCTGACTAAATGGTTGAGGTTATATAGATCAGAGGCTGGGGGAAAGGTAGCAGAAGCCCAGTGCCTGAGGAGAGGTTTAGGGTAGGGGGCATAGTGAGGAGTGCTGGTTGGAGCCAAAGGTATTGAGAGAGACTTTTCCCACTTGAAGTTTCTTTGGGTTTCTTTGAGTACTAACATTCCGATCTTTTGTTGATGATGGTCAAGTTTCTTTAAGATCTAACACCAACCTGCTAGGTAAATATCCTTACAAGTATAGTAGTGTCAACTTTTATGGGGGTGACCAATGAGGATTTTTCTGATTAGATTTGTTGGCCCCTCTACAAGAGTGAATTCATAGCTGTTCTGGTCAAATATCCAACCCTGAAGTGGTCATGGCACCTAAGGGCAAACTTACACAGTTGTTTAAATAAATTACTATGACTGAGGGTTTGAAAAAAATATGAGAGCCAGAAGATGGAGAGAAGGGTTGTGAAATGCTGTCTTCTGGTTGTGCTGTAGGCATCATGGTCATGACCTCCCAGCAGCTATGATTGTCTATAACAGACCTACAATACTACAGGACCTACTAACACCAACTGGTCATCCCTGACATTATATAACCATATAATTATGAGTAAAATGTCAATCATGGAATAGAGAAATGCCTCTGCACTCTGATGAACTATTGGTTACTGATGAATATGAGAGAAGGTAGTCATTGCTTTCTTTCTGTGCCCACCTATGAGATCACCAGGCTCCAATGGATAGTTCCAAATCCCTGGTCATTCAGATAATTATGGTAAACCCTGTCAAAAAATAATAATAACCAACCAAACAAACAAACCAAAAGTCTAAGATGTCATGAATGTAGAAAGAGAATTTGTAGGGATAAAAGGATTTATATGGTGGGCAGGAAATTGGAGAGGATTGGATATTAAAATAAAGTACAATAAACATGCTCTTTATACATATTTGAAATTTTCAAAGAAAAACTCAATAAAAATTATTTTAACAAAAAGAAAGTAAAGTAAATGCCTACTTAGCCCATGTTCTTCAACATGAATGATATAGAATGCTTAGTGCTCTCGCCTCTAGATGCAGGTCTCTACATAGTGGAAGTCAAAACACAGTCATACATTGTCAAATGTTGCCCGGGGAATAGGAGAAATCCCAAATGAGATCCCATTACCAAGATGGCAAGAAAAGAGGGGGAAAAGGAAGAGGTTTGATGCAAGACTTTAGCAATGGGAGTTTCCAGGCTGATCGGCAAGTTAGTATCTTAATTGCCCAGATATTTCACCCAAACTCAGCTCTCCATTATAGTTCCTAGGAAGTCTAGAGACTGTTGGACTCTCTAATAAAAGATGCTGCCACTGAACTGCTGTAGATACAGCATGTTTATGATGTTTAGGAACACTGAAAGTTAAAAAAGCAAATTAAAAATAGTTTCATATTTTTTCCAAACAGGTATATATATATATATATATATATATATATATATATATATATATATATATATATATACATGAATATGTGGACAAATGTCACAACATATAACCTATCTAAACATAAATATACATATATCCACACAGCATGAGGGGAGTGGAAAGTTACAGGAGGAAACTTCTATTATAGCAATCGCTGGATGATTTTTAGTGTTCTTTATTACTCTGTTTTCATTCAAGAAGATGATGAAAATTTGCAACAGGTGCCATTCTTAAGACATGAAATAAATGGAATTTTAAGGTATTTAAGTATTTTCCTTGAATTGAATAAATTTTAAAAACCTACATTTTGAAGCATCACATATTCAAAAGAAGTAGAGGCAGAATAATTTTTAATGTCTCTTACAAAAAAAAAGTTGATTCTATGAGCATGGCTATATCTACATGAAAGGTGAAACTAGAGTAAGCTTTTGCTGCATTGTTTGCAATAGACTTATGTGGTGGTATTGTGTTCCCCGAAATATTGTGCACCCTAATAAACTTATCTGGGGTCAGAGACAGAACAGCCACAATATTATACATAGAGGATAGGCAGTGGTAGCATATACCTTTAATCCCAGCACTTGGGAGGCAGAGCTAGGCAGAAATCCATGTGTTTAAGGATACAGCCAAGCATGGTGACTCATGCCTTTAATCCCAGGGAGGGATGGTCGAAGGTAGAAACACATATAAGGCGTGAGGACCAGGAACAAGAAGCATTTGGCTGGTTAAGCTTTTAGGTTTTGAGCAGCACAGTTCAGCTGAGAGCCATTCGGATATGAGGACACAGAGGCTTCCAGTCTGAGGAAACAAGATCAGCTGAGAAGTTGGCCAGATGAGGTTAGCTGTGGCTTGTTCTGTCTCTCTGAACTTCCAGTGTTCACCCCAATAACTGGCCTCAGCTTTGATTTTATTAATAAGAACTTTTAAGATTCCTGCTACAGTCTTAACTAAGTGAAAAGTTTTACTTAAAAATCTGCAGGCCCTGGCCACAGAAAAGGCAATATCAGTGACACCAATTAACCTTAACTTACTCTTTCTGGTGTCAAAATACAGATACATTATTAGATTGTCTAAATATTTAGCAAATTCCTCAGGTTGGGCTGACATTTTTTGTAGTATTCTGGAAAACATAAATAATCATTTCTTTTTTATCCACAAGAACTAGATGGCTAAAATTAAGATTTAGTTTCCAGAAGGAAAGAAGAACCAAATAATTATAAAACAAAATCTTCAAACAACTGACTTTAAACAAGGATTGGTTGAGTATATTAAAAATTAAGAGCTCTTTAATATTTATATGTCTTGGTTATATTTGTATGGTTGCAATAAGATTCCATGATCAAGGCCATTTATAAAAGAAATAATTTATTTGAGACTTTCAGTTTCAGAGGGTTCAAACCCATGACATTCACAGCATAAGGCACAGCAGCAGGCAGGCACACATGGTGCTGGAGCAGAGGTTAGCTTACACATTGACACACAACCACAAGACATAGAGAACTAACTGGAAATGTTGCAAGTTTTTTGAGACCTCAGAACATGCTCCCAATAAATCCACCCCTCTTTACTTTTCCTAAATAGTTCCACCAACTGGAGATGAAGTATTCTAACATAGGAGGCTACAGGGGTTATTTTCATTCAAACCACCACACTATCAGATATTTCTCAGAATGTTATAATAACCTTGCCACTGTAATAAGCTTATAGCATGTTCATCCTATATAGGTGCCCATGTGTTGAGCCGTCTCATCATTGGTCACATGATTTAACCTCCCCAAATCCATTTCTTTATGTGACATAAAGGATCAGTCCCAACCATGTCTGATTTAAGTTACCATGAGGTTTCTGTGAGTTGATTCATGGCAAACATATACAGCTCTTAGTAGTTATTGGTACTGTTGAAGTCAGAAAAGCCAACCTGAGGACTAGCACTTATCACCAAAACAACAACCATACCTATTTCTTCTAGGCCATGCTCTAAGCTTTTCTTTCTTATTAACATTTTGAGGAATATACAAAGAAATGTGTTTCACTGTGGCATTTTTACATGTCTATAATTATAATTTACTTTCTTTGTAGGTTGCAAACATCCTGCCTTTCTGTATATAAAGTTGTTTTTAAGTTGAAAATTTAAAAGACTGACAGTCAACTTTTTAGGTCAGCTAAACCAATGTGTTTTATTACCATAATATAATCCTTTATTTATGCTTTTTTGCTTAAAAAATTAGCTGACTTATTACTAACACCAACAATATAATTATTTAAAATATACATATATTTTATTAACAAGTACATTTTAATAGAGTAAATATATAGATACAGAAAAGAAAACATGGCTGTCCCAAGGGAAGAATGACCTAAGGTGCAGATTTCCATGGCAATGTTGGTGAAGGCCATGAAGAGTGGAAATGGCCCCAGAATACCAAAGGATCTGAGTAAATTGAGAAAAGAGGTCACCACTCAGTAACTATTTTTGGCAGCAATGAATGAGTTTCTGGATAATTACTTCCAGACCTCCCATTGTCAACCTTCATGACTGGAATGCATTCAGAGTGCAGAGAAAGGTGTTCATATCCTTAGAAAAGACTCTTGCAGTAGAATTCAAATATCTACTTCATCTCCATCTTGAGATATGGGCTCTTCCTCCTCCACCAGCCCTCCAAATTCATTCCTATATCTGGCTTCCTTCAGTGGACTCCAAAGCCATTCATCGCTACCTGCTTACTAACAATGTACAGTGAGTGATTCATGCTCACAAGTCAACTCAGGGCTGTCAAGTCTGGCTTTGTTCAGATTTGCTTGTTCATTTGATGAGTGTTTATCTACCATCAACAAGGGTTGGCATATGAGAAATGATAGAGCTTTTTTTTTTCTTTCTTCTAAACCCTATAAATCACCAGGAAGAAGCTACTAAGTAATTATAGGTATGCTTACCTCTCAGAGTGGATTCACTATTCATGTTCACTTGGTTTTCTTTAAAAAGAGCAAGGATGCATGAGCTTTGAAGCAGAATCATCTGGCTCCAACTTTGGTTCTTCCATGCTCTTGAAGAATACCTTGGATGCAAAGTTACATTTCTGATCTTTAGTTTTTTCATCTTAAAAGTAGGGCAGAAACATAATCCTCTCAAAATATTCCTTTAAACTTTAACTAAGATAATGTAGCTAGTGTTATAATGACTTCATCTAGTCTTTCTGTCTCAGGTTCCTGGCACCGAGTTACAAAACCCTTGAAATTTCCAGAGTAATGGGTGTTTTGTTATTCTTTTCTTTATTAAAAAAATTTTTAGTCATTTTACATATCAATCACAGATCCCCCTCTCTTCCCTCCTTGCACCTCCTCAGCCTCCCCCCTACCAATCCACTCCCCATTCCCTCCTCCAAAAAGGTAAGGCCTCCCATGGGGAGTCAGCAGGGTCTGGTCCATTCAGTTGAGGCAGATCCAAGTCCCTCTCACCCACTGCATCAAGGCTGTGCAAGGTGTCCCACCATATGTAATGGGCTCCAAAAAGCCAGCTCATGCACCAGAGATGGATCTTGATCCTACTGCCATGGGAGCTGCTTAAGCAGATCAAGCTACACAACTGTCTCACTTAAGCAGTAACTCTAGATGATTACAGAATATGACCTTGAAAGACCAATCAGAAATTAGAAATTTGAGAAATTAAATCACCTGGGGAACAGGCAAGGCAGGAGCACTGGAGATTGAGTTCAAGTACTAGAAAGCGATTTAGTTAATAATGCCTCTGTGTCAAAACTCCTGTAACATTTCTGAGCACAGAAGTCAAACGAGGCTTCCCTAGACTCACATTGATACGTCAGGAATGCTACATCCTTGATCTCATGAGGAGAGGGCATAAAAGCCTTGTATTATATCTCTTCATTTGGCTGGTTCTCTTGGTTTGCAGTCTTCATAATGAAACTATATCTGTAAGCATAGTGCTTTCCTGAAATAGTCACAGAACCTATAATTTATACCTGGTTATTTAGAAGTCCAAATGCCTTAGAGCATGCTTTTAAATTCTGGGATTTCTACAAACTGCAGGTAGTTAGTGTCAGTAGAGAATTGTGATGCACCCTTCAGGGATTTAACTGAAATAGGGGCTTAGATCAGTATCTGAGCAAGGATGAGACCCAGACCATACAGATTACCTCCTAATACTTCTCCTAGTCCTCCATGCCAAGCTTTATCACTATTTCCATTATCTAATATTTCAAGTGGCTGCTTGAAGAGTTCTCAAGTATAATGATGTCCATAAGGAACATGTTTTAGAAGCATCACATTTTAGTCCATAAACCACAATAAAACAGATGGGTTGAATGCTGGGAGTCAGTGCATCTGAGAGTTGAAAAGCTTGGAAGTGTCAAAAAGAAGTTTAAAGGCTAGGAGCCAGCAGAACACGGTGTGACTTTTTTATTAACTGTTTGGCTTTGAGAAGTCTGCAATGTCACGGCATCCATCCTATAAATTAAACTATATTTCTACAAATGCAGCTTGCTGGCCTAGTTCCAAAGTATGAGGTTCTCCAGGCCAATGTTAGCTACAATGGCTAATATGGTCAGAGATGCATAAATCTTCTCAACTGAAACCATGTATTTGTGGTTAACAGTTTAATCTTTTGGGGAGTCTTTTGGCACTGTTTATCTTCAACTCTGCCAATATACACATCAGCCTTCACTTCAAAGACTCTTCTACTGCTGTTTCAGCAGCAGATAAACTGTAAATATATAAACATCATTGGAAAGACCAAAATAAAATTGTTTCATTCTTTGGGGAAAACAGAATGCTTCAAGTTAAGAAGAAAATGTCAACATCTAAATACCTGTTTCTCTTATGGGATGTTAAGATTTAGAAGATGTAGGGCATGGGCAGGGAGCTGGAAATCACTAGTTCTCATGCTGATTCAGCTGTTGAACCCTGGGATGATCTCATTCAAGCTTCTCCATTCCCTGTTTGGTTGTCTAAAAAGCAGACTAAGAAATGACAACATATCATAAGCATTATGAGAACAAAGAGCAGCCAACTCCAAGACAGCAGTGGTTATTAAAATTGGCATATCTTATATACATATTGTTTTAAGGACACACATAAGTGCATACACACACACACACACACACACATGTATATACATCTCTTATTTCTCCCATACATAGTATGGTACTATGATTTCATATTTCTTTCTTTTGCCTAGTTGATTATGAGGAGCCCTTATAATGAAAGTTTCAATACCCTAAAGGGCAGATTCAATAGATAAAGAAATTCAGGTAATGAAGAAAGTGTTAGCTGCTAGATAATTGAAGTGCACTCAACTCAGCAATTCTCTTCTCTTCCTGAGGCCAAAGGATACCTGGCACACAGGTATCCTTTCATTGTCTTATTGTGCATGGTTGCAAATAGTTTAAAAATAGTAGTTTCACAGTTTGTAGATATTTCCAATTCCCATTGCCCCCTCTCCACCTTAATAATTTCCTTCATTACTACAAAGCATACTTTCATAATCATCTATGGGTTCCAAATGCTCTATGCCTACAGCAACAATTTTTACTTCTCATGTTTCTCTTCATAGATCAAGCCTGAGGACAGACATTTCAACCACATGACTTCCAAGCCAATCTTCCAGGCACCCGTGTCTCCTGTCCTTTTCTCCAGTTTATGCTCTAGGCTTCACAATTTCTTCAAGGTTAGAGTTTTTTGAAGGTGTGATCCCACTGGTGGCTTTTACAGCACTAGGGCCACAGTGTCTGTCAAGAACACTTAAGAAAGGGAAGATCATTCTGGGTCATGATGTCACTTCATCATGGAAAGGAAGACACAGTGAGTATCAAGGGTCATGGCGGCCGGAAGTTATTCTCATCTAGCCTATTCACATCACAGAGGATCAAGACAAAGAAAGGGTTCTTTGTCAAAAATTATATGTTCATAGGTGTGTGGGTTAATGTCAGGGTCTTCAATTCGATTCCATTGGTCCACATGTCGGTTTTTATGCCAATACCAAGCTGTTTTTATTACTGTAGCTCTATAGTAGAGCTTGAAGTCAGGGATTGTGATGCCTCCAGAGGTTGTTTTATTGTACAGGATTCTTTTGGCTATCCTGGGTTTTTTGTTTTTCCATATGAAGTTGAGGATTATTCTTTCCAGGTCTGTGAAGAATTGTGTTGGGATTTTGATGGGGATTGCATTGAATCTGTAGATTGCTTTTGGTAAAATTGTCATTTTTACTATGTTGGTCCTGCCTATCCATGAGTATGGAGATCTTTCCATTTTCTGACATCTTCTTCAATTTCTTTTTTCAGGGACTTAAAGTTCTTGTCATATAGGTCCTTCACTTGCTTGGTTAGGGTAACTAAGGTATTTTATGTCATTTGTGGCTATTGTAAAGGGTGATGTATCTCTGATTTCTTTCTCAGCTTCTTTGTCCATTGTATATAGGAGGGCTACTGATTTTTTGAGTTGATCTTGTATCCTGCTATGTTGCTGAAGGTGTTTATAAGCTTTATCAGTTCCTGGGTGGAATCTTTGGGGCCACTCAAGTATACTATCATGTCATCTGCAAATAGGGAAAGTTTGACTTCCTCCTTTCCAATTTGTATCCCCTTAATCTCCTTATGTTGTCTTATTGCTCTGGCTAGAACTTCAAGTACTATATTGAATAAGTATGGGGAGAGTGGACAGTACTCACTCATAGGAGGATACTAGAAGTGGAACAAGGACGACTGGACTGCTACTCACATCACCAGTGAGACTACCTGTGAAACAGGACCCCAAGAAAGACACGGCGATCACCCAATGACGGAGAAATGGATGAGATCTACATGAACAGCCTGGACATGAGTCGGAGCAATGAAGGGTGAGGGTCGAGGGAAAGAGAGCGGGAGATCCCACCTGGATCAAGAATAGAGAGGGAGAACAAGGAATAGGAGACCATGATAAATGAAGACCACATGAGAAAAGGAAGAAACAAAGTGCTAAAGAGGCCCACAGAAATCCACAAAGATACCCCCACAAAAGACTGCTGGCAATGGCCGAGAGACAGCCGGGACTGACCTACTCTGGTGATGGGATGGCCAAACACCCTAATAGTTGTGCCAGAAACCCCAATCCAAGGACTGAGGAATCTGGATGCAGACATCCACAACTAGGCCCCCGGGTGGAGCGTTGGGAGTCTAATTAGCGAGAAAGAGGAGGGTTTATATGAGCGAGAATTGTTGAAACCAAGGTTGGATAAAGCACAGGGACAAATAGCCAAACGAATGGAAACACATGAACTATGAACCAAAGGCTGAGGGGCCCCCAACTGGATCAGGCCTTCTGAATAGGTGAGACAGTTGATTGGCTTGATCTGTTTGGGAGGCATCTAGGCAGTGGTACCAGGTCCTGGGCTCGCTGCATGAGATAGCTGTTTGAAACCTGGGACTTATACAGGGACGCTTGGCTCAGTCTGGGAGGAGGGGACTGGACCTGCCTGGACTGAGTCTATCAGGTCAATCTCAGTCCTCGGGGGTGGCCTTGATCTGGAGGTGGTGGGAATGGGGGGGGGGAGGCTGGGGGGAGGGGAGTGGAGCAGGGAGGGGGAGAACAAGGGAATCTGTGACTGTTATGTAGAACTGAATAGTATTGCAAAAAAATAAAATAAAAAGGACAGAATTCTCAAAAACAAAAAAAGACAAAGAAAGGGGGAATGCTTATGTCCAAAGTCTCAGCCTAAGACTGAGTGTCACTTGCATTCGTGGTGGGTCTTATCTCATTCCTTGGAATGCCCTTACAGACACACCTAAGGCTGTGCCTCAGTTTCCTCTTTATTTCTGAATCCAATCAGGTTGACAATGAAGATTAACCATCGCCCTTCCTTGTGAAGAAAGGAAAATATTTTGAAAGAAAAACATATTATATCCTATGTTAGTATGCAGACATGGAAGTGCCAGAAGGAAATGAATAATTTTTAGAGAGAGACTTAGAGGGAAGTGAAGATGTATATGAGATGAATAAAAAGAGATCATTTGAAGGGTATGAGATATTTCTTACTCAGCACCTGCCAGTGATTTTCAGGTAATCCTGATATGTAAAAAGACATAAATTCAATGAGCAATGAGTGAAAGTTTGTTAAAAACCTGTGAAAAGAGATTTGTTAACATTAGAAGGAATAGTCCAGGCAGTGGTGATGCACGCCTTTAATCCCAGCACTCGGGAGGCAGACAGGTGGATCTCAGTGAGTTCGAGGCTGGCCTGGGCTATAGAGTGAGTTCCTGGAAAGGTGAAAAGCTACACGGAGAAACCCTGTCTCAACAACAACAAAAAAAAATTAGAAGGAATGGCATTTAGAAAGAGGTTAGTATGGTCTGACAGTTTGTTGTAGAAACTTCACATGTTAGTTACATCTGAGTAGTTACAAGGATGGAACTTGGAATGGAAAGAACAGCTTAATGTACAGTTGTTGTTTGTTTTTGCCATCCAGCTCCCAAATAAACCACAAATGGAGGCATATTCTCAGTTATAAATGCCCAGCCTTAGCTTGGCTTATTTCTAGCCAGCTTTCTTTAACTTAAATTATGCCGTCTACCTTTTGCCTCTAGGCTTTTACCATTTTCTTGCTTCTGTATATCTTACTTTTGTTCTTATTCCATGACTGGTTGAGTGGCTGGCCCCTAGCGTCCTCCTCTCTTCTTTTTCTTGCTCTTTTCATTCTCTCCCAGATTTCTCCTTCTATTTATTCTCTCTGCCTGCCAGCCCTGCCTATCCTTTCTCCTGCCTTGCTATTGGTCATTCAGCTCTTTATCAGACCATCAGGTGTTTTAGACATGCAAAGTAACACAGCTTCACAGAGTTAAACAATTGCAACATAAAGGAATGCAACACTTCTCTGCATCATTAAACAAGTGTTCCACATCACAAACAAATGTAGCCTGCCTTAAAATAACATTCTACAACAGGCAGTGACTTTCTTGGCTCATAGTTTTGGAGATCCTAGTTTGTATTCCCTGGCAGTACTGCTTCTAGTCCCATGGGGAAACAAGGAACCATGACAGTGAGAGCATATGGTGATGGTGGTTCTTCCCCATGTGACAGAAAGCAGAGACTGGGGAGAAGCAGACCCCAAGGACATACCCCAGCTTGGGGTCTACTTCCACTAGCACAGTCTTACCTCCTAAAGTTTCCAAAACCATACTAAGTTGAGATATCAACTAGGGACCAGGCCCTTAATACATGAGCCCTCTGATGGGATGCTTTCTATCCAAGGCACAGCACTTTCCTTACTGCTAGCCTAGAACTGTAGAAGGTCTATAAAATTTTCTAGTGCTAAAATATTAATAGAAGACCAACAGTATGGTAAAGCCCAACAAGCTGAATTCTATCCCCAGACCCCACATGGTCAACGGAGCCCAGAGATCTCAGTCAGTAGAGCATTGGACTCTTAATCCTAGCCACAGGTTCATGTCCCACCTTGGGTGCCACTAGAAACAATAACCACAAAGATATATATAGATATAGATATAGATATGTATATATGTATGTATATATAATCAATTTATAAAGGGGTACTATGGGGAAACAGACTCATGGATACAGGACAGGGTATATCCAGTTGCAGAGTACATCCCTTTTGCTCAAGGGAGCTGGGGACCAACAGCACACTGCTTCACACCACCTGATCCAGTTTTCACTGCCCAAGAGAATGCAACCCTCTCTATCTCTCAAGTGGTCACCTATGCAGACAAGGAGCCATGCCTCAAGGCTTGTACCTCAAAGCTATTGGTGGAGCGAATTCTCACAACAAAGAGAACTCCTACAAGCTGTCCTCTGACCTCCACACTGAGGCTAGAGAATGTGAGCATGTACAACACATATACATAATGAATAAATAAATGTATAATAAAATGTTAGAATTTGTTATAACCAAATGTTCTTGTAGCTAATCAAAATATCATAATTGATTATTCTTTCCTATAATTTTAAAAGAATCTAATTTAGAAATTAGATTAGTGCACAAAATGCACTGTGTACATGAATTTGTCTACACAGCAACCCATGTTTACATTGAAGAGCAAAACCACTCCATTTAGTTAATGTGAGCATTTTGACATTTATGTACAAATCTGTGTATGTAAACCTATGTATAATAATATTAATTGAAATTAAAAATTTACTATAGACTTTTTTGACTTTAGATTACACACCAGATAATCCAGTAAGCCAGCATTTCTAAATAAATTTGTTAAAAATGAGGGAATACCCTAACTATCATCATAGAGCCTTTGTCTAGTGACTGATGGAGGCAGATGCAAAGATCCACAGCCAGGTACCAGGCTGAGCCCCGGGAATCCAATCGATGAGAGAGAAGAGGGATTCTGCAGGTGGGGGACATCAAGATCATAATGGGAGGACGTGTAGAGATGACCGGCGACACTAGAGGAAGCCCATGGACTGTAGACTAGTGGCTGTGGAGCCCCCATGGGACTGAACTAGGCCCTCTGGAAACGGAAGACAGTTGTTTGGCTTGAAATGTCTGGGGGGCACCCAGGCAGGGGGATCAGGATCCATCCCTGGTGCATGGGCATGCTTTTGGGAATCTGGAGCCTGTGGTGTGATGCCTTGCACAGCCAGTGCAGTGGGAAACGGCTTGGACCTGCCTAGGCTCAGTGTGCCGGGCCCTGCTGACTCCCCGTGGGAGACCATGATTTGGGAGATGTGGGAATGTGGGGTAGCTTGGGAGAGAGGGCTGGGGGTTGGGAGGAGGGAGGAGGTAGGATCTTTGGGCGGTATGTAGAATGAGTAGAAAATTTCTTAATGAAGAAAATGCATTCCTTGTGATGAGACTCAAAGCTGGAAAGTTATTTCCCTTATGATGCTTTGTAGTGAGACATGACAATTCCTTTAGTTTTTTCCCCCCTATGGGCCACTCTAGCACTTTGCTTCTTCCTATTCTCATGTGGTCTTCATTTAACATGGTCTCCTATTCCTTGTTCTCCCTGTCTGTTCTTGATCCAGCTGGGATCTCCCGCTCCCACAGGCTCTCTTTCCCTCTACCCTCGCACTTCATTGCTCCCACTCATGTCCAGGCTGTTCATGTAGATCTCAGCCATTTCTCCGTCATTGGGCGATCCCCGTGTCTTTCTTGGGGTCCTGTTTCCAGGTAGCCTCCCTGCTGACGTGAGTAGCAGTCCAGTCATCCTTGTTCCACATCTAGTATCCTCCTATGAGTGAGTACATACCATATTTGTCTTTCTGAGTCTGGGTTACCTCACTCAGGATGATTTTTTCTAGATCCATCCATTTTCCTGCAAACCTTATTATGTCATTGTTTTTCTCTGCTGAGTAGTATTCCATTGTGTATATGTACCATATTTTAGTTATTCATTCTTCATTTGAAGGGCATCTAGGTTGTTTCCAGGTTTTGGCTATTACAAACAATGCTGATATGAACATAGCTGAGCAAGTGCTCTTGTGGTATGATTGAGCATTTCTTGAGTATATGCCCAAGAGTGGTATAGCTGGGTCTTGGGGGAGATTGATTCCCAATTTTCTAAGAAAGTGCCATATTGATTTCCAAAGTGGTTGTACAAGCTTGCATTCCCACCAGCAGTGGAGGAGAGTTCCCCGAGTTCCACATCCTCTCCAGCATAAAGTGTCTTCAGTATTTTTGATCTTAGCCATTATGACAGGCATAAGGTGGTATCTCAGAATTGTTTTGGTTTGCATTTCCCTGATGATTAGGGATGTTGAGCAATTCCTTAAATGTCTTTCAGCCATTTGAGTTTCCTCTGTTGAGAATTCTCTGTTTAGTTCTATAGCCCACTTCTTAATTGGACTGTTGGTCGTTTTGATGTCTAATTTCTTGAGTTCCTTATATATTCTGGATATCAGTCCTCTGTCAGATGTGGGGTTGGTGAAGACCTTTTCCCATTTTGTAGGCTGTCTTGTTGACCGTATCCTTTGCTCTACAAAAGTTTCTCAGTTTCAAGAGGTCCCATTGATGGATTGTTTCTCTCAGTGTCTGTGCTACTGGTGTTATATTTAGGAAGTGATCTCCTATGCCAATGCGTTCAAGACTACTTCCTACTTTCTCTTCTAGCAGGTTCAGAGTAGCTGGGTTTATGCTGAGGTCCTTGATCCACTTGGACTTAAGTTTTGTGCATGGTGACAGATTTGGATCTATTTGCAGCCTTTTACACATTGATATCCAGTTATGCCAGCACCATTTGTTGAAGATGCTCTCTTTTTTTCCATTGTACACTTTTGGCTTCTTTGTCAAAAATTATATATTCATAGGTGTGAGGATTAATGTCAGGGTCTTCAATTCGATTTCATTGGTCCACCTGTCAGTTTTTATGCCAATACCAAGCTGTTTTTATTAGGGATGCAAGGGTGGTTCAACATATGAAAATCTGTCAATGTAATACACCATATAAACAAACTCAAAGAAAAAACCCACATGATCATCTCACTAGTTGCAGAAAAGGTATTTGACAAAATCCAACACCCCTTCATGATAAAAGTCTTG
The DNA here is from genome assembly GCF_004664715.2 of Peromyscus leucopus. NCBI lineage: Eukaryota > Metazoa > Chordata > Mammalia > Rodentia > Cricetidae > Peromyscus > Peromyscus leucopus. Next base: position 395,081 of record NC_051064.1, on the reverse strand, counting down.
GAGTGATCAGGAATACAGGGAACATACCTAAACATAATAAAGGCAATTTACAGCAAGCCAACATCAAATTAAACGGAGAGAAACTCAAAGCAATTCCACTAAAATCAGGAATGAGGCAAGGCTGTCCACTCTCCCCATACTTATTCAATATAGTACTTGAAGTTCTAGCCAGAGAAGGAAATCAGAGATACATCACCCTTTACAATAGCCACAAATGACATAAAATACCTTGGGGTAACACTAACCAAGCAAGTGAAGGACCTATATGACAAGAACTTTAAGTCCCTGAAAAAAAGAAAGTGAAGAGGATGTCAGAAAATGGAAAGATCTCCCATGCTCATGGATAGGCAGGACTAACATAGTAAAAATGGCAATTTTACCAAAAGCAATCTACAGATTCAATGCAATCCCCATCAAAATACCAACACAATTCTTCACAGACCTGGAAAGAATAATACTCAACTTCATATGGAAAAACAAAAGACCCAGGATAGCCAAAAGAATCCTGCACAATAAAACAACCTCTGGAGGCATCAAGTTCCTTTAGTTTTTGCACAGAAATATTGTCCTGTGGAAGGTGCCATTTAAAGAGTTTGCAGGTGGAACTGAGCTCTCAGGGACAATCCTCTGTGCCATACTTTTATAAGTAACCCCCCAATAAACCTTTTGGTTTCACAAGCTGGGCTTGGGTGGAACTTTCTTTGGTACTTTAGTGAGCTTTCTATCTGTGATAAATAAGCATTTCATTATGCTCCCCCCTGAAAAATGTCATGCAATTCATCTACAAATTAATTTTAGTGAGAAAGTAAATTTATATTAAATAAACAATTCATGGATTATGAGAATCAGTAATATTTTAAAATTATTCCTAGAACGTTTAGAAGTACTAACTGATATTTAAAGCTATAAAAAGTTTGAAACTTAAGGATGAAATTTCTACATCTTTTTTTTTACCACTAAAGGAAATAACTAGAGTGCTAAACACATTCCCACCGCTTCTGTAGAATTCTTAATACTAGGACCAGCATCTATATTCATGTGGGGATACGCTGATACTGTCAACAACCAAGTTTTATGTACCATTCTCCTTAGCTATCCAGTCTACTAAAATCTATACACTTTATTTACACTCCTAAGGAAATATAAAACTTTTGGAAATAAGTTATGATGGTCCTGTTTCCTTTGAAACTGCACATAATGACTTTTCATACGATAAGTTCAAAATTGGTGGTCTTTTAAGAACAAAACAAACAACACAAAAATCCCCAAACACTATTGAGTTTCGTGTATAATGCTACAGTCTGGCACATGTCATTTTAACATTACATTTGCAAGGCTTCTTATGATATTTTAGCAGACACATTAAAGATCAGTTTATATTTCCAAGATCTATTGTTGAAACACATTGTATATGATGACTTGCAAGAAGGAAGAAGATAATAGGTTTTTCACTTTGATGTTGGTTTTAAGTTGCCCCCAACATAAGTGAACACTGGTCTTTTTTAGATAATTAGTGAAATTTCTCATCTTAGTCTTTACTTTTCACTTATCTATCTACTGAGTTATTTACAAAACTGATAAGTGACTGAAACACATTTGGTGTAAAGTATTAGTTCTAGATACCACCTTTAAAACAGACTATTTCCCAAGGCATCTGGAAAAATGATATTGTTATACCTAAAATGAAATTAATCTCCCCCACTGCAATATAATCATCATTTGACAAGCATGTTCCAGCAAAGTAGAATGTCAAGCTGACCTTCTACTGGACTCTGTGACACTAGAAAAATAGAAGAACTGCAACCAGCTTTTATTTCAACATAAAGTCCAGGCAAGATAGGGAAGGCACACAATGCATTAGTTTCAAATGGATTATTAGTTTAGAAATGTCTGAAAATGTAGGAGAAGAAGCACTTCAAATGTAACCTGCCCGCTGGCTTAAAGACATGCTATTTAAGACGTCTTACTTGGTGATTACCTAGAGAGATACCTTTGCAAATTGGGTGGTCATTTATCTGAAAATTATTGACCAGCTGGCTTTCATCATAACTCTGCTTTAAGGAGACAAACTAATTTATTTTACTTGGCCATGGGAAGTAGGAACATCTATTACCACTGTGATACTCCAGAATATTACCAGATTTCTTTTGTCTTTAATGTGGCTCTCAGGCCTTTCATTTATAAGAGAAATCTAAGTTAATTACAGAATGAGCAGCCCTGGTTTCTTTTCATGTTGGGCTTTCATAATAAAGAAGACACACATGCTAATGGAAGGTGACCATGTGCTACAATTTCAAATCATCTTACTGGATATTCTGCAAATGTCTTTCAACATTTTGTGAAAAAATCAATAAATCTTGACCTCCCTTCTATTTTCCAAGCATATGGACTTATACAGAAAGTTTGTACAGTTGTAATATCTGCTTGTAAAATTGAAGCTATTCAAAGGTACATCTGATTAATAGGCAATTTTTAAATAAACCCTATGGTGATATATTATGTCCCCAATATATTGTGCACCCTAATAATCTTATCTGAAGATCAGAGGAAAAAGTCAGCCATGTTCTTACCACTTTGAAATCCTCAGCCAAAGAGACCTACTTCCTGTATACCCATGCCTATATGCCTTTTTGTTCTGCATATAACTTCCTCTCTCTGCCCAGCCACATCACTTCCTGTCTATCTGTACAGATGTCCAGACCTCTATGGTTAGTGCTGGGATTAAAGGCATACGTCACCGTTCCTGGCTCTGTTCCCCAGTGTGGTCTTGAACTCACAGAGATCCAGATGGATCTTTGCCACCCAAATGCTAGAATTAAAGGTGTGTGCTACCATTGACTTCTACGTTTAATACAATGGCTGGCTTTTTCCTCTAATCCTCAGATAATATATTGAGGGACACAATATATCACCACAAAACACTTCCCTATTTCACAGTTCACACAGAAAAACCAAGTTGATCAGCCTGCTTCACAGTGTAAAACTTTCTCTCCCTCCACCTCAAGATGATGAAAACATAATTGTACTCCCCACAGAGGACCATCAGATATCTGGCCTCTGGCAAGCCATTGAAGTAATAGAAAGGAAATAAATATGTGTTCACACATAGGTCACTGCAGAATCTGCACAGCAGTTGTTTCCAGCAAAAATTTGGGTCTGGCAGTAGGAGTTGCCAAAGAATAAAACAAAAAAAAGACAAACCTTTCTCTGGGTATGGAGTCCCACAAGTGCCGATTTTTCTATCACAATCAGTGTGTATAATGCATTCTGAAGCTTCAGCCTGGCAGAAGCTCCTCACTGTACAGTTCCTATGATATAAAATGCCATACTTAATATAAAAATGATGAGAAGATGTAAGAATACAATACAAACCCACAATTTATAACAGTTCTCAGCAAGGCTATCCAACAGATCCCTGTGTACGTACACTGTGTTTCTCCTCCTTTCTCTTCACTGCTGGTTTTCAACAAGAATGATTAAAACTGCCTACAGGACTTCTGAGTGTTCCAACCTGTGACTGTGTTCAACCCATTTATGGACAGAGCCAGCTCTCGTGGACTTTTACCAAACCAAGAACACTGTTTTCTGAACTTACTGCTTCCCTGTTTGATTCGGTTGGAATCTGGTTTTCTTCAGGATTGTTTAACAGGTCCACCAAGTCACAGGCTGCATGCCAACTTCTGCCTTTGGATTTTGGCTTCCCTCCCACCCCCTCAGCCAGGGAGAATGGTAGAGAGAGTTTCTCTGAATGCTTCCTTTCTTTTAAAAAGAAGCTGTAAAATTGTAAGAAAACCATTGCTTTCTAATTACTTACTTAGTGATGAATCACAGAATTGGATTAACAGTGATTACACAGGTAGAGTCAAACAGTGAAAGTGTCATATGAGTGATGACTTGCAGTACATGCCTATAGTTTGCATCATATCAAATAGTCACCAAAAACTATAGAAGGGAACATTCTGTGAGAAAAGTTTTCAGCAGAATACAATTTGTGGGACTTCATCCCTTCCCAAGACAACATGATGATAAATTGAAGATTTAAAGAACATAAAACTAAGTGGAATTTATTTGGCCCCATTTCAACATGTTTTCTTTTTCTCCTAACATATTGTCTTCCAAATTGGAAGTAAAAGACCTAAAATTTTAATAAAAATCAAGCTTCTGAGCAAAGCCTTAATTTTTAATGTTACCCTAGTTTTGAGCCAAGAATTTCAACTTTTATTCATATTTTCATTGTCTGAAAATTTCATATATAAATAGAGTGTGATTTGATCAGATCCACCTCCTATGCCCTCCTACCCAATTCTTCCCCTATTTGACTACCACTTTTCCCTCACTGTTTCATGGGATTACTCCTTCATTTTGTTTAAATGCACTGAATCAACTTAGTGTTCCTGTATATGCATGGGTGTAGGGCCATCTACTGGAGCATGGGTAACCTCTCAGAAGCTGCATCACTGAATAAAAATGACTGTCCCTCTATCAGCAGCCATCAATTGCCAAGAGCTCCTCAGCTAGGGATGGGACTACAGGAGCCTTCCCTGAACCATGCTGTGACTTTGGCTAGCTTAATCTTGTGTAGGGTTTTGTCCATCCAGTTATGCTGCTGTGAGTTGATGTGTGCAGGGGCCCTGTCATAACCCTCAAATACTGTTTACATGCAGATACTCACTTCTTCTTGTTCATATAGTATTTATCTCTCCTCCCAGATAGGCCTTGGGCTTGGGGTAGTGGGTGTGATGTAGATATCTCAGTTAGAGCTAAATACTCCATAATATCTTGTTCTCTACATTGATCGGTTGGGTATCTCTGTGTTAATCCATCTACTGCAAAAAGCAGAATCTTTGATAAAGGTTGAGAGATGCAGTAATCTATTTGTATAAAGATAAGAACTAAGGAAGCAGTATATTAATATGTCCATAGCAGAATAGTTTTGTGTTCTCCACTGGGGCCTATGACCTAGTCAGCCGTGTGTTTTAAGCCTAGTTACTGATGGCAGAATTCCTTTTTGTGGAGCAGGCTTTAAATTCAATCAGAAAGGGACTGGTTAGTCCCATAGCCCCCATGCCACTATTGCATCAGTGGATATGCTTTGCCAGGCTGGTCACTATTGTTTTCACAGGGTTCTCGGCTGGGTAAGACTGCTGATGACTCTTCTCCCCAAGTAGCACCCATAGCACATTCTAGCACTGTAAAAGCTAGCCAGCATGAATGAAGCTTCCAGGTTAATACCAGAATGATTTTTTCCATGTCCTATGAAAGTACCTGTTGTTTCCAAAGATAGATGGTTAACATCAAGTACTAGAAGGCAATCGAAAGCAGTGACAATAGTCTGTAATGTGTATATTGTGAGGGGAGGAGGGATCTGTGGCATGCTTTTCTATAAGCATCAATGAAGCAACATTGTCTATAAGATGTTCACTGTGGAGGATTCCATTTGTTTTGTTCAAGAGTTGAAGAAGCTGGAGCCTTTCATCTGTCTATTTAAGTTTAGAAGCCAGCCATTGAGTTTTATCTATGATAACTTCATTGGGAATACTATGAGACAAGGTTAATGAGGAAAATTCCTTGGCATTATGGTTAACATAATTTTGTTTAACAAGGTGAGGCATAATTTTAAAGCTGGCCAGATTGTGTACCAGAAACTATTTATCAGAATCCTGTAGAAGGCCGATTGGTAGTTCCTTACCAGCAACAATTGCCTCTGCCCATGCATCAGCTGTAATGTCCAGTGGAGGTGAACAATATGGTCAAAACCTGAATGAAATCCAGATTCCATTTCTTGAAGTCACAACTAGACATCAATATGTCTAAGTTTGACAACAGAGTTTCTGGAAACCTCCTTTAATGGGGAAACATGATGGTTAGGGCACAGAACATCGTATTACAGCTGTGAGAAGTGTTTTTTTAGAAACAGTGCTATCAGGAAGAGAATTATTAGTGAAAAATGTTGTCCAAATGACATAATATATATGGAGAGTTTTTTTTTTTTAAATGTGTGCCTGGCTTAAAGTCACTTTGGTGAAAGAGTTAGCTAAAGTTACTACATGGTGTAACTTCTATTTTTTTTTTCTTTTCTTACTCTGTGTTCTAGTTAGCGTCTCTATTGTGATAAAAAACACTAACCAAAAGAAACACGGAGAGGAGAGGGTTTGTTTGGTTTACAGGTCACAGTCTGTCATAGAGGAAGGCAAAGTAGGAATTCAAGGCAGGGGTTTGAAGGAGTAGCCCTGGAGGGATGCCACTTACTGGCTCACTCCCTCTGGCTTCTTCAGTTGCCTTACAGATCAATCTGATGGTGGCCACTCCTCAATTTACATTGACAACCAAGATTAGCCATCACGCAATGTACCCACTAGTCTGCTGCAAATATTTCCAAGAGATAATGAGTTTCATGTAGGAACAAATGTCATGACAGCCACAGTCATCTCGTTGTGCTCTTCCTTCCCCTGATTGAAAGAGACCTAGGGTATCTTTCTCCTAATCCCTACAACGGTGATCCCAAGTTTTATCTTCTATGTCATCTAATTTTACATTTCCAGTTCATTTTTAGTGCCTAAAGTTTATTTAGAGCTTTATGGGGAAACATGTTACATTCAAATCCCTAGGCCTCATATACAAATGTTTTCTGTGTCTGCCAATCAAAAGCTATGCATGGGACACTGAAATAAATGGATTGTGGAGCACTATCAGGTGGCAAAAGTTTAATGATGACATATTTAGCACATCAGTGTTTCTATGCACTGTATCATGAAAATGTGGTCTTCAATGTAAGCAGTTTCTCCCTCTCGTCTCTGTGGTTGTTTCCTTGCAATGAAGTTTTAAACTATTGGACTTTCATGAAGAAAGCATTTCCCATGTCTTACATTTCCAAAATGTTTCTATTAGACCCAGATAGCAACCTACAGCCTCCTTTCTCACTTCGTTTTTGCTTGTTTGAACTTTTTCTGATTTTTGTTTCATTTCCTGACCAGATTGCTTTGCTTTTCTGGTGAAGTAAGATTATCATTATAGTTTTTGGACACACATTCTCCACATAAAACCAAATTCAGAGGGTTCATCACATATCCAAACAAATATGACTTTCTCAACTTTCACTCGGCTTCTGCGTAAAGCTAAGCTTTGGCTTTCCAAATTGCAAGTGTTCAGTACACCTTGGCTGTGATTGGAACGCCAGCACATGTGGACTATCTATACTACTTAGGGCTTCATTTTTCCAAATTCTTTATTTAAAACATGTTCACCTTATGATCATAGATTGAGCTCTGTTTTGAGTTCAATGGCCTCAGTTCATCTGCTTACTGCATCTGCTGAGTTCAACGGCATCAGTTGATCTGTTTATTGCATCTGACAGCTTTTGCTCATGATGGTTTTCTCATAAGGTTTATAATCTATTCATGTGGGCTTGGTTTTTAAAAATCCTATTGGACTCCAAAATGCCCTAGGTTATGAAATGAAGGTTGGGCCATAACTTAGCTGGTGATCTGAGAGATTTTAGTCATTTTTGGAGTGGATTTTAAGGTTGGTTTTTCAGATCATGTTGCCTGAGCCACCCATGTAGTACAAATTTAGACCCTTCACCAACAATGATTCAGATCTACTGTTCTCATTCTCAAAAAGGTTGCTTTCCCAACATTAGTCTCAGATAAATGATAAGTTCTCTCAGATTTTCTCTGTTGTTTGTGTTTATGAAAGGTAGGAGGCCTGGAAGTCCTTAGAAACTTATTTATTCAAGCTTCAGATTCTGTTCCTATTCTTTCTAGATGTAAGGAACAACTAACTAGATAAGGTTCTTTGTGAATTCTAACTTCAAATCTAAACAGAAAAATTAACACTGTATTTTATCTAGGAGACAGCATCCATTTAGATGAGAATAGCATTGTCTAACTACTCACGGGTGAACTATCATGGAGAGCATCACTAACACGCACACCTGCTTTCTTTTCATGTATTTACTTAGAAAACATGACTTCTAGCTGAAAAGATTTGTGTACTCTTAACAAAGAAATGGTTATGACACAAGAGGATCCCAAGCAACAGTGTTCCTGTAGTTCATAACTGTTGGAGATAAGAGGAGGCTAGAAAGGCAGTGTTTCTAGATTATGTGCTCAGCATCATTGGACCTTCTATATTTATAAGTTCCCTTCTTTAAACTGTTTGTAAGTGCCAAATTCACAAGAACAGAGAAGAAAAATATTCTAACTTTCCCATTGAGCACAATGTTAGCCAAAGTGTGTCTTCCTGTTTTGATCTCAAACTAACAGTAAATGCACTTTGGGGAGTTTATTTCATCTCATTTTTTGACAATTTACCCTTCTTGTTGTTGATTTCACTGTTAGAAATGGTCACAAGCTATGTTAAGATATTAGCATTTCAACAATTCTTGCTCATATAAACCCTCCTCTTTCTCGCTAATTAGACTCTCAGAGCTCTCTGCATCCAGATCCCTCAGTCCTTGGATGAGGTTTCTAGCATGACAATTAGGGTGTTTGGCCATCCCATCACCAGAGTAGGTCAGTTCAGGCTGTCTCTCGACCATTGCCAGCAGTCTATTGTGGGGGTATCTTTATGGATTTCTGTGGGCCTCTCTAGCACTTTGCTTCTTCCTATTCTCATGTGGTCTTCATTTACCATGGTCTCCTATTCCTTGTTCACCCTCTCTGTTTGCATATGGACAAATAGCCAAACGAATGGAAATACATGAACTATGAACCAATGGCTGAGGGGCCCCCAACTGGATCAGGCAGGCCCTCTGAATGTGTGAGACAGTTGATTGGCTTGATCTGTTTGGGAGGCATCCAGGCAGTGGGGCCGGGTCCTGTGCTCAATGCATGAGTTGGCTGTTTGAAACCTGGCGCTTATGCAGGGTCGCTTGGCTTGGCCTGGGAGGAGGGAACTGGACCTGCCTGGACTGAGTCTACCAGGTTGATCTCAGTCCTCGGGGGAGGCTTTGCCCTGGAGGAGGTGGGAATGGGGGGAGGCTGGGGGGAAGGGGAAAGGGGCGGGAGGGGAGAGAACAAGGGAATCCATGGCTGGTATGTAGAACTGAATTGTATTGTAAAATAAAATAAAATTTAAAAAAATATAGCAACATAAAAAAAAAAGATGTTAGCATTTAAAGAGTTTCTGAGGGCAGAAGCCTATGAGGAGTCTTGAGAAAAATGGGTGCAGTAGTTAAGCTTCATTCATGCATAAATCCTAGAGCAGTTATCCATGAGTTCAATATCAATGAACTACCAATATAGTTGAAATAATAAAAACAAGGAGGAAAAGTTCTCATCCTTTTGAGAACATCTTGGAAATTGACAAATTAGCACTTAGTATGTCGTACCAGAAAAGGGGAGGAAAGAAGGAAGGAAGAAGCTAGCTGGGTAGGTAGGTAAGTAGGTAATGAAGGAAACAGAAATAAAGGGGGGAAAATGTTGTGGAGTTGTAAAATGACTGCCAGTAAGTAGATAGTATTGTTAAGTTAAAAACTGAAGAAATGTACAGACACATTTACTGAGATCAGAAAAATGTGAACATTTTAGCCAATGCTGCTGGATCTGCATTTACAGTGGGTGATAACACATGAAAAATATTAAAACCACAAGCAAGGCAGGTTGTGCAGATCAGGCCACTACAAAGGCATGTACAAAATACGAGTTATTTTATAGAAGGTTCATTTGAAAGAGCTGATTTTTTAACACTGGTAACACTGACATGCATTATAAGAACGCTGGCAAGCAAACCTATTTAAATGAATTATTAATAGCTGTGTATATTTTAAATGATGTCTTTAAATGTAAGTGCACAATAAGCAAGTTTATGTGTCATTGGTTGACCAGACTATGACCAAAGGTTCACAGAACTTTATTTCTACTAGGCAAAAGGACTCCTCTGTATTTCCTAATTCAGTGTTCTCAGAATGTTTCCAAAATAAAACTGAGAATGTTAAGAATTGGTTTTAGTAAAGATCTATAACCTGAATTGTGATAAATCAGGAATAGGAGACACAATTATTTTTTGCCTGTAATATTCAAATACAAATACTATATTTGATGTGAAAATTAAACCTCAAATTTAGAATGCTGGCACCCATAATTACCAGTCATCTGGAAAGAACACTACTCATTAGCTAAAACATGAGTATTTTCTGAAAAAACTGGTCATCAATTATACATGGCATCTAGTATCATCATTTCTAGTGGGCCTCATTCCCACATTATCATTTATTTCATAATATACTGAAACAATTCTATATAGTGTTTTATCCAGTTGGCTATTATAGCAACTACATAGTTCCTCTTACGTATGTCTGCTTTTCGTAGCCTGTTTCAAGAGAGCAGGACCCATGCTCCCTATTCTATTATCACTGAGATCCATGATGGTATGTGGTGCATAGTGAATGCTAAACAAATGTCTGTGAAACAAAATAAACAATAATAACACTCATGATCACAAAAATTTTAACAATAGATTTTTCAAAAGCAATCATAGTCATGTTCAACTTAATTTTCCAGAAGTATGATTTGGGATTCGGCTTCCATAAGTGTTTTTGAGAATGTTACGACTATATAAATAAATATTGTATGCATAATTGTAGTAAAGAGTGCTAAACATTAGAAATTTTGGTAATGGAAAGTGTGCAGACAGTTACCACCCTGACAAATCCACTGTCCTCCTCAGACACTTTTGTATGAATAGATGGCAAAGATAACTATAGCTAGAGGAACAGCATACCAGCAGCACTCATACACACACACACACACACACACACACACACACACACACACACACACCGAGTTTGTTTTGTTCTTTTGGTATTCATAACTTGACCTAATTACTAATTTAGGAAGTATCAGATATCCAACGATAAGGACATGTGTTTTGAACCACATCCCCATCCCCACCCCTGCAAATAATCCAGGCATATATTCTTCCTAGGCTGTCCACCTTTCAAACTAAAATGTGTTTGATATTAAGTTTTTCCAATCAGTGAGGACATTGTTGTGACTATATTTACATGACCTTTGCATTTCTCCATTTCCTGTGAAAGGCCTGGGGACTGCATGAACCTGCCATCTCAGTGCACTCAAAAATATTTGCTCCAAAGAAAATGTAATTTTATAGTTCAAGAGATCTCCAGATCAAAATAAAAGGTAGATACATATCACGACTCGGAAGCATCCAGTTGTGGCAGAGTGCATCCAGAGGTTAAAGAGGCTTAGCGAAGCCCTGGGGAAGGCTCACATGTCAAGTACTCCACATCCCTGGCACACTGAATGGAGCAGCTTATAGTTCATTTCACAGCATGGATGCCAACCAGTGCAAAGAGCCTGGATTGCAGGACTGATGCCAACACAAGGATGCCACTGTTGTGTTAAGTTCAAAATGAATAAATACACACATAAACATACAAATACAAATCCAGAAACAGAAAAAACAACTCAATGTGCTTTTATAACAGCTAGAAAGAGCCCGGTACATCACCAGTTGTTTATTAGCAAGAGCGAAAGAAACAGTTTTTTGTTTAAGGGCTGTGTTAACAAAGGATGCCATTTTTATTTGCAGGCCTCTTCCTTCAAACAAATACTAAAAATCTGTAACCTTGACACTTTCCTATTGCATTTATTATAAAGAGAAAAAGTTAGAAATGCAAAACTAGGTCACTTGGCACCCTTCATATTGTTTCCTCCAAGTTCAAAACAGTTCCATCTTGCAGTGGGCAACACCCTCTTAGATCAGCTAGGCTGGATACATGCAAACCACAACACAATACTCTGCATCTAAAGGTGGCCCCCACTACTCTACAATCAGTAACTTCTCTTTCTATGTGTCTACATGGGGGATATCTTGGGAGTTAGTGGGTTTGGGGAATAGTCACTATTTTCATAACAGTAATCTACTCAGAGAAGAAGGGTTTTGTGTTGTTTTTAATGACTTTTGTACTATTATTTTTTTTTACATCCCAAATGTAGTTTCCCCGCCCTCTTCTCTTCCCAGTTCCTTCCCCTACCTCCCCTCTGCCACCTCCCGCCATATCCACGCCCCCTCTCTTGCTATTCAGAAAAGGCCAGGGCTTCCATGGATAACAAACAAACATGGCATATCAACTTACAGTAAGACTTCCCTTATAAAGACTGGATAAGGTAACCAGTATGAGGAATAGAGTCTGGAAAGCAGGCAAAAGAGTCAGAGACTGCCCCTGCTCCCACTGTTAGGAGTCTCACAAGAAGACCATGCTACACAATGGTAACATATATGCAGAGGGCTTAGGTCAGTCCCATGAAGACTCCCCACTTGTCAGTTCAGTCTCTGTGAGCCCCCATGAGCCCAGGTTAGCTGATTCTGCGGGTTTTCTTGTGGTGTCCTTGATCCCTCTAGCTCTTTCTTCCACAGGATTTCCCAAGTTCCAACTACTGTTTGACTGTGGATCTCTGCATCTGTTTCCATCAGTTGCTGGATGGAGTCTCTCTGATGACAATTGGGCTAGGCACCAATTTGTGAGTATAGCAGAAAATCATTAGGCATCTTTACATTGACATTTTTTCAGTCCTGCTTAGTTCTATCCTAGGTCTTTGGGCTATCCAGCCTCTGGGTTCTGGTTCTCCAAGCAGTGTTAGGGGTGGGCTCACCCTCATGGCATGGGTCTCAGGCTGTACCTGTCAATTGTTGGCCATTCCCACAATCTCTGTGCCACCTTTACCCCAGTACATCTTGTAGACAGGACAAATTGTAGATCAAAGGTTATATGGCTTGATTGGTGCCCCAGGCCCTTCACTGTAAGTCTTGACTAGCTACAGTCATTAGCCAGCTCAGGCTATGCACCCCCTCTTGCTAGGAGTCTTAGCTGGGGTCATCCTTGTAGATGCCTGGGAGTTTCCCTTGAACCAGATTTCTTTCTGACCCTGAAATATCCCCCTTTTCCAGTCAGCTCTTACAGTACTCTTCCTCTTCATCTACCACTTCTTTTTAAAGTGATTAGTTTCATAAACATTGCTCATGGAATGCTACCTGCATTATGAAATTGCAATACATGTAAATATCATAAACATGAGACAGCAGAGACCCTTCTTTCTACCCAAATGGCATCTGGTGTGAAACTGACACTGGACTTATGGTACACCTGAATTAAGTAATTCAGTAATAACTAGCATTGAACACTGAGGACACAGATAATTAAGGGATCACATTTTGAGAGTACTTGCATTAAAAAGAAGAGACTTCACTTCTCCTTCAAACAATCTGAGGAATTCAGTTTATAGAGAAAAGATGAGAATTGGAAGATCTGCAGAACAAGATTCAGAGCCAGTGGAGACAGGGCATGCACGCTGTGCAGGAAGGGCAAGACTGATCTTGCTCAAAGGAGCATTGGTAGAAAAGAAAGAAGTACAATGAAAACGTATTAGACACAGGAAGGAAGACTTGAACACTGAGTGCTAACAAAGCACAAAAATGAATGGGTAGATAGGTATCTAGGAGACTGTTAGATGACAGACAGATAAGGAAGAGGCTCACTCTGCCCTTTATTCTGTACAACCATCAAAATATGTCACATTGCCAGAAGATTAACTCTATGAAAACAGATCTGTCTCAAGAGGGTTAGGGAGAAACTGAGCAGGAAGGCCAGGAGACCAATAGAAACACTGTGGATTTAAGAAAAAGCAGCAAAAACAAAAAGTTTGAAGACTTATCATTTAGAGTCTAAACTTTAGGCCATTCAACAAGACTATTTATTAGTTATAAGAAGGTTAAGTTCAAATTCCGACTGTCTTCATGTCCCATGCTAGAGAACAGGTCAGAGTCCAAACAGCACACAACACACACACACACACACACACACACACACACACACACACACACGCACGCACGCACGCACGCACGCACGCATGCACACATGCACGTATGCACACACACACACATACAATGTGTTACAAGCTAACAATTCAGAAACTATGAGGTACAAACAAGAAAAGAAAGAGGCATCCATTGGTGAACACATATCTCAGAAGTGCTGTAGAGGGAACAAAAGAACTCCAGGCTAGCTAGGTCCAGATGGAGTTTCCCCAAGCATAGAAAACAAGATTCCTTGGGGGCTATAGGGACATCAGCAGAAAGCAGGGTGGTTTCCAGTGCTTTATAAACATTCAGAAATTGTTTTTGTCTCTACAAATACACTGATCTACTAGAGACTAATGCCATTCATGAAACTCATGAGCAATTGTGTTTTTAACCAATAAAAAAAAAGGTTCCCAGCCTCACTATTGAGATGTGAGTGTTAATTCTATCATCCTCATGCCTCTCCCTGAGAAATGCATACACTGGATACAGAACTGAAACTTCCTTGTGTAACAGACATTCATAGACTTCTCTTTTTCCCAGAGAAATCACAACATGGCTGTGCAAAGCTTTCATAACTTTCCCTCACCCCACATTAACTCCTAGGAAAGCATTCCTAATAACTCAGATAGATGTTTCACAGTTTTCTTTTCAGATTTATGAATTAGAACACTTTTATAATGGTACTTTGTAAAATTATACCAACAATTGGGCACTCAGAGATATTTTCAGAAATAAAGGTTTGTTTTTTGTTTTGTTTTGTTTTGTTTTTTGTTTTTTTTTGTTTTTTTTTGTTTTGTTTTTTTTTTGCTGTTGTTGTTTTAACCAAGTAGGGAGAGAGGTCTGTGTATGACTAGGTCTGTTTTAAATGTAATAGTCAATGGAGAGGGGACTGTGAGAGTCTGGGGGTCCAAAGGAACCAAAGACTGTGTTTCTAAAAGTAGGAACATTTGACAACTCAGGAAATTTTCATCAGCTGAGAAGTTTGGGGATCCATATGCCAGCGTGGAGTGTCTGCCTTACTACCTTTAAATTCTGTCTCAGATTAAACCATGGAAGAACACATAAGTGGTTCAAGAGTTTGGCAAATATCATTATATTCTAAAGCCAGAAAGTGTTTATCATTCACTGCAGTTATCTGAGACAGGACCTTGTTATGCAGTCTGTTGTTCTGGTACTCCTTACATAAACCAGGCTAGCCTCAAAACTGTGGCCATCCTCCTGCCTCAGTGCTAGAATTAGAGGCATGTACTATCACTGATTATTTTAATCAGGAAGCTAACCCTGGTGTTTAAGGAGCAAAGTGGCTGCACAATTTGTCACACTTGCGTGTGCTGCTCCTTGATATAAGCACAAGGGATATGACCACCTACCCATGGTCTTTTTCTTACTTCATAAGCAAACGTTCAGAACAGCAGCAGTCATCTGAGTCTTGGCCAAATATTTTTAAGTTCCCAGAATTTGAAAGGATCACCCAGAACTATTGCTTAAATAACTCAAAAAAAAAAAAGTTATGTTTAAAGTCAGCACAATAAACAGGCCACACTTTATCATGATTTTCATGAAACAAAGAAAATATCTTTTTCTGTAAAACACCATCGTTAGATTTTAGGCAGCCTTTCATGGGAATTACACCAACGCAGCTGAGCCTGGCAGGATGTGAAGCAATCTGTCACCAATGGACAAAGCGCATGACACAAGTGAGCCAGAGAGCATCACCGGGCATCTGCTGGCTCTCTAGCCAAACCACTTGAACCAGCTGTTTCTTCTCTTAGAAAAGAAGTAAAGGGGCTGGATATTTCCCAAGATGGCTTTCCGTTTGAAATAGGTGATGTCACGTAGGCAAGAGACCCTGGAATTTTAAGGATAGTCACTTTACTGAACATGGCCACTGTCTTAGCAAGGGTTATTATTGATGTGATGGAGCAGGATGACCAAAAGCAGCTTGGGGTTTATTTGGCTTATACATCCTGAATCTCAGCCCTATGGAAGGAAGCCAAGGCAGGAACTCTCACACAGGGCAGGAACCTGGAGGCAGGAGCTGATGCAGAGGCCATGGAGGAACACTGCTGGCTGACTTGCTCCTCATGGCTTGCTCAGCCTGCTTTCTTATAGCACTCAGGACCTCCAGCCCAATAGTGGGACCATCCACAATGGATTTGGCCCTCCCATATTGCTAACTAGGAAAATGCCTTATAGGCTGCCTATAGCTGAATCTTATGAAGACATTTTCTCAATTGATGCTCCCTCCTCTCATATGACTCTAGTTTGTGTCAAGTTGACATGAAACTGTCTAGCACAGTGAACTTTGAAATAAGAATGGTCCCTGATAGCCAGCCAAAAAGATTACAGAAGGAAGAGGAACATAAACATTTATCATGTACCTTCCATATAGGTGGCAAGAAGCATTTATATAACTTCTTACATATTTTTAATAAACAATACATGGTGTTTCATCAGGACAACCTGTAGTATTTGGATGGCAAAGATAAGAGCATATGTTGAACAATTAGCTGATCTGAGTTTATCCAGTAAAATAAAACTATGATCTGAGTAAAGATGCAGATGACTCCATGGTCATCTTTTCTGTCCAGGCAACTGACCAATATATTCAGCAAATATTTTCTGCCCCAAAGTAATTTATTTGAGAGATGAACACAAGAATACAAGAAAGAAGAAATTAAAATGGCCTGGGAAATAAATGTGGTTTTCATCTGTGTTCTATCTAAAGTTTCATACTTTGAAACTACAAAAAGCCAATCATCTGGCATACTTGCAGGTATCCAGTGGACCACAGGGGTTCCTGTGCAGCTGTCTGTTTCTGGTACATGACAACAGGAACCATTCTGCAGTAGCCTCAAACCTGCTGCTGGAACACTTGGTGTCACTGTGCCAGAAAGGGCTTCCTTCATCTCTTTTGCAACTTGGGATATTCCAATAGCTGAGGGCTTTATAAACTTATTTTACATGCAACTGAGAGGAAAGAGGGGGCCAATGTTGGTCTGTGAGCTGTGGATATGTGTTGCTCTGATTGGTTGATAAATAAAGCTGTTTGGCCAATGTTGAGGCAGAATAAGGTTAGGCGGGACATTCCAACTAGAGAGAGAGGAAGGAGAAAGGCAGAGCAGAGGAGATGCTGCCAGCCATCGCCAGAAGAAGCAAGATATAAAGTACCAGTAAGCCATAAGCCATGTGGCAAAGTATAGAATTATAGAAATGAGTTGGTTTAGGATGTAAGAGCTAGCTAGCAAGAAGCCTGAGCCATTGGGCCATGTCATTTGTAAATAATATAAGCCTCTGTGTGTTTATTTGGGTCTGAGTAGCTGCAGGACCAGTGGGTGAGAGAGATTTGTCCTGACTGGGAGCCAGGCAGGACCAGAGGAAACTTACAACTACAGGGGGTGGAGCTAGTAACCTGCCTGCCTTGTTTTGAAACCTTACCTGCAGTTTGCCCTGAGCCAGATCTGACTTTGAATACAAGTCTCAAGGCTGGTCTTGGATATCTCAGAAATGTCTATGCATTTGTGGATGTTTTCAGTTCCTGCATGGTGTGTCTTAGACACTTTTTGGTAAGGTGAAAACCCTATTTGTTAGTTTAGAAAATAGTTTGTGAGTAATTTCAAGCTAGGGTCAATGGCAGGTTCTATTGAGCAACTATCTACCTTAGCAGACCAAAGAAAAGAAGATTATACCATAGGTTACTTACTAATGTTTTAACTGCAACATTCACATTTAAATCTAGAACTTTCTCCCAGAAACCTCAACTGCCAAGGGACAACCCATCCTCAAGCCAGAAGTCAAGCAAGAGTCCTGGTCCCTTTGCTCTCTGCTTCCACAACAGCAGCTACAGACCTTTTGCAGAATGTAAATCAGATCACAACCTTCCCTGAGGGGACCATGCACTATATAAGAAACGCAGATGTCCTTCCCGAGGAAGATCTATCCAGCCCCACCCTGCCCTCTTCATCTGCCCATCTCTTGTAACAAGGTCTTGTTTCTGGGATAAGGCCACTTAATGTCCCTCTGCTAGACCTTCCCACGGCCTGTTCCCTGACCCTGTGACAGCTTCAAGATCCAGTCCTTCAGATATTATTTAGGTCCTACCCAAACTTCACCTAGTCCAACATAGTTCTCTATACAATATAATATCCCTCTTCCAACCTACCTTTGACCATATCTTTCCTCCTTCAGACTTATTCTTATTTGTAGGATTTCCTTCACCCTGTCAATGTGCTATATTTTGAGGACATTTATAATCTCTGGCCCTATAAAACATGCTAAGTTCTGTAAAGACAGTAATATTTTCAATGTAAATCATTATTCCATCAGCATCTAACATAGTTTACTACCTTACCGATTAAACAAATAGATATAAAATTAATTTTAAACATATATTCTTGCATATATTCCTTAAACATATATTTCTTGTTCTGTCTCACTAGAAAACAAACAGGTATCTGGAAAAAAATAAAATAAAATGAAAACTAGAATAGAACAAAACAAACAGGAAAAAAAGAAGCCAAAGAAAAGGCACAAGAAATACATATAGACACAAGAGACATACATATTTACACACATAGAAATCTCATAAAAATTATAGGCAAATGACCTGTAATATACAAAAAACAAGCAAGCAAACAAACGAAGAAAAACCTCCAAACTTATCATGGAGTTAATTTTATTTTGGCCATCTACTGCTAGGCATGGGGTCTGCCCTTAAGTGTGGTTTGTATATCCAATAAGATTCCATTAGAAGAAACTAATTTTTCCTTTGTGAGCAGTTATCAACTGGAGATAGCTTCTAGGTTAGGGATGGGGACATGTGTCTACTTCCTCTTTAAGCTCTAGGATTCCAGCTGGTGTAGACCCATGCAGGCCCTGTGCCTTCTGCCTCAGTCTCTGAGTTTATATGTGTATGCTCATGTTGACTTAGAGGACCTTGTTTTCGTGATGCCCTCCATCCCCTCTGGCTCTTACACTCTTTCTACCTCCTCTTCTACGGAGTTCCCTGAGCACTGAGGGGAAGGATTTGATGGAAAAATCCCATTAAGGACTTGGTGTGCCCAGGTCTCTCACTCTGCATATTGTCCAGTTGTGGGTTTCCATGTTTGCTCCCATCTATTTAAACCGTGTAATTAAACTACGATTTTTTTTATTGTAACTACTTACTTTCCGGTAAATGACATGAACCATCTATTCTGAAAAGCAAAATCTCCAGGAATATAAACAGTCACACAAAAACAACTAATTTACAATATCCTATTTTTATAATTATTATTCCCCTTTATTGGTTCATGTACTTCTGGAAGGTAGTTGTTATATACATCCACAATTACATTTAGTTGACATCCATCTTAGAAAATTAGGACAGTGTCTGACCCTGTGAAAATATGCCCAAAGAAAAATAACAAAAAGAGCAAGGATCCTAAGTCAGTTATCAGTTACAATTGAAAGTCTCTCTTGTGCAATTGTTGAGTTTCCTGGCCATTGTTTGGGGGACAGAACATCGTATAGTGGTCTCTGTCTTAATGCATGCATACACCGTGTAAGGCAGAACCTCATCTTCTCGATGCTCCCTCCTGACTGGTGTCCCAGCAGCATCTCTGCAAAGACATTCAGATATCCTTTAAAGTTGGTCTCTTCCTGGAAGTACAGTACCTGGCCTGATCAGTAGAGTCCCTCCACACCTCTTCTAGAATAGTTGTGAGTCCTTCAACACCTTCAATATAAAGATGGTGTCTCACTAGAGGTGATGCTTTGTGGATCTCCCTGCCTTCACACCAAGTTTTACATAAATTCCCCAATAGCTATGTTAGCTGAAGCTCTATTAGTAAAAGAGGCAAGGAATCTTGGGAGTCTTGGGGCCCAATCTGGCATCACAGTATCTCCTAATCTTCTAGGGACAAAAGGACTGTCCTTGGCACAAATGCAGGGAGGAATTTCAGTGTGTAGCTGATGGGACCCTGGGTCAGTTTTGATACTTGCAGTCAAAGATCTACATGTTGCACTCAGGGCCACCACATAAACTAAGTGTTTTTATAATACAGGTTGTAAATAAATTATGAAATACCAATTTGATGTAGCACATGACAATGAAAATAGGTTATTGCTACACATAACACTATGGGTTAATTCTCATAATATTATGTTGGAATTTAAAAAAAAAATGTAGAAGAGCTCACACTATGTGACTCCACTGCAAGTCCAAAATCAAACAAAACTCACCTTTGATATTAGAAACCAGAGGAGTGTCTGCTTCTGGAGAAGAGTGGAGCTGGCCAGGGACCATGCATATGGAGTCCTATGAGTCCCTAAATGATGCTATTCTGGCTCTTCATTTAGGAAATGATTAAACACATATGTTTATTTTGTGATTGCAAACTGCATGTTTATGAATTTTTACTATGCCTTTTAGCAGAATTTTGCCTAACAGCAACTATTCATCAAAACTCCTAATTGTATTCTTGCATATAAGCATGTGAGATTATCCCACAGGTTAATTGATGTGTGAAAATGTATTTGCTAATCAATGAAAAATTACAAGTCCAAGTATTGAATATTTTTTTTTTTTTTTTTTTTTTTTTTTTTTTTTTTTTTTTGGTTTTTCGAGACAGGGTTTCTCTGTGTAGCTTTGCGCCTTTCCTGGAGCCCACTTGGTAGCCCAGGCTGGCCTCGAACTCACAGAGATCCGCCTGGCTCTGCTTCCCGAGTGCTGGGATTAAAGGCGTGCGCCACCAACGCCCGGCCTAAGTATTGAATATTAAATTGTCCTCTATAAAGGCTCAGCCAATATACACTCCCATTCACACCTCGTGATGAATATTATCAATCATTTCATCCTTTTGTTAATCTTATAAGCAAAAAAATGGTACATATTAGTTATATAATATATCTTGATGAACTCTAATAACACCCTTATTAAGAATCTTTTTTCTTGAGACTGGGGAGAGAGTTCAACAGTTACAATGTTTGGTACACAGCATGAGGGCCTGAGTTCAAGTCTCTAGCACCACCCAGCAATCCTTCTGTCTCTGTCCACAACTGCAAGGTTACAGGTGTGAGCATGGCCATGGCAAGCTTTCTAAATTGGCACCAGGGATTTGAACTTAGGTCTTCATGGTTGCATAGTAGAAAGCCTTACCTGGTGAGTCTTTTCTGTAGACTGATTTTTCCTGTGTGACAGATAAATGATCCATGTTTTTGTCTTTTGATTATTTCACCATCTTCTCAGTTTCTCTCGGGTTTTTTCTCCAGCTACCCTTCTTAAACTATTATCTTTATGTTCCTAAATTTAAAGTCTTTCACAAAGGTTTTTCAGAACACATGAAGATGAAATAAATGTAATTTAATAGCACCATCTGATCCTACTTGGATGGAAGGGTAACTCTCAGCATCTACATCATGTCTCTGCCCACAACACCATTCACATAACAAATATGTGAGTGATCACCTTTAAGCAATGGCCTTTTAAGTGTTCAAAAGACTAGAAGGTATATTGTAAGACCCAACTTAACTTGGTTTTATGAACCTTCCAAAATTTACAACCTGGAACAAAAATGTTTTAAACTTTTAATCTAATTTTCCATTAACAACATTCTTCTTGATTCTCTTCAACATACAGAAAAACAAAAGCATCAAATTCACTGCAGTAGTATTTCTCATTATTGATAAATATAATTCACAAATTCTAAGACACTTAGAATTGCACTAGTCAGTTTTATGTCACTAGATGAAATACAAATGCATGTGCTTTGTAACTCACAGTTTGGGGATGATAAAGCCCAGACAGCTTAACATAGCTTCTCTGGTAAAAGCCAGCCCTTGGCTGCGTTATCATGCCAATGGCAGATGTGTGTTTCAGAGCAAATAAGCAAGTACATATTGAACTAGAGAGGCAAGAAGAAGCCAGAATTGCCTCCATCTATCACAGCCCTTTTATGAGAACTCAGGGGTCACACAGGAGCTACCTCATGCTTCCAGGGACCTAATGACCACCTACTAGGCCCTGACCCTTAAAGGTTCTACCTCCTCCCAACAGCACAACCTTGGGGAACAAATTGTTAATACATGAAACCTTAAATGGGGCAATTAGGCTTTGTCCAAACCATAGCAGGTATTGTTTCACATTTTGATTTCTCCTAAATTGGAAGGTATTCTACAACTGATACCATACCATTAATTAAATGATATGTCATTTACTTAAATATCTATGTGTCATAAAATAATCATGCATGTTATAACTGACAAAGTCTCACATTTGAGAGTCGGTAATAACATTTTTCATAAAACCATTGAACTTTTGTTCAAGGTCAGCCTCCCTGTCTAACTTTTGTTCAAATGATTCGATATTTGGCCCTAAAACAAAAACTGAATTTCCCCAGCAGTCATATCAAGGGAGCTTAGCTAGTGACGGTTCTTTGTGGAGTTGATAATGTCTGCTTGAAATGTGTGAACAATTACAATGATGTGATTGTTGGAGCTAGATATTCTTTTGCAAGCTGGGAAAGTATTATTAATCTAACGATAATATTTTCCCTCTAAAACGGAGAGATCTTTAATCCAAATAATCCCTTGAATGTTTTCCAGACTCTTTAGGTTAGAATTGCATCTGTGTCTAATAAACCTGATTTACCTTTAGGGGAAAGCCTGGCAGCTATTTATGGGAACCAAAGGCAACAATAAGTAAGAGCAAACACACACTAAGAGTTCCTGCTGACCAATGCAAAAGTGAAAACTGAAAAGAAAGTGTCCATTATTGAAATGTGGCCAGCACACTGTAAATCTTTACTGTCTTTAGATTGTTGCCATGACTGGAATATGTCTTTTTTAAATTGTTTCTCTTCTTTCTTTTTACTTTTTTATTTCACTGTGATTGCTTTTCAGTAACTACTGAGGTCTCTGTGTGGTTTTCTTCTGGGTAGCCTCCTTCCATGTCCTCAAACAGGTCAAGCATCCTGAGTTAGACAGTTCCTATCATCTGTCCCTACTCCTTAGCAAACTGTCACAGTCATGTGAAGTAATGTATAACTCCTTCAAGACCTTGTGCTTCTAAAAGATGATGCACCATTACATACCAAGGGTCTAATGAATAAATGTTGTGGTTTGGGTGAGAAATGTCCTGTACAGGCTATGTATCATCCCCTGTTGATGGCACTATTTGGGTGGGTTATAGAACCCTTAGGAGGTACACATTTGCTGGGGGAAACAGGTCACTGGAGACAGAGTCTAACATTTATAGTGTCATCTCACTTCCAATTCACTGTCTCTGCTTACTCTGAGCACATGCAAATGTGACCAGCCAGCTTCTGGCTCCAATTGCCATGCCTACTGTTTCCTGTCATGCCTCCCAATATGATGGTCTCATCACATCCCTTTTGAACTGTAAGCCAATATAAATGCTTTCATCTATAAGTCAATTTTTGGTCATGGTATTTTATCACAACGATTAAAAAATAACATGAATGTGTGTCTAGCCATCTGATCTGGAATTAAACAAATCCATAACTAACTCCCATGGTGCTCTCAGCTTTCTATGTTATATTCATGTAGGACAAATCTATAAGGCTGATCATGGCAATTATTTCTTAACATTTGGTTACCTGTTTACCTGTAGCTTCTCTGGCATATCCTTCTACTCTTCATACAAAACAGGAAAAAAACACCATAAACTGAGCATCACAAAAAAAAAAAAAAAACCAGACAAGATCCTAGATTAAAACCAATGTGAGAAGCCAGCAAACATAACCACACAAACATAACAACAAACATTAAAATAACCCACTCCAGTTTTAGATATGAATTAATTACTTTATTTTAATATTTTTTTCTTTAAAGACTGGTTTAAGTTGTTGACCAAGTCAGGAATGCGTATTGACAACTATTGACAAATAAACTAAAGAAATGTATGTGGTATTGTATTCCCCCCCAAATATTGTGCATTCTAATAAACTTATCTGGGGTCAGAGACAGAGCAGCCACAATATTAAACATAACGGATAGGTAGTGGTAGCACACGCCTTTAATCCTAGCATTCCAGAGGCAGAAATCCATGTGTTCAAGGATATAAACAGGCATGGTGACTCATCATGCCTTTAATCCCAGAAAGCAAGCCTTTAATCCCAGGGAGTGGTGGTAGAAAGCAGAAAGGTATATAAGGCATGAGGACCAGAACTAGCAGCATTTGGCTGGTTAAGCATTTGGCCTGGTTAAGCATTCAGGCTTTTGAGCAGCAATTCAGCTGAGACCCATTCTGGATGAGGACTCAGAGGCCTCCAGTCTGAGGAAGCAAGACCAGCCTTGGATCTGGCGAGATGAGGTAGCTGTCGCTTGTTCTGGCTCTCTGATCTTCCAGTGTTCACCCCAATAACTGGCCTCAAGTTTGATTTTATTAATAAGACTCTTTAACATTCCTGCTACAAATGCATACAGATCTGTCTTTTTTCATGTTGGGAAACTGAAGCACTGGTATCCTTTGTTGAGATGTGGAGTCTTTAACTGAAATTACCATGTTATGGGAAAACAATGATAATCATATCACAGAGCATCTGAACTTAGTTTGGCAATCAAGTATGTGACTTTTCTAGTGATAATTTTTTTTTCTTTCCTAGTTTCAGAACCTATGAAATGATAGTCTCATCGAGCTTTGTTGAGACAAGTATCTAATGTTCAATCAGTGCTTATGCAATGGTGGAAACCAGTCTAACAAAGGCTGAGTGCTGATCCACTTTTTGGACACTATACGGAGTTTTCCTTCCTGAGATTCCCTCACCAGGACACTCATGAGTAATTGTCTGAGAGTCACAAGATAATTCCGTCTTGCCAAACATGCAATTCAAGCACATGCTTTCAACAGTCTTCATTCGTCAGTGTCCTCAGTCGATTTGAAGTTGAATGTTAAATCTGTGTGTGAAGGTGTGTAGCTAAAGTGGGGCAAGAGTAACACTGTGTCCCAACTAAATTTGTAATTGATACCTTTTTTTTTTTTTTAACAGGAATCATCCACATCTCTTCCCTGGCCTGCAGGTTGAATTTGTCCATAAAGGCTGGATTTTTCCCAAGGCCCAAGAAACAGACTGATGTAATGTTCATTTTCAACTCAAACTTGGCATTGGAAAGATAACAAAGTAAAATCTAGTTTCTGCCAAAAGCTAATAAAAACACGAGTTATGCCAAATGCCCCTAAAATACATTGGGCAGCTCATGAGCATAGTCACTTAGCACTGTGTTAGAAACATAAGGCAGATTTCTGATCATAATATTAAAAAAAAAAAACTATTGACATGAAGTCCAGAGTGCCCTGCTGCATGCGGTACACCCCAACCAAGCTGGACTATCCAACACCCACTTGTTTTGGTCCTGGTTTGTAGATGAAACTGCTGCTACGTTCCATTTAGTCCAGCCCACCCCATACAGAGATGTTTTCAAAACTAGCTCGATTCCCAATTTTAACTCATTTACTTTGTGTAGCTTCCTTAAATAAAACCCATGAGAAAGAAATCTTAAAATGATCCCTTTTAATTTTTTCTGCCTTAGGAAGGAGAGACTTTTTAAGAATCTAGAGGGAGAAAAAGGTGAACTTTGGGGAGAGTTTTTTCAATTGTCTAGAACACAACAGTGATTTTAGAAACAATAATTAATATCTCCTAGGCAATTAAATAAAAGATTTGGTGGACACACCATTGAACGCATTTAGGTCTTCATGATGGGGAGTAAGTCCTCAACCCTCAGAAGGAAAGGACGTACTTGGCTAGGAAAGAGTGTGGGGCTAGCATCACAGACCTGGTTTGAGAATCAAGCTATCACAGTCTAGGGCAATTATGGCTATGGGTTTGAATATTGCTAATCAGTCTCAGTTTAGATATTAGCTATGATGTTAAGTTTATATCTGTGTGTGGAGTTAGTAAGTAGGAGCCTATCATGTTTTATTTGTTTGTTTGTTTCTGTTTATGACAGTCTCAAGAATATTTCATGCTTAAAAGTAACAATTACCCCAGTCTTACTTAAAATAGCATTCCTGGTAAGTTAGGCAACAAAGGCAGGTGCGTACCTTAGAGAACATCAAAGAACATGCTCCTTGGCCAGTGTAGAGCTTTGGGGTACAGCATCAGAAGACCCTGCTATGGCCTTTGACCATTAGCCTATTTTAAAAGTGTTTCCTCCATATGCATACTGAGCAGGGAAGAGCACACCAATCAGTTATCCAGCACTAAATGGTCAGCCCTGGAAACATGTATACAAGTAACATTATACAGACTGAGCAGGTTATATTTAGGAAAATATCTGTATATACATGTACATAAGCATGTGCCTTAGGGTTTCTATTGCTGTGAAGAGACACCATGACCACAGCAACTTTTATAAAAGGAAACATTTCATTGGGGTGGCGGCTTACAATTTCAGAGATTTAGTCCATTGTCATCATAGTGGGACTTGGCAGCATGCTGACCAGCATGGTGCTGGAGAAAGAGCTAGAGTTTTACATCTTGCAAGCAACAGGAAGTGCTTTGTCTTCCTGGGAGTGGCTTGAGTATGTATGAGACCTCCAAGCCTGCCTCCACAGTGACACACTTCCTCCAACAAGACCACACCTATCCCACCAAGGCCACCCTCCCATTAGTGCCACTCCCTTTGGGGACAATTTTCTTTCAAACCACCACAGCATGGAACAACAGTTATGGTGAGAAAAGAGACCATGAATTTGAAAGAGAGCAAGGAGTGGTATATGGGAGAATTTGGAGAGAGGAAGGGGAAGTGACAGAGAAATAATGCAACTATATTACAATCTCAAAAACAAAAGAAAAAGTGTTCCTTAAAAGCTAGAATTGTAGCTCAGTGATAGAGTGCCTGCCAAGGAGAAAAGAGGCCCTGGGTTCAATTCCCCAGTACTGCCAGAAAAGAAACAAAAATTAAAATCAAATTTTTCCTGGATTAGTAAATTCAAATGTGGCATCACTGGATGGGAGAAATAAACTCAAGATTCTAAAGGGAGATTAGAAAAGCAATGAAGGGTCGAGTAACCATTAGGCCAAGCGGGTATGAGGATGACACAACTCGATGCTTGCTTTTTATGAGAGGCACCAGAATTGAGGTGGTTAGAGTTCTGTCCAATATTTCTCTGTTGTCATAGTTCATTCTAAATCAATATGGTAAGGAAGGGCAAGGAGGCATCAATCTCAATCTCACATTTTCCAAGAAGAGACCCCAGGACTAGTGATGGAACAGTAATCCAAGGCTGCAGGGCTACCAAACAAAGAACTGCCCTAGCATTCCTAGGCAGTGAGTGGCAAGTCTGTGCTTCATCCTTTCTTCCTTCAATCATGAACCAGGTGTGAACACAGGGTAGAAACCCTGTGGGCATGAAATCAGTGTAAAAGGACCAGATGCTACCATGACTGGGTGTTTCTTTCATTTACTTCCTTTATATTTTAAATAATGTTTTTTTACTTATTCTTTAAAAATTTCATAGAATGTATTTTGATAATATCTGCTCTCCTCCTCCAACTCTGTTTTTAAAAACATTATTTTTTCTAGTCTGTTGAGCTTGTGAACACTTTTCCATACCACTGTTTTCTGTTCTTACACCTGGGATTTAATACAGATTCATCATAAAAGTCATCCACACAAGAAATTTGAAAATGGCCTGAATATTTTCATGAGGATACATGCCTTCCTCAAGGAAGTGGAGATTTTCAGATCTGGGGATATGGTGTTTCGTGCTTCTCAGGAGAAACAAAAAAGACAAGAGCATCCAAAACAAAGCAAAAGACAGCCAGAATCAGATTGGAAAATAAATGTACGATGCCATTATAAAATGAGGAGACAGACATGATGCTAGAACTCAGAGTTCCTTTTTGTGCTGTAAGTCCATATCAACAGTTTTCATACTCAAAATGAAGAAAGAAGGCAAAAGAAGCAACTTTATTTATTTATTTGTTTGTTTTTATTTATGACACTATTATTTTTTTTCCTGAATAAAACAATTTGATGAGTGTTTTTATTTTCTTATTTGTTTAACTGACTCTTTTTGGTTTTTGAGATAAGATCTTGATATGTAGGCCAGGCTACACTTGAGCTTTTCAAGCCCTGCCCCAACCTCTTGAGTGCTGGTATCATAGGCATGGACCATCGCACAAAGCAAATTCTCCCTCCTGATTCAGATTTCTAAACCTGAAATTTCTGTGAAAAGCGGGATGAGAAAACATCGTGATTTTCAATGCCCAGAGGACCACAGAAACCACTAAAGTAGTTTCTGTTCCTTTTGTCTGGTCTGCTCTGTTATCTTCAGGAAACTGCTTAATTGGAAAGACAGTGTTGAACACTGCCGTATTTTGACACATCTGAAAATGTGTTTCTGTCTTTGCCATAATACAATCTGTGTTGTGGTTTTGTCACGCACATTTAAAATGATCAAGTTTATTTGGCTTACTAGAAAACTTTTGAAGCTAATAGACTCGTAAAATGAAACAAAACCATCATTTTTCTTAGTAAAATGTATGAACACATTAGGACACAAAAAGCCATAATTAGAGAACAGTCTGTAAAGAACACAAACGCATTGAAAATATGATTGTTAAACAAAATACTCCTAAAACTTAGAACAGTAGGAACCTCAGGATTGATTGGATATGGAGTGAAAAATGCTAGTATTTCCAACAAAATGCTTTTACTTTTTATGTAGAAATAAGATTTGGAGTGAGTAAAATCCAGGGTGATGGTCTTCCCAAGCATTACTCAGACATGAGCCACATCTGACTTCAATTTTATCTTCAAGACAAACTCTCCTAGCAACATTTTCCTAGGATAGCTGGACATATTTTTGACTTCTCTACATGTTCTTCTTACCTAGAACAGTGCATATACACTTAAAAGTTAAAAAAAATGGCTTCTTACCTGAGCTGTACGCACTGTGCATACCTCCCATAACCTTTAATACAACGTTCCAGATGGGAACTCGTCCATACTTTCTGAGTGAAAAGAAAGAAAGAAAGGAAGAAAGAAAGGAAGGAAGGAAGGAAGGAAGGAAGGAAGGAAGGAAGGAAGGAAGGAAGGAAGGAAGGAAGGAAGGAAGGAAGACTTATCTCAAAGGCACAGAACAAAGAAGTGGTGGAAATTGGGATTTGGTACATTAAATTCAGGTTTACATGATACCAAAGAATCAGTTCATTGTGCTCTACTGTGTTAAGAGCATGGAGTCTAATTCTCTTCCCTTAAATCTGGGCCTGGTTCTTGAAGCTTGTTGTGTTCACAATACATAGCAGTGGTGACACACTACTGAGATGTCTAAAATGCTCCCCTTTCCTTGCTTAGAGCCCAGTTTAAAGCCCCAAGAAGGTGACTCTTCTGGGGATTTTGAGAACCCAAGGAGAGTTATGAAAGATTAGTTCCGTATGAACAGAGAGGCATCATGGATGAGAACCAAGACATCTCAGTTGTTAGTACAAATGCCACCAAAAAGTGGTCTTTTGGTCACTATAGACTGTAACATGAATCTTAAAAGTAATTAATAGAAAAACCCAGAGCCAGGTATTGAAGTGAATGCTGAAAGATCAGAGAGACAGAACATGCCACAGCCAACCTCACCTCACCAATTCCTCAGCTGATCGTGTTTCCTCAAACTGAAAGCTTCTGACTCCTCACCTGAATGGATCTCAGCTGAACTGCTGCTAAAAGCTAAAAGCTTAAAAAGGCTCCAGTTTCTGGTTTTCACACCTTATATTCCTTTTTGCTTCCTGTCATCACTTCCTGGGATTAAAGGCCTGTGTCACCATGCCTTACTGTTTCCAGTGTGGCTTTGAACTCACAGAGATCCAGAAGGATCTCTGCCTCCTGAATGGTAGGGTTAAAGTCGTGTGCTACCACTGTCTGACTTTTATGTTTACTTAAAATGGCTTGCTATTTCCTCTGATCTCCAGGCAAACTTTATTTATTAGCATACAAATAAAATATCACCACATTTGAGCACAAATAAAATATCACCACAACAGACCAGCTCAACTGGGAGTGGAAAGCAGTTTTACCAGTGATCAAGTTGATACCATCATAGAGAGCTGGAAAAATTCCTACTTATAAAAGATGTTGGTTCACAAAAAGACAAGCTTATAGATCATTATTATTTTAACATGTGAAATCTTAGCATCATTTGTTACCCTGAAAAAAGGTAAGGGAAGCAGAAAATAAAATGACTTTCCACCTATGGTGAGACACCTGGCAGAGCCTTGATGCAGAGGAAGGGCCTTGGACCTGCCTCTACTGAATGTACCAGGCTCTGCTGACTCCCCATGGGAGGTCTTACCTTCTTGTAGGAGGGGGTGGGGGATAGGTTGGGGAGAGGGCTGGAGAGGCAGGTGGAGGGAAAAGGGGGATCTGTGATTGTTATGTAAAATAAATAAAAAATTTCTTAATAAAAATAAAACAAAACATGACTTTCTGTAGATGTCATTGCCACGCTCCACAGTGAAGTCACATGATGAAGTCGAACTAAAGCATTGCAACAAGCAAGGCACTTGGCTTCCTCTCCTGCCTCCCACAGCCCACGGAGTGGAGTCTGGAGTGCCGACTGGGGGTCTTGTTATCTTTAGCAAACCTCCATCTCCAAAAATATTTACATTATGACTCAGGACAGTAGCAAATTACAGTTATGAAGTAGCAACGAATATAATTTTATGGTTGGGGGTCACCACAACATGAGGAACTGTACTTTTTTTTTTTTTTTTTTTTTTTGAGCTGAGGACCGAACCCAGGGCCTTGCACTTGCTAGGCAAGCACTCTACCACTGAGCTAAATCCCCAACCCTGTGGAACTGTATTAAAGGGTCGCAGCATTAGGATGGTTGAGAATCGCTGTGCTGGATGATCTCTTCCTGCAACCATGAGCAAATACTTTAGAGATAGCAGAGAAATAGCGCTGCAGCATGTGCATCTAGACTACTCCATCCTGTCCTCCCCTAACTATATCACCATTAATTTTATTGATTTTACTAGCAGCCAGACCTAAAGTATAACTAATATGAGTTTTGAATTTTGTGCCTAAAATGAAGAATTTTCTCAAAAAGTGGTTTGTCAGTCAGGTAGAGAATAACACTATGCAAAAATATAATCTGGAAGACTATAGACAACCATTTGTCCACAGCTAAATACTTGGTCAGTTTTTCACTTGTAATTCCATAATATGTATCATATGTTAATGAAGTTATAATCTCAGGCTGGAGAGATGTTCAGTGGTTAAGTCACATGATGCTTGCTGCTCTCACAGAGTACCCAAGTTTTGGTTTTAGCACCCATGTTGAATAGCTCACGAAACTGCCTGTTACCACAGCTCCAAAAAAATCTGTCTGCCTTCTATGGAATGTGCACACATATGACACACATACACACACGTACACATAAACAAAAATAATTCTAAAAAATGAAAAGTTATTTTAAAGACAGTAAGTGGTTCACGTTTTAATTTTGCCACATTGTACAAGAGAGAGAAACTTGGACTAGACCCAATAAATCTACAGCAGATACTACTAAGAACATGACTTGGCTAAGCCTCATACTGCTGTGGTCTGAACCAGAAATCTAAGTTGACAGAGAGTTCAGTGAACTTGAATCGTCACAGGGTTAAATAAATTTGTTTCTGCACTCAGAAGTGTAAAAAGATATCAGAAGACACACCGAAGAAGCTGCCTTTGTGGACTATGCTGTGAAGCACGTCTCAAGTGCCTCCTTCTAAGGCTTCCTCAGGCCAGAGTGTAAATGAGGTGAAGAATGTTGCCTTCACACCCAAGCCTATATTTTCCTGATGACCTCAAAGTAGCCATGATTAAGGAGAGAGCAAGAGGATGACCAGACAGAACACAGGGCAGATAAATAACAGACCCATGAGTTCATGCTCACAGCTGATCTCTAGAGCCATGGTTAGCTCTGCTTGCTTGCATATGATACTGAGAAGAAGCAAATCTCTGGAAGTCAGTTCGGTTTTGACAGGAATTGCATTGCCTAAAGCAATACACTGACCTCCAGCTGCCCTGGCAGGATGTGAACTGTGAGAGCTGAACAGTCACAGAATCTTTCCCATGCCCACTTCACCCATGACCAGGGAGCAGGGGAAAGCAACAAAGAACCCCCAAGGCATAAAGTTGGGAATGAGAAAGAACAACTGAAAAAAGAAGTCCATCGTGGGTATCAGAAGCAGGGGCCGCCAGCTCAGCAAACCAAAGGACAATCTCAGCTAAAGCCTCAGAATCCCCACCACATGGGAGCAGATCGTCATCTGTTGTCGTTTTAAGGTGTTCACTTTTGTTTATGTTGCATTTGTTTAACTCTGTGAATCTGTTACTGTGCCTGTCTAAAACACCTGACAGTCTATTAAAGAGCTGAACGGCCAATAGAGAGACAGGAGAAAGGAGAAAGGAGAGGCAGGCCTGGCAGGTAGAGAGAATATATAGAAGGAGAAATCTGGGAGAAGAGGGAGGAGAAGTAGCCAGAGGAGGAGGGGGACTGCAGGGCCCAGCCGCCCAGCTGCACAACCAGCCACAGAGTAGGAAGCAAAGAAAAGTATACAGGAATAGAGAAGGAAAAGCCCAGAGGCAAAATATAGAAAGGATAATTTCAGTTAAGGCAAGTTGTCAAGACACAAGGCAAGCTAAGGCCAGGCATTTGTAATTAAGAATAAGCCTCTGGTTGGGATTTATTTGGGAACTGGGTGGCAGGCTCCCCAAAAGAGTAAAAGAAAATCCAACAACAACTTGTCTCCTCTATCGTAACTATTCTATTCATTGCTAACATTTAATACGAAATATATGGGGTTTATTAGGAGAGATACCGACAACTTATCTTCTAACTTATGAGTCATTGCCCCCAAAGTCAACCTGAACAAAAGGAGAACAGCATTCGGAAACCCAAGGTCTCGTGCTGGTAAGATGGTTCAGTGGGCTAAGATTCTTTCCACTGAGCCTGGCAACCTGAATTCCATCCCCAGCATCTAAATGATGGGAGAACTAACTCTCATAAGTTTTCCTCTGACCTACACATGTATGCAGGCATGTGCTCACATGTACACACACACACACACATGCACGCACACATGCACGCACGCACACACGCACACGCACACGCCACACCACATATACACTAAGTAGAAAAGTAAATATCAAACAAATAAATCCAGAAACATGAACTAGAAACAACAAACCATTAGACTCCCTCTTGCTTGAGAAATATGTGTGCTCCATGTGCACAATTAAAAAAAATGTACATAGATATTTCTCTGAACCATAGTGAATACCCTAACAGAGACTGCTAGTTGTCAATTTCCTCACAGCAGTAGACTCCCTAAATTTTAAGTCAAACTCATAGAATTAAGGAAAAAAGGTACATTTATGAAATGTGTTGAATACTTGAATAGCATATTCCACTGAAAATTTACATGTTGAAATCCTAACTCCCAATATCATGCCATTGAAAGGTGGTGTGTAATATGGTCATGAAAGTGAAGCTCTCATAAATGGGGTTATTGTCCTAATAAAAGGATTCAGGGAAGGGATTTTTGCTTTTACACTCTAGTCTGAATGTACACAACCTAACATGTTTGTTTGTATCTAGGGTCAGGTTCGCATATTTCATTTCTCTGATTTTTTGGCAGTTACCCACATCCATGTGACTCAAGATGACATTTGGTTCAGCCAGGGGGCTAAGAAGAAAGAGAAGAGGAGGACATACTTTTTAGGTTTTAATGAGTAAATCACAGATTTTGCACATTGCTTACACCTTATAAGCCAATGTTCTGAAATTAGTGAGAGCATGGTATCTGCTTCCATGACAATGCTTTGAGCACTGTGTTTTCAGGGGAGAGAGATGATGGGTCCTCCCGCGACAGGTAGAATGGGGCACTTGCTTCAACCACAAGTACCTTCATTCTGGCATTTATGAGACCACTTTTCATAACCTAACCACTTCTCAAAGTCCACATATCTCAATGCACTGGGAATTAAAATTCAACATAAATTTTTGAGACGTCATTATTCGTTCTGTAACATACACTTTGCATATTACACTCCTCTTAATAAAATACTTACCTTAAATGTATTTATTATACAAAAATCACACAAGAATTGTTTAACAACTTAACATCATATATTTATAAGATACTTTTATATAATATGAAGCTATATAGTAAGTATACATGTCATTAGGCTGCAGTATATTTTATTTCTGTAAATTAAGAATATGGATCTCTTTTATGCTTGAAATTCCAGTCTTAGACCAAGCTTGTGGCCTCCCACATTGATGTTCTTGCCATCCAGAAGAGCCAATAGGGTTAGTCTGATACCTGGCTTTAGGGTCTGAATGTACCCTAAGCTGATCAGGCTAGAGTTGTTCACTTTGGCCGAAAAGTAGGCATCAGGGTCATCCCGATACTTGGCTGCTATTCCAAAGCGAATGTTACTGTTTCCTGCTGTCCAGGCAAGACTAACAGCAGTCTCCAACTTCTTGTTTACCTTCTGATAAACAGAGCCACCAAACTCTGCCCCATCATTCAAATTAATATGAAGCTGGAATTCATCCGTCTTGTAGCCAACTGCAAAGTTGCTCTTCTGGTTAGCTATTTCTTTTGTGCCATTTTAGGGTGGAGAGGGGGCATGGTGGAGCCAATCATTCAGGACTTAATTCTTCCTTGTGGTATGGTGTGGTTCTCGTTCTCTCTCTCTCTCTCTCTCTCTCTCTCTCTCTCTCTCTCTCTCTCTCTCTCTCTCTCTCTCTCTCTCTCTCGCCATTGCACCAGAGTATGAAACAGCTTCTGGGATCTCCAGCTTTAAGCTGTGCAGGTGATTCTGGTCACGCCATGACAACACTAGGGATCTAAAGTGACCTCTTAGAGTCTCACCACTCTATTTTTAGCAGTTTAATGGGTACATTATAGAGTCTTCCATTTTGTGTGGAATTAGCTCCTCCCCTTCAAATGCTGTAATTAACATCACTTAAAATAAAACTTGAATAAAATATTGAAGCCTCAAAAAAAAAGAATATGGACCTCAAATACGATATTTTAGCATTATTTTTTTCAACCAGTCTCTCATATAAGATAAACTAGAGTTTATTAAAACAAAGTATGGATGTGCATGTAGGTACGCAGCAGCATAGTTACCATAAAATACTATAAAATAAATTAATATAAAATATGGCTAGTTCTTGTTTGTTGTTGGGGTATTTAGTGGGGGATCTAGACATGGGTGCAGCTGAGAACTGTATTTAAAGCCACTTTCAAGTGAAATTCTATATTATAATATTAACCAATTACAGCATAATCCTTCCCACGGCTCCTCAGTGATTACCATACTTAACACTCTCAGAACTTACTCCATCATAGCTACTTCTTCCCACCTGGGAGATTTTTTTTTTTTTTTTGATGAGACCAAAACTATTCGAGCATTACTAGCTCAGATGATAGTCTGAGCCCATGATATGTGAGGCAGGAGGCTGTATCCACCTCTTCAGTGTCCAGGTCTCATATGTCTGAGGTGTGTTATATAATAATCAGAGTGAGTCTCAGTTCTCCATGGCAGAAATCTGGTGTCAACCTATTCTGCAATAGTCTTACATCCCATTCTCCTACCAGATCTTTCTGAAGTCATTTCCTTAAAGAACTATTTTCACTTGACTACTCTTTAAATTGGAGTCCATTTCTGGAGGTATCCTCCTAAAATACGAGCAGTTGAAATGATATAATTAATAAACCCATTTGTACATGTTTTCTGACTTACCTCACCGAGCTTTAGTGGAAGACATCATTTCACAGATGAAGCCCAAAGACTTTAAGTACCATCTGTTTTCATTTTTTACCTTGACTTTTAAGAAATATTTCTTTCATTTTAGCTAATGTGGATGGGAGAAAGCCCACAAGTCCTCAACCCTGCACTAAGTAACATTTTTATAACCCACTAGTTTCCCTGTCAAGTACAAAGCCTATCTCTCAGACCTAACCTGTTGCTTTCTTTGCAAATTATTTTTTTTAATTTTTAAATAAATTTTTTATTAAGAGATTTTCGATTCATTTTACATACCAACCATAGTTTCCCCTTTCCTCCATCCTCCCACCTCCCAGGCTTCCCCCACAACCTGCTCCCCATTCCTGCCTCCTCCAAGGCAAAGTCTCCCATGG
This sequence comes from Peromyscus leucopus, assembly GCF_004664715.2. Classification (NCBI taxonomy): domain Eukaryota; kingdom Metazoa; phylum Chordata; class Mammalia; order Rodentia; family Cricetidae; genus Peromyscus; species Peromyscus leucopus. Next base: position 359,117 of record NC_051064.1, on the reverse strand, counting down.
GGAGTCAGCAGAGCCTGGTACATTCAGTTAAGGCAGGTCCAAGCCCCTCCTTCCTGCACCAAGGCTGTGCAAAGTGTCCCACCATAGGCACTAGGTTCCAAAAAGCTGGTTCATGTACTAGGGATAGGTTCTGATCCCACTGTCTGATGGCCTCCTATACAGTTCAAGCCAAACAGCTGTCTCGCTTACCCAGAGAGCCTAGTCTAGTACCATGGGGGCTCCTCAGCTACTGGTTGACACTTCATGTGTTTCCACTAGTTTGGCTAGTTGTCTTTGTACTTTTTCCATTCATGGTCCCAATATCCCTTGCTCACAGAATCTCTCCTCTTTCCCATCGACTGGAATCCTGGAGCTCCTCCTGGGACCTGGCCATGGATCTCTGCATGTCTCCATCAGTCACTGGATGAGGGCTCCATGATGACAGTCAGGGTATTCAGCTATTCCATCACCAGAGTATGCCACCTCAGGCACCCTCTTGACTATTGCCAGTAGTCTATGGTGGAGTAATCCCTGTGGGTTCCTGGGAAACCTGCCCCCCCTCCCAGCACTGTGTTTCTCCCTATTCCCATTCTTCATTTATCATGGTATCTCTTTCCTTGTTCTCCTACTCTGTTCCCATTCCAGCTAGAACCTCCTGCTCCCCTAAGCTCTCATCCGCTGTCCATTTCCCTTCATTACCCCTCCTCACTCCCAGTTTGCTCATGTAGATCTCATCCATTTCTCCATTGCTGGGCAATCATTCACCCTTCCTAGGGTCCTCCTTACTAGCTAGTATCCCTGGAGGTGTGGGTTGCAGTCTGGTTATCCTTTGCTTTATATCTAGTATCCACTTGTGAGTGAGTACATACTGTATTTGTCCTTCTGAGTGTGGGTTACCTCATTCAGGATGATATTTTCTAGTTCCATCCATTAGCCTGAAAATCTCATGATGTCATTGTTTTTCTCTGCTGTGTACTCCATTGTGTATTTTCTTTATCCATTCTTCACTTGAGGGGTATCTAGGTTGTTTCTAGGTTCTGGATATTACAAATAGTGCTGCTATGAACATAGTTGAGCATATGTCCTTGTGGTATGATTGAGTATTCCTTGGGTATATGCCCAAGAGTGGTACAGCTGGATCTTGAGGAAGATTGATTTGCAATTTTCTGAGAAACCACCATATTGATTTCCAAAGTGGCTGTACAAGTTTGCATTTCTACCAACAGTGTAGGAGTGTTCCCCTTGTTCCACATCCTCTCCAACATAAGCTGTCTTCTGACAGGTGTAAGATGGTATCTCAGAGTTGTTTTGATTTGCATTTCCCTGACAACTAAGGATGTTGAGCAATTCCTTAAATGTCTTTCAGCCATTTGAGATTCTTCTGTTGAGAATTTTCTGTTTAGCTCTATAGCCCATTTCTTAATTGGACTGTTGGTCGTTTTGATATCTAGTTTCTTGAGTTTTTTATATATTCTGGAGATCAGCTCTCTGTCAGATGTGGGGTTGGTGAAGATCTTTTCACATTCTGTAGGCAGTCATTTTGTCTTATTGACCATGTCCTTTGCCCTACAAAAGTTTCTCAGTTTCAAGAGGTCCCGTTGATGGATTGTTTCTCTCAGTGTCTGTGCTACTGGTGTTATATTTAGGAAGTGATCTCCAGTGCCAATGAGTTCAAGACTACTTCCTACTTTCTCTTCTATAAATACAGAGTAACTGTATTTATGTTGAGGTCTTCGATCCACTTGGACTTAAGTTTTGTGCATGGTAACAGATATGGATTTATTTGCAATCTTCTACCTGTTGACATCCAGTTATGCCAGCAACATTTGTTGAAGATGCTTTCTTTTTTCATTATACAGTTTTGACTTCTTATCAAAAATTAGGTGTTCATACATGGGTGGGTTAATGTCAGGGTCTTCAATTCGATTCCATTGTTCCACATGTTGGTTTTTATGCCAGTACCAAGCTGTTTTTACTATTGTAGCTCTATGGTAGAGCTTGAAGTCAGGGATTGTAATGCCTCTAGAGGTTGCTTTATTGTACAAGACTCTTTTAGCTATCCTGGAGTTTTTTGTTTTTCCATATGAAGTTGAGTATTGTTCCCTACAGGTCTATGAAGAATCCTGTTGGGATTTTGATGAGGATTGCATTGAATCTGTAGATTGATTTTGGTAAGAATGTCATTTTTACTATGTTAATCCTACCTACCCATGAGCATGGGAGATCTTTCCATTTTCTGATATCTTCTCCAATTTCTTTCTTCAGAGATTTAAAGTTCTTGTCATACAGGTCCTTCACTTGCTTAGTTAGAGTTACGCCAAGGTATTTTATATTATTTGTGGCTATTGTAAAGGGTGATGTTTCTCTGACTTCTTTCTCAGCCCTTTTATTATTTGTGTATAGGAGGGCTACTGATTTTTTTTTTTTTTGAGTTAAGCTTGTATCCTGCCACATTACTGAAGGAGTTTATCAGCTGTAGGAATTCCCTGGTAGAATTTTTGGGGTCACTTATATACATTTTTATATCATCTGAAAATAGTGAAAGTTTGACTTCTTCCTTTCCAATTTCTATCCCTTTGATCTCCTTTTGTCGTCTTATTGCTCTAACTAGAACTTCAAGTACTATATTGAATAAATATGGGGAAAGTGGACAGCCTTGTCTTGTTCCTGATTTTAGTGGAATCGCTTTGAATTTCTCTCCATTTCTCTCCATGTTGGCTGTTGACTTGATGTAAATTGCCTTTATTATGTTCAGGTATGTTCCTTGTATTCCTGATCTCTCTAGGACTTTATCATGAAGGTGTGTTGGATTTTCTCAATAGCTTTTTCAGCATCTAATGAGATGATCATGTGTTTTTTTCTCTCAGTTTGTTTATATGGTGTATTACATTGATGCAAATTATTTTTATGGAGTTCTGTTTGTTCCTGGCAAAAGAGATCTTCATTTGGGACCAGTTACACCCTCCATTACAGATTAATAGATTGAAAAAACACAAATAAGTGTGGGTCATTTTTTCTATTAATTTTTAAAAGCCTGTTTGCACATGAGAAAGAAATCAAATAACCATGATCACAATGCCCAACTGATGTTTGAAGTGTAGACAGATCACAAGTCACACACAGAATGAAATCTTTCCAGTCAAACATCAGGAAGTTCATGGTAAGGTCACAGGAACACAAAGAACAAAATGTGTGTCTCTTCCCTAGGTGAGCCAAATTTTGAATATCCCAAGCCAGTACATAGAAGAAGCTGTCATCCCCATTTTATGCATACATGGTCAGATAGTAAAAACACAACCATATTTCCAGTATTCTCTTGTCAATCTTATTTTGTCTTCTATTTACTCTAAGCCCCTTAAAGTCAAAGATTCCTGTGATTTTTGCTGATATTCTTCTTTAGATAACTGTGGGCTTTTGGCTACTTGTCACAATGGTTGCCATGTGCACACATCTTTCTCTTCTTGGTGGTGAGAATTTGTGTTTTCTTCTGATGTGTTTTTTCAAAACGGCTTATAGTTTTTATTCATTTTATTTTTTTTAATTTCTGGGAAGTGTTTGCCAAAAGTAAAAGTAAGTTTTTGTTTATTTGTTTTTTGGGGGGGTTGTTGTTTTGTTTGTTTGTTTGTTTTTTGTAGACAGGTCCCTTAAATGAAGGTTTTAGACTACTGAGAAATTATTCTAGAATGTCCATCTCTTTCCTCACAATCTAAAGTTCCAACAGATACAAATAAAGCAAAACCAGAACAAAATCTCACCAGCATTGAACAGTTCTTTCTTCTTTTTCTTTATCCATTGCACATAGGGCTAATTCTTACATCTATGTGCTTTGATTCACTTTATGAACTGATGCTGTGAAGTTTTATGATTCCTTTTAAACCACTTTGCTGAACAGATCAAGTCAACATAATAGCATGTATTGCACACATTTGTTATTTATATTGTTATGTAACAAATTTGTTATTTATAATGTGTTAATTTTCTGACCTATTAATGTTTGGCAAATGGAATTTCTGATTCATGGGCATTTGCTAGGACCACCCAAGTTTCCATTGATACAGAACCACCCTATCTGATTGGGAAATGGAAAAGGAAAGTCTACAATTCTGTCATCTTGGTGGAACTTTCTGCCAAGGAAGGTTTCCAACCACAGACAAACATTAGTAGATACACAATTAAATCCTTTGGGAAATCAATTTACTCAAAATAGTGATATGATTACACACTTTGGAACCATATTTGAGTGTGTGATAAACACTGCATTTGTTGAACACAGAAGGTACCAAAGATCCCATTGTGTCAATAAGAGCTCACCATATTGTATTCACTCTATCCCTCCATCTTTTCCCTCCAAGACCTAAGTAGTCAGAAAGTTGTTGATCTTCCAAACCTGACTTAAGATTGGATTCTTTCATAAGGCTTTTCATTAAGAACAGGCACTTCCCAACACGTAGTTTAAGAGTAGATTCATAAAAGAATCACCTTGAAAAATACTGTTTAGTTACAAGATCAGGTTAAGCTAGGTTATAAATAACATAAGACTTACAGCACATGTTAGCATATGTAAGGCTCTTCAAAGTCAAAAGAATGCTTTCATTCAACTAAATATTGCAAACTTATTGGGCCAGGAAATTGTTTTAAACTATCACATTTTTGCAGCCATGTGTCAGCACTCTGTACATTGTGGGAAGTGATTTTGAAAAAAGTCACAGTGGGAAATGAGAGAAGATTAGAGAGGAGGAGAGTAACAAAGAAGAGGGGAGGGGCAGGGGCAGAGGAACGGGGGGGGGGGGAGAGGGGAGGCAGGGGAAGAGAACAGGAAGGCATCATTCTTCAAGCTTCTACAGGCCCTGAAGGAAATTAGTCCAGGATGTCCAGGTAAAATACAAAGTTGATGATAATTTAAATCAGACAAGTTACGTCTAATTTGTTATTTAAGAAGTAAATTCTTGCTGTTGGCTAGGAAATGTCTTCAGCTGGGATAAACCAGGCACTTTCACTAATGGGATGTGTGTTAGTTACCTTTCTATCACTGTAACAAAATATCTGAGGTAATCAACTTGATGAAAGATTTATTGTGACTCATGGTTTCCAAATTCTTCACCCAAAGCACTTGTCTGCTTTTCGGCAGAGTATCTGAGTTGGAGAGTACAGTTAAAGAAATTCCTCACCTCATGACATATAGGGAGATGAAATGCTAAAGGAAGAAAAGGTAGGTTCCATCATTAGAGTGCCTGAGACCTGGCGTTAGGCTTCATCTCTTTAAGGACCTGCCATCTCCCAGTGGCCTCAAGCTAGGGTCTAAGTCCTTCCCTCTGGAGCAGCATTCAGATACAGATGGTAGCAGGACACTACACGGTTCCTCAAAAGAGATGGCAACAGAGAAAGTGAATAGTTTGAGATGTATTTTTGAATTTTCAATTCTGACATCCACCACCCTCTCAGTCCTACTGTTTCTGTGACATGAATCACCACATGGACAGGTCTTAGAAAAGTGCCTGTTGTGTAATGTGAACTTCTTAGTGTCTGTCCTTAAAAGGCACTTACTGTGAGCTCAGTTCAGATGTCTTTGCTTGGCCATCCCCACCCAAGCCAAGCTGCTGCTCACACACCACATGCTCCTAGTGTGTGAGCATCCTTATATAATGTATTATACAAATCCCCTTTTTATGTATTATGTGGCATGTTTTATTTAGCTTCTCTGCATCCTTCACTATGACATGAGTTCTTTGAGAACCAGATCTTATTCATTTCTGTATTCCAAATGTCTAAATCTTAATGGTTGTCTATTAAATATGAATAGAAGAATCAATTATCTATAGGCCATTATATCAATTGATTATTCTAACTAAGTAATAGATTATTTAAGTACATTTGAACTATAAGAACAAATATATGTATGTATTAAAAACTCATTATAAAAGAAGCTAAAAATTTTGTTGTTTTTTTTTTTTTATCTCAAGACAATCTATGAGCAGTAGCCAACTAGATATACAAAAAAAATACAAAAGTTCTGGACTATATTCAGGAGAACTAAAGCCTGATCCCCAACCTACTGGTTTGGGGCCATTTGATCTCAGTGATCTCAGTGAAATCACTTACCCTGTTCTATCCTTTATTCCTACATCTGTTAGGAAAGCACTTTCCATGCCTGCTCAACAAAGATGTTGGAAGTAAGGTCATGTCTGTGAGACTGCTTTAATAGCAATAAATTCACAACAGATTCCAAATATTATCTCATGCTAAGAGTTGAGAGGTGCAGATTAACATGTGCCCCTTTCTTTTTCATTTCTTTAGCCAGAACAATGAACATTTGGAACAGGGCTTGTCTCGTTTGCTTAGTATTGGCCATTGCCACTGTTCAAGCTCCATGTTCCATGCAAGTCATAATAAGAATAACTCTGGCTGGATGTTTACTCCAGCAAGCATTCCATCTTGCTTTACATGTCAGCTAGTTTAATCTTCAAATAGCATTTGTGTGGTACTAACCACACCCCTGTTTTAGGCTTAAAGAGAAATGGACAGAACACATAGTTAACTTTCCCAGAAAAAGTCAAAGCTTGTGACAAAATATGACCATTCAAACTCCATACCCTGACTTCAGGGTTCACACCTTAAATGCTACCATTCTCTGCCTCTCAGTATGAGGACTCTTTGGAAGGCTCCTGCTGGTGGCAGACAATGCAAAGAGTGCTCACTGCCTCTTAGGAGTTCAGTCAATTTCCCTCACAGGGTGGCTACATACTTGAATGACCTACTCTCTGCAGCTGTGATTTCTACTTTACGTTAATTAAGTCATTCAATATTTTAAGGAGAAAGGCAAGTGTTTTGGGTTTTCTGGGTTTTGGTTTTTGGTTTTTTTTTAACATTTTAATTTCCTACAAAATCCATTTGCTACTCCATTTGATTAGCTCCATTTGGACGTATAAGTATGACAGGAAATTAATGTGGTCTGAATACAATTAGTCCTGTAAGTTCTTATTCACCTGATGCCATATGTGGATGGAAGGTCCTTACTGTTATTAAATTAGAAACAGCTGTATGAAAATGCTAATCAAGCAGGTGTTGTTCCCCAACTGAACAATTAACATGACTAAAATTCCTCCGAGATCCCTCAAAATCTATCTTTAAAAAGGTCTTTTGCCCAAGATAAGGCATTCTTGAATTCAGCGTTCATGAAGTACTACTATTGCATAAAATCTAACTGAAACTCTTCCTTCAGGCAGCTCAATGACTGAGCTCCTCCTACTTACCGGGCATTATGTTAGAGAATGAGACTGGAACAGCCCACAGTAAAATGTCCCTTCCTTCTTGGGACATATACACATCAGGAGAAAAGCCAGATGTAATGGTATCTGCCTTTGATCTTGCCCTCAAGAGGCTGAGACAGGAGGACCTCTTATCATGATTTATATGGCTAGAATAATGCCAGCCTAAGCTACACAGCAAGAAACAAACAAAAAAGCAAAACAAAGAACAATATAGCAGCAACGGGGAAGGCCCTGTGCAGATGTGGAGATCAGGAAAAGTGGATGGCACAACAAATCTAACCCAGAAGATGGACCCCAGTGGGCAATGCTTATATGTTCCTGTTGTGGTTTTACTTCATACATAATGATGATAAATTTATACTAAGATGAGAAAGGATGAAAATATGAGAAACAGAAATAGTTACCAAGCCTTTGAAGAGGGAAGGTCTTATAATCCCCATAGTTTACAGGCTAGAGATGCTGTTAGCATGAAAGTAAGGCCCATTTAAAAAAAAAATCTGTTCTGGTCAAGAATAGAATCTCTGGCCAGAGTGGAGACCTACCATTCTTTGTGCTCAGTCATCTATCAAGGACCACACCTAGGGAGGCAGGCTCACCTTAAGCCATGCTAAGGAGACAGGCAGAATAATTTTCTTTTAATGAGATACTGTTCTCTCCCTTCCTGCTCATAGAGCAGTAGCTTATCCAGATGCCATCTTGCAGCTTCATGTGTCTGCCCACATTCCTGAATTATCCAGAAAAGTATAACCTCTCCTAGCTCTTGGTTTGGTTTTATTTCATACATAATGATGATAAATTTATACTAAGATGAGAAAGGATGAAAATATGAGAAACAGAAACAGTTACCAAGCATTTGAAGAGGGAAGCTTTTCCTTAACACTGGATTTCCCCAACATTTGGGGCTTCCTCATTCTTTTTCCAAAGCCTCCCTTCTTACTATATGGCCTTTTGTCTGTCACATGTCTGTGACCTCTACACTGACTTAAACATAACTTTACCCTTCACTCCTCTTCTAGGGAGCTGCAGAGACTTACAGTTTGCCTGAACTGGAGATTTTTCTTTCAAACTTTAATAAGATTTTCCTTGAGGTTCTGCTTGAATCTATGCTTAAATTCTGTTATTAATGAAACTAAGAACCTCAGCAGAGAACCCAGATATCCACTGTATCACCTGGCAGTCCAGATGGGACCCCAAGATTCCAGGCACAACAAAAAGCAGTGCCAGTGAGGATGTGAAACATAGTTTGCTCTTGTGAAAAGCAGTCGCCAGCACTAATAATACCTGATCCAGTCTAAACTCATTATCTGGTATTCTTGGTAGCTTCACCTATGACTCAGAGTTTGCTGACAAAGTCACAAAGTCTTTAAGTACAGGGACTCTGGTTGAAAGCACTGATCACAGATATATTATGTTTTTCTAAAAACTGTAAAAGAAGATAGACTCCAGGGTTCCCTTTAAAACAGACACGTCTCTCTAGGCAAAACTGTATAATGATTTCTAAGCCTACAATTGTTATTTAGATAGTCCAGGGTTTCTTGGTACAAAAAAGTTTCTAACAATCTACCTGAATATAAACGTAATACAAAGCTTAATGGCCTTTAGGTATCTTAAAATAATACATTCTCTAAATTTAGTTAGCATAACTCAGGCCAGAGGGGTAGTTCAGCACTTCAAAATGCTTACAGATCTTGTACAGGACCTGAGTTTGGTTCTCAGCACCCACATCAAATACTTCATAACAATTTGTAACTTCAGTTCCAGTGAATCCAACACCCTGTGAACTCCCATGGATTCCTTCATTCATGTGGTGCATATAAACTTACTCAGACACAAACACATAAATTACGTGCATGTGTGTGTGTGTGTGTGTGTGTGTGTATGTGTGTGTGAGTGTGTGTGTGTGTAGATGCATGCGTGTATATAGAGACAGTGAGACACAGATATACACAGAGAGACACAGACAGAAAGACTAAGATTTTCATGGTCTACTGAAAAGTATGGCATGTGTACCATCCCTAAGAGCAACAGTATTCTATTACCTAATTTCCCAAATTGCCTCATCTTCTATGCAAAGGAAATCAGTGTAGAATAAAAATGATGGAGAAGCTTCTGAACAAAAGGTATGTCATAAGAGAACCAATAAGAGACTTTTACCTTAAAAAGATCTTAAATTATGAATTTGGCAGATCTGTTCTGCTTTCCTTGACTGAGGAAACCAGAAGCCAGTTGCCATGTTCTTGTGTCCTCCATCATGGCTGCTTACTCTCTTATCTTCTCTCCCACAGAAGCCATGATTTCTACATTTCAGATTTACTTATTCAGATAAAATGGTTTACAGTAACCAGTCACCACTTCAGTTGATGTACTAATATGAATAAGAAGAATTTTGTAATACAGGTATGTGGGGCACATTGGCCATAGTCTATCCCCTAAGTAATATAAAAATAATTGATAATCATTAAATTATGTGTTTGTGAACTATGCAGAGTATTTTTATTTACTAATGACAAGAAAATATGAAAAGCCTGCACAATAATACAAATTATAAAAATCACTCAGCCAACAAAGTAGGTAAACAGAAACTATGAACTCCAGAAGAATGTGTCTGCCTTGTCCTCAGAATTCAGCCCAAGTCACGCAAATGGCACATGTGGAAAGCTTGAATAAAGAACTTACTAGTTATATATGACAACAGGAAAATCCTCTGATTATTCTCTAATCAACCATGTACATTTGGTTGAACAGCAAAATAAGGATATATAGCTAATATGAAATGAAATAAATTCCATATCCTTGCCTCAATGTTACATTTAGACATGTAAACAGCCTGAAGTAATCAACTCATATTTGCCAATGGTGTTAATACAGAATACAGAAACTGACGGATAAGAGAGTAAGATTTTCTTTTCCAAAAATCTGTAATTCTCCAATTTACCAAGCTTCAAACAAAACAGAAACTAGTTACATGCCGTGCTTTCCATGTAAACATTGTTTATCCAAGCATCAAAGACTACTCATAATTTGATATTTGTAGCATAGGTAGCATCTGCTAAGGGTTTCTTCATGACGTTCTTCGGTCTATTTTCCAATATGTTGACACACCGAAACACCTTGAGTGTTTCTTTCTTCATGTATTAACATCTGCCATGACAATACCTTGAATGTTCTGCCATATACTTATAACAATTCTGGCCACTTTTCAAGTCCTAGGTCAGGACACAACATTTACATATCTGCCTTACCATGACAGCTAAAACTGACCTTTGTCCTCACTAATAAACACATCCTTTCCACAGTCAGCAAAGGCACCTTATACTACTTACTATTTTTTATATAAGAAGATACTTATATGTCTTTGTATATAACTTTGTATCTTTAGAGACAAACCCTTCCTTGTAGGTCTGGGAGGCAGTTAACACATTAGTTGGGGCAATTGATTACATAGAGAAATGAAAAGATGAAGGTAGTGACCTAAGTTAGTTATTGGAAGAGGTACAAACTTAGTTTTCCATCTTTTAATGAATTTCCAAATATGCTGCATGTGGTTTTTATATCAATGTAAATTTGTTTCTTATTTTCAATTTGCTATCACATTTTATATGCTTAGCATTGGTCACAATTATATAATTGATCTACATGTTCAATTAATCTTGTTTAGACTCAGAATGGCATGTGCTTTTACTTAACAAGGGAAACAGTAAGAAAGAATGATCCAAGAGTGATGGAGGAAACCCTCTAGGGACTGAAATTTTGCTGTAAATACTCCACTACCAAGTTCATCCTCAGAAAGATCTGGGAACTATCCATCCTTTAGAAGCCCATCTCCTCCCAATCTTCTTGAAACAGGCAATTTAGACTTGTTGATGAGTTGCCAGAACATGCTGGTTTGGTTCTTGTGAGGAGAGTTTTCATCTGTCACACTGGAATGCCCCACTATTTCTAGGAACTGTGTTTGGAACAAAATGCTTCTTCGTGATATGTCTAAAATTAGTCATACTTGTAAGACTAAGGGAAACTTTTTCAAAGGTTTTCCCATTCAGATGATGACTCTCCTGGCAGAGAGGATTAAGATCCTTTGAGGAGGTTCAACTGTGTGCCAACTCACAGTGCCAGATCACAGGGTCTCCTCATAAAATTGATGGTGGAACACACCCCATGGAGAAAGATGGCTCCTGGCCTGGGAGAAACATCTCTCTACTGAAGAGCTTCCCTGAGTCTCCCTTTGTCTTGATATTTTGGTGGATTCCATTTTCCTTTAGAACCTAGATAAAGTTAGTTCATCTCATCTTCCAAAGTAGGGTTGCTTCTGTTGGCATCTTGGAAATCTCCATGCTTAGGAACACAAATGGTCTGTTCTTGCCTCCCTCTAACTCTTTTCAAGAAAATGCAGAGCCCTCTTGTTAAGTAATCAATTGTTGCCTCTAGTTGATTCCTTCTTATCATCTCAAGAACCAGAAAATTGCTTGTTTTTTGTCAAAATTGTCCATTTTAGCCCTCATAGCATTCAAGCCAGTTTCTGTCTTCTATAGCAACATATCCAGTCAACAATTCATATTGAAAGGTTTAATAAGTAGGTAATGTTAGATACACAAAAATACTCCATCTGCCCAGTTAAGTGACTGCTTGTGAAAATGTAGCCCTAGTTGCAGTAAAAACAAAAACCCAGACTTCATATCATTATTTTTGTGAGGACACAAAGCCATGGAACTAGTTGCATCATTAACTACAAGGGGGATAATATGAATGACTACCCTGTCTGATCATGCAGCTTTCTTCACATCTTCAGCCTCTACCATATTAATTCATCTGCTTGCTTGAATATATTTTTTTTTCAGATGTCTTGTTTATGACAGTGGCTATCACTGTGTCAGCAAGGTGCATTCTGACTAAGACTTCAACCTTCTCCAGGACAGATTTGGAGGTTAAATTCAGTGGATGTTAAGATTCTTTTCAAACTCAAGTGTCACAGCATTGTTTAACATGAATGCCCACAACGTTTCGCATATACTCTTATCGTATGACAAGGACTTTAAGGTGATGAAAATGCCTGCGTGGTTGGAAATTTTGACTCACAAAGTCCCTGATCCAAACACTGATTAGAACTCCAAGACTGGATCATAGGTATTTTATCTTATAATATCAAAATTAGAAAATAAATCAGTGAAATGTGCTGAGAAAATTATGTGCTGATCGTTCCTTTTTCTATCCAATGTGTTTGGGAAAGTGCATTTGACTTAAAGTGGGCAGACCTCACCCATGCATGCCAACTACACACATTCACAAATCCTTTTATGATTTCCTTTCTGTCTAGAACCAGAATATCTCCTCCCTACCAAGAAGCTTATAATGAAAAAATTTTAGAATGCTGTCCAATCCATAGAGTAAGAAGTCATTTTCCAGTTTTTACATGTATAAATAGATTATTAATTATTTTCAGATTTTTCTTGTTTTTCTAGTTGCTTAAGCATGGGTTTTGCTGTCCACACATCTTTAAGAAGTCATCTTTTATACTACAAAAACAATATGACTTTCGTTACCTACACTAGCTGCCAGCAAGTGGAACAATAGGCAATACTACACAAACACAAAGACTTTGTGTCATCTGTTTCAATGAGAACCAAGATTTCACATAATCTTAGGTGTTGGACTAAAACATAGCAGGATGGTAGCTCCTGTGTTGTCTATAGAAAGAACTTGGCAGTGGACAGGTTTTTGGAAGAGGAAATGAATTGCTTTGTCCTGAATCTACACTGCAGAGCAGGCATACTTTATTTTACTTAGACTGGTTAGGTTATTAAATTCATGTGAGGAGATTTGGACGGGCCTGCTCTCAGAGCCATGGTAGACTACAGCCCCATCTCACCTAAGTGCTACAGCTTGGCATTGCCACTGCTAAGGTTCTGAGAGGTTCAGCTACTCATGTCTGTATTTGTTTAATAAATGAGAGTAAGGTCAAGTCCATTGCCCACCCACATTGTTCTGCAATTTCACATTTCCTTGTGAAATAACTTGGAGGTTCAAGCTGAATCCTGCCCTGGCTCTGATGCCAGACAATAATACTTCCTGCTCAAACCTCATACCATGTGCAGAGCAGAACTGTATGCACTCGGTGAACTGTTAACACGTGTAATGGAGAGATTCTGTATTTTGCTGTGATAGATTATTTCTCTCTATTGCCTTGTATATTTGGGCATCTTCTCTTTGAATTTCATTTCCTCTTAATACAGATTTTCTGATGAGATCTTAGTCTTGGGGATAGACAGTATATTGTGTATGCTACATAAACTGTTGTTTTTCTCCTGAATATTTAAGATGCATTGATTTTTGCTGATTTCTACCCTTTATGTGCCTAGTTTTCTCTGTAAATATATTTTTATTTGGTCTCAATTGCACAGAGATCTGTTTCTCCGTAATGGAAAGGAATTAGTGTGCTATGGACTGTAACTTGTTTTGATAGCTGGTAACTTTGAACTAAAGGGACATTACTGTTATCAAAACAAAAGTGGCTTTTCTTGGAAATAAAATCTGACGTGGCCTTTTTACCCTTCCCCCACCCATGCTTTCTTTCTGCCTAAGGTTGTGTCCCATGACTACGGGCAATGTCTCTGTGGTTTACTAAGCCCTCCCTCCCCCTTTATATCTCATAGGCCAATTATAGAAGGATCAGTGCCTTAGGCAGCACACCCAAGAGCAACAGTCAGAGACAGAGAAAAGCCACAAACTCAACCAGGGCAACAGAATTAGGAGACAATCTTAATAAATTCTAATCTTCACTTGAAAATATCTAAAGTGCTGATCCTATATAATTTTGAGATTCTTTGTTCTTTGGGTAGGATGAGGAGAAAGGAATAGTACGCCATTGACCCATATGGAAGAATATTCAGTTCTTTTAAATGTCAATAGGAAAATTTCTGTATAGTATTTTAGCTGGTAGATGACAGTAGGGATAAATCCCCAGTTGGAGTGCATTTTCTGTGAAACATTGTGCTTGATTTCTTAAGATATATCTATGTTAAAAATGAAAACGGAGACAGACATTAACAGTAGTCAAGCAAACTCCTTTGTAAAAGTGGCCCCATTGAGGCTGACATCTTCCACGAAATGAAAATTGGCAGCTGGTACCCACCATGAGCAGTCCAACTGCTTTAGGAATGGTGGGGCGTTATGCATGAGAGCCCAGCAGTATGATTAGCTGCTGGATGTGATGATAACCTAATTGTCCTACTCAGCATCTCATAACCATGAAAACAAGACCACTGAGCTGGAGGTCTACATTAGCAGTCTAACATCTGCCCAGCATGTATGAGTCCTGAGCTTACCCCTCAATACTACAAAAAGAAAGAAAAGGATGATTTATGAAGAATACAATATAAAATATGGCATATTGGCAAGATATTTTTATGTCCTATGTTTCCTGAAGTTTTTCTAAAATGGAATTAAAGAAATAAAAAGTATCATATTAACAAGACAATGTGTATGAGACTCCATGGATGAATCATTTCAATCACTCTTAGATAATGAAAGAATTATTACTGAAGTTTCTGAGCAGGAGAGTTATAATGCTAAATAAAGTCATCTGTATTATGGGGTACCCATATGAAGAAACTTATTCACCTTGAAGCGATTCACAGACTTATAGGCTCCAGATTTGGTTGAACAGAACAATGTGGAAATCAGGTCTGAGAAAAAAAGGAATGAAGTTTATAAGGAAAAGAAATTGTCCTAATCTCATATAGATAAGTACAACCTCCCACACCTCCCAGGAGACCAGAGTTTTATTTCTTGTAGACAGTGCCTGGAAATATTCCACCTGTCCTTGGCACTCAGAGGACATCAGTGAGGCAACCACTGTATGTTCCTAGGTCACTTCCTCAAAATACATTGTCCCCATGGGAGCCACCAAGCATTGATCCCATGCCAGTGCTGTCATTGCCAAGAACTGAAGAAGGAAAAATGTTCCCATAAGGCTTTCCCAGTGGTAAAAAGGAGTTTTGCTTTCTACCAAGTCCCAGGCATGGAGCTTCCTTTCAGAAAGAATGACTTATTAGGGAATTGAAAGTTAATAGGGAAAAAATTAAATTAACATGAAAATTTAAATATCTGTTTCTTGTTTTCCTAAATTCCTGATATTTACTTCTTACCTATTTCTCTCAAAAGGTAAAGGTCCGAAAGCTTGTCAAATCCAGATCAAAAATTTTCTCTCAAGTAGCATGGATTGAAGATTCTAATCACATTGGAGATGTACCTTTGTGTTTTAAAGAGAGCTTGGCTATCTAGAATATCTATGATGGCATTAGTTTTCTTTCAACATTTACTAGAGACACAGTAGTATGAGCAAAGTCATTTCACTCCCATCTACATGTCTAGATTCCACAGTCTGGGGGAAACGTATACACCCTTCATGAGCGAGACTAGTCACCATAGACCATACCTCTCCACGTTCCAGCTTTCCAGATACATGCTGCAAACAACAAGTACAACAGCCGCAAGAAATAGCTCAGATACCAGTTACCCCACCATGAAGAGGGCAGGAGCTACAATTTTGTTTTCTATCTCATCACTGTACACCCTACTTTTATCAACTGAGTACAGTCCTCCTGTACATATCCAAGAGTTATTGTTGACTCCAAGCCATTGTATAACAGGCTATGAAAATCGGGTATTTCCTATGCCTTCATAGGAAAGTATGTAGCACATGATCACACATGATCTTGAGGAAGCTAGGGTGTGCTCAATATCCCCATGCCATGGTATTAAATCATTCTTCCTTAAGAAGCTGTTTCTTATAAGACTTCTATGTCTATGAAATGATTTATAGATGGGAATTTCACTTTTAGAATCTAGTGTTAGACATTGCAGCATTCCCTATCCTATATACTTGGACTATCACAAATAACCCCAGGAAATTAATTTCTTCTACATTACTGATCATGATAACCATGTCCTCTTTTTCGCTCTGATTGCCAAATACTTGTATTTTATGCTATTGTTGTGATTTGAATATAGAATGCCCCCTACTAGCTCACAATTGGAGCACTTTATCATCAGCTAAGGACACATTTTGAAGGCTGTGGTTGGTGCCTTTTAGGAGGTAGATACGACTAGCAGAAGATATTGGTAGCCGAAGCAGGGGCAGGACTTTAAGAGGTATACATGCCTCTGGTTCTGGCCTGGGATTTCTGCTTGGTCCACCAAGGTGTGAGGATCCTCTACCATCATGGGGCTGTTCCTGTGACAATGTCTTTCTCACTGCATAGGCTGGAAATCACTCTTGAAATTATGAACCAAAATGAACCTTTGCTTTCTCATGTTATTTCTTTCCAATATCCAAAGCATTGTAGGACTTCTTACAGACCAACTCATTACTAACATAGTTTTCAAGACTTCTGTGAAGAAAGGATCTTTCCAACTCTCTGATCATGGTTAAGTGAGCCAATCACAAATGTGTGACTTATTCCAGAAATCGTATCATTCATAACCTTTGCATTTTTTCATACCTTCTGCCAAGGAAGTTTTGCTATCTCAACTTTATTTAAAATAGATTGCATTTTGATCCAGGTTTCAGCCATCAAGCCAAGAAAACACATCCAGTTGAACAGACTGATAAATTCAATCAGATACAGTTTTTCTTTTTAGTACCTCAGAAGTTTCCTGCACATCTTTTTCAAGTTTTTAACTAAAAGAATTTTCCAGTTCTTTCCATTGGTTTGGGGTAAAATTATCTTCTAGGTTGAACTTTGAATCTGGTTTTCTTTTTATGTTTTTTACCCCAAATCTAGTAATGATTTTACAGACAAGATGGTACATACAAGTCTATTGACTGAGGAATTGACATCTTACAAGACACTTTTTTTTCCCAAAAATGTGACTTCATCATCTTCATATCAGTGGTGAAATGGCATCATCAGACACAAAAGGTGTGATGACTCTAGCTGGTGAGGGAGATCTGTGAAAGCTCTGACTCAAGATGGTCTTCGTACCTTCTGATATTAGCCAGTATATTCTGTGCAATCTCTTTTTATCTCTTCTTAATAAAAACATAGTTCTACACAGATGTCCTGGCATTTGTGTGTGTGTGTGTGTGTGTGTGTGTGTGTGTGTGTGTGTGTGTGTGTGAACTCAATGTATTGAACAATTTGTTCTTCCAAATTTTGCATTTAATTTTCAACACTGCAGCTGATAAAGAAACTAAATTATTTAAGAATAACGACAGAAAGTCCTGAAGTTTTGGCTCTTATCTTGAGCCAAGAATTTTGATCTTTGGTCTGCTCTTTATTTTTTCTAACTTCCATTAGAAGCAAATGCTCTCTCTGTCATGACTTTGGAACTGTTGGACCTTAATTCTGTACTTTACATCCATGTACTACCTCAGAGATTTGCCTTTAATGGAAATCTCCTGAGTAGCATCTACAACTGGTAACTCATTCTTTTTCTACTGTGTGACGCAAGTGACCTGGCACTCACTGGGCATTAAGTGGAATTGTTGCTGATTTCAATCTCATCTTAACCAGAGATAAGTTCTTTATCTCCCTGGAGGCCATTGGCTTACTTCTTAATCACAGTTACCATTCAAGACAGGTTTTGATTATAAATATGTCAAAGTCACTTTGGCTATTAATTCCAAAATCAAATGAACAGGCAGGTTACTAATAGTTCATGTCATCAGGAGAGCTGGAGAATCAGGACCAGAACATGAGATGAAGCAAGAGTGACATGGCACTAAGACAAGATGGAGGTCCCAGTCTGGGATGCACATGGTTAAGATCTTACCCTTGATGGAAAGTCACTGGGCTTTTCTGTGATTGTGCCTCATCCTCTTGGCATATCAAGTTATAGTAGGACTAAGCACCTCCCCTTGTATTAAGGCTAGGAAGACAACCCAGTATGAGGAAAAGGTTCCCAAAAGCCAGCCAAACCATTAGAGACAGCCTCTACTCCCACTGTTAGGAGTCCCACAAGTACACCAAGATACACAACTGTCACATATATGCAGAGATCTTAGGTAGGTCCTGTGCAGGCTTCCTAGTTGTCAGTTCAGATTCTGTGAGCTCCTATAAGCCCAGGTTAGTTGTTTCTGTGAGGTGTGTGTGTGTGTGTGTGTGTGTGTGTGTGTGTGTGTGTGTGTGTGTGTGTGATGCCCTTGACCCCTCTGGCTCATACAATCCTCCCTCCCTCTCTCCAGCAGGATTTCTCAATCTTGGCCTAATATTTGCCTGTGGGTCTGTATCTGTTTCCATCAGTTACTGGATGAAGACTACCTAATGACAATTGGGATAATCACCAATATATGAGTATAGCAGAACATTGTTAGACACTAATATGTTGCCTTTTTTTCTCTCAAATTGTGTTTGGTTCTATCGTAGGTGTCTGGACCTTCCAACCTCTGGGTCCTGGCCCTTCAGGCAGTGTCAGGAGTGGTCTTGCTCTTGTGGCATGGGTCTTAGCCTGGACCAATCATTGGTGGACCACTCCCACAGCCTCTGTGCCATCCTTACCCCCAGCACATCCCATAGTCAATTTATAGTCTATGTCATAGAGATATTATCTGTCACTCAGATCTTTGTAGACAACTGTATTTTTCTCTCCATATGTTATTTCCCTCATCTGAAAATGAAGCAAAATTATTTTTCCTCCATCACAGGATGTTAGAAAAATCAAGGAGATTTTCAATACAATGAAAGGTAATCACTTATGAACTTTTGCTGCCACTATAAGTAGAAAGTGCCAAATAAAATATATTCCTGCATTTATTTCTACTATTCTAATTATGATTTGCTGCAAAGATATTTGGAAAAATATTTTAAAACATATCATTTTACATTTTAGAAGCCATGTCATTTAATTATGTCAGCATAATCATCCCTCTGATCTGGTTACGATGATAAATAGTTACATTTCAATTTTACCAAGAGAAGACAAAGGCACACTAAAGTGCACATAGGATGGGCCTTCCCATCTCACACACACATCCAAAGAATCTTGTTCTTAAGAAATAGCCCCAGAAAATGTGCCAATTAAATGTATAAACACAATGTATTCTGGCAGTTGTGTTTTGGTATCTATTTGTTTAACATTATTTGCACATAACAGCTATCTTACGGAAGTTTTTTGTTTTTTGTGTTTTAGCACTAAATGCCATTCTTCATACCTCTGCCTTGTCAATCTCTTCATCAGCCATTCTCTTCATCCACGTGTATATTAAATTCATTGTAGAAGTTCATTATGTTTTTCCTAGATGTTTCAACTCAAAGTACTTTGATCAAATGCTATTTCTACATCTGAATCCATGTTGTACTATAAATACAGAAAAGAACACATGGCTAAAACCTTGAAAGAGTTCACAGTCTCCAAAGACACATCATCAGAATCTAGTAGTCATGACTTTATCAAGTAGCAGTTTGAGCTAGAATCAAAACATCAATAGCTATGAAAGAATAACATAGATAATGCTATCAGTGAGGAAATGGGGTAAACCTGACACAGATTTTCATGTGAGCATTAACTATTATAACAGCTGCAAGCTGGTTTTACTTATCAGCAACTACCACATCACTTAAGTACCCATTTGATTGTTAGAAAAAATAATTTTCTAAAATTAAACTTAAAGTATTCTACCTCTTCCCAGGTACATGGAAGTCTCTTCAGTATGTACTGAATGTTCATACATTCCAGCTCCTCTATAATAGCCCACACAGATTTGTTTCCTAAATCTGGAATCTTCCTCTGTGGAATATTCCCAGTATTTCATGAAGAACATGTGTAAATGGTATTTCTTTTACAGAGCCACCCCTGGTAATACCATTATTTTTCTGCTCTTTCTCATCTCACTTTGACACTCAGTGTGTAATAATAAGTCACTCAGCAAGCATTGATATTAGCTGTGCTACAAAATGTTCCTCATTTTTATACCAGATGTCATGAACAAAGTAAACAGATATATTACTAGATAATGGAATAATGGCTGTACTTTCTGTTTTTTCGTAATGTCCTTGTCCACACTGCTATTACCCAGCTATCCTAATGCTTAGCCATTGCTTATTTTCTGCCCCTTCTCCATTAAACCTTCAACATCTTGAGGCAGCATTTTCTGTTTTCTGATTCTTAAAATGGATTGCAGTGAAGGCTCTTTATTTGTGATAAGTATCAGTTATCGTTATCAAATCCTGAGCTGACATAAAAATCTCTTCCTTTTTATTTTCCTACCCCTCAAATACCACAGAGTGCTTCGAACCAACCAGATAAATAATGCATTTTTCTTTGATGAATAAATAACATTTATTGAGTATTATATGTATTTTAGATATTCTTATACTCCATTCTTTTCTACTATGTGTGAAGTTATTTAAATACAAGAATTATGACTCATCCTAACAGGTGTGTGATAACAAATAAGTATCACTTTATACACCTTTACTTGATAACTAATGATACTAAGAATCTTTTCATATACTCATTTTCATGTATCCTTTTTTGGGGGGGCACATTTCTACAAGTCTTTTTTAATTTTGTTTCTGCTTTTTCAAGACAGGGTTTCTTTGTGTAACAGCCCTGGCTATCCTGTAACTCACTCTGTAGACCAGGCTGGTAGAACTCACAGAGATCCACCTGCCTGTCTCCCAAGTGTTGGGATTAAAGGCATGTGGCACCACCACCCGGCTCTTTTATTAATGTATTTTTTAGGTATGAGTGCTCTGTCTGCATGTATGCCTACATGCCAGAAGAGAAATCCCATACCCCATTATAGATGGTTGTGAGCTTCCATGTGGTTGTTAGGAATTAAACTCAGGTCTTCTGGAAGGGCAGCCAGTGCCCTTAACCTCTATGCCATCTCTCTAACCCCAAGTTCTTTTCTAAAGTAAAATCACAAGTAACATTTTCAGCATATGCCAGGATAAAGTATGAGTAGTTTTTGAAAGTTATAATTTAAATATGTGTTTCTTATCTTAAAATCCATAAAAAATAATCATTCTCCAAAATGATGCAGATTATCATAAGTTTACTTCAAATGAGTTTTATAATGTTTGTGGCTATTTTCAATATTTCCCATCTCTATTCTTTGCTCGGGTTAAATGGGCATTCCATTGATGGTAAAGAACCAACATGACTAATCATTATACATGTCTGTGGACACTGGACAAGCATTTTTAAAGAGTAACCTGGAGATTCAAAGGAATATTCATGTGTTCATTATTTAATCTCCAAACACGCTCTGTGCTGTACTCTGTGATGTACAGCATGATTATTATTGTAATTCTTACACATAAGAAAAGTAGAGAGGTCAAGGAACTTGTGGAAGTAGAATGTCTTAGTTACTTCTCTGTTGCTATGATTAAGAAAAAACTTGACAAAAGCAAATAAAGGAAACAACTATTCATTTTGGCTCCCACTTCAAGGTACCCTCCATCACAATGGAGAAGAGAAGGCAGCAGAAAGTTGAAGCAGTTGCTCTCGTATCTGCAATGGAGAAGAAAAAGAAGTGAATGCTTTGTTCAGCCCACTTTCTCTTTCTTATTCAGCCCCCAAACCACGCATAGGGTATGGTGCCACCCACAGGCAGCAGAGTTTCCCATATCAATCTTCTTCAAGATAATCCCCTACAGATATGTCCAGAAGCCAATTTCCTAGATGCTAGTCTTACCAAGTTGACAGCTGAGATTAACCATACACAAGCACCGCTAATAAACAGTCTAGACCCAAGTAAAGATAGAAATTTCTGGATTTCTTGTCTTTTTTAATCTTTTCCTCTGTATTTTGGAAATAGCACAGCATCTGACATACAGCAATGATGCAGCAAATGTTTGACATATGGATGGGTAGGTAGGTGGATGGATGGATGGATGGATGGGTGGATGGGTGGGTGGATGGATAGCAACATTAAACCTAATAAGTCTCATAAATCAAGCTATCAATCAAGTCCAACAAAATAAGATCTTTGATTCACAAAATGGTGAGATTTTTGATTCACAGAACACATTAGAGGCAGATCCTATTTCTCTAGTAAAGACAAGGTCAAGGTGAAGAGTAAACCAGTGAAGATTCAACTTCAAATATGAAACTCTGATATTAAAAGTAAAAAGTCAAAGAGGAGACATAATTCTAAGATTCAGCTTTGGGAAATGTTATGATCATGATACAAGCAAGAGAACCAGGTGAATAAACTATTAAAAGCAATAGAATTTTATTCTTATACCCCTCCTTCTAAAAAATTTTAACTTCACACATTTCTTATAAACATTTTCCTCAAATCCCCTTTATTCTCAATGTGCAGGCAGGGCTGTACATGCCTGGGTGTAATAAAGGGCTGATGAGCAGAGGAATAGATGTCTGAAATCCATGCTCATCACCGTGATGGTCTTTTTTTTTTTTTTTTTTTTTTTGTTTTGTTTTGTTTTGTTTTTCGAGACAGGGTTTCTCTGTGTAGCTTTGCGCCTTTCCTGGAGCTCACTTGGTAGCCCAGGCTGGCCTCGAACTCACAGAGATCCACCTGGCTCTGCCTCCCGAGTGCTGGGATTAAAGGCGTGCGCCACCAACGCCCGGCCGTGATGGTCTTATAAAGCCAGTTCTGAAAGTCTTTAAAAGCATAAATTTTAAAAGGACTTAAAATTTGTCAGTACTCATCTGGACACTTGGAAACTAGTAAATTTTTTCTCTGTGTGAATTGTGTAATATATTTTTACTACAGTTAAAAAGTAAGTGGGTATAAAATCCACTCACCCTTCCTTACATCCTATACAGTCTTTCTCAATCACATAAAAATATCTTACGGAATTTTCTTGTTTTCTAATTGCTCATGAATAACTTGGCCTTGCCAATTCTGATAATGGATAAATTGCCTTATGAAAGTTTTACTGTGTAGACAATATTACGTTATATGGGTTTTTCACACTGGAAGGAAATTATGCAAGTGAAAGACAAGGATTGAAAAGTTATGTGACCCAAATCAAGTGCTAGAGAACTGTATAAATTTCCAGAGTGGAAGCAAGAGATAAGTGCCAGATTCCAACCACACATGGTTGTGAAAATTTTCAAAGGAAAATTCCAAGAAGCCAAAATTCTACTGTTTCCTTTGTAGTTGTTTGAAAATAAAGCAAGCAGCTGGTATCCCTTTATTTGCGCATCTGAAAGTATGCAGCAGTGTGGCAAATGGCTTCCTGAGATGAATAAATAATGTTCCTTTTAAAATCATTAGGTCATTAGATCTTAAAGAGGTTCCTAGAAGAAGAACTTCCTATTTTCAAGTGAAATATAGCTTAACCATCTTATAAAAAAAGAAACTCTGTTATAAAACACATGTGGGAAAGTCTAAAATACTCTTCATAGATGCCTTCTGTGTGATGGTGGCAACTTCTTGTGCCAACTTTCAAGGCATTAAGCACTCTGCATTCCTACACAAAGATTTTTACAACAGTATCTCACAGATTATATCATATGCATTTTTAATCAAGGACGGAGCCCCAGAGCCTCTAAATCATTATTTACTTTGTTCGTATAGACCAGGGACCAGAGCTTTTAAATAGATCATTCTGATTTCAAAGTGAGAGCTCTTCCCATCACACTGCATCTGACTGTCCTCATTAAATTCACTCTGACTCCTCATGCTACACCTTAGATGATTCATCCCCAATCAAGGACATAATTTTATCTGAACACCCACTCTCTTTAAACTATATGTACATTGAAAGAGACTATTGATTTCTAAAATCTTAGTGATGGTTTGTAACTCAAGAAAGTAAAAGTAAGTTGGCAGATATAAGCTAGCTAAGCAGAAGATCTTTTCTTTATAATATTCTCTAAGCACATTTAGCCATTTCTTTGGACCTTGTATTACACAATGTTGAGATGACCTTTGTAGGTCTTGTTTGTTTCTTATATTCTTTTTTGTCCTAATTGGGTAAAGTGAATTATTGTTCTCTTATTCATGTGATCTCCTAGTGTAGAGCTTGAGCATCCATAATCCTAAAATATAAGAACATTTTTTGAATATTTATCACATTAGTCAATGGGGACTGAGGTACAGGTGCCATGGTGTGCTTGTGAAGTCACATGACAACCTTCCAGAATTGGTTCTTTTCCTCCACTGTATGGGTAAAAGCAAATTTAAGTGCTGTAGTTAGCTTCAGTAGTCAACTCAACACAAACCTGTAGCCACCTGGGAAGAGGGAGTTTCAGCTGAGGACTTGCCTCCATCAGATCAGCTTGTGGCATTTTCTTGATTGTTAATTGATATAGAAAGGTCCAGCCCATTGGGCAGATGGGCCTGAAATGTACACAAAAAAGAAATGAGCAAGCCATGGAAAGCAAACCAGTAAGCAGTGTCACTTCATGGTCTCTGCTTCAGTTCCTGCCTCCAGGTTCCTGCCTTGAACTCCTGTCATGGTTGTCCTCAATGGTGAACTATAACCTGGAACCAAAATAAACCCTTTCCTCCCTTAGTTGATTTAGTCAGTGTTTTATCAAAGCAACAGAGAACAAACTATGACATCAGGCTTGGTAGCAGGCATTTTTATCTACTGAGCCATCTTTTCAGCCCTCAAAATCCAAAAACTTTTGAGCTGTACTGATAGATTTTCAAACTAGGGAGAATTTTGAATTTTTGAATTAAAAAGGCTCAATTTGTTAGGCCTATGAAATCATTTCAAAATCCAAAAAAATATCAGAAGCATTTGGTCCCCAGGATCTTGAAATAAGGGATACTTAACATTTTTGAAGGAAGGGAGTATCCTCCAAAAGGACATAGCCTTTATATATAAATCCTGAGGTCTAAGATTCAGCATCTCCTCCCCTAACTCTCACTTTTCTTTTCCTGCCTCATTCCCTCTCTTAATGTTAGGATTTGCTATATGACTTTCTTTAGCCAGTGAGGTGTTAACTAACACAAATGAAGTCAAAGTCATGCTTCTATTACACTAAACCTAATGGCCTCACCCTATTTTCTGCCATAAATCCTACAAAATCCCCTCAAGTAGAAGTTCAGTGGTACCTGATTCTCTAGGACCTGATCCAGCTACACGGGAGTGCATTTTCTTCCTTTCTCTTTGACTCTTAACTAAGATCTTACAATAAAATCTCCTCCTAAACTTACTCTTCAAAATGTATTCCTCAAGTTCTTGATACATTGGACCCAGAAGTCTCTGGCTTGGGGTGGCTCTGTGACCACTGAGGTTTCTGGCACCTTTCTTCTCCATATTATGCACACAAGCCAAACGAGCCTCTGTCACTTTTGAATAGTCCCACTTTCACCTCATTTTAAAAAGAATGCTCTTAAAAGAGCTTTTAATCCCAGAAGAATATGAATCCATGTACAACCAAGACAAGAAGGTCTGAAGCCTATTGCAGATGAATGACAAAACCAAAAACTTGTGGTTATAATCTGCTTAAAAGTTTTTATATGACATTATATCAGCAATGGCTAACTAATGCATTTGTGGTATGTTGAACTGGTTATTTATCTGAAAAAAAACCTACTGTTCTAGTTCTAAGAAGTCAAGAGACATGAAGTCTTGTACCTAAAAAGCTTGGAGACAGAAACAGGTTGTTATGAGGCAGCATTTATAGAAGGGGCATCAAAAGATAAAATGTACCCAGATCTACCTGAGAAGAGAGCATAAAGGCAGCTGTATGTTATGGAAGGAAGGAGCTGTACCTTCCTACCAGCCACAGTTAGAACTCTGCAAATATTTAAGAAATGATCAATGTGGCCCTGGCACAGACCTTGTGTAGGTGTTTTCTCTGGTTACTGTGGCCCAGAAAGGAAAAACAAACTATACACAAGAAAAAATCATCAAGACACAAAGAAAAGTGCTGAAGTTATTTTTTAATGAAAATGAACATTCAAGAACCATATTCTAATTTAAATGGATGGGATGACGCTGAGGAAGTTAGGCAAGTCAGAATCTGGATGGCAACAACAAAGGTTGGCTGAGGATCTAATCATCTCATTGTGCAGGCCAGTTCCCCCACTACTCAGAAGGAGGCTGATGCTACTACATTCCAAGAACCCCACATCATATAGTGTCTCTCATAAACTGTGTTCAAGCTAAGGGCAATGTTAGAAAGGTCAGTTTCAAAGTAAAATTCATTAGAACCAAGTAACAACAAAATATCAGCCATCCTCAAATTGATGGAAGATTTTGTTAAATTGTCCATTCTCTTTACTTTTTGTCATATCATA
Organism: Peromyscus leucopus; assembly: GCF_004664715.2. Taxonomy (NCBI): domain Eukaryota; kingdom Metazoa; phylum Chordata; class Mammalia; order Rodentia; family Cricetidae; genus Peromyscus; species Peromyscus leucopus. The sequence continues at coordinate 332,699 of NC_051064.1, read as the reverse complement.
TTTTTACAATTCTTCTACATAGACACCTGGGTGTGAGCACATACTTAATATTGTTTTTCTTCTGATGACATAAAAGTGATAGCATGGTGTGTGTGCAATATTCTAAGACTCTCTTGTAGTCTCCAAATTCAGCTCAGTTCTTTTTTGGGTTGGGGATCATTGATTTTTCGTGCCCATATACTATTTAACTGTGTGAATATCCCATACTTGATAAATTCATTCACTTATAAGTTAGTATTTAGGCTGCTACCAGTTTTGTTCTGTTAGAAATATTCCTTCTGTAAAACTCTCTCTTGATGAACATGAATGAGATTTTTTCCAGTTTGACTGCTAGGTATTAACTGAAGTACGTGCAGATCCATGTTTCTATAGGTCACACCAACAAGGTTTCCCATAGAATTCACACACAGGCGTTTTTTGGCCTTGCAGGAGTTTCTTCTTTGTTGTGTGTGAGAGGGGGGAGCATTTGGGTGCCTTGTGTTCATCATTTTATTCTTATGGAAGCTTTTTCTAAACACATTAAGATAATTTTGTTAGGTGCCTATGGGTTTACACTTAAAACTTCAGGGTGGGTTTAGTTGTCAACTTTACGTGATCCCCTTTCCTGTCTCCCTGATACTTGTCAAAACAGATTTAATGCAGAGATCAAAGTATTTACCCCATTCTTTTTCCATTCTTTAATCGTCTATCCCAAAGTTATAGTTAAGGTTTTCCTCCTGTCAGCTTTTTCCTGAATTTTCCTCAGAACTCTTGCAATATAATTATCAAAGACTGAATACCGGAGGGTCCACAGCACTGTTTTGATGTGTAAAATGATAACCACAATTCAGCTAATGAACAAATTCATCACCTCACATAGTTACTTAAGTGTGTGAAAGACAACATTTGCGATTAATCCTCTTTTATATAAATAACATTGTTATTAACTATATTCAGTATGGTGTTCATTAGATCCTTGCTAAGCCACCACTCAGCTTCTCTCTTGGATTTTTATCTGTCAGCCCATATAAGAAAATGTCCTTTGTATAACTGTTCATAAATGGCTATTTTTCTACCCTCTTACATTGTACACTTTATCACAGTTCTTTCTGTTTCTTTTCCGTCTCTCTTAAAATGGTTGAAATAATAAATTTCACCTATTTCATTTTATGTTCTTCTGCTATAGTTATATCCTCTACTTAGATGTTTTTGGTGGTTGCCTTAGATTTTACTATGAGAACTTTTATATTATAATCTCCCATCCAAGATATATGTTATTTTAACTCTGATGAGGTCACTTTCAAATTACAAGCTAATTTTGGACAGTGCTTCAATTGTTTCTTTTTTAAAATATGAAAAATATTAGATATCCTTAGTGACTTAGAGATAAACTGAAATAAACTTATGTACACACTTGTCCTAATTTGACCCTAAAATAAAGTGTGCTGAGGAGCTGAGGGGCGTGTTTGTTCTGACTTTAGCCCATGTGTTCAGGTCTCACAATGAAAAACATATATTAACGCAGCCAGCAGGTTATAAAACCAATCCATCCATGACTGTGGGAGACATATCAGAACAGCAAATCAGGATTTACCTGATACATGCAAAAATCAGCTGAGAAGAATATTAAATGTAGTTGGGGGTGAGGGGTAGTTGTAGCCTTCTAGCCCTTCATGGAAACCACCCTAGGGACTCAAATCTAAATCCCGACCAGAGAGGAAATCGGGGACAGTAAGAGTTCCTTACAGCATTGCCATTCCATTTCCCTCCAGACTGTGTAGCCTTGGCAAATAGCTATCAAGTTTCTGTTTTCGGAGTCTTCTCTATTTAATAATGAAAAACTGTCCAACAGCTGTAATGCCTTCTTGTCAATAAAAGTCTCAACCAGCTTTTTGTTTGTTTGTTTTGCTCTTCTTCGTCCTTTTTTTTCTCACAAATGAATTGAGAAAAGCCATCAGCCTTGCAGCTGATGATATGATCTCTAGTCCCCATGAAGACAATTGACCAAGAACAATATTGTCCAAGAAGGCCGGTAGAGCATGAAACATAGCCACTGAAATCTTAAATAGTCAAATTATAGTTTACTGAAATATAATCAATTTTTAATACAGTTACCAGACAACTGTACTTGAACACAGTATCTACTATAGTATGAGTATAACTTGGTAGATGTAAGATGTGTGTGAAAGAGAAATATTTAATATTAAGGTGACAGTTATATGAATTAACAAATTAAATGCTTATGAATTGCTGCCCACCAGTCTCCTCCTTGCCATCCTCCTTACCCTTCATTGAACATGGCAGATGAATCTTGATTTTTCCTTACTGTAGGCAGTCTATATATCTCAAGAGCTGTAAACAAGAAAAGTCCCTATCATAATTGTAATTCAATTTTCATGACTCTTATTCTATTTTACTGTATTTGTACCCCATCTTCCCAACAGCCTAAGAACCCTGAATTTCACCATCATTGTGCATTCTTTACTGCTATTCCCTTCCACTAGCCTTATGTCATACTGAGATTCACTAGGACAACTACCAACCCAACATCCCAATTACCCATGCTTCAGATTAGCAAATGAGAGCATACTGTGTGTTCTCATGAGTCATCGAATGCTAGAATTGCAAAACCCAATGGAGTATTCTCTCTAGTAACAACAATAATAATTCTTTTCTGAGCTTTATGAAGAGGTGATAAAGAGAAGCCCAAGAAATATAAACAACAGAGAAGCATAGGGTTTTATTTAATAAGTGCTTTTTATTAATGCATCAATAAAAAAAACTGTCTTTGGTATATGGCCATAATCTGCCAATGGAAATTGATGTTTAAAATTAGCAAAGATTGATAATTCATGCCTCTTCAAATGCCATCTGCATAAAGGTATTCTGTGTAGTAAGATTTTTCTGCTTGTGCAGTAATAGTCATCTTGAAAGAGATGATTTTCTTCTCCTGAGCTGACCTGTGAGTGTTTGGTTTGGTAGGCTGCTGAAGCCACAAAAGTGTACTCCTCTTAGTGGATTCTGTTAATGGAGAGTGACTCTCTGAGCAAGACAATGATAAAATTCAACCTTACTGAGCAGATCAGAGAATGTAAGGTTGATATTTTACAGAGCAGAACCAAAGTTTTGTTATCTTTGATCATGAAAGGCCATGATTAAGTAAACCTCAACCACCATGAGGCAGACAGCTTGAACAGTTCTCCCATTTTCAGACCCCTTTTTGTTACTAGAAAATTCCATTTCCAAGAGTCATTGATTCTAACTTTGGGTATTGAGAACAGCTGGATCTTAGGAGCATTTTTCTATCTTCAAATGAGAAATAACATAAAACCTACTTTTAGATCCTCACCCTTTTAAAAGTAAGAAAGTATGTTAAGTAGCTGTTTTGTCAAACACAAATCTACCATTTTTATTGAACAGAAACCTATCTATTAAGATCACAATTAGATTTTAAGAACTACAAAGCAAGGAAATCTATACTTAGAACATGTATAAAAATGCCTCAAATAACAGAATTGGCTCTGGTCAACCAGAAATGATAGGATGCTGTAAGGCAACAGCAAATATTCATTCTACTGAAATTATAAACAAAATCCCAGAGGTTCCATAGATAACTGGCAGGAAAAGGAACTGGGAAAACATAAAGTCAAATGCCCAGGCCATAAAGACCCTCTTCCTTCCCTGCACACCCACTCTTAAAAGTGTGTTGACAACTCTTATAGACACAAATACAAATATACAATCTGACCCCCCAATACCCTGCAGATTCATTTACATTTATCTCCTCTTAGAAGGTTATCTATAAGGCTTCAGGTTTATGAAATACTTTGTGAAGGAATGAAACAAAATGAAAGAGCGGTAGAGCAAATGAGAAAGAAAAATTGAGTGGGGAGAGATGGAGAGGACAAAAGAGCAGGAAGAAGATTGTTTCCTTAAAAGTTACATGTGGGGGTATCTTTGTGGATTTCTGTGGGCATCTTTAGCTCTTTGTTTCTTCCTTTTCTCATGTGGTCTTCATTTACCATGGTCTCCTATTCCTTGTTCTCCCTCTCTTTTCTTGATTCAGCTAGGATCTCCTGCTCTCTTTCCCTCGACTGTCGCCCTTCATTGCTCCCACTCATGTCCAGGCTGTTCATGTAGATCTCATCCATTTCTCCATGTCTTTCTTGGGTCCCGTTTTCCAGGTAACCTCACTGGTGATGTGAGTAGCAGTCCAGTCATCCTTGTTCCACATCTAGCATCCTCCTATGAGTGAGTACATACAAATCCACAAAGATACCCCCATAAAAGACTGCTGGCAATGATTGAGAGACAGCCGGGACTGACCTACTCTGGTGATGGGATGGCCAAACACCCTAATAGTTGTGCCAGAAACCCCATCCAAGGACTGAGGAATCTGGATGCAGACATCCACGGCTAGGCCACGGGTGGAGCGCTGGGAGTCTAATTAGTGAGAAAGAGGAGGGTTTATATGAGTGAGAATTGTTGAAACCAAGGTTGGATAAAGCACAGGGACAAATAACCAAATGAATGGAAACACATGAACTATGAACCAAAGGCTGAGGGGCCCCCAACTGGATCAGGCCCTCTGAATAGGTGAGACAGTTGATTGGCTTGATCTGTTTGGGAGGCATCTAGGCAGTGGTACCAGGTCCTGGGCTCATTGCATGAGTTAGCTGTTTGAAACCTGGGACTTATGCAGGGATACTTGACTCAATCTGGGAGGAGGGGACTGGACCTGCCTGGACTGAGTCTATCAGGTCCATCCCAGTCCTCGGGAGAGACCTTGATCTGGAGGTGGTGGGAATTCAGGGTGGGCTGGGGGGAAGGGGAGGGGGGCAGGAAGAGAGAGAACAAGGGAATCTGTGGCTATTATGTAGAACTGAATAGTATTGTAAAATATATATATAAAAGTTACATGTGGGCAATTTTGTTGTAAAGACAGAAGCCATTAAAGAAAACCACACAACCAATCAAAATGCTGAGTAGTGGAACCCAGTCCCAATGAATACATCTACATAACAATTTCTGCACCTCAGGCTCTAAGAATCTTATGGAAGACAGGCAGAAAGATTGTAAGAGCCAGAAGGTCAGGGAGTTTACTGTGAGATTTTGTCTCCTGAGAATGCAAGAGGCTCCACCCATAGTGTCTCACCAATATGATTGCCTCATGCTGAAGAAAAACAAAAACAATTGACATTGTGGATGGGAGAACCCACAAGGCCTCAACCTTACAAAAAACAAAACAACAACAACAACAACAAACTACAGGCAACTAAGGAATGCTGAGAGCAGAAGAAATATGCTTCACCCGGGGGGGGGGGGGGGGGGGCAGGAGTTGGTTACCTAATACCAAGTGGTCAGCCCTAAAAAAAATACGCATGCAAGTAAAATTATACAGACTGCAACAGGTTGCATTTATGCATTTAGGAATATGCATATAGAGAGATAAAGATATGTAGATGTATAGCAACAATTAGTGGGAAAAGAGGCCATGAATTTGAAAGAGCAAGGAGGGGCACGTGGGAGGTTTTGGAGGGAAACAAAGGAAGGAGAAAAATATGCATTTATATTATAATCTCAAAAATATTTTTTTAATTACTTGTAGGGCAGTTGTTGTAGCTCAGTTTGTAGGGTACTTGTTTGGCATGCCTGAAGCCCTGGTTTCCATCCATACTACCACATCTACTGGCTTTGGTGGTATACACTTTTAATGCCACGAGATGGGAGCTGGAGGGAGGAAGATCAGAAGTTCAAGCCCATCATTGGCTACACATGGAATTTAAAGCCAGCCCAAGCACAAGACTTTGTCTCAAACAAACAAACGAAGACAAAGGGGAGTCTCTTCTGCCTGCCTTGCCCATCCTGCACTTCAAATCTTTTTAGTCTTTTCTTAGTCTGCCTGTTTAAAATTAATACCTAATAAAATTTAAAATATTTTCCCTTAACTTCTATGGAAATTTGAGGTCGTTCATAACTATTCACATATTTATTTTTCTCTTTCATTCAAGTACATGTGAATGTAGTGTGTTCTCTCCCCTAAACTCCATTGATCAGCCCATTTCCTCATAGCAGCTGCCAAAATCCAAGGCTCCTAATGTCTTAGTATTGTGGCTTTCAGTTGTTTTTCAGTCCAGAATATTTCTCTTACTATTTTGCAAATTTAAAAGGTTTTATATTTAGACTGGATTTTTGAATGGTTTCAACCAGAAAACATTTTCTCCACACAAAACCTGACATTCCTGAAGAACCAGCCTGCCTCCATCTTAGACAGAAAAGCCATCTTAGTGACAAACTAAGTTCACTCCTGTTTGACTAATCCTGTTTTTCATGGATTGGACTATGCCCCACCTGTAAACTTAGCTACAAAGGGTTCTGTACTACCTGTTCCAGGAACGGCAATAATGTCTTTGTTCAAATGTTAATAACCATCTTGCAATCCTACCTTTGTTTCAAAGGGGTTGTTAGGGCTACTTTGTTATAACCACCTATTGTTATGACTCCCTGTTGTTATGACTACCTTGTTACAACAACCTTGCAAGCATGTCTTGATTTCAGAAAGTTGTTATTACTAAACTTGTTATGCTCATGTTTTGCTCCTGTAATCCATGTTTTGTGTGCCACCCCCTCCCAATTTGGAAACCTCATACCCCTGAGCTCTAAAAACTTTGTCTTCCTTATATTCAAGCTGTTCTCTAAATGCCCAACTTAGGGTGAGACAGCCAGCTGGCCAGTCCTGAGTGTACCTCTAAAATAAAGCTTGATTTTAGTTAGACAATCTTAGATTTGGTCTTTCTCCTTGCAATTTTCAGGTGTAACCATGTCCCCTGAGACAGAAGCCCTGCAAACATCATACTTTTATCCCTCACCTAATTAACCTTGAAGTGGAAGTTACTCAGGCAGTAATATGGTTTAAGTAGTGACTCTACCACACTGTTCTTTTACCCTGGAGATCCACAGAAGCAGGTTCAATCTCCTGCTTGCCTAAGAAGATTCATTTTTAGCATCTGCATGCCTAAAATTCTAGTTTTCAAGAGACTAAAGCAGGAGGATCACACATTTGAGGGCAACATGAGCTACATAGTGAGGCCCTATGGAGGGAAGAGGAGAAAAGATTGTTTTTTAAATAGTGATAATCAGGCAACAAATGCATGAGCCAATAAGCACATGCCTTAGTCTGTTCAGATAGCCACTATAAAGTACCACAGATGATGTGCTGACTAGTTTTATAACAACTTGACACAGACTAGAGTCATTTGAGAGATGGGAATTTCAATTGAGAAAGTGCCTCCATAGAACTGGACTGTAGGAAAGACTGTGGGCCATTTTCTTAATTAGTTATTGATATGGGAGGAACCAGCCCATCGTAGGTGGGTTCTATCCCTCAGCTGGGTGTGCTGGATTATATGGGAAAGCAGGCTGAGTAATCCATAATCAGCAAGTCAGTAACCAGCACACAGCATCCATGGCCTCTGTATCAGCTCCTGCTTCCAAATTCCTGCTGTGTTTGAGTTTCTTCCTGGACTTCCTTTAACAATAGGTTATGATGTGGAAATGTTAGCCAAATAAACCCTTTCCTTCCAAGCTGCTTTGCTCATGGTGTTTTAGCACAGCAAAAACAGCCACAATTGAAACAGATGGCATGGCCTAAGTCACTGAAATTTATTTTCTCACTATTTTGGAGACTAGAAGCCTGGATCAAAGTACAAGCCAGGTCTGTGTCTGTACTAGCTTACAAAGTGCTGGGTTTTCTTTCATTTTCTCTGTGTATTTACATGGAAATGAGAGACATCATCCATTTAGAAAGCTACATGTTAGTGGAGGAGAGCCCCACTCTTTGGCCTTCTTTGTCTTAACCACTATACAAAGACTCCAGATAGATAGTTACCTTTGGATTCAGGGCTTCAGCATATGAACTTGTGTGAGGGATACGATGCAGTACATAAAAGCAAATTTTAATAATGAGAATTATGAAGATAAAGGCAATGGCAGAAGAGAATGAGCAGGAATTGTGGTAGCTCAGTGTTTAGAGTGAACTGTTTGGAGAAGTGACATTTGAGACGTGATGGGAGAAAAGGTGGGCAAAGAAGCCAGCAAAGACTTTGGAGAGCAATCTTCCACGAAGCAGTAATTATAAATATAAATGTCCTCTATAAAACTAACAAATGCTGAAATTCAACATTCCTGAGAAGTGATTAACCCAATCAGGAGATCGGGAGACTTGTAAATAAATTCATCATTCAGACATTTGAGACTTTGGGGTTTGTTTCTTTGGAGGGAAGTGAATTAGAAAAAGTCTGGAAAATGACAAGCTCTCATTCAAACACTAGAACAAAGGTTTGTTTGGATGCTAGTGAAAGGCAAAGCTGGGAAGTCTAGAGAGGAGATAAACACATCACCTTCCAGATGAGAATCAATGGCAACTTGGACAGGTATTGACGAGTACAGATGGTGTGAAGAAATTGGTTTGGGACATATTAATGGGACAGGAGTAGCAACATGCTGATCAGTAGAATAGGATTTAGAAGAAAAGACCAACATCTCAGTTGTTACTTTGGTTTTGGGTCTACATATCTTGATGGCTGAAAGAAATTCTCTGGATAGGAAGATTCTGACAGAAATAGGTTTAGAGGTTAAAAAAATATTCATTTCTGAACCTGTTAAATTTAAGATGATTTTTTAAAATGCTAGTTTAAGTATTGGTTTAAAGTTTGATTCATGAACCTCATGTTCAAAAGAAAAAAAAGCCAAAGATATAAATTTAAGAATGTAGCTGGCTGAGTCTTCCATGAAGCCATATTTCTAGATATAATATGTAAAAGTAATCATGGAGAATCTCAACTCAATACCTGTGAAAAGAAATAAAGAAGCCACATTGGGCAGATGGAGAGCTTGAACTATAATTCAACAGAGACATTTTAAATACAGAATAAGCCTCCAGAACTCTTTGGAGTTAGAGAAGGCACACATCCAAGACCCATCATTTGGCTTGGCCATTAACTGTTAGATGTGCTATGAAAGAGGTGTGACCTTGGGTGTGGTAGCTCTCTTATGGTGAGGCAATCCCTGAAAGTGGCTGATATCCCATAACTATTTGCAGGAGAGCCTTGCAACAGCTGATAAAAGGGCCCCTTTATTATTGAGCAGCCCATCCCAAGATTCCTCACCACTGTTACCCAGTTGTTATGTAGGAAACGAATAAAATAATATCAACTCACATTAGTTGCTAAATGAGATTATCTTGAGAAAACAGATAGAAAACTGAAGATGCCCCAGACAATATCCAATAACTATGTGACATGCAGAAACAATTCCTCCAGCTCAGGCCTGGACTCTGTAATTAAAGATTGAGTACAAGCTCCAGCTCCTGGGAGGTCCTAGGACTTTCTAAGTTGATGGCAAACAAAAGTGCTTGTATCATCTGAGGCTTCTCTGAACAGAGATGGATGAAAACAGAGAAATAATAAGGTATCTTCTTGATCTTCTCAGAATATGTAATTTGAAGAAATTAAAATATCAAAAGTTGACTTCTATGTCTATTTTTTGTATAATAGAAATTGTCTTCATATCCAAAGAGACTATGGGAGGTCTGGCACATTCCAGTGAAAGTAATATGTCAGAATCCTATGCAATTAAGCATTGACAACTCTCCTTTTGTTTCTACTTTTCACTGAACAGATTAGGGAAGACTTCATCTAGACCAGTGTGAGACCACCCAGATGCTTCCAGCAAAAGAGTCCCTGAGTTGACTTCTTTTGTTCTACCTGTGTCTCGTTTTTATTTCTTCCCAAATTTGCTTTCCTACATTCCTGACAATATCTGGACTTCTTGGCTCCACAGTGTGTCCTACCAATCAAAGAAACCAAACCCAACATTATTTGGAGCCCTTAATGCCACTGCTGTTCCCTCTTTGAAGGTCAGATAGTCAATGATAGGTCTCCTGCAGGGTTTCAGACCACAATCACAGGGGCTGGGGCTGTTGAGCACCTCTTGTCCACAGTTAATGGAGTGCCGCAGTGGTCACAGCTACAGCTTGGTAGTCAGTTAAAAGCCAGGGAGGGCAGATTGTCTGTTGGGGGTTTCAGTGTTATTCCACGAGCTTTAAAACCAATGTCAAAATCAAACCACTAGGAGAATTCCACCCATGCTTGTGGATTTCTACAATAGCACACATGAGCACACATGTGATAGAAGATACTTTGAAATAGAATTTAATATGTAGATGTAAAACTAAAAAACAATAGGATTGAAGCTATATTATTTAACATAAATGTATTATATTCTCCATTTACATTCTCTTTGGAAGATAAATACAACTCCCAGATTTTAGAAACAAACTATTTTATCGGGCTTTTGTGCTGGTTTTCCTCATTATCTCCTCTCAAACAAGTTCCATTCTTGACTTTCTAGTGCTTCCCACAGAACTGGAAATTCTGGTTATAATTCCCTGCATAGCCTTAGCCTCTCTTTATTGCTACAATCCTGCTCTTTCCCTTTCACTTACCTGTAGGTTTCCTAACTGAGGCCCCCACCCTGCCATCCACCCTCCCCAACTTTGTATCTGATTGAGTTCCTGATTGATTTAGCAAAGAGAAAGGAGGGTAAATATCATGGCAGGAGTTCTAAGCATCGGCACTAAGGATGCCTGGTAATCTCTGGACCGTGAGCTTTCCCCGTGCAGGTGTGCAGGTGCATCGGCAGTCAGATAAGCAGTCCAGATCCCTGCTGGAAAGGCCCCCTGGAGAATGCTTGGGGAGGAATAAGCAGTCCAGATCCCTGCTGGAAAGGCCCCCTGGAGAATGCTTGGGAGGAATAAGCAGTCCAGATCCCTGCTGGAAAGGCCCCCTGGAGAATGCTTGGGGAGGAATAAGCAGTCCAGATCCCTGCTGGAAAGGCCTCCTGGAGAATGCCTGGGGAGGAATAAGCAGTCCAGATCCCTGCTGGAAAGGCCTCCTGGAGAATGCCTGGGGAGGAATGGTCCTGGCATGGGGGATCCAGGGAAAAGAAGCTTCCTTGTGCCAGCGGACAGGCTGCACCTTCAGAGGATACCAACTCCTCCTGCAACTTCACATTCACACAAAGGGAGAGCACCAGCAGCAAATGGCAGTAACAACGAGGAAGACAAAACCGCATCTCCGTATTCGTCCCCACGCAAGCAGCTTGTATGTACTCTCTTCTCTTTCATGTCATCAGCAGACAGTCTCCTCTGGGGAGAATAGTCTAACCCGGGTTTGTGGCCTGAATTCATTTCCAGACTGTGCTTGTTCATGCTGACTTCTTCCTCACAGCTCCCCTGATGCTCCACTGAAGGTGACCCATGACCTCCTGAAGCTGGAAGTCAGCATCCTTCCCCCGCGCATGCCCTCTCCTCTGGTTGCCGATAAACTTCTGGCCACCACTCCCTTAGTTCCTTAGAGCTCTCTAAACACTCTCGAATCCTCTTCATTTTATTCACATCTCTTCAAGGCCTTTCTATGAAGTGCCAGACACTGTTCCATTGTCTGGGACATGGTAATCGTTCTTTGAAAGAGAGAAAAATCCTAGCATTGCCCTGGCAGACATTGAAATAGAAAGTGGAGTTGAAAGAGTAAATAAGGAAGGCAGAAAAATCTGAGAAACAACAAAGACAAAAATAAAAATAAAAAAACAGGGAGTACACCACAGTACAAAAAGTAAGGGGCAGGTCTGGCTAATGAGTCTGTGGATAAGAGAGAATGCCGCCAGGTCTAAAGACCCAAGTTTGAGCCTTGAGATCCACAAGATGGAAGGAGAGAACTTCCACAGGTTGTCCTCTGCCTCCACACATGCTGCAGAAATGCACCCCAATAAAGAATTAAAATGTGATTTAAAAAGAAGGGATGAAGATTTGACTTCTTGGTGTGGGGGAGGACACAGGAAGTCTTTGCAGGAGTCCCCTGCAACTCTCACGATAGAATCCAGCAGATTCCAGAACAGTTTTAGAGTAGATCTACAAGTACAGATTCAAAATCCAGAAGGCTACTGGGATAAAAGGGAAGAAAGAAGATGTAATAGAATGCAGAGGAGAAATGGAAGGGGCAGGAAAAAAATCAAATAAAAGAGTCTGAGACTATCAAGTTATTGCATATATTTTAATCAATAACTGGAGTAGAGCCTCACTACATTGAGTAAAACTGATTCTTCTCAAATGTTTTATTCAATATTCCCCATTCTTGGAAATCATTTCTCTCCTGTCACTAATATAGTTGGTGAAACATGAAAAATTAGATAATTTTTATCATGAAGGCTAGATGTTCAGTGTGGGCTAGGGGCTACACAGGCCACTCCCACTTTCTTGTGTCTCTCTTTGCCCTCACAGCTTGTCTAAAAGAAATGATAGGTATCCTCCTGAGAATCTGCCAATGAACATGCAACCACCAATTGATCAAAGGAAGTTTACAAAGTATTTTGTGCTCTCAGGGGCTACAGGTGGCACAAATGACTTAAAACCTACAGGGCTGAACTTTGTCCTTCTGTCCGCTGTCCTGAAATCAAACCCACTTTAGCCTAGCACAGCATGTATTATGAACTACTCCACAACTATGTGACTTGGGACTACCCTCTCTTGGAAATCCGTAAGGGGCCACCACATTGCCTCCAGAGACTCATGTCTCCTCAGAGGCTCATTCTGCTGTTTCCCGTAGCATTAATAACTCCCTGAGTAAATCTCTTACTCAGAAGTACAGTCCACCTCAATGTCCCTCTTGGACTCCCAACCCTTGAGAATTCTTACCCTGAAGAACTCCATGGGGCAATCAGTATCTGGTTGATCACCAGGAACCTAGCTCAATAGGAACGTGCTTTGAGTCCTGGGCCTGGAGGTGCTAACAGAGTAAGTGCCTCCAAACTGCTAAGAATACTAAACCCTAATACCCAGGAGGCAAACATCAAGAATGGTTTATACTTGATTAGAAAAGATAAAGTTCAGGCCGGGCGGTGGTGGCGCACGCCTTTAATCCCAGCACTTGGGAGACAGAGCCAGGAGGATCTTTGTGAGTTCGAGGCCAGCCTGGTCTACAGAGCAAGATCCAGGAAAGGCACAAAGCTACACAGAGAAACCCTGTCTCAAAAAACCAAAAAAAAAAAAAAAAAGATAAAGTTCACTGGATTAATGAGAACATGCAACTTTTGAAAGTGGAAGTTATTTTTACATCATGAAATGAAAAGAGTCCAATCAGCCACAATTATATGTCTTTTCAAGGAGATCTACACTTTCAACCTTCTCCGTGATCACTTCTGAACTCCACTGGGATTCTCTCCATTTCAGTTTCAGCATCAATAGCTTTATGAATTTGCATAAGTAAAATAATAGAATATTACAGTATAGGGTATTCCTAAACAAGTCACAGGTTCCCTTTTTAATCTCTCAGTATCAGAGAACTGGCACCAGGAGGAACCTGGTGCTGTGTCATTACTTCGGCAGTGAGTGTCATGTTTGGTTTGTTTCCCTGAACAAAATCAGCTGATGCTGTTTGCATTATCTATTTCCTCCGGTTTCTCTAAGAGTAGATAAGTTGCCATGCCACCAACAATCATTGCGGACATAGAGTATTAAATGACTTTTGAAGTTCATGATCAATACAGAGGCTTTCTGATTTGATTTTCTTTATCCATTTAAGGCTATAATAGGGCACAATTCTGTGTTACTCAGTAATCTTAGTCATCATATTGCAAAGTAGTATAATAATTGTACATGAAGCCATAGGGCTTTCTTTGACAATGATCTTTTAACAAGAGATAACAGGAATTGGAGCCAGCCTAAATGTCTATCAACAGGTGAATGGAAAATAAAAATATGATCCATATACACAATGGAATTTTATTCAGCTATAAAAAAATGTGTGAAATTTGCAGCAAAATTAAAAAGGACAAAATCTTCATGTTCAGTCATATGCAGACCCTACCTTATAATGTATATAAGTAGGTGAGTGTGGGAAAAGCCTGAAGTGTTAGAAAGGAGACCAAAGGAGAGTAGAAAGAGGTGCCAAGGAAGGTATGCCTGCAAAAGGACTGTGGCTGCAGAGCCACAGCTCACACCTCGAAGAAGGCAAGAGACAGTTGGTTCCGGAGCCAAATGTCGGTATCCACGACCAAGAACACAGATTCGGGTGTCCCAAATTTCATGTCTCAACACGGCAGCGGTTTCGTGAAGTTTTTATAGTAACAGAAAGAACAAAGACAGCCATGAATTGGTGCACTTTTTAAACAGATTGGTGGAAACATTAAGTAGGCAGTTACAGCAAAACAGAGACATCTCAGCTCCAGGCTTCAGATGCTATCTAATGGTAAAAACTGTAATTTTATTCAATTAGTACATTCTAAAATGCTTTTATTTGTTAGTCACAGTATTTTAGGTCTGACAGAGAGGTGGGCAAGGAATGACTATTTGGGAGGCTAAAACTAGCCCAAGATAAATTGTAACTGATCTATGGACCCACACCATTATAACCTCTCCACAAGCTTGGAGAAGGTTTCTGTTTAGAAGCACAGCCTCTTTGGCAACTTAGTTTACAGGACACATATGTTATGGAAATGGGAAAGAGACAGGCGGGGCATACACAGCAGGTCAAGGTACGGGAGGGCACTCTGCTAAAACACACTCTATTAATTTTAAAATGCCATAATAATATCTAATATCTCATATACTAATAAAAATAAAGCAATATTTATCCCCAAATATATTGTCTAAACTCCTAAAACTTTACCAAACACAAATAAAAGTATGACTCGTTTTGGGGAGAAAAGCATTTTCAGTACGTCTTCATTTTTCCTGCCCTACTTTAGGGCCTTAAATGTCTAAACTGAACACCTTCATAAAGGAAAATTATTACAGTATATTTATTCTTAGCAAGATGTTAAGGTATCTTTACTTGCAAAAGTATCTGGATTTTAGAAAAGGTGAAGAGTAACACTGTTAAAGTCTGAATAACTTGGAGACTAGTTCGGCCCTTCATAGTCAGCCCTCACAGAACAATGAGTCTTCTATAGAAGTTGATCCTGGCCAGAATCTGCCACATTCCCCAGAGGCAGGGATTTTACAATGTCCTTGGCATCTGAATAGGCACATATTCGATGGATATATTTACAGAAGAGAACCCATGCCTGTGGTTGACATTATTGTGGGAGAGAAAATGACTGCTCATGTCAACTGCTGAGATGTTTAATGTGGTAATCTGAGTGCTGAGAGCCAGACATCGATGCTAACGACAGCATTCTGGGGTTCTTGTTTCAAAACTGATTCTATCTCACGAAGGCTTGATTTGCTGTGAGGAAGCAGCTTGTTTTTCTTGAATGGACTTAAGTCATTATGCCTGAAGGTGGGATAAATGTTTAATGTGGGCATTTTAGGTGTTATGCCCGTGAAAGCTGTCATGAATGAGTACTTTTTTCACTTTTTATATTAGACGGTTTGTTTTGTTTCTTTTTCTTCATACAGTTAATCTGAAGCCGAGGTATATTAATCTGGTGTGAGGGTGCATCTTTTTTTCAAATGATAATACCTCCACAACGACCTGGGGATTCTTTGGTATCTGACTTTTTAGCCTGAAGCAGATCCCCATTTGCTGCTTTCCTTGATAAGACTAAAGCCATTGCATGTGTGATAGAACTTTAAATGTGGGTTAAACAAGATACAACATGAAGAAATGTTTGTTCTCTATGCATGTCTCTATGTGTTTTCCTGGTTTCTCTGGAAGGATGCAAACTCTCAGAATGTTATCCCTCCTAAATATGTGATGATTTACTTACATAGCCAAGACCGGTGCTTTGAAAGGCTGCTACCCAGTCCAGATTTTCCTTGTCACCAGGTAACAAAGGTGGCCCCACTGCTAACTGGTCAGGAAGAAGGGCCAACAATAAGTCCTACCCATCTGAGTTGAGCTTGATGTTCTAACCCTGGTCATTATCTGCCTTTTAGGGGTTTTCAGAACTTCAGTTGCTGACAGAGCAGATTTTTGCCTAAATCCTACATCAGAATTATGTATTACTTGAAATTATTGTTTATTCTGTCTCCTGCCTTCTCCAGGCAAAATAAAGCCTACTCCAATTATTATCAAGTTTTCCTCGGAACTCCTCCAAACTCCCCAAGTCTGCTTTTGTCTGTCTTTGTTTTAAATATAAAGCCTATTATAAGATTAGATTGTATCAAAATCATTGAAGGAATGGTTAAAGCAATGCAGTACATGATTTCCAAAGACATGTTTTCTATATGACCAAGTGATTGATGGTAGTGTTTTCTTAAAATCTAGATAGATGACATTCTAAATTTTGAAAGCCATCCACAGTCTTTCCAACTCTGGAATCATAAGTTAAAATCTAATGCAATTTTTAAAAGAATAAACAATTAGTAATAGTGTGTGTGTGTGTGTGTGTGTGTGTGTGTGTGTGTGTGTGTAGGTCAGAGAAATTTGCAGGAGTCAGTTTCTCCTTCTACCAGGTGGGTCCTGGAGACCAAACACAAGTCATCAGACTTGGCAGCAAAACCTTCACCTGTTAAGCCATTTTGTCGGCCTGCAAACAATTTCTTTTCTTTTCTTTTTCTTTTATTTTACAATACTATTCAGTTCTACATAACTGCCACAGATTCCCTTGTTCTCCCACTTCCTGCCCACCTCCCCTTCCTCCCAGCCTACCCTCCATTCCCACCATCTCCAGATCAAGGCCACCTCTGAGGACTGAGATCAACCTGGTAGACTCAGTCCAGGCAGGTCCAGTCCCCTCCTCCCAGATTGAGCCAAGCATCCCTGTATAAGTCCCAGGTTTCAAACAGCTAACTCATGCAGCGAGCCCAGGACCTGGTGCCACTGCCTAGATGCCTCCCAAACAGATCAAGCCAATCAACTGTCTTACCTATTCACAGAGCCTGATCCAGTTGGGGGCCCCTCAGCCTTTGGTTCATAGTTCACGTGTTTCCATTCATTTGGCTATTTGTCCCTGTGCTTTATCCAACCTTGGTTTCAACAATTCTCGCTCATATAAACCCTCCTCTCTCTCACTAATTAGACTCCCAGCGCTCCACCTGGGGCCTAGCCATAGATGTCTGCATCCAGATTCCTCAGTCCTTGGATGGGGTTTCTGTCACAACTATTAAGGTGTTTGGCCATCCCATCACCAGAGTAGGTCAGTCCCGGCTGTCTCTCAACCATTGCCAGCAGTCTTTTGTGGGGGTATCTTTGTGGATTTCTGTGGGCCTCTTTAGCACTTTGTTTCTTCCTTTTCTCATGTGGTCTTCATTTACCATGGTCTCCTATTCCTTGTTCTCCCTCTCTGTTCTTAATCCAGCTAGGATCTCCTGCTCTCTTTCCCTCAACCCTCGCCATTCATTGCTCCCACTCATGTCCAGGCTGTTCATGTAGATCTCAGCCATTTCTCCATCATTGGGTGATCGCCGTGTCTTTCTTGAGGTCATGTTTTACAGGTAGCCTCACTGGAGATGTGAGTAGCAGTCCAGTCATCCTTGTTCCACATCTAGTATCCTCCTATGAGTGAGTACATACCATATTTTTCTTTCTGAGTCTGGGTGATCTCACTTAGGATGATTTTTTCTAGATCCATCCATTTGCCTGCAAACCTCATGATGTCATTGTTTTTCTCTGCTGAGTAGTATTCCATTGTGTATATGTGCCACAATTTATTTATCCATTCTTCAGTTGAAGGGCATCTAGGTTGTTTCCAGGTTTGGGCTATTACAAACAATGCTGATATAAACATAGCTGAGCAAGTGCTCTTGTGGTATGATTGAGCATTTCTTGGGTATATGCCCAAGAGTGGTATAGTTGGATCTTGGGGGAGACTGATTCCCAATTTTCTAAGAAAGTGCCATATTGATTTCCAAAGTGGTTGTACAAGTTTGCATTCCCACCAGCAGTGGAGGAGAGTTCCCCGAGTTCCACATCCTCTCCAGCATAAAAGTGTCCTCAGTGTTTTTGATCTTAGCCATTCTGACAGGTGTAAGGTGGTATCTCAGAGTTGTTTTGATTTGAATATCCTTGATGATTAGGGATGTTGAGCAATTCCTTAAATGTCTTTCAGCCATTTGAGTTTCTTCTGTTGAGAATTCTCTGTTTAGTTCTATAGCCCATTTCTTAATTGGACTGTTGGTCTTTTTGATGTCTAATTTCTTGAGTTCCTTATATATTCTGTATATCAGTCCTCTGTCAGATGTGGGGTTGGTGAAGATCTTTTCCCATTCTGTAGGGTGTTGCTTTGCCTTGTTGACTGTATCCTTTGCTCTACAAAAGCTTCTCAGTTTCAAGAGGTCCCAACATCAAATTAAATGGAGAGAAACAAGGCTGTCCACTCTCCCCATACTTATTCGATATAGTACTTGAAGTTCTAGCCAGAGCAATAAGACAACATAAGGAGATTAAGGGGATTCAAATTGGAAAGGAAGAAGTCAAGCTTTCCCTATTTGCAGATGATATGATAGTATACTTGAGTGACCCCAAAGATTCCACCCAGGAATTGATAAAGCTTATAAACACCTTCAGCAACATAGCAGGATACAAGATCAACTCAAAAAAATCAGTAGCCCTCCTATATACAATGGACAAAGAAGCTGAGAAGGCAATTAGAGATACGTCACACTTTACAATAGCCAAAAATGACATAAAATACCTTGGGGTAACACTAACCAAGCAAGTGAAGGACCTATATGACAAGAACTTTAAGTCCCTGAAAAAAGAAATTGAAGAAGATGTCAGAAAATGGAAAGATCTCCCATGATCATGGATAGGCAGGGTTAACATAGTAAAAATGGCAATTTTACCAAAAGCAATCTACAGATTCAATACAATCCGCATCAAAATACCAACACAATTCTTCACAGACCTGAAAAGAATAATACTCAACTTTATATGGAAAAACAAAAAACCCAGGATAGCCAAAAGAATCCTGTACAATAAAACAACCTCTGGAGGCATCACAATCCCTGACTTCAAGCTCTACTATAGAGCTACAGTAATAAAAACAGCTTGGTATTGGCATAAAAACCGACATGTGGACCAATGGAATCGAATTGAAGACCCCGACATTAACCCACACACCTATGAACATATAATTTTTGACAAAGAAGCCAAAAGTGTACAATGGAAAAAAGAAAGCATCTTCAACAAATCGTGCTGGCATAACTGGATATCAACATGTAGAAGGCTGCAAATAGATCCATATCTGTCACCGTGCACAAAACTTAAGTCCAAGTGGATCAAGGACCTCAACAGAAATCCAGCTACTCTGAACCTGCTAGAAGAGAAAGTAAGAAGTAGTCTTGAACGCATTGGCATTGGAGATCACTTCCTAAATATAACACCAGTACAAACAATTTATTAATCTAATCTCAATCTATCTCCCTTCCTTATAACCAAAGGAGCAGTAAAGGAAACAAATAAACCTTTCTACCCCTTACAGGAAACATGGGTAACTGTAGACTATCCTGACTGTATTAATAAAACCCTTTCCTTGGTTCAAACTGAGAGATCAGAAGGACTCCAACACCCAAAAAGAGTTACAAAGAAGAAATATTTTCATCAACAAATAACATAGGAAATGACACTTCTAACTTGTAACAACATCTCACTTAAATTTATATGTTGTGATAATACACCATGACCAAAAGCAAGTTGGGCAGGAAAAAGCTTGTTTTGCTTACACTTCTACATCACCGTTCTTCATGGGAAGAAGTCAGGGCAGGTAATTCAGTCTGGAGGCAGGAGCTGATACAGAGGCCATGGAGGGGTGCTGCTTCCTGGCTTCCTCACTCATGCCTTGCTCAGCCTGCTTTCTTATAGCATCCAGAAAAACTGGGCCAGGGATGGCCCCACCCACAACAGACTAGGCCCTCCAACATCAACCATTAATTAAGAAAATACCCTCAAGTTTGCATATAGTCTAGTTTTTTTAATTAAGAAAAAAATTATTTATTTTACATACCAAATATCCCCCTCTTCCCTTCTCTTGCCCCTCCAGCTTCCCCCACAACCCACTCCCCATTTCCTCCTACAAGAAGGTAAGGCCTCCCATGGGGAGTCAGCAGAGTCTGGTACATTTAGTAGAGGCAGGTCCAAGGCCCTCCCCCTGCCCTCAAGGCTGTGTGAGATGTCCCATCATAGGTAGTGGGCTCCAAGAAGCCTGCTCATGCACCAGGGATAGATCCCGATCCTACTGCCAGGGGGGCCCTTAAACAGATCAAGGTATACAACTGCCTCGCTATGCAGAGGGCCTAGTCCAGTCCCATTCAGGTGCCACAGCTGTTGATCTAAATTTCATGAGTTCCCACTAGTTTGGTTTGGTTGTCTCTGTAGGTTTCTCCATCATGATCTCAATTGATGCCCCTTGCTCATAAAATCCCTCTTCTTTCTCTTTGACTGGACTCCTAGAGCTCTGCCTGGTGTTTGGCTGTGGATCTCAGCATCTGTTTCCACCAGTTACTGGAGAGAGGCTCTATGATGACAGTTAGGGTATTCATCAATCTGATTACTGGGTTAAGGCAGTTCAGGCACCCTCTCCACTAGAGTGGAGTAAGTAATCTATAGTCTAGTCTTTTAGAGGGAATTTCACAATTGGGGTTCCCTCCTTCATATGACTCAAGTTGACATAAAACTGGCCAACACAAACTCAATGAAAAGTTTTATTTCAAACCATACATTTAATTCTTATATTTAAGGGTAGTGAAAAGAAATTCTAAGGCTGGAGAAGAACTTATACTACTCCTTCAAAGAACCTGTACTTGTTTCTTAGCATCCATGTTGGGCAGTTTACAAATAACTTTAACTTCAGATCCAAGGGATCCAGTACCCTCTTCTGTACTCAATGGGTACCTACACTCATACCTGTATGTGTGTGCATGCACAGACACATACACACAATATTTTTAAAAAATTAACAAATTCTTGATAGAAGGTTACCACAGCTGTGACCAGAGCCACTGACCAGAAATAGATCATGCAAAACATCAGAGTCTTGCCCTACCTTCCTCATTTCACCTCACCGACTCCTGCAGTAATATCAACAGAGGCTGGAGAAGGGATAGAACCAGAGACGTAATTGAGAACCCTGCCTAGGTTGGACAGGTTCTCTTGTGACTGGTCCCTATTCGCCTATTTTGCATACATATACCAACCAATCAGAGTCCAGTTGAGCCTATAGGAACCTCTTAACATAGCCTCTTTGTTGGCAACCGCCTTTTGTGTCCCTCTTGGTCACTCCCCCTCAGCCACCAAGCTGAGACCCATTTGGATGAGGGCACAGAAGCTTCCAGTCTGAGGAAACAGGATCAGGTGAGGAACTGGCAAGGTGAGGAAGCTGTGGCTTGTTCTGCTTCTCTGATCTTGCAGCTTTAACCCCAATACCCGGCCCGGAGTTTTTTTTTTTTTTCTTTTTTTTTATTAATAAGACCTTCTAAGATTCATGCTACAAAACCCTAGACATTGTTACAGATACTGTAGCTCCCCACCAGCCCTACTGCAGCCACAGCCACAGGAAGCTCACAGATGAAAGGGAGAAGCATGGCTTCTCTCTCTATTCAAAAGGATCCTTCCTGCCCAGGGCTCCCTTCCTGTACCTGGGAGAGGAGAGTAAGGCAAAAGCGTCACCCTACAGCAGGAAGGCAGGAAGTTGGCATTCTCTGTGCCGCAGTCACTGAACAAGGATTTGTGGATTTGCAGCCTCACAGTACCCCTTAGATAAGCACCAAGACGTGGGCCCTTTCCTACCCTACTCTTCTATTTGCTGCCTCTAGGCGGGAAGAAAGGAGCAGATTTATTTATATGGGTTCTGTCTCCAGTTGGCTCCAGGGTTATATAGGATTCGTGATGTTACAGGTTATCTTTGCTGTCATGGAGGAGGCAGGGACCTGTTCCTTACTCCAGCTCTTCCTGCATGCCACAGTAGCATGACTTGCTAGTAAGTGGGCCGCTAGTTAATTTCAAATGAAGGGCTATTCCTGGCAGATATGGAGGAGAGAGAACTGGAGAGGGAAATTTGAGATCAGAGAAGCCTGAGCACAGGTGGATGGATGGTGGCCACTTATATGTATTGCTTACACAAATCTGTGCCCATCTGGCTAGCAACACTATACCTAGAGGCTCCCTCCTGTTTACTGGAGATATGTTGCTGGAAGCAGTGATGAATCCTTCCCAGGGAGCCACCACCAAGGCTTCAGAATAGGTGCATAGGTGCAGGTGTCTGAGTGTGCTTTGGGTATCCATGAACATACCTGACACACCCTAGAGTGGATCCCATGTACGCACACACCTAGACACTCCTGCCAGAACACACTTGTGGCTTCTCCATGAGTACTGGAGAAGTTACCATGTGACCAGTGATCTGGCCACATCCCAAAGCCAGCAGTGGGGGGTGTTGAATTATAGCTTGTGGTGGTTTGAAATGAGAATGGCCCCCATAAGCTCATATATTTGAAAACTTGGTCCCCAGTTGGTGGCACTGTTTGGGAAGAATTAGGAGGTGTGGTCTTGTTTGAGGAGATGTGCCCCTGGGGCTTGAGGTGTCAAAAGGTCACACTGTTCCCAGTGTGTTCTCTCTGCCTCCTGCTTTGGATTAGAGGTAAGCTTCCAGCTATTGCTACAGAATCATGCCTGCCTACCTCTTGTCATACTTACTACCATGGTGGTCATGGACTAACCTTCTGCAACCTTAGGCCCAAATTAGATGTTTTCTTTTATGAAAAAAAGAGTTATCTTAGCACTGAGCTTGGTTCCTTTCCTGAAGCTCCATCAAGACCTCTTTCCCAGAGGCACTCTCAACCTGAGTGAATGTCTCTTCATCATTTCCTCTATTCAACCCCCTCGGCTCAGAAGTGGCCATCTTCTCTGGTCCAGTATTCTGCTCTTTGTATGATGTTGTCCCCTCAATTTGATACTGCTACCTGGCCCTTATCTGATCAAAGGAAGGTTTCATGCCTCCTTATTTGAGTGGAAAGAGTGCAGCCACCACCCTCCCTCAGTAATCCAGGTAGGCACCATGTCACATTTAGACTTCATAAGGAGAGTCAAATGCCAGCCCCTGGGGACCACTAAACAGGGGGGGGGGTACTCACACATCCCTCTGAACCCTTTCACTGAAATATCTCCATAAAGATCCATTCCCACTGTCATTCAGATGACGTCACTACAATTCCCATACTCTGGCTCTGTCTTTGAGGATGTGGGGCTCTCTATGGTCCATCAAATCTTATTTGGAAGCCCTTCTCTTTGCTTCTCTGTACAGAAGTGCGCTATTAAGCATATGGCTTTGTTTAAAATCTCGAGATAACCATAACTCAAAGTAATTCCTAATCTTAAGGAAATAAAAAATCTCCCTCAGAAACCAAATCTAATCAAGTATTTCATGAGAAGTCTACACTTGTCTTATATATTTGAAATAAATGTTTGTTCTGTAGCATTGTTGTTTAATATGAATTATAAAAGTGCATTTTATCAGTGCTGGTGGGGGGAGGAACCAAAAATGCTTCCTTATATGCTTTTCATTGTACTTATTTGTGATGATATATTGGATGGTATTTCATACCAAGGCACAGCTCGTGTATGTCTCATGTAATACTGTTCTTCGCTTGTGTTCCTTACATCTTGACCGCAGTTACTCTGAGCTCCACCTGACTATGCTCCTCTGTGTCGTGTGAGATTCAGCTTGCTCACTGCAGCCCACTTAGAAGCCTTCTTCTCGTCGCACAGTATGTGATCTCACCTTTCATTAGACACCCAAATAACTTCATCCAACTATCACAAGTAGGGGCTAGATTACAATGAAAATGAAAATATAAAACCTAAAAAGTTCTATTTATGCTACAAATAACATTATACAGACTCAAAAGTTTATATTTACGAGCATATGTGTATATACAAATACATATACACAAAAACAGTCGAACGAAAGGGGCATGAATTTGAGGGAGAATATGGAGAGGTACATAGGCAGGCTTAGAAGGAAGAAAGAGAAGGAAGAAATGTTATAATTTATAACTAAATTATAACCTCAAAAATAAACCAAAAGAAAAAAGTCTATGCATTCTTAATAAGTAACTAGAAGATGCCAAATGAAGCATTTGTAGATTCAGTTTGGGGCCACTGAAAATGGAAAAGCATCGCATCTTGAAACACAGAGTAATAAGAACAATCTTCAACACTATAACGTTAGGGAGCTTAAAGTCCCACCCTTTTATGTTGTTTGATGTCGTGACTATGAAAGTGATAGAGTTCAGAGAACCTGGGCCACTCATCAATGTTAGTGAACATGAATTTCTTTGCATAAATGCCTTACTAACTTAAATACGACCACTATTTGTGTGTGTGAAAGGGAAATAGGAAAACGGAGTAACACGGAATGAATACATCAACCAGCTGAGAATTCTGTTCATCAAATGGCATGTGCTGTGCCATGCTCACTAGCTCATCTGTAGTTTTCCTGCTGCTTTGAAAGCAGTGAGTCACACAGAAAGCCACCACTCAGATGTGGCTGACAGTCCAGCTCCGACCCATTCTTCCCAGTTGTCTTCCTTCTGTCGCTCCGCCATCATTCATGCTTATTTATGGCTTGTTCACATAAAATTCTGGTAGCTGGAGATACATAGATAACCTGATTTCCACAAGTCTAAATGTCTTCTTTCAGTTTTCAGAAACAGGCACTTGTTATATAGTGTTATATACAGACTTTCTTTCTATCCCCACCCACTCCAGAGAAACCACTCTTAAATAGTTGAGGTATCACACATTAAAGGTCCCAACATATTTAATCCTTAGACCCCTCCCTGAGGAGTAAGAGACTGTGTACCAGTCAAAACAAAATGTATGTTGTGTTAATAAACAACAACCAAATCTCGACAGCTTAAAGCAATAAATTAGTTCCTAGATTCGTGGCAATTTTCAGTGCCAACAGACATGTGCTTTTTGTACATGATACAATTGTTTCTACGTGGTCTTCATTCCAGGGCCTAGTTCACAGAGGCTTCCTCTGATGCATGCTGCTACAATTACAGAAGTAAAGAAATTTGAAGGAGATTCTGCCTTGGATTAAATGTCATTTTTGTCTCCCATTTCACTGGTCAGAACAACTCACATGGCCACACATAAACTAGCAGTGCAGAAAGCAAATGTTTCCACAGAGAGGAACAGCACAGGTTTTCAGCAAGAAGGACTTCCATCCCAATAATCCAGAACAGGAGACAATCTGTAACAAGAAATATCTTAACAGCAAGTAAGAGGTGGCCGCAACCTAGTTAAACATAGTAGTTTATATCTACCATAACTTGACTCTTCCGTAGGGTTCATGTAAGTGGTAGAAACACAGGTTCTAGGTTGTCAGATAATTAAGGCAACCAAGTCATCAATTAAAACCAAAATATTACCATCATAGGAGTGAAGGCTAGAGAAAAGACACAGCTTCAGATAAAAGCAGAGGGACTTGCTACCTTCCCGCGTGCTCATCAAATGGTGGGATAACACACCCAAAGTTTGACTCCACTTACTGAGGTGTCTCCTTCCCTAGGAAGAGCACAGTGACCCACACTCATGTTTTCATTTCAACTAGGAAAGGAATTTAGACCACTGACAAATGCCCACCATCACTGTGCTCTCTTACAGAAAGGAACATAGGAAGGCCCCTGGCCAGTGATACCAAAGTCTAGTCCTCTGGGAGTGAAACTCAGGCAAAGGACTCAGGATGGCACTAGTATTCCCAACACTAAAATGAACAATTAAATGTGGACTCTTTACAGAAGTAGTTACTTGCATAGATATGTGATTCCATGATAGAATAAGCCAGAAAATAGATATATTAGATTTTATACCCTTTTATGAACAATGAAACAAACAAAAATGCTTGCTTCAGAAACATATATTCCTATTGTGTAGTGATAGCTATCTTTATCACAGAACTGTAGACACATTTCTAACCACTATCTGTCAAGCATATCCATTCACCCTGTAGTTCAGTGACATCCTTCTGTAAAAGAGAAATAAATAATCTTGCAGTAAACTGAAGATTTTAACAACATTGTGCACAACCTAAAAACAATTAGTTTCCAACAGCTCTGGAAGCCTGATATAACAAATTTCAAATAAAAAATAATCACAAAAGAATTTATTTTCAGCTCATTCCAATCATAAGAAGGAAAGAAAACACATGATTTCCAAGTCTATTAACCAAAGAAGAAACAAAAGCATTTTTATCCAAGATAGGAGGGACGACACAGAATCCAATAAAATAGATTTATGATGAGACACTCTAAATGGCAGCATTTGAATTGTCAGATGAAACTAGCTTATTTTAATATTTCACTTTATGGAAAGGAAAGTATTTCAGGACAATAAAACCAGGGCGTATACATTCCAAGTCTGTGCTGGTGGCTGACCAGACTGAGAAAGCTCATATAATTGCACCTTTATTTTGTCTCAGTAGAGAAGCCTTTTTAGTCATATGCTAATCTGCAGATGCAAACTGTACTACTACCCACCAGAGTGCCTGGGATGAAAGTGAGCAAAACCAACTGTTGGTGGAACAGCTAGCTACTCTCACATGCTGTTATTGGGTATGAAGCCAAAAGGCCACATGGGATGACAGTTGGACAATGTCTGATCTACCACCCCTTACTCAGCTGTCAAACAAACCAGAAATTCCAAACTAGGCTTTTACCCCAGAAAGATTAAAAGATAATCCCTAATTCCATAGTGTCAATATCCAAATATTTCAAAACTGATTATTAAAAATAAATACCCATGAACTGATAAATGAGTAAGTATACTATGGTCTATCTATACTTTGGAAATGTTGTTCCCCAATAAAAACAAACTGCTGATATGCACAATAACATTTATGAGTGTTAAACTAGGTGAAAAGTCAAACACAAAAGACTGTAGACTGAGTATTTTCGTTTATATGAATAAAAAAAAGACAAACTATTGTAAGAAGGGTTATTTAGCTGAAAGGGATGAGGTAATGTTCTAGGTCTTCTATTTTGATTGTGAGGCTAACTGTAAGATTATATAACTACAAATTTTCATCAACTTGAACATATAACTAGTAAATCTTATTGCATTAAAATTGTATTTGAGTAATCTCAGGAGAAACTGCACAAATATAATCAAGTATAAAAACACAATGCACTTGGGATGCAGAAACAGGACAATCTATAGGAGCTCAAGGCAAGCCAAGGATGCATAGTGAGACCATGTCTCAAAAACCGAAAGTAAATAGATAGATAGATGGTAGATAGATAGAGATAAATGATAGGTAGTTGGATAGATAAATAGATAGATAGATAGATAGATAGATAGATAATAGATAACATCTAACAGATACATACTTTAATGATATATAAAACTAATTGTATTTAGAAAGTCATATCAAAATTAAAATATTACTATTATTGTACTTCACAAGAGAACATTTGGGAGCTGGAGAGATGGATGGCTCAGCAGTTAAGAGCACTTACCATTTGTGCAGAAGAGTTGGACTCATTTCCTGTCACCCATATTTGACCCACAGCAATCTGTAATTCTAGTTGGAGGCATACATCACCCTCTTCTGGCCTCCATGGGCACTGCATAGACATGGTATACATATATACACATGGGCAAACACTCATACACATAATAAGAAAGAAAGAGAGAGAGAGAGAGAGAGAGAGAGAGAGAGAGAGAGAAGAAAGAAAGAAAGAAAGAAAGAAAGAAAGAAAGAAAGAAAGAAAGAAAGAAAGAAAGAAAGAAAGAGAAAGAAAGAGGAAGGAGGGAGGGAGGGAGGGAGGGAGGGAGGGAGGGAGGGAGGGAGGATGTTTAGTAGATCATAAAAAGAAATACAATCTCACACAAGGAAAGTGACAAAAAAAATGTAGCCAAGATGTCATTTCCATAAAATATTCCAGGCCACTTACCCAGAGCTCTACAAAACGTTTCAAGAAACCTGCATCAGAGTCTCTGAAATGCAAAAGGTTTTTCTTTTCTTTCTCTACTTTCTTAAAAATCAGCATTAATCATGTTATCAATATAATCTTTTAAGTCACTCCACAGTAAGCTAAATCATAAAGGTACTTCCCTGTGCCCTATGCTCTAATTTTCTTTTGATTTCCCCCTTGTCATCTTCTTCCGGCCCCCACTCAGGCAAGTCATCCCAGTCCAGCCTGTCAGGAAGTTTCTGGTATGCAGACTTGCTTGACAGTACCTTTGGGGTTTCCTGTCTTTCCTAAGAGGTTAATGAATGTTGCATATTCATGAGTAGTAAGCCATAGAAAGACTCACCCAGACCTTCATATCAGCCCAGAATACTTTCCTGACATTATTTTCTAAACATGGAGATACACTCTATTATACACGGAGATGGAGATCATTCAAAAGTTAGCATTGTGCGTTTCCCAGTTTCTCCTGTCTAATAAAATATAATACAAAAATGAACAAATACTGGTATTAAATGATCTGCGTGAGCTCTAATTTCAGATGTCCACTTCTAAACAATATGTTTTTAGGAAGAAATAATCTATTTTTGTCAGCAAGTAACATCAGAGACAGACGTGAAAGAAAAGTCAGGATTTTCCACAAATATTCCATTTGATTGTTTAACATGTATTTAATAGTCTTCAGTATTAAAACAAATGTAATTAACAATGCCGTGCATTTGAATGATATGGTAGAGTTTCAGATGTAGTGTTCATGTGAGCACTGGGCTATCTGGTAAGTAGGAGAGCTCTGTCTCCACCTATATCTAACAAGTAATTGAGGTTCAAAGTTGTGATGGTTAGTGATCACTTTTCATCTGTCCATTCACACCCTTTAGCAATTCATCTTACAGATTCTGTTCCTTCTTTTTATTTATTTTTGTTGTTGTTGCTGCTGAATAAAAGACTTCATGCAAATGGCACATGAGCAGAGAATGACAAGTCTATTTCCCTAAACTGCATTATTAATTGCTTTGTTTATAAGAGAAGAGACATAAATTTAAGAACATCTTTGTCACTTCAGTCTATTGTTTTAAATTTTTTCCTATATTTTCTGATTTTTCAAAGTTCTCATATTACCTCAGCTAATATTAGATTTGCTGAACTCAAATTAAATATTTAGAGATACTTAAAGTATTCCCACATTTCTTTTTCTAGTTGGTAAAGAAAACATTTTTTTTTATTTTGGAACTCAGGGAAACATGGTGTATAAAATCCATACACTCCTTTATCAATTTTCATTTCATTCTGCCTCCTGGAGTTTGTCCTTTAAGAAGATTTCTTAGCCTTTAAAGGAATCGTTTTTTGTTTTTTGTTTTTTTCAATATGCTGAGGTTCAAATTTCTATACTGATATGGAAAGACCCAAAAAACTGCCTCTATTATTATCTTTAGGGAGGAATTATGGGACTCTGGGACAATTACTTTCCAAAACAGAGCCCACTGAACATTCCTGGAATACAAGAACAGCTCCCTCTTGGAAGGCATCCAGGCTTGGGTGAGCAGGTGACTGACACTTGTTTGTTTGTTTGCTTGCTTGCTTGCTTGCTTGCTTGTTGGTTGGTTTGTTTGTTTGCTTGCTTGTTTTAGCTACGCACTGTCTACCACAGAAGTCTAGAATGTTGTCAGGAAGGAAGCAGACATAGATCTGGAGATGTGTAAGAAAATCCATCTTAGCATAATTTTTCAAACTGTCAGAAAGAATGGGAAGGGAAAATTAATCTCTGCTAGAAATGAGCACCTTCACTGGTTGTCCAATCAAAGTGGTGAGCTCGGAAATCATATACACATAAACAACAAAACAGACTCAGCAGGGTGTGTGTGTGTGTGTGTGTGTGTGTGTGTGTGTGTGTGTGTGTGTATAATAATTTGGGGGAAAGTGAGGGGACATGGAAAGAGTTGATGGGAGGAAAAGGAAAAGGGGACATGCTATAATTATATTTTAATTAAAATACATATTTTAAGTGATACAAGTAACAATGGGAATGTAACCATTTTCTTTAAAACCGTACCACCTGCCTTGTGAAACCTTACAATGCTGGCAGCCAGGACCAAGCAACTGTATTTAGAATCTGGGGCTACTTGCACTGGGCATGCAATGAAGCAAGAGGAAATGGTAATCAGATTGATGCTATGAGCTGTAGACAGAAGCCCCAGGCTGCTTAACCAGTATCATTCCAGATAGACACGGCAACATACACAGAAGGTGAGTTTGCAGTCCCATTTTCTGGTTAAAGGAAATCAATTCTGATAGTCTTTAAAGCCAGTTAGTTCATTGCTGGATATGATGTCTCCCAAAGACTGCTGTTTGAATTTATTTGTAATTTCTAATAGCTAGCAACTAGATAAAGTATTTATTTCTTAAATTGTATTTAATAATGAAATCATTAACAATAATCAGAAATATACTCAGATCTAGAATCAGAACTGGTAGAGCGTTACCATCATAGCTGAGAAATGTCTATTTGGCACTCTGTTTTCTTCAGCATCAACAATGTCTGCCAAAAATCATTTGTTCAATGGAATGATTGAGTCTGTGTATGTCTCCACTGGTTCACTGGGCATGTAAGTAAGTCTCCCCATAAGCTCCTCGAAGTTCTTGAGAACTTAAAGAGCTTGACACCATCCTATCTTCTTGAAGTTGCCCCACCTATGAGCCACTGCAGTGTAAACTTAGAACAAATTTAAGCTTTGGAGTCAGGAAAAACAATGTTCAAACCCCAATTGCAATTTGCCAACTTGTGATCTTGAACAAGTTCTCTGAATGAATGTCAGTATCTTTATATTTAAAATGGAGATAATGAAATCCAATTTGCGTCATGAACAAAAGGGTCAAATAAGGTAACAACAGCAAACTTCCCAGAATCAATAACCCACAGTTCAGTCTCAGTCCAGCCTCACTAAATCCATTCAGCTTCCCACACCAAGCATCTCCACCTGGATTTTGTCTCCTTCCGGTATTTCCACTGGATCTATGTATCAGATCAATAAATATGCAGCAAAGTGCCCATTTATACCTTCAAAATATCATTAATGCACTTTTGATTAAAAATTATTTTAGACAGATGCAATCTGCAAGCGTCATAGTTTTCTGCTGCACTCTGGGAAGAGATGAGAATGAATGGGTTTACTAACATTAATGCAAAACTACTCACAAACCAGTGTTGTGTTACATTGCTTTATCTTCTGCTTACCAAACAGAATATAAAATGTTCCCTCCATTTTTGCAAATCAGTGTTATACTGAGAAGATATCAGAATGCTGATCTGTTACCACTGTCAGTCATAAAACAGGAAAATCTCAAGAAGCAAAAGTGCAAATGCAATTCCTGTAGCTCACCAGAGAGAAAACCATTAAAATAACAAAAAAAAATGAGTTTCTTTTATCTCTAATAAATGGAACAGTCACTGGACAGTTTGATCCAGAGTAATCAGTCACAGGGTGATGTCCTGAAAATGGCTTTGCTTTTATTGCCTTAACAGGTTCTTCTGACAGCTTGAATTTACCAGATAATTATGTAACTCGTCACATCTTTTGGCTGTATGAACATGGCCATAAATGTACCCAGGATAAATGTGAAGGGTTTTTAGGACTCACTAGAGAAAATGAAATATGTAAATAACTAGCATTTGGGATATAAAGTTCTTTCATATGACAGAATAATAGGAAAGCTGTTTTTATTTTTAATAATTCATGAGTGTTAAATGTGCTAGCAATTTCTCACACAGGATTATCATTATAAACATAACTTTATAATTCTCACACTCACCCTTTGCATCTTGTTTATACTTAACATCATTAAGAAGTACCCATTTCAATGCTGTTGGCCACTATGAAGCCCGTGACCTAAGCAAACTTACAATTCACTCCAAGAACAGGATGGCTCTGCTCTAAGTCATTTGGCAAAGGCCAGCATTTTAATGACCTTAAGCAAGCAGGGCGGGCAGTCACATTGCCTGAGAACTCCAGAGCTTTTATACAGTTTATTCTTGTTGAAATAAGCTAAAGCAAAAGCTTTGGCAGCAATCTAAACACAGGGGCAAAGGGTTTCAAGTGGCTATTTTTCTGCATGTAACTCTTTATGGCTGGTTATAAAGGAGGGTGTTTATAGAAGCTTTGCCTGGGATGGAGTCAGATCTCTTTCCCTGGATAAGGTACAAAGGAAGGCGTTCTCAGCTGGCGTTTGTCTCCCCCAATCTGTCCTTATAAGAACATGAAGAGCAAGTGAATGTGTGCTGGGGGTAGAGTAGAACTCTCATGCAAAGCCGATGGTCCATCTGTCTTTTCCTTTGGGGATTGTTCTCAAGGGTAAATGCGACCTCATGAACAAGGGTCATTGATATTCACCCTTTCCTCCCTTAAAAGACAGTCTGTATTAGCTAGTTTTCTCACCACTGTGACAAAATACCTAAGAGAAATAACTTAAGAGAAGGCTTTATACTGAGTCCCAAATGAAGAGGAGATACAGTCCATCATGGTAGAAAGACACGGCAGTAGCAGTGAAGTGGTTGTCTCTTGTGTTTGCAATCAAGTTGCACAGAGATGAATATCAGTTATCACTTTATATTTGCTGTCAAGGTGCACAAAAAGATGGTTAATGGTGGGGTGCTCAGTTTGCTTGCTTTCTCCTTTTTTGCCATTTTATTAGTCTAGATCCCCAACCATGTGAGAGCTACCCACATTCAAAGTGAGTATTCCCTCTCCAGTTAAACCTCCATAGAAAAATCCTCAAAAACAAACAAACAAACAAAAATTTAAAAAAATAAAGATGTCTGTTGGGTTAGTCCAAATCTAGTCATGTTACAAATGAAGATCAGCCGTCATGGTGTTCAGTGGTCAAACAGTAATGGTTACTTTTAGGCATTCTTGGTTTTCAAGATGAGTTAGGAAACAAAAATGGATGCTAGTTATATTATCTGACTTCAGTAGTCAAAAGTCATTAAAGGAACTTCTGGCAACATTCAAAGTCATACTGGACTGAAGGAAGCAAATTCACATAAATTCTAACCTGTCTCCAAGGCGTCACAGCCAGTGAGTATTCCTGCAGTAAGGTGAAAGCTAGTGTTCACACTTCCCATTGCCATCCCTCCTGCAGGCCAGTGCAACAGACACAGTCTCTCAAGGAGAAGTCTGAAAAGCATTTACACATTACACTTACATAGCTGTGTGTGTGTGTGTGTGTGTGTGTGTGTGTGTGTGTGTGTGTGTGTGTAACAATAATCAAAGAAAAAGAGACTATCAATTTGGGAGTGGAAAGGAATGGGAGGGACTGATAGAGGGTGCTCTTGGGAGAGCCTGGGGGAGAAAATGGAAGGATAAAGTGGTGTAATTATATTTTAATTAAAAGTATATTTTAAGAAATTTGTGTTTGTTTAACATTATAAAAAATAAGTGAATTATTGTGTCATAACTTTACATTCAACAAAAAAATGGAAACATCCAATAGAAACAAAACTAAAATATTTTTGACATATAAATGTCAAAATGTGAAAGTAACACAGCATTTGAATGAATGCGTTTGCATAACATGAGCTGAATATTGATGATGGAACAACAGACAAATCAGAAACACAGCTCCTTCTGGAATCCCGGACTGTCTCATCCAGAAGCCATTTATGTTGGACATATCCACAGAATACCATGATCTGATCGCTTGTGTGATGATCATTTGAACTAACATACTCCCATTTAAGTCAGAGATTTTTTTTTTAATCTTAAGGAACTTTCCCAATGTGTAGAGATGAACATATATTTAGAATATACAAACAGATATATTCATATATGTATAACTCATATTAACTAATGTAACCAACTAAATAATGACAAACTAACTAAATAAGTTTTTATCATTCAAAGATATAAATTGAGAAAGATAGAAATAGATTATATAGACATATAGCTAGATAGATAAAGACACAACTCTAAGTAATAGAAACCTGTTACTATTTCAAAGACATACAAGATATATAAACTGAAGAACACATATAAAAGTGAGTGTAACTCCAATGAGAAAGAGCTACAAAGTTTTTTTGAAGGTATATTTGCACTATTTTTCTTACTGCATTTGTGTATGTCTGTGTATATATACTACCTGTATGGTATTGACCTCAGAGGCCAGAGGTCAAATCTCCTGCAGCTGGAGTTACAGGCATTTGTGAATCACCCAATGTGTAAGTGCTAGAAACTAAACTTTCAGGTCCTCTGAAGAACAATAAGCATTCACAACCATTGAGTCATTTCTCCAATCCCCTCCATTAAAAAATGTTTTAACAAAACAGATTCTACCTTGTCTTTAAAAATGTATGAAAGTCTGCAGAGAAAAATACAATCCATGGGCTAAAATGAGGGAGAAATAAAGAGCTTCAGCCCGGACTAAAGCTACTCAGCACAAACAGAGCACTTAGGAAAACAGACACTTTCAGAACAACATGTCAGGCCACTCAACACTACTGACCCTGACAACTCCTCTTCCCCCTTGAAATTCTTTCTCTCCTAGTTTTCCTCTTCCCAAAGGGAGCTTCTTCCTAGATGATGCTATAGGCTCATTTTCCTCTGTTCACACCCTGCTGCTGACTGTCTTCAGCACTCAGTCCCTGGTCCTTCCAACTTCCTACTCTACATACTCTCCCAAAGCCATCTTATTAATTTCCATCACTTCAATTCTATTCATACATTTCATATTTATAAGTCTACTCCAGATATCTCCAGTGATGTGTGTGTATATATATATATATATATATATATATATATATATATATATTATATATATAATCATGTATAGTATAATATAACATAATCTATAAAACATATACACATAATATATAATAACATGGCTTTCACGTCCTGCTCTACCTACTGACTGAATGTTAAAGTAAAGTTGTTCACATCATGCCCGGCTTAATACCCTTCAGCGCTTTTCAGTTGCACAGCAAATGTATGTGTTGTCTAGCACAGTGGACAAAGCCTTCCACAACCAGCCCACTCCTAGCTTTCATTTCTCATATTTTTCCACTCTTACTCCAAAATTAAGCAATATTTAATTGCTAACAGTGATATGAAGACACAATGCCTTCCCACTAATTTGATACTTTGATGCGCACATACTGTTCTATCTCCAGCCCATGGACTCTACTGTACAAGCTGTGATTATCCTCTTCTGCTTCTCCAGGCCTGAGGTCCAACAACAACTTTTCAATCTCTGCTTAATCCACAATAAGTAAGACCACTGTAATGGTACATTCTTTCATCACAATTTATTGCATTTCCTTGTGAATATGTGTCAGCTCCAAATGGCTACAAAAGTCTTTTGAAGCGAGTTCTGGTTTCCTGCTGTGTTCAAATCTGTATCCTCAGAGCCAAGCACATATTCCAGTAAGTATTTCCTGCCTTTATTTTGTAATGAATAAAGAATAAATATTATAAATAGATGATAAGTCAAGCACTGGGGGCTAAGACATGTACAGATATGCTAAAACAAGTATGTTGGAGCTCTGTCATAAAAGACTGATAATGTCATATTTAAACATGTAGGCCTTATTGACAAACTTAGGGACCCATTTACAAAGCAAGTAGAGCCTATGAAGGCAGGAGGAGAGGGCAGATTTGAGACAGCTACCTAGAAGGAGATCAGCGAAGCTTACGTGTCTTTCAGAGCGAAATTCACAAAAGTTTTTCTAAGTTGGACTCTTTATATTTCCTTTAAAGACTCCAAGTAATAAAGTGAAAACATGGCTTAAGTACAAAAATTCACCATTAAAATTGACCATGTTTTTCTGAAGACAAAATTGATTTGTAAGCAAGCAAAAATGTCTAAGCAACAATATCTGTGTGGTGGTTGTATTGCCTTTATTGTCTCCATCACCCACGAAGTTCCATATCTATTTTCCCATCCTATTTCTAACTTCTTTGCAATGTATACTCCACATCCCAGACACAAGGGTCCATAAAGTCTAGGAATCTTGGCACATATTTTTTTTAGTGCCTGAAATAATCTTACGGCTGTTAAACACCTTCATATCTTAGACTCAATTTAATTTAAGATCTCTCAACTTAAGCTTGTCTGAGTTTTGCCACACTCTTTACAACAAACTCCAGCTTTTCCTGATCTCAATGAAATATGTGTACAGCTATATACAAATTTCCTTAATCTGCCTTGTATCAATGTGGCTAATGTTCCCTTGCTACTGTAAGTTACTTTAGCCAAGGGTATCCCATGAGCTTTACTTAAAAGTGTGATCTCACTACCAGGATACTTCAATTACTGTTAGAAATGCAGATATTCAAGTTCCAACTCCATCCTTAGACTCAATGTAATAATATTATCCAGTTTATTTTTATCATGGTAAAGTTTAAATTAAAGTGTAACACTGGAATATCTAGTAGGTTAATATTAGAGAAGTTCAAAACAGGCTTGAGAGGTGGACAAAACAGAAAGGGCATTAAAAAAAACCCAACAGACATTTAATGTACCACTATCAATATGCCAGTGTGGCTTAGGAATTTATATCAGAGTATCCAGTAGGTAACCTAGACAGTGCATTAAATTTATGGACCATCAGACACCACTAAGAGCCATAAAATGGCAAAAGACGCTGATGCATACTTGGAGTTTTTGGCAGAAAATATTATAAAGTATTCTGAAAAATTGAAAATCTTTTGAAAACTCACTGTAACTTGACATACTTTGGACCAGAACTGTTTGACTGCATTCAAATATTTGTTTTCATTCCCACATAGTTTCTTCTCTCTCTACTTCCTGCATGAATTTATATATGGAACTTAGCTAACTTGGACTGTCAGCTGGTAAACTATCTTTGGAGAAAACGGTGAAAGCATCCTCCAATTAAGGAAAGGAAGTTGCAGGGTTGGGGCTTATCAGAACTGCACGCTCAGAACTGTCACTCCAGCGGGACTTGGTACAAGGTAGAGATGACAGGCAAGAGAAGGACGGAGGTCAGCCTCACTCTCTGTTTCCCCTAGCAGAAAGCAAATGAAAACACACTGAGTCTTCACTGCCACTGAGGCCAAGAGTGGCGTACTGAATTCCAAAATGGTGTCTCACCCCCCGGAGAAATGAAGAAGTGCTGAAGGGGAGCAGCTGAGGACATACCAGAGGACAAGACACAAGTGAGCAGAGGGGCCTGACACCAAGATAAGGAAAGAAATGATGGGTTTGTTTGCTCTTTCTGTGAAAGCTTTAATTCCCACATTTCCATTACTTAATGTGTCATTATTTTTGCTTTTCAGCAGCTGGCAAACCAAAAGCATTCCACCATTTATTTTCAAATTTGTAGTCAATACACAATGCACCAGATTTTTATACTGTCCCAAAGGAAACTTCTCAAGAGAATCAAATCTAAAACTTTACTATAAATTTCCCTAGAGAAGTTGATCCTAAAAATCCTTACACATCAATATTTGCTCCTGATTAAAGCTTAAGTTCAGAGGCTAGGATGACAAAGAATGACAAAAGCCAGCTACATACTTCAGCCAAAAATTGTCAACACTGAATTGTAACATTCTTCAGTGCCTGTTAAACAAAGGTCAGGCTCTCAAGCCGGGATGTGGGTTCCTTTATAACATGGCCCCAGCCTAAGTTCCAAGTCTTATTCCACCAGGTAAACAAACTGCCTTTTGGCTATGTCCTCCCATTTGCTACTTTACCCCTTTCATTTGAAACTCTTTTTCCATAGCTATGAGCATAAAACAATCCGATGGTTAAGAGCCAGCATAAATGACACCTCCACTGAGCCTCCAAAGACCTCAAGAGCTGGCAATATGCTCTTAAAATAATTGCTAGAGACCATAAGATTTCATCTGATATATAATATATAATCATATATATTATACATATATAATTGTAGATAGATAGATAGATAGATAGATAAATAGATAGATAGATAGATAGATAGATAGATAGATAGATAGATAGACTAAAAACATCCTAGTATTAGAAAAATTGCCCTTATTTCTGCTTTTCATGCTTTGTGTAGTATTTTGTTAATAGTAAGTACTGACAAAATATTTCATCATTCATCATTATTGAGTAAACATATGTGTTTGTTCACAAGACAACTATATCCTCTGTTACTTGTTCTTCATTATTCTGATATGTTTGTCTTCTATTTCCAAATAATTATCTAATAACTAATAACCAGTATGTTATAGTTGTAACTTGTCTATTACTACATGGAATTCTTGTACTGAAAAAGAAATTATTGCATAGTGCAATTTCTTTATTTAAATAAAAATGACATTCTTGGCACAATCTCAATACCTAAGCCTCTGTAAGCATCCAGTAGATATTTGAAAAAGAAGTGAGTAGTTAATGGATCAATAGTCATCTTCTCAGAACACTAATAAGTATAATTTTAAAAAATGAACATAAAATTAAAGATCCACTCTGAATTTATTGACCATCCCTATCTTCTGATACTTTTGAAGTAGCCATTATCTCTTGATGGCATCAAGTCAGCTTATAGAGTAGACAAAGTGATCTAAAGACATGACGTTATTTCCTTAAAAATCATGTCTTTACTCATTCACAGTAACATAAGTATATGTTTGATTATTGTGACCCACCCAAGTACCTAATAGACTTATACCAAGATTGAACAGTGAAAAAATATTACAATTACTGCCACAATGCTTGAAAATAATATTAAGATGCTAATATTTTATAGGTAATTTTAAAAAAAATTGGCATATGAGATGTGTCTCTCTGATAAAGCACTTACCTAGCATGTGTGAGACCTTGAACT
Source organism: Peromyscus leucopus (assembly GCF_004664715.2). Taxonomy (NCBI): domain Eukaryota; kingdom Metazoa; phylum Chordata; class Mammalia; order Rodentia; family Cricetidae; genus Peromyscus; species Peromyscus leucopus. Next base: position 294,009 of record NC_051064.1, on the reverse strand, counting down.
GGATCCTCGATACAAAAGGGGAAATATAACAAAAAGTAAGATATAAACTGCCAAATACACCTCATCAACAAAAAGTTTCTTTTACCTTTGACCCAATTATTCTTAGCCCACAGGTTGAAATATCTAAACATTTTGTTGTTGATGCCAAAAATATCTTCCTAATCACACTGATAATCTGGGCCTTGTAATTCAGAGACCTGTCAATTCATGTCAATACCAACTTGCACCCAGAAGTGAAATCCCCTACTTGAGAGCCAGTTCCACGGATTCTTAGACTCCTCTATACATTTCATGAACCCTGCTTCAAAGAGGAGGAATGTCTTCCACAGTTATTGAAATACATAATAAAACATGAGTTTATCACATTTTGCTGAAATTGTTTACATGTCAGGCTCTTCTCTAACTTTAGAATTCTAGGTATTCGAGGAAATGAATTATCTATTGATTTCTGGCTTGAGATAATTACTTCCATATAGCTTTCTTTGTGTCTATTGATCTTTGCTTGGGTCCACACTTGGCCTTGTCATTTTTTTCATAGCTTTGATCAACATACATGAAGAAATAATTCAAAGATGAAAAGATTGGATTTAGCTCACAGTTTCAGAGGGTTTGGTCTCTGTTTGGTCGGTCTTGTGTCCTCAGCAGAACCTCATGGCAGAGAGAAACTGTTCACCTAATGCCAGATGGGAAGCAGAGAAAGGTCAAGGAACTGGAGCACTTGGTAAAATGTTCAAAGGCATACTTTCATGAACCTACTTCCCCTGGCCTGGCCCCATTTCCCAAAATAGTGCTACCAGTTGGTGGGAACCAAGAGACAAAACGAGGCTCCAGAGGCTTAGCATACTAGATGTGCCTGGTAACTATTGACTGAACACATAAGCTATGAATAACTATCAGGGTTGACTTCTGAAAATCAGATTGGATTAGAGAGGGGTGTTGAAAAGACAAGATCCAGACAACAAACATAGACACTTCTATGAAAATGGTGCCAGGAATCTGATCTCTAAAGCTGTCAGTATGTCTAGATAAGAAAATTGACCTTGGAATAAATAGTTTTGTGGAAGATTTCTTCCAGTTCCTATCATAATTTCTCACCCAGGAGAAAGAGGAAAGGAAGATATGAGAGACACTAAATATTCAGGATTTCACTTCTTATTCTCCCATTTTTTTTTCTGAGTGTGGATGATATATTCCTATATGCAGTAAGAAAAGTGCTATTATCTCTCTAAAACTTGTATGCTGAAACTTAATCTCCATGAAATAGTATTAAAAAGTGAGGTCTTCAGGAGAAGACATTAAGAATGCAATCTGCCGGGCGGTGGTGGCGCACGCCTTTAATCCCAGTACTCGGGAGGCAGAGCCAGGCAGATCTCTGTGAGTTCGAGGCCAGCCTGGGCTACCAAGTGAGTTCCAGGAAAGGCGCAAAGCTACACAGAGAAACCCTGTCTCGAAAAACCAAAAAAAAAAAAAAAAAAAAAAAAAAGAATGCAATCCATGACCCATGAAAGCAACAGGAAACCACATGAGAAAGTCACAAGAAGGTGCCTTCTATGAAATGCAGGAGGTTCTCAACAGACACTGAATCTACTGTTGTGTTGATCTCAGATTGCTCAGCCTCTATAAATAGAGAAAATAACTCTGTGATAAGTTAGCCAGTCTCAGGTATTTTGTTTAGAGAACCAAAACTGAGAGTTTGTCAGGTAAGACAGAGAGTTGTTGGGAAGTTGTTTCTTTTATATATAAATTATTTTACTATAAAAGATTTGTAAATTACGAGACACCATGTAGCTTGATGTCATCACTAAAATAAGCTCTTGCTCAGATGCAGCGTTATACATCTCAATGAGCTTCTACACAATTTAGAACCATTCTGAGACCATGGGACTTGGCTTTGGATTTCACACTTCCAGTAACAATTACATTTCATTACACTTATCCACCATAAAAAGAAAGGAAAAGCCCATAACAGAATTCAAACAAGAAAAATTAATTTCACATTCTCTTTCATGGCTCATATGTCCTTTACCTGCTCAAAAACTTTCCACCAATTCAGCACCCATTTACACTCACATCTGCGGAAGTTCTTTAAACAGTATGCATGTTACTAGGCAGTTAGATCATATTTTGTGTCTTCCATACACGTAGGTAGGAGAATTATAAATGTTTAAAGGTCAAAGGAAAAGTGAAAATCTATCTCTCCTTGCTTCGTATCATAAGAATAAACAACAATAACCCTCAAAACAGAGCTCTCGGGAAAAAATAGTAGAATTAACTATTGAAGTAAATGAAGTGTGGTTTTCCCTGTACTCTGTCAGATACCATTGTTGCTGTAACCGTCAATTTTCTCCTAGTGTTTGATGCTGGAAAACAAAAACTAGACACTGGTTTTCTTTCTGCTTTACAGGAAACTGACAGGAAGCTATGACACCACAGGCACCAAGAGCCTGCTTTTCATTTTAGGGACCGGAGGCAGATGTGCACCCTGAGCATTCATTTCACTGTCTTCAAATTGCCTTACTCTGAAAAGTTGTCACCAAAATGCCCACCATCCCTAAAATCTTTGCAATCTGGGGAGATAGAGAAGGACATTTTGCTTCAGATACATGGCGAAAGAATATGCCACTGAGTAGATATGGCAACACAGGCAGGGGTTGACTCTCTGAACCCCAGCTTTCTCATGTTTCCAAGGAGGTGTAAATATCAAATTATTGTGGTGACAAGAAACTTTCCCATAGGGGCTGGCATTTTAGGATGCTCTAAATGGTGAGTCCTTAGCTCTTTTCACTCTTCTTATTTGTGGATCATGGATGTAGCACACACATACAACACACTACTAAGAAGATTCAGGCTAGTTCCAGGAAAGGCACAAAGCTACACAGGGAAACCCTGTCTCAAAAAACAAAAACAAAAAGATTCAGGCTCCATCACAGGCCATGTATAGCTCACTGCCTGGAATTTCCAGTTGTGTTTTCTCCTTCAAGTTCCAAATGGCTGTTTCTAAAAGCTAAGTCTGTTTTATCTAGATAGCTATCTCTGGAGAATTCCTTATCATCAAAGATTTTTAAGCTGGAGTGACCATTTTTTCCCTTAGAGAAATCTTTTTGAACTTTTGGCCTTTCTCTAAAGAATCCTTCCTTTTTCTTGCTGTAAGAGTTTAAATCCTCTGCTAGCTACTTTCTCTTAGCTCCTTGTATCTCTGGTCTTGTGCTTTGACAAAGGGATTCAAATTTGCAGAGGTCAACACAACTTTCCTGATTCTGACAGTTTTGTATAGCCACAGAGAACAGCCATGGAGAACTGGGAATTTTCTTTTTTATCATTTGAATAAATATGTCAGATATTCTTTCACAGAAACACCACGGTGTCTGGGAGGTGAGACCCAGTTACAAGAAGTTTGTCACAGGGGGCATGGCGTTGGAGTTTATATCTTGCTCTGGTCTATCTTCTGTGCACCTCCCCATGTCTCCAGTCCACCATTAGACAAGCCACATCCCTCTGTCACGTGACTAGCTCACCATGCCTTGGCCTAGAAACCTGTAAAACTGAGTTAAAATAAATCTTCTTTTCAGTCGATTTTCTTGGGTATCTGTCATTGCAGCAAGAACAAGACTTAATTAACATGGGTAGAAAGGAGAGGGGTCTTGGAAACCTATTTTGATGAGGAAAAATAAATTGTTGCCTTGAATTTAAAAAAAAAGTAACTTTGGCAAGAAAATAAGTATGTTTAGCATTATTGGAAGACGTGACTAACATGTCTCTTATTTTTTATCCTAAACAGATATGTATTTCTACTCTAACATGTGTTCATTGTCCTAGCTTTTGGATATGCCTTTTATGTACTCTTTTCTCTGCCTGTAACTTATTTCCTCCTTCTTCAGGCAGAAAAGTCTGGGTGCATTTTATTGTTTCAGCAAACACTGGTTTGGAGAACCCTTAGCTGCACATATGGAGACGATAAAGGATCAGAAGGTGGGGATAAGCTCCAGCAGAGTAGATACTGCCTAGTGAGAGTTGTCAATCTGAAAAATAGAGCTAAGGGCAACTTCTGGAAAAAGGCCACAGCCAAATTTCTTGAAAGAGGGTTTAGCATTTAATATCTTTATTACTCAAGTCCCTGTCATTCTTGTGGTTAACTGATACTCAAGTGATGGTCTGCTCACTGTGCGACCCAGATCTTCTCTACAAGTCAGTTCCCCTTGCTCAGGTTCTATGGGTGCTGGATGCCAACATCTGACAGCTACCCTCCTGCTCCAGAAAAATTGCTCCTAGCTGAGATCAGTCATCTTGTACTCTGGAGGTTACCTTTGCAGTCAGACAGCAGCCTCCCATTGGTTACATTGGAAACGTAAAAGGCTTGCTCTTCCATATTCCCACACTTTCTATTAGTTGTCCCATTCTTGGAGATGATTTCCATCACTCCCCACCCCAAGCATCAGCTACCATAAATACCACTCCACACACAGTTTTTTTCCCAGCCAGGCCAAGGATATGCCTCGTTTCCTTTCCTCATCACTTCAGGATTGCTAGCATCTAGGATATTTCCCAGCCCCTAACATTTGTTTAATGAATAGCTGCTGAGCCAAGGAATGAAGTAATGAGAAAACTGCTGATGAAGTCTGCATATATATGCCACGGTTGCCCTAAAGGCATGGCATTTTCTATCCCCAAATATGCCATTGGCCAATAATATTTTTAAGGAATGTTTATGTGATAGTCACTGAAAGCATGTGAGGACAGCAAAGTATGTATGGAAGAAACTAGCATACAGTATAAGTAGAACACAAAAGTATTCATTCAAGAAATCCATAAAGTGGGAAGAATCTCTAAAAAGATTCCACAATTTGTTTCTAGTCTTTCACAAATAAAACAAAGCCCCCTATTCAAGCAAACTAAAAACACATGGAGTTCCTTCCTACATTACAGAACAAATCCCACCTTTCCTGCTCTTTTTCCATCAGTCTTCTACTTCCTTGGACCATCATGGTGTATTCTTCCCTATAATGTACTTGGAGAACCATTAACAGCAAAGATCAGAGCATTCATTACTTTTCTATTTGCTGTGATAAAATACCAGACTAACTATAGAAGGGGTTTATTTGGGCTGATGGTTCCAGAGGGATAAAAGTTTGTCATGGTGGGGAAGCCTGGCAGCAAGCAGCAGACATGGCAGCTGGAGCAGAGCCTGAGCACTCACATCTTGAACTACGAGCAGAAAGCAGAGAGAGAGAGAACTAGGAGCAATAGAGTCTTTAAACTTTCAAATCCCACCTCTGGGAACATAGTTCCTTCGTCAAAGCCATACCTCCTAAAGCCACACAACAGTGCCACCAACTGAAGGTCAAGTATTCAAATGACCAAAATAATTGGGACATCTCATTCAACTTACCATAATCAGTCATACAGAATGTCATTTTCACATACATTGGTGTCTTTTAGTATTTCTCTAACTACACCCTTATTAGGTAACTTATTAGTCCCACTACTGAAATAATAAAAAGCAAAATTCAGCTTCCATGTGGCTGACAGCCATGGTCATCACTGGAACCTCCAAACTACCTCTGAAGTGGTTTATTACCTCAAGTAGAACTCCACACCAATGAGACATCAAATTCAAAACATCCCATTTTCTCGTTTGTCAATACCAATGCCTTTCATACTAAAAATACCCACTGAAATAAAACCTAATGAACAATGAGCATAGGAATTGCTCCAGATACTGCTTTGACTAAATCCTCTGTACAGAGAGCTAAGTTGACACACAGAACCCCTTCACCTCATCAGCCTTCCACACACACAAGCTTCTGACAAGCTATCTTTCAAATTCAAACTTTATTTGCAACATGAACCAAATTTTATGTTTTAGCCTTGATTCAGAGCTTATCAAATTTTCCTGCTTCTAATGTCTCAAGGTAGTTGTGCTATGGCTTTGTACCACTGAAGCTTTTGTTTCTGCTCTAATACAAAGTCCTTTGTCTGGACAGTTCCTGGGATCTCCAGATTTCCCTTTGGTTTTATGCCTCATCCATCTCTTAATCTCCCTCAATACCACAGAGTCAAAGCTTCTGCAATTAATATGGGTTCTTAACTTTGACTGGTTTTTAATTCAGACATGAGTTATTTTATCTCATGTTAACAATGAGATTACACAGAAAATGCAATCACAAAGTGTCACTCCCCTCCCGCAAGCATCACAAAATGTCCAGCACTAGTAGTAGAAAGGAAAAGCAATTGTCTCAGCCTTTCAACTATATTGTACATACTCTAACTTAACAGCTCTTTGGATTCTTCAAATCCCTGATTATAATCATCAATGTGTAAATAGATCAGCAAGTGGAGATGTAGGGCCCAAAAAGATAGCTCAGTGGCTGAGAGCACTTGCTACTCTTGCAGAGGACCTGGGTTTGGTTCCCAGCACCCACATCAGGTATATCACTTACAATTCTCTTTCTAGGCTATAAAATGCCTTCTTCTGGCCTCCATGAGTATTGCATGAATGTGGTGCACATACATACACTCAAGTACACACACACACACACACACACACACATGTAAAATAAAACAGATCATTTAAAAATAAAATTAGGGATTAAATTGTTTCATTAAATATTTTCATTGAAAAATTATATCTGTGATGGGTATTCTTGGTTGCCAGCTTGACCATATCTAGAACTAACTAAAATTCAAAAATTAAAGACACACTTGTGAGAGAATTTTGCTTAATTTGAAGTAGATAGAACCACTTCTATTCTGGATCTTTGAGATAGGAAGACGCATAACTTTAATCTGAGTCACACCTGCTGGAAGCCTATATAAGGACATGGAGCTTTTGCTCTTGGCTGCTTGCCCTCAAATTGCCAGCAAGTCCATTCCTTTACTGACATTAGAACCTACTTCCTCAGAATTCCAGAGTATACTGAAAACCAGCTGACACAGTTAGACTTGTGGACTGAGCAACTACTGGATTCTTGAACTTTCTGTTCACAGCCAGCCATTGTTGGTTTTGTCAGACTGCAGCCTGTAAATCATTCTAATAACTCTCATTAGATCATAGATAGACAGATAGATAGATAGATAGATAGATAGATAGATAGATAGATAGATATAGATAGATACATAGATAGATACATAGACAGACAGACAGATGGAGATAGATAGATAGATGGATTCATTCTATAAGCTCTCTTACCCTAGAGAACTCTAATATAATATCCCATAATTTAATTACATTTGCATTACATGATGAATTTCTCGCATAACTGGGAATCTTCAAAACAATAAACATACCAAAATGCAGTCACATTGACATGCAGTATAAAAAGTTTTCAGACTAAGTGCAAGATGAAAAATGAAATATTTAAAGGCTATTGATTTTTGTTCATTTTCATAAGAACTCTTGAAGGTTTCAGGAAGGGTGTGTTGTAGTCTAATTAGTATATACAAATAGGAAGTGAAGAGTATCTGGGTATGAATAATGGTGACACCAAGTTTTGACTATTAGCAAAACCTGAAAGTGTTGGATGATTCAAAAGATAGGAAGTGATGGTCCAGAGAGTGACAAGGTTTTTTGTATTACAGGTAGAGGATGACAATATTGGTAGAAAGTAATAGGATAAAGACTTTGTGGCTTACATCTCTGGAATTCAAACTTGTCTTGGAACTTTTGTGATACATCTGATTCCAGTTTCCATTCTACATTTTACATATACTCTCTACCTTTGTAAAATAACTTAAAGACTGTAGGTACCTGCCTAGGAACTCTTTTACCTCCATCTACAAAAAAAGTCCTTCTAGCTATGATGTGAGAATGACCTGTCATCTCTGCTTCAACACACTACTGTGCCATGGATGAATGACAAGTTTCTGCAAGGAAGTGATTCACCTAGACTTTAGTAACCTAGTCGGGATTTAGGAGCATAAGACAGAGAAGCAAAGTCATTTTTCCTGCCCATAGCCTCATCTCAAGCTGCTTTGAAGCTACTCCAAGGGGAACGGTCCTAATTGGAGAGGTAGTGATTCCACCTTGGGTCAAAATTAACACTTTGAGATGTGTGCTCAGTGAGCTGTTACCCCTGGACACCTGCTTCAACAGTAAGCTAACCCACTGCTGCCATTGGTATGGGGGCCACACAACCTCTGGAGACTATTCTGTGTCCATCCCTCAAGGATTACTACTCTGAGAGATAGAAAAGAAGGGAGCCCCTTTGAGCTCCCATAGTTACGGCTTCAAATTGCTAATACCAGATATTCTTTTTTTTTTATTTTGCTAGCTTATTGTTTAAATGTACCCAAGATGGTTGTGATGTGAATATTCTCAGGATATATGCATGAAAGTTATAGATTTAGAAATTTTATCAGTTTGAAATATTTGATGTGAAAAGGGATAAATGAATGAAACATAATTTGTATTATTTTCAGAACATTTAGCATTACAGTAAGAATGAAGAAAAGAGAAATTAAAATAAAACAAAATATAATTTTGATTATCAACATCTTTAAATTGTCATAGTTCTCAAATTTGTTGAGTTTTTAAAGACATGGTTTATCAATGATGGTGTTTATCAGGATTTTGGAGAAAAAAATGAATGGAACAGAAATTATGTGTAACCATATAAAACAAAATTGAGAAATACTCAATATTCCCCAAAACTTCTGGCATCTCATCAAAAATCTAATAGCCATGTAATCCTTAAATTTTCATATTCTAGTTTTTGTGTATTTATATCACCAAATACTATGCATATGTTCTCAAGTCTCTCACAGCTTATCTCAGTTTACTTGACAAGCATTATCACTTGTATGTACTTCAAGAAAGGTGTTCAGTGTTATAATAGCCAAATGCAAAACTGATTATCATAATCATCACCGTTTTCACTCCAGGATCCACAGGAGTATACATAGATGTGTCCAGCCTTTGCTCCATTCAGCTGTGCCCCACTGATAGCAACTTGATTTCCTTCCTTACTTCGTTTTGGCAGCTAAATACCAAAATAAGAATTACATATTCTTTTTTTCTTCACATGACAGATCTAATTATTTTTAGATGCTGAATGAGGAAAGTGTACAGATACTCACAGGTAGGTATGAGCAGGAAATTAATGTGTCAAGAACACAGAACAGCTGGAAAGATGGCTTGGTGGTTAAAAAACCTTGCTGCTCTATCAGGAGGATCAGAGTTCAGTTCCTGGAATTCACATCAGACAGTACATTCACATATGCCTTTAACTCCACCTCCAAGGTATCTGATACTTTTCTCTTGCCTCTCTCGGCAACTGTACATTTGCACACATGCATGCTCACATGTACATGCACATGCACACATAAATGCATGCGTGCACACACACACAAAATAAATAGTTAAAAGGAAAAAGACATACAGAACAGACACAAATGAATGCAATAAGCCTGCAATGGGAATTTTAAAAGAAACAAATGTTATTCATATGCATCCAGAAACAGGAGTCTCAGCATGTCCATCAGATGTGTTCATGGGCATCTTTGTGTAAATAGCACCCTTCAATATAAACACAAGCATACATACTCCAGAAAATTAGTCCCACAGAATGTAGAAAATAAATGAGGATCTAGATTTAAAAACAACTAAGGCAGCATCCACTTACGTTCTTGATTGGATGAGCTTAATTAATAGCAAATGCTTCACTTCAATAACAAAATAGGTTCCACAAAATTTCTTCAGTGTATTTACAGCAAGGCAGTCTAATTATACCCCACTTGCCAAGAAGGAAGATCAGGAATATGCTTGAAGTGAAACCGATCCCTTGTGGAACTTTGGGCAGTGTGACATAAGCCCAGGAACTGGGCTGTGACACTACTGATGTTGAAAAGAATGAGGTTCTTCCAATCTTTGAAGAGAATATTTTGGCCCTAGGAGTCATACAACATGACTGAGGCTAATTACTCCCAGAACAAAACAGAAAATCAACTGGACAGAAATGTCCATGAGTTCCATTTTTGCCAAAATTAAATACACATACGTGCACAAATATAAATATATATTGAAATATATATTATGTTTTGAAGAGAAATATGTGTTATGTGTGTGTTTACAAACACTCACATTTCTCTTCAAAACACTTCCAACATCACCAATTAGTCACAAGCTGGCTCTTTTTGGTAGTGTTGTAAATAACGTGTGGAAAAGGCCTAGAGCCAGGAAGCCAGATGTAATGGGAAATCGAACCAACACAGCTGGGGCTTGGCACCTGTGCTTCTGAGATGAGTCAAAAGAAATGCCTTTCCATGCATGATTAGAAATATTACCTTTTTAGTTCTGTTATCTTAGGAAACTGATGCAGAATTTCCAATTTGCCAGTCTGGTCAATGTTCAATATTCTTTATATAAAGATCACCATGGTGTTCACTCAAGTGACAGAGAAAAAAAATGTCTAAAAAAAAAGAAAGAAAAACACCCCCTGTTCTGAGATGCCTCAGACATGACTCGTGGGCACAGCTCATCAAATTTATTTTATTTATTTGTTTGTTTATCTTTCTGCTTATTTATTTGTTTATTTATTTCTCCCAAGCAGCAACAGTCAAAAGAGAAGTGGATTACAGAATCAATATACTAAAATATCAGATATGAAATCAGACTGCTCCAAAGAAGCTGTCCTTCCTGTCTTTCCTCAGAGAGATCCCGAAGTTTCTCCTCAGTGTGCTGTAGCTAGAGTTTTCCTGCCTTGCCCACAGTCAGGACAAATCTTTGTCACCCGCCAGTCCCACAGCCACTCAGACCCAACCAAGTAAACACAGAGACTTATATTGCTTACAAACTGTATGGCTGTGGCAGGCTTCTTGCTAACTGTTCTTATAGCTTAAATTAATCCATTTCCATAAATCTATACCTTGCCACATGGCTGGTGGCTTACTGGCGTCTTCACATGCTGCTGGTCATGGTGGTGGCTGGCAGTGTCTCTCTGCCTCAGCCTTCCGCTTCCCAGAATTCTCCTCTCTCCTTGTCCCACCTACTTCCTGCCTGGCCACTGGCCAATCAGTGTTTTATTTATTGACCAATCAGAGCAATTTGACATACAGACCATCCCACAGCAGTGTACACTTTTTCTTCTCCCAGGGCTAAGAACAGGTTTCACTTCTGGAAACTTGAGATTTTTTTTTTTTTTTTACTTTTTATGAATTTTTTGAGTAAAAAAGTCCTTACAAAACATTGGTGTCTTGAATATTTGGGCTTGATTGTAGATGTCATAATAAAAAAAAAAAAGCAGGGATCTACTCTAACATTTTCAAATACCATTTTTTAAACAAGGAACTCAGAAATCACTAGAAATGTTTACTAGAAACAGATTCAAAAGGCAACAGTGTTCTTGTAGAACATGTTGAATTTCCAAGGGGAATCTAGGAGCCCATTCTTTATGAAAACTCCCAATGACTCTGGGAGTAATGAGATGAGACATCTGTGAGAGTCTTTGTGCATTTGGCCAAAGAAGAAATACTCTGTCCTATATAGCACTTGGCATTGACTATGGGAAGAGATGCAGAAGGGTCAGTAGTATGAATTTATAGGTGTGAGAACAGTCCCTGCCAGGGCCATTGGTTGTTACTGACACACAAGGTGTCTACTGCCAACATTCTGAACCTGAAGCCAGGTTCACCTGTGACTTATCCCAGTAACAACTGCATTCTTTCCTTGTTCTACCTCCTTATTTTATACCTTGAAATATTTAAAGCAGAGTGTTTCGCAGCCTGACCTGTATCCTCTAATCGCTGGATCCACAATGGACATGACTGCTTTTCACTAGTCACTATCTCTGAAAGAGTCTGTCACCTCCTGATATGACAGTAGTGACTAAGATCATAAACTTTTGGAGATATTCAAACCACATCCAAATCACAACAACCCAGATATAACTATGAGAAAAAGGTAATTCTTATCATACTCTTTTGAGTCAGTATTTCCTATTGTCCTGAAGAATATGCACAATACTAGAGACAGACATACAGCCATCTCAAAGATATAAGCCCTAAATCACCTTTGGGTATATCTAGATCACTGTGGCTCTTTGTCTAGGGCCCGGAAATAGATGTTTTAGTGCAGAAGTCTACCAGACTTTCAAAGAAGAGTTAAGACTAATACTCTTCAAATTATTCTACAAAATATATAGAAGGAACATTGCCCAATTTGTTCCAAAAGGCCACAGTTAACTCTAATACCCAAACCATATGAAGACTTAACAACAAAAGACCAATTTCTTTCATAAACATAGATGCAAAAATACTCAATAAAACACTTTCAAACCAAATCAAAGAACACTTCAAAAAGATCATCCACCATGATCAAGTAGGCTTTATCCCAGAGATATAGGGAGGGCTCAATGTATGAAAATCAATACATATAGTCCACCATATAAACAAACTGAAAGGAAAAAAAAACACATGATCATCTCATTAGAGGCAGAAAGGTCTTTGACAAAATCCAACACCCCTTCATGATAAAATTCCTGGAGAGATTAGGCATACAAGGGGCATGCCTAAACATAATGAAGGCAGTTTACAGCAAGCTCATAGCCAACATCATATTACATAGAGAGAAACTTGTTGTAGAATATTATTTTAACTTTGTAAAGTTGTATTACATTTGTTTCTGCTCTTTTTGTTAATAATGCAAAGATGTGTTACATTTGTTTGATTAAATAAAATTAACCGGGGCTGGAGAGATGGCTCAGAGGTTAAGAGCACTGACTGCTCTTCCAGAGGTCCTGAGTTCAATTCCCAGCAACCACATGGTGGCTCACAACCATCTGTAATGAGATCTGGTAGTGAGGGTTCTTTAGTGGCTGAGCAGAAGGACGGCCTGTTTGGGGAGACAGGAGAGGTTAGCTATTTGCTGTTTAGCCTCTCTGGGGGAGCAAGATTTCACCTCAAACCTTTGAATCCTGAGTTCTGTAGAAGAACAGGGGTTTAGATAAAGTGTCCTTTAGGAGCTGTGATAGAGCCTGTGCCTGAGGGACCAGAATTCCTGCCTGGCTGCAGCTCTAACTGCAGAGGTGCGATTGCCCATTGCGACAGCCTAAAGAGTGGCCACTGTATTGAATGCAAAACAACAGAAACTCAAAGCAGTTCCACTAAAATGGGAACAAGACAAGGTTGCTAACTCTCTCCAAACCCATTCAATATAGTACTTGAAGTTCTAGCTAGAGCAATAAAACACAGGGTTACAAATTGGAAAAGAAGTCAAAGTATCACTATTTACAGATGATATGATAGTATACATAAGTGACTCAAAAAATTCTATCAGGGAACTCCTAAAGTTGATAAACACTTTCAACAGAGTAGCTGGATACAAAATTAACACATAAAAATTAGTAGCCTTCCTATATACAAATGACAAACAGACTGAGAAAGAAATCCCTGGGAAACAATACCTTTCACAAACAATAGCCTCAAAAATAAAATATTTTGGAGTAACTCTAAGCAAGTGAAAGACTTGCATCACAAAAAGAAACTTAAAATGTATGAAGCAGTTCATCTTTTTTAAACATTTTAAAATATAGGATAAGTGTATAACCTTTCAAGCCACGCTAATTGGTGCATTTATTACATATTTACTACAGGCATAAAGAGATAAAGCATGCCCTATGTTGCCACCTGGCTCCAAAATGTTACAGGGGTGGTAAAACAGTCAAAGATGAACATTCTGGCATGGAGAGATGCCATGGAGATGCATTTCTGAAGAAAGGAATGATGTGGAGCTAGGAGAACTCTCCTCCACTGCTGGTGGGAATGCAAGCTTGTACAACCACTTTGGAAATCAATATGGCGCTTTCTTAGAAAATTGGGAATCAATCTCCCCCAAGACCCAGCTATACCACTCTTGGGCATATACCCAAGGAATACTCAATCATACCACAAGGGCACTTGCTCAGCTATGTTCATATCAGCATTGTTTGTAATAGCCAGAACCTGGAAACAACCTAGATGTCCTTCAACTGAAGAATGGATAAATAAAATGTGGTACATATACACAATGGAATACTACTCAGCAGAGAAAAACAATGACATCATGAGGTTTGCAGGCAAATGGATGGATCTAGAAAAAATCATCCTGAGTGAGGTAACCCAGACTCAGAAAGACAAACATGGTATGTACTCACTCATAGGAGGATACTAGATGTAAAACAAAGATGACTAGACTGCTACTCACAACTCCAGGGAGGCTACCTAGAAAACAGGACCCCAAGATAGACACAGGGATCGCCCAATGACAGAGAAATGGATGAGATCTACATGAACAACCTGGATAAACCTCATGCAATGACTGAGGTAATCGGATGCAGAGATCCACGGCCAGGCCCCAGGTGGAGCTCCAGGAGTCCAATTGGCAAGAAAGAGGAGGGTTTGTATGAGGGAGAATTGTTGAGACCAAGATTGGAAAAAGCACAGGGACAAATAGCCAAACGAATGGAAACACATGAACTATGAACCAATAGCTGATGATCGGGGCCCTCTGGATAAGTGAGACAGCTGATTAGCCTGATCTGCTTGGGAGGCATCCAGGCAGTGGGACTGGGACCTGTCCTCAGTGCATAAGCTGCCTGTTTGGAACCTGGGGCTTATACAGGGACACTTGGCTCGACCTGGGAGGAGGGGACTGGACCTGCCTGGACTGAATCTACCAGGTTGAACTCAATCCTCAGGGGAGTCTTTGCCCTGGATGAGATGGGAATGGGAGGTTGGCTGGAGTGAAGGTGGAGGAAGGGGGAGAACAAGGGAATCCGTGACTGATACGTAAAATTAAATTAAATTATAAAAGAAAAGAAAAAGAAAAAAGAAAGGAACCTTACAACAGATGAGCATAGATTGTGAAGAAAGCATTGGAAAAGGAGGTTAGAAACAAAAAAAATCAGCTGTGCTAGACTGGCTCTAGACCACCGCGCTGAATGGATGGGAGGGAGGCACAAGATGTCCCACTCCTTGCTGAGAAGCCAGTGACAATGGATGGATACCAGAGGGAAGAGAAAACCAGTTTTTCAAGGATGTGACCTAAGAAGTCACTCATGCTCCATTGGATGGTCCTACCCCACGCGCATACAAGCAACACAAAGTGGACTCAGTGTCTTTAAGAACAAGTGCATGACATTAGAAGGAAAACTGGTGGTGAGGGAAAATATGGAAGAGTCGCCAGGGAGGTAGTGGGGGAGTTTGATTTAAATACATTATATGGATATATGACTTTTTCAAACAATAATATAAAAAAACAGAAAACACCAGGCCAAGGAATTTGTATCTCATTCAATAGGCTGTTAGGAACTTATATTTTGACATAGGAAAATATTTTCGCATGGTACTTTTTTTATTTTATAGTTTACATATTTATTTATTGAAGGTGCTATGGTGGTGTTTTATTTGTGCTGAAATGTGATTTTATTTGTATGTTAATAAATAAAGTTGCCTGGGGGTCAGAGCTAATAGCAAGCCATAGCAGAAGTCTGGCAGTGGTAGCACAAGCCCTTAATCCTGATCACATGGCAGGCAGATCTCTGTGTGTTCAAAGACATAGCCAGCTTGGAGACACACACCTTTAATCTCAATACCAACCATAGAGACCTGGAGGTCTGTACAGACAGGCAGGGATGAAGAGGTCATGTAGTTGGGTTTACAACCAATGAGAAGGCAGAATAGAAAGTCAATAAAAAGACAGACATACAGGAAGTAGGTCTCTTTCTCAGGGGAAGGACGACAATGACAGCGAGGGGTAAGAAGATAGTCTTGGTCTTAGCTCTTGGCTGCTGCTCTGACCTCTTGGGCTTTTAACTCTACATTTGGCTCTGTGTTTCTTATTTAATAAAACCATTCAGAATTACATCTACAAGGTGCCACTGCATGAGTGCAGAGGTCAGGAGACAAGTTGAAAGAGTCAGTTCTCTTCTTCTGCCATATGGGCCCCAGGGATCAAACTCAGTTTGTCAGGCTTGGCAGGAAGCACCCTTAGCTACTGAGCCACATGCATGGCCCAATAAACACTGTTTTAAAAATGTGATAAGGCAAAAATAGGGTAGATAAGCAACTACACATAAAACAAGTTGTTAAAATCCTAAGGTGGTGTACTAAAGTACAAACTAGAGGAGAAACAACAGCAGAGACTCAAGAAGCAAGAGAGGTTTGAAGAAAGGGTCACCAGGATATAGTTACTAATCACACTTGATTACACATAGAATAAGACATCATAGATTCCCTGCCTGTCACTGAGAAGTTGTTGGAACTCCAACAAGATAAAAGAAATCAAGGGACTTAGGTGGAGCATCAGAAAAGGACTTTCAAAACAGTCTGCATTGAAACTGTTGACATGACATGGTGACAATCAGTTGAAGCTATTGACATGATGTAGTGATGCTGATTAGACAGTGAGAATTATGATATTGTGCTATAATAAAACCATATGCTCAGTCTTTTCCCCTAATCTCCTGACATAGAATATCTAAACCCTTGTACACAGGGACATGAAAACCTTTAGTTCTCATGCTTGAAACCCAGTTCCTGGGGTAGAGCTCCTAAGACCTGAGAGATAATGCAGCCACATAGCTCCCAAATATCTTGGAATTTCCTGGGTGATAGGAACATTTTCTAAGCAATGCAAGAAAAAACTGAAGAACATATCTTTTGAAGAGAAATTAGTTACCCAGTCACTTAGAAGAAACTCTCAAGGAGAGGTGTGTTGTTAAGTTCCTGACAAGGTTTACTAATAACTTCAATTTGAAGGAAGCATTCTAGTAGTGTGAGTAGATAACAGGGGTGTAGGAAATATGTATCAAAACAATCATGAGAATGGGAAAGACCACCTTTAATCTCTGCAGAGAGAGACAGCATACCCAGTCTTGACTTTAATTTTCCAAAATATCTTAATAATCTGGGAGAGGTGGTCAAAACTGGGAAGAGTGGTGCACATCCTGGCTAGATGGAGCAGTCTTCCATTCTAGACATCTGAAAACATCTCACAAATAGAGCAGACAAAACCTCTACAGTGACTGACTAGCTCAGCATCTCACCCCACTGCTGTGGGTGCAAGCAAGAGTCATGTAGCAACCACAGGCAAGCCTTTCTTTTGCCCTGCCCCTGCCTCACACCACTGGATTTCTTGGGAACAGAATGTCAGTTTAACCTCTTTTTATATTTGTATTTCTGTAAATATATTGAGTATCATTCCTTACAGTAAATGTCAGTATATATTTGTCCATAATATAACAGATGAAAGGGTTTGTCTGGAGGTTTTCTGTTGCTAAAAACATGTTCTTTCTTTTTAATCATACACATTTTTAAGTGTCAGATTGGTGTGTGTGTGGTGCATACATGTGACTATGCACATTCACACACAAGATGCCAAGTATCTTCTTCTATTGCTTTCTACACTATTGTCTTAAAATAGGGACATTCACTGAACCAGAAGTTCACCACGTTGGCTTGACTGGCTGGCCAGTGAGCTCTCAGGAGCTATGTCTGCAACTTCTGGGGTTACAGGCATACCTGGCTTTTTATGCAGGGGGGTGGGATTAAAACTTGAATCCTAATGCGTGCAGAGTCACCTCCCCAGCCCCACATACATGTTTTAAATAGAAAAGAATAGAAAGAAACAAGAAGAAAATTAAGATGAAAATCATAACAAGAATTGTTTAAAGCATCAGTAAAGCCAGAAATGGTGGTACACAGCTGTAATTCCAGCATGTGGGAGGTAGAGAGGAAAGGATGACTGCAAGGTCAAAACCATTATGGGCCCACATAGCAAGTTAAAGTTCCATTCTCTCTCTCTCTCTCTCTCTCTCTCTCTCTCTCTCTCTCTCTCTCTCTCTCTCTCTCTCTCTCTCTCTCAAAATAAAAGAAAATATCACAGTAAGAGCCCAATACACAAGAGAAACTATCCAAGTAATAACAGATAACTTCCTCTTGAGAAGCTCAGGTTATCAAAACTATAATAGTACCAAATGATTTTTAAAGACAAGGCAGTAGATTGAATAGACTGAGCCATTTGTAGAGCAAATAAATAAATAAACAAGTGGTAAAAATCAAGGAAAGAGGTAGCCACTGTGATAAAAAGGAATGATCTGAGGAATAAGTAAAAGATACCAATTATGACTGCAGAGGAAAAGCTACAAAAACAAAAAAATCAAAGTGATTAAAGAGATGGCTAATATAAAGGTCCAATGAAGAATACATGACATAGTAGCCTCGTACCATCAGAATGCAAAGCCCAGGAGAATCTGGGAAAGGATTCAGCAATGCATTTTCATTGTTTTGAAACTAAAGGTTAAGAAACTATGCATGTAACAAAATGTTGGCTGGCTCATTAAAGGCACATAATTTAAATTATCTGAACAACTAATTCAATCTTCAGTATGACTTTGAAGATGACACCTGTGGTAGCTCAAATGAGAATGGCCCCATACACTCATGTGTTTGAATACTTGGTCCCCAATTGGTAGAACTGATTCAGAAGGATTAGGAGGAGTGCTCTTGTTGGAGGACATGTGTCACTGGAGACAGTCTTTGAGGTTTAAACAGCCCATGCTGTTCCCAGTTACCTCTCTCTGCTTCCTATTTGTGGATCAAGAGGTAAGCTTTAAGCTACTACTCCAACACCATGCCTGTCTGTTCTTTTCCACCATTATAGCCATGAACTCTAACGCTCTGCAACCTTGAGCTCCAAATGATCACTTTCTTTTATAAATTGCCTCAATCATGATGTCTATATCATAGCAACAAAAAAGTAACCAAGAAAATAAAAAATCAAGCATTTTGGTTTCTTGTACTATAGAAAAAGTGTTCCTAATAAAGAGTCAGAAAACTCACCATTTCTTAGCATATATATAGTAAGATAGATGGTAAAGGTACACAGTTTTATTGGTTAATTTAATTCGTGTATAAATTTGAGCAAATATACAGAGTACTAGTTCTCTGAAACTATTATCATCACTGTTAATTTGTTTTTAATTATCTAAATTTCAATGAGAAACAACTATACATCTGCTTCACAGGTGAAATTGTTATCTTAAGCTCAAAATCATGAAAATCAAAATGTTTGTAACCTATCTTGATTTTTATCTTCCCACTCTTGCTTATTAAACTGAAGGTACATTTACTCTGCAACATTGTATGACATGCATACAGCATCAGACTCATAAAAATGTCAAACGGATTGAGAGAACCAGAAGAAATGCAATTGATATCATAATTTGTTGTAGTCTCCAGTCTTCCTAACCTTAATTGAGAGATGTCTAAGCTTTTGACACCACCTGAATGCTCTGCAACCTTGAGCTCCAAATGAACTACCAACAAAAATGTAGTTGTGGCCTGCTCATTGACAGTGATCTCCCTTTGTTCCATTTGAAGAGATTTCACTGTGTGATTCAGGCAGCTGTTTGTTCATTATAAGGTGTGTCTTCCCACACAGTGAAGCTTCTGGCCAAGTTCTTTCCAACCTTCTTATATCAAACACAAGCTCCATTGTTGAATAATTATCCCAACTGAGTCACTCTCAAAATGGACTGTACATTAGAATCACCTCAGAAACTTTTCAGAATGTGCATCTAAACAGGTTCTACTCCAGATCAGTGATTTGGAATTCTGGGGAAATGGAGCCTGGCCACCATAGTTAATAAATCTCCAAGACAACCATAGCCCAGTTACAAAAAAAAAAAAAAAAAAAAAAACCACTGGGCCCTGACTTCTCTAGTTCTGAATACAGGGATGATAATACCTTATTTATTTAACTTTATGAGCTAGTGTCAACACCAAAAGAGAATCATGGAAATATGTGTAACAACATTTAAAAGGTAGTTTCATGTCTAGTCATTTTAATAAAAAAACATTCAAATTAAAAACCACACTTCTATTTATATAGAAATAAAAGAACATGAATCTTCCTCCAATTTCCCGGAAACAGTCTAGCATAGCTCAAAATGACCAAACCCATGATTCCTCACTTCCAAGTAACAATATGAAGCATGGTGGAGAGGGTGGGTGTCATATAGGGGAGAGACTCTGTTGGGAATCTGATATGATCTGTGGGTCAAGAACAACAAGAACATGAATGCAACATATATGAACCCCTTTGTCTTTTCTTTCAAGGGAGAAGGACTAATTCATGCCTTGAAGCCCAAATTTAATTCAAATCAAGCATTTCCACCTTAGATTCCAAAAAGGATAGCAACTGTTGTTTTGTTCATAAAGGACTAGATGACCAAAGCAACTCACAAAAGCTTAAGGGTATTTTTTTTTCATGCTTATTTTATGGTTATTGGAATGTTACTCAGCTATTCGTGGAATGTCTCTTTTTCTGGTCAACAAGTACATTCCTGATGAGTTCAGTTAACATTGCCTTCTTTCTCTCCCAATAAGAGGAGTAGCAAATAATCTACAGAACTCGGTGCTTTGCCTCTAGGAATTCTTTTGAATTTCTGTGCTACTGTATGTTTTGAGCTCTACTAGACTCAGAGCACCAACCAGTGAGTGGAGAGCAATTCATTATACAGAAGTTTGTATTTTACCTCTTCTCCAGTGGGAAGGGAGTAAGAAGACCATACAGACAATTCTTCCCATCACTACAGCTAACAGTATCTCATTCTGTCTCTCAGTGAACTAACAATGTGCATCATGTGTTGGCTTTTATACCCAGCTATTTATTCACTATAGGAATTATTGCTTACAGATGAAGTTTGCACAATCAGTCTTTAGTCTTTAGTCATGTCTACTTGATCCAACTTCTTTTCCACCATGAAAATGCTCACTTACCATGAAAATGCTCACTTAACAGGAGATAATTTGATGGTTTTTACCACACCCAATAAAACTATTCAGCATCCAGGCAACTTTGTTATATTCAACTCTTGCTTAAGATTTATTCCTTCAAAATAGTATATCATCTATCAAAATGCAATGTTAGGATTGTCATTTTTGTATTAAAATTGGAATCTGATACCAAAAACTCTCTTACATGAATATAATAGTTTAGTGGTAAATATTTAACAGCCAGCTTTTTAGACAATCCACATTAAGAAAAAAAATAAAGAAGAGGAAAGGGGAAAAGAAAGGAAGGTGAGGGGAAGAAGGAGAAGGGGAGGAAAGGGAAGAGCAAAAACAGAAGCATCTGCCAGTTTCCATGGTGAAAACACTCTCACCACCATCTCTAATGACAAATACCAAAATACTCTAAATGACTATCTTAGATGGGTTTTCTGTTGCTGTAAAGAGACACCATGATCCATTGCAACTCTTATAAAAACAAAGTTTTTAATTGGGGCTAGGTTATAGTTCAGAGATTTAGTCCATTATAGTCATGGCAGGTGGCATGGTGGCATGCAGGCAGACATGGTGCTGGAGAAGGATTTGAGAAGTCTACATCTTAATCCACAGGCAGCAGAAGTAACTGTGTGCCACGCTGAGTGTAGCTTGAGCATAGGAAACCTCAAAGGCCACTCTCATATTGACACACTTCCTCCAATAAAGCCATACCTACTCTCCAACAAAGTCACAGCTCCTAATAGTGCCACTCCCTATGGGGGTCATTTGTTTACAAGCCACCACAACAATCTAACAAAATTCCTGAAAATTGAACAGTAAGCTCTCACAGCCAAATGTTAGGTGACTCTGACATCCCACTGCTTGGTCTCATCAAACTTGCTCCTTATCACCCCATGTTTTATTTCATACAATGCATGTTTAAAGAACTATTTTTTCCTTTCCCAATGGATCTTTGTCTGTTTAGACATCTAACTTACTCACCTGGAAAGAACATGTCTCATCATCACACTTCAGAGATACCATAACTTTCAAAGAAGTGCTCCTAGGAGGATATTTCCCATGAATACATTGACTGCTTCTCTATAAGGTAAAATTCCTTCTTCTCTGATATCGTCTAACATATTTACATTACTCCTTAGTATCTACTTTATAATAATTTATTTATGTAAGTCTTGTTTTCCCTAAGATGTTAAAGATACCTTGAGGATAATATGCTTGTCTAATTTATCTTAAAATACTTATGAAATATATAAGAATTAAATAATAGATATACAAATTTTACCTGCTGTAAACAATATAAAATATGCAACAGTGATCATTTTAAGCTTAAAATATAAATAAAATGCTTATAAATTGATTTCAGAGGGTGAATTAATAAGATTGTGTCAAATGACCTAAATAAAGTCATTTCACTAATTGGCAAAACTGCCATGAAATAATTATCTTACCACAGCATAGCCAAATATAAAATTTATTCAGATGGTAAATATATAACTTGGAAATAAAAAATTATTATCAATTTAAGTAAGGTCTGGTGGCACAAGTGTAAAATTCTAGGCAGGAGAATTAAAAGTTTAAGACCTGTGAACCTTCAACAGTGGCTTCAAAGCCATCTTAACAACCTAGTGAGACCTTATTTCAAAACAAGAAGCAAGAAGAGAGCTAGATACAGATTAGGCTTAGTGGTGGGGTGCTTATGTGGCACTCTCTGTATTACATACTACATAAAATAATATATAAATATATATTTCTCTCTTTGACTATATAAAATAAACTATACAATGTTACAGTATAAACATTGAGAAATATCAAGATAAAAGTAGCCCATATATAAAAACAAATATACTAGGAACTTTAGAAGAATAGATCTTTTTAAATTGTTTTTGTTGTGTAAAAATAGTATTTTGGCTAAATGATATATATATATCATATATTTCTTAAAAGTCAGGTTTCAAAAACTAAAATTCCAAATGTTTGGGAGTGAGAGTATCTACAATTTACAAAAAAAATTGTTTTGTTTGTTTTGTTGTTGTTGTTTTGTTTTGTTTTTCAAGACAGGGTTTCTCTGCGTAGTTTTGGTGCCTGTCCTGGATCTTGCTCTGTAGACCAGGCTGGCCTCGAACTCACAGAGATCCTTCTGGCTCTATACAAAAATTTTTAAAGCAAATTCAGCTGGATTCTAGATTCTAGTTCTATAAATAGCCTATTAAAATGAACCTATTATGTTGCTTCAGTCCTTTAATTTCTTCTGAACTACCATTGGCCAATTTACTTTCCCCATAGCATGTGAACTTTGCTAAGATAAAAGTGAAAATGCTCACCCAAATCAAGTCAAATTAATTTTACTTTTTCATCCACTCTGACACTATTTGATAACAGGAAATGAGTTTCATAGTACTGCCTAATATTTAGCTATATATCTTGCCTTAGCAAGCACAAATACACATTGAGAAAAGAAAACAAGACCATTTATAAGGAATCAAATATTGTCATCACTTAGTGTTTAACTTCTCCATGTGGCTACTGGGTCCATGGCATTGCTTTGATAAAGAAGGCTCAATCCCAAGGCAATCCTCCCACCACAGAGCTCTTGACACAGCCAGAGGTTCACTGTGCAGGTTAGCACAACATTTAAAGTGTCTCTATGAAAAATATTTTATGAATAATTTTGTCATTCCCAAGGAATTTTTTCATTGATTATTTTAAAAACTTACTATGATATAGCAGGTAATTAGGAATTTGAGCCAGGTTTTGGTATGTATTCATTTGGCATGTATGCATTTACTTATTAAAATACTTGATATGATCCTATTCTTGATTAAAAATTAATCAAATGCCAACATAAAACAGACTCTCTGTTATTGTCATTGTTACTGTTTTCTTGTGGCCCTTTTGTTTCATTTTGTTTGGTTTGTATACTTTTTGTCTTACTGGTATTTTGTTTGTTTTGATTTGGGGAGTTTTCTGTTGTTTTATTTTTGTAGAAAGAGAGGGAGAGAACATGAAACTGAGTGGGTAGGGTGATGGGAAGGATCTGGGAGGACTTTCATACACTGTATAAAAATAATTTTAAAAGATAGCTAGGTAAATGAACAAGTGATCACTAAGAACTTCTGAGAAAAACATCATTCTGGTCAGGACTTATAGAAATACCAACCTCTTATATGAACCCTAGTCTTGTTAACCTAGACTAGATGGTGTTTCCATTAGTTCATAACATTTGGGGAGTATGCACGGCGTACATTGGAAGTGTATAACAGTTTCAGTTTCTCAGACAATTTTCCATTTTGCTCCTACTTAAAATTTTCCCTCGATACCTAAATTCTAAAGTAGTTCCAGACTCCATCACTGAAATTGGTTCACAAGTACTGTAGTTACTTCTGTTGTTCTTCTAGCATGGAAAAAGAGGATGGCATGGAGCAGACGTTTTCGTACTTATACACAGACGCTGACAGGAGGGCAGAAAACTGGCAGAGTGGGGAGAAAGATCTTGAGGAATCACAAGAAAATAACTTTAACTTTCAGCATACTCCAGTTTCTGAGCACCATCACTGCTGAGATTGGGCTAATCTTTCTTGAATTTGATAATATTCTTTGCCTACATCTATGCCTTAAGTCAATCTCACTTCAACAAACTGTAAGCTAAATTATACTGCATTTATGTGACTTGCAAACAAACATGGTCAATGTAGCAATTCTTTAAAGCTACAAATTTTATATAGGGCAAAATACTTCAAAGTATTACTAAATAAATTTTGAAACAAAAGAGCACAGAAATGGAACATAGTAAAAAATAACTTAGGAACACCAATTATGACTTAACAAAAACTTCATGGTTTTGTTTTGGTCAGCTTTGGACTGGTCTGATCTGGTTTGATTTTGAAACAAGGTCTATGTAGCCCTGGCTGGCCTAGAACTTGCTATGTAGTCCAAGCTGATCTCAAATTCACATCAATTTTCTCCCTCTACCTTCCAGGTGCTGGAATTTTATGTATGTGTTCCCATGCCCAACTTCATTATTTCTCATGCTTGAGGTTCATCTCTTCCTGTCCTTATCCCTGAAATGTTAACCAAATAAGAAAATAGAAGATTTTGAAGAACTTTAAATCCTAAGAGAGAATTTGACCTTCTCAGACTAGAAAAGTGCACACTTCCTCTTACCAACCTTTCTGGTGAGAGTTCTTTTCAATGTGATATTTAAGGAGAGGAAACAACTCAGCGATTTAACCTCAAATGACCACCTTCCAGGTTATTGGAAAGTAGGTGCATGGCAAAGTAAACCCTAACAAGTAAAAAGCCACTCACAGATGTCAAACAGAAAAAGTATAATAAGTTGAAATACAATCACAAGAAGAATGGTCTTCAAACTCAAGAGACAAATTAAATGAATATTGTTCCCAAAAAGAACTGGTGAACACAGATGGCAGACAATGTGGTCTTCCATTTTTGTGGATGAGACTCTGGCTTAACAGAATTCCCAGTGACATGAGAAGCTGCTAGAGTGGAAAAAGTCATAGGCAACACAGGAAGAGATTTTAAGAAAAAATGTCTGCCACCTGTAGCTGAGAGATAAAACTAAACAAAACTCCCTAGGCTATTTCTTTACAGACCAAAATAAATTTATTTTATCTGGACCATTTCCTAAATGTCACCATGAGCAGCCACAAAAAAAGGAGAAAATCTTCCTCATAGTATATGCAAACTTGGGTTTGGTGATTGAGTATTGGAGTATTTTTTTCTTAATCTGACATTCTGGATCTCTTAAATTTATTCTGGTGAATGAGCCAAAAATCACTCTAAACTCTATAAATATATGTCCTTCCCACACAAGCATAACAAGTGATTTTTATTCACCATGCTGTTCTTAACAGACAAAAAGACACACATACCCAATAACTTTTTACCACATTGTAAAATCTCTTTTCAAATCTCATTCTTTACATTGCTAGTTGTCATTTCAAATATTTTCAGAGTAAACTATAAAAAGAAATCCATTTTCTGTGCTCCTAAAAAGAAGCCAACATCCTTCGGTTTCATTGGTAGAGGCTTTATACACTCACAGCTATCAGTGCATCCCACATAAATCATTCAAGAAGAGAAAACCAACATGCACATTTGTAGTTCATGCAATGATCCATTCTATTTCATGAACATTCACCTGGGTCATGACTGGCCTCTATCTAGAAACATCTACTCTGATTACTGCCTCTAGATATCCTATCCTGACTCTTTCAACCACATTGACAACTAGAAACCTGTTCTGTGGGGATCGGGACAGAGCAGAGTCAGAAAAGCATTTGCTGAACAAGTGTGAGACTATAAGTTCAACCCCCAGAAGCCATGTCTAAAAACAAACATCTAGGTGTGGTGACATTTTGCTTATAATCATGACACTGGGGAGGCAGAGACTGGCCAATGCCTGCCTAGCTAGCTGAGCTGAGCTGAACTAACAAGCCCCAGTGCTCCAGTGAGAGGTGTCCTCTCACCTCCATATACACCGTGTGGTGTGCATGAACCTATGTAAGCAAAATCAATAAATAAGTGTAATAAAATAATAACAATGATGGCTCCTGAGGAATGATACCCAAGGTTGACTTTTAGCTCTAACATGCACATACACATACAACCACACAAATTTTCTAAATTAAAAAGAGAAACTAATTGTTTCATACATACCTGCAATGACTGTTTATATATCTCTCTCCAAATACAATGACCATTTAAGATCACAGATCATTAAGGGCAGATAATATGTTATTTATCTTTATTTATAATAAGCCTGTTAATCTTAACATAATGGTCAATAAGTGTTCAGTAAATGTTAAAGGGTGGCATGCACAGATCAAACACATCATCACATTTGGCCTTTCTTCATTACAGATACCTATGGAAGACATCATTACTGACACTAAAGAAATAAAGGTTCAAAATATCTCATGTTAAAGACACCAGAGATGACCCAAGCACATTTTAAGGCAAGTTTCTTCTTGTTCTAAACCACCTCCCACTAGACAGCTGAACATGTTTTAGAAATTGTACTGTTTTAATCTGCAAATGATCTGGGTACAACTAGTGATATATTACCTGCTATATACATATTTGGATCAAGAAATATATTTTCCACATTTAAGAGAAGCCTTGCATGAACCAAAATGAATCTCCACACAGCACATATTTCATGTGTAGGATGGATGGATGGGTATTTAATGCCTCCTTGTTTCCACCCTATGCTGAATTCCACATATCATGCCAGATCAAGGCAGTGCAAGACATGACAGCCACCTCTACGGACACAGGACAAACAATGGGGTTCACACTCCTGAATCAGAACTACTTGTGACCAAAGAAGTTGTTCTAAATGACACTCCTGAGAAGTAATTTCTCCACAACAGAAGGTCATTCTGTTATACTGAGAGAAGGAGGATCATTGTCCCCATCAAATAAAGCATGCCTTGGAAGAGTTTGAAACATATCACTCTGAAGTGCATTTTTAGGACACACTATTTTTAGTTAAAAGCACAACAGTAAATGCAAGAAAAGTGCTCCGACCTCATTTTAGCTTCCCAGAGACAGTGCATTGAACTGCCATGTGGGAGGTGCTTTCCTTGGGCTCCTTTTTAATGGTGATGCTGGGCACAGAAATGAGATGGTGATTAGCATCCTTGGAAACTATGCCCTGTGAGGAGGGAGGGCTGGGAAATGAGGGACTCAGATAGCCTGTTCCCAAAACGCAATCACATATAAGTAGTAAGTTCTAATGCTGTGCAGCACATTGGAGGGATAATTATAGTTCAAAATAAGCAGCTGTTCATTATATAGATGCCTAGAAAAGAGGCTCTCAGGGTCTCGGCCCACTAAGTAATGATCAGGAAGCAGAAATGGCAATCACATAATTTGATCAGCAGTTAAATACAATGCATATCTCTCTGACCACCAGAAAAGGTTTTAAAATAATTGTTACTTGCAGTTTGCAGTTCCAGGAACATCTGGCCTCCATCTCTCTGGTTTGAAGTCTACAAGCATATGTCTAATTTCTAAAATGAAACCGCATCACTTGAGACATGGTTCAAGTTCTCTTGTCAGTTGGGTAGTGACTGCAATAAGTGAAATGAAGCAAAGGCCCTTTTCCTGGCCTTTCACCAGCAATCCCGTCTGCTTACCTACACATGTTCTTTCCATCACTGGGGCACTAGTGGTGACTGGCTCAGACCCCTCAAGCGGGCTACACACCTGAAGTGAATGTTGTATTCAAGAAGCAAGCCAGTGAAACCACTACTGGCGAGAGACATTGTCGAAGGCGCTGGGATCCAAATCAACACACTGTAGCCACTAAGCAACATCAGCGTTCTTGTAAAGCCCCTGCTGCCTGCTCAGTGTGTCCCCATACACTGTCTGGTCAATGGAATGCATTGCTCCTGCCCCTTAAAGTGACAGGCTGCAATGGCTTAAATCTGGACTGCCCCCAGAGGCTTGTGGGTTTGTCCCCAGCTGGTGGCAGTGTTTTGAAAAGTTGTAGAACCCTTAGGACATGGGGCCTAGCCAGCAGCAGCTGGATGCTGGGTGTGAGCTTCTGGAAATGGCAGCTGTCTCCAGTGTCAGGTCGATCGGCTGAGATGTGAACAAGCCCCACAGTGAGCTCTCTGTGACGCTGACTGGTCCACTCTGGTCACCATGCCTTCCCCACCATGACAGATTGAGGCAAAATAAACCTCTCCTCCCTTAAATTGATTCTGTGAACATGGTGTTCTGTCACTGAAGTAAATGAAGTGGCTAATACAGAATCCACACAGCCACCAGAGTCTAAGACGGATCTAATTCAACCAAGGATGAACCTGAAACACTGTAGACTGGGAATGGGGGTTGATAGTATGGTTCCAGTGTAATGTTATAATATTTGAATCTGTTTACCATATACTCACATAAATACATTTTGAAATATAATTTTTAAATGTGGGAGAGAGAAGACTACAGTAAAGCAAACACAGAAAGCAAGCTAAAATTTGAGGATGGCATTTATTTTAACTTAAAAATCCGGAAGCAGTGCATCTGCTTGTAATAGAAAGGAAG
Source organism: Peromyscus leucopus (assembly GCF_004664715.2). Classification (NCBI taxonomy): domain Eukaryota; kingdom Metazoa; phylum Chordata; class Mammalia; order Rodentia; family Cricetidae; genus Peromyscus; species Peromyscus leucopus. Next base: position 265,182 of record NC_051064.1, on the reverse strand, counting down.
TAACCGATCTCAGCCCTGGGTCTTGTGCTTGCTGCCCTATGATCCCATCAATAAGACAAGCCCAATCAATTAAGTGAAAGGGGTAACGATAACATCATATAACCTCAAAAAAAAAAAGGTGAGGTCATGGAAGTGAAAACACTTTATTGTCTACAGAGCACTCTAACGAATGAGCAGCATTGTTTATTGTAATATTGGTCTCCCTGCTGCTGATTTAATCTGCATAGCTGGCAAGCACTAAAAGCTATGAAACCAAGACACAGACAGCTCATGCTGTAGATGTTTGCTTTCTTACATTAATTGAGAAGGTCTCACTTCTCCAAAGGACAACCAAGTAGAATGGCAATGGAGTTTTACATTTCTAGCCTGTGTGTGTGTGTTTTGAATTGTTGCTAACTGCAATCAGCTATGATGACACTCTGCTAAGTAAAATGTTTTTGTTTCTCAGCTGATGCTGTCTGCAGACTGCCTTCAAGCCTCTGCCCCTGTCCTGACCTCCCTTTCTCACACAGTTCTCCCCAGCATCAGGAGACAGTAATCAGAAGCCTCAGTCTGAAGCCGCAGGCACCTGCCCCAAGATCTCCTGATACCAAGCTCAATGTCCACTTTCCTCTCACAGTTTTGCCTCCAACCCCATCTTCAGCCTTCCCAGGAACCCATATGTAATTGCACTTAGGATTCCTCCCCCATTTTGTTCACTGTAGACCACCCACCCAACTCCAGCCTGGCCTCAGAGTCCTCGCATAGTGTTTGTGCATTGACTGTTGACTTCCTTCCAGGCTCATGACAAGTGGCAAAGGTATCCTGAGCATGCAGGACAAGCCACGCTGGGTCTATTACAAGATGATGATCATGGGTCCCATGAGATAATCTTCCCTAGTCGGCCTCACTACACCAAAGGCTGGTTCTCTGTGCTTTTTCCCACACCTCTCTTAGGCGCTTGCTGCATGTACACTTTCATAGCCAAAGTACACAGGTGGCCACAGTGTTTCCCTCTGTTGATATGAGCTTTCTGCAAGCTAAACCTCAAAGCTGGTGTCTATCTGCCAAGGCGCTGCAAAGCCTCCAAGCTAAGGATGAGGTCATTAACTCCCAAGTTTCCCTTATGAGATAACCACATCAAGCCTTCCTGACCCTCGCTTTTGGCCCACAGTTATAAGTTACAGCCACACTTCTCACTGCCAAAGGTGTTGGTGTCAGCTGCTGGCTGAGGACTAGGGGATGAGAGGATCCCGTAATCTTGCCTCCTTGGTAAGCTTTGAAGAATGACCCCAGTGAGCTAGATTTATACTTGCTGCTCAATTGTTTTTGCCAGGATTTTATCCTTGGCTGGAAGACGATTGATTCATCTCTCATCAGCCCGAGCTCCATGCTGACAACCCTAGGAAGCAGAGGGCAGGCAGGTGCCCCACCCACCAGGCTGCCAAGTGATAGTAAACATGTAAAAGATCACCAGTCTGTTTCAGTGTCATTCAGTGTCATAGAGAAAAAACTGGACTGTGCTGTGACTCATTGTTACAAATAAACTATTATCTTAAATGTTTTATTTTATATTTCAATTGTTTTGAAATTATAATATAATTACATCATTTCCCCCTTCCCTCTCCTCCCTCCAACCTCTCCCACATACTTTCCTTTGTGTCTTCTCTCTCCCTCTCTCTCTAACTCATGGCCTCTTTTACTTTAATTTTTGTTACATATATATGTATCTGCATGTACACACAAACACACACACATACACACACACACATTCCTAAATATGTAAATACAACCTGCTCAGTCTTATAGTGTTTCTTGTACATATATAGTATCACAAATATTTTTCCTTTCTTTCCTTATTACTCAGCCATACATTCTGTGTTAAAAAGTGTTGCTGCTGTGAGATCCTTCCTCTTCTCTGAATGGATAAATGTGATCTCCTTGGGTCACCTAATGTATTATGTTCATAGAACAATGCTGGAAAACATAAAGTCACACATAAAATATATCCCAAAATCTTCTCAATGGTTCAGTACTGCCTCAAATGGTATGTATGATCACAGACTTCCTGTCTTTGTAGTCAGAAAGGAGCTGACAGAATTTCTATATGGGTTTGTCCTTTTTACACTGATTTAGAATAATTCATTTAGCTGCAACACCAAAACTTATTATGGGATAGTCATAAAGGAAAAGCCAGAACATTTTCAACTTAGTTGAAGAGAATGACAGGGTCTCTCCCAATAAAGCACACTTTCTTGAACTCACTAGTAAATGTTTATAAAGGTTCATAATCTTTGCATGCTGTTTATCATGTGCTAGACCAGTGGTTCTCAACCTGTGGGTTGAAATCCTTCAAATGACCCTTTCACAGGAGTCACTTAAGACCATTGGAAAACACAGATATTTACATTATGATTCATAAGAGTAGCAAAATTACAGCTATGAAGTAGTAATGAAAATAATTTTATGGTTGAGGGTCACCACACATGGTGAACTGTATTAAAGGGTAACAGCATTTAGAAAGTTAAGAACCACTTTTCTACATGGTTTATACATGTTACCTTCTTTAATCTTCACTGAAACCTCTTAAGGTATGATAACAACTTCAGTGGGTAAGCGCTGTCATCATTTCATCCAGTGGATGAGCAAATGGAGGTACCAAGAGGCTAGACAAGGGTCCAAGCCACAGGCTTATCAACTATAGAGCCTAGATTTGAATAGCAAGTAGACCAGACAAGGAGTCAGCATGCATGAGAAAACTACATCTCTGTTCATCGCATCATTTCCTTTTCTTTTTCATTCCTGCCTTACTACATAGCCTTAGGTTCACTGCTGTCAGTACTACCAAGTATCAGAACTGACCCGCCAGTGGTAAAAGCACTGTTAGGAACTTAGTACTCTGCTCCAGGGGGACTTGGAAGATCATATTTACTAAAAAAAAAAAAAAAGAGGCAGATTTTGAAACCAGTTCAAAAAAGGGATAAATCTCATCCCTTGTCCCAAGGCAAAGGTAACCCACTATATTCAAATATGGCATCACAACGGAGAACCCAGATTGCATCCATTGTCCAGTTGATGACTGTCATAAGGCCTGAAAAGAAGAGGAAGAATCAATTGCTGTATCATTCTACTTTTAGCAAAATTTACAAATCTGTTGGTGTCTCTCACAGTGCCCATTGATGACTGCTGCGTTTGTTTCCCTTGCAGCATTGAAGAAAGAAGCAGCAGCTTCCAGCTGCTGCACTGAACTGCACCTCCAGCCCCAGATGCTGCACTGAGCTGCACCTCCAGCCCCAAATGCTGCACTGAGCTGCACCTCCAGCCCCAAATGCTGCACTGAGCTGTGTCTCCAGCCCCAGATGCTGCACTGAGCTGCGTCTCCAGCCCCAGATGCTGCACCTCCAGCCCCAGATGCTGCTTTCTTATGCAAACACATACAACAGCTTTCATTTCACCCTGACAATAACCAAACATAGTTTCTTTTTTATTTAATATTTTTATTTTATAATTAGCTTAATTTCACATATCAGCCACAGATTCCCCCATCCTCCCTCCTCCCACCTCCCAGCCCTCCCTCCCAATCCACCCTCCATTCCCACCTCCTCCAAGGCAAGGTCTCCCCTGGGGAGTCAGCCCAGCCTGGTAGACTCAGCCTAGGCAGGTCCAGTCTCCTCCTCCCTACACCAAGGCTGAGCAAAGTGTCCCTGCATAGGCCCCAGGCTCCAAAAAGCCAGCCCATTCACTAAGGACAGGTCCCAGTTTCACTGCTTGGGAGCCTCCCAAACAGTTCAAGCTCATCAACTGTCTCACTTATCCAGAGGGCCTGGTCCAGTTCCATGGGGGCTCCTCAGCTATTGGTTCACAGTTCATGCGTTTCCACTGGTTTGGCAATTTGTCCCTGTGCTTTTTCATGGTCTCAGTATCTCTTGCTCATACAATCCCTCCTCTCTTTTGCTGATTGGACTCCCAGAGCTCCACCTAGGGCTCGGCTGTGAATCTCTGCATCCATTTCCATCAGACACTGGATGAGAGTTCTATCATGCAGCCAGGGTGTTTGGCCATCTGATCACCAGGGCAGGTCAGCTTAGGCACACTCTCGACCATTGCCAGTAGTCTATTGTGTAGGTATCTTTGTGGATTTCTGGGGACCTCTCTAGCACTCTGCTTCTTCCTATTCCCCTGGGGTCTACATTCATCATGGTATCTCCCTCCCCATTCTCCGACTCTGCTCCTGATCCAGATGGGACCTCCCACTCCCCTAAGCTCTCTTGCTCCCAACACTTGCCCTCCATTAGCTCCCCAGCCCCAGTTTGCTAATGTAGATCTCATCTATTTTTCTGTAGTTGGGCAATCCCTGTGTCTTTCTTAGGGTCCTCTTTACTAGGTAGCCTCCCTGGAATTGTGAGTTGCAGTCTGGTTATCATTTGCTTTATATATAGTATCCATTTACAAGTGAGTACACACAATGTTTGTCTTTCTGAGTCTGGGTGACCTCACTCAGGATGATCTTTTCTAGTTCCATCCATTTGCCTGCAAACCTCATGATGTCATTGTTTTTCTCTGCTGAGTAGTATTCCATTGTGTATATGTATCACATTTTATTTATCCATTCTTCAGTTGAATGGCATGTAGGTTGTTTCCAGGTTCTGGCTATTACAAATAATACTGCTATGAACATAGTTGAGCATGTGTCCTTGTGGTATGATTGAGCATTCTTTGGGTATATGCCCAAGAGTGGTATAGCTGGGTCTTGAGGGAGGTTGATTCCCAATTTTCTAATAAAGCGCCATATTGATTTCCAAAGTGTTTGTACAAGTTTGCATTCCCACCAACAGTGGAGGAGTGTTCCCCTTGCTCCACATCCTCTCCAACATAAGCTGTTTTCAGTGTTTTTTTTTTTTTTATCTTAGCCGGGTGTAAGATGGAACCAAACTAAAGACTCTGACATTAATCCACACACCTATGAACGTATGATTTTCAACAAAGAAGTCAAAACTATACAATGGGGAAAAAAAAGCATCTTCAACAAATGGCACTGTTATAACTGGATGTCAACAGGTAGAAGACTGCAAATAGATCCATATCTGTCACCATGCACAAAACTTAAGTCCAAGTGGATCAAAGACCTCAACACAAATACAGTTACTCTGAACCTGATAGAAGAGAAAGTAGGAAGTAGTCTTGAACACATTGATACTGGAGATCACTTCCTAAAGATAACACCAGTAGCACAGACACTGAGAGAAACAATTAATCAATGGGACCTCTTGAAACTGAGAAGCTTTTGTAGGGCAAAGGACACAGTCAACAAGACAAAATGATAGCTACATCTGACAAAGGGCTGATATCCAGAACATATAAAGAACTCAAGAAATTAGACATCAAAAATACCCAACAGTCCAATTAAAAAATGGGCTATAGAACTAAACAGAGAATTCTCAACAGAAGAAACTCAAATGGCTGAAAGACATTTAAGGAATTGTTCAACATCCTTAGTCATCAGGAAAATGCAAATCAAACATAGTATCTATAACAAAACTGCAACCATTCAAGTGCAAAATATTTCTTATGTCTCTGTTTCTCCTCAGGAGTGAGGCCCACTGACTGAGGTTGGAAAGTGACTGCATGTGTGCTTTCATAGTTGCTGGGCAGGAGCTTTCTCCATAGGAGCCTCTCCAGGCATCTAGAGCTGTTGCTTCATTTTGGGGAATTTCATGGTTGTCTTCAATAAACAGAAGGACTTTATACAGGATTGCCAGCAAAGGACTCTTCATTCTTTCAAATACTTTTTCATGAGTTGGATCACAAGCACTTGAGAGAGAAAGGGATGGGTGGGGGCAGGTGCTTTGTTAAAATGGAGTTTGATTATATTACTTACTTAAAGTAAAATAAAGATTTCACATTATGTTTTCACACAGAATACATAGGCTTATGCCTTGAAAATCTTAAAATCCAACATTCAAGAAAATCACTCTCCTGAGACGTTCTCCACAGTGGTCCCTGAAACATGGTCTGCATGCTCTAACGGCTGAGAGCAGCACACATTGAAGTGCGCGGGGCAGGCCGTGCCCGGTACAGAGAGTCGCTGTTGAGAGAATGAATTTCCGTGCTTCATTTCAGAGCCTGTGAACATGCCTTACACTTGTCCAGTAGCTGTCAATAAAAGCATTCTGAAAGATCAAAAAAAAAAAAAAAAAAAAAAAAAAGAAAATTCTCAGGTGGAATATGATACCTTGCTGTGGTGGTTTGAAAGAAAATGCCCCCGCAAAGGGAGTGGCACTATTAGGAAGTGTGGCCTTGGAGGAAAGTGTGTGCTTGTTGGAGGAAGTGTGTCACTCTGGGAGTGGGCTTTGAAGTTTCCTATAATTAGGATACCACACAGTGTGACTCTCAGTTGATTTCCTATTGCCTCCGAGTAAAGATGTAAGGACTCTCAGCTCCAGCACCACATTGTCTGCATGCTGCCATGCTCACCTTCATGATCATAATGGACTGAACCTCTGAAACTGTAAGCAAGCCATCCCAATTACATGCTTCCTTTATGAGCTGCTGTGGTCATAGTGTCTCTTCACAGCAACGAAAACCCTAACTAAGACACTTGCAGAAGCAGCCATCCTTCCTGATGAAATTTCAAATACACCTAAAACTCCAAAGATATAAATGGAAAAAATGTTTGAAAATTATCATTATTTCTTGACAACTGAGATAGCACACATTTGCACTTCACTTACTTTCCACTCTCAATGTTCTTTCTTATCTGTTGACCTCTTAAGCAGGGACCCTTGTTCATCAACCTCTAGTACAGTGATTCTCAACCTTCCTAATGCTGCAACACTTTAATACAGTTCCTCATGTTCTGGTGACCCCACAACCATAAAATTCTTTCATTGCTACTTCGTAATTTTAATTTTGCTGCTGTTATAAATTATAATATAAAAACCTTATATGCAGGATATCTGAAATGCAACCCCCAAAGGGGTCGCAACACACAGGTTGAGAACCAACCACTGCTCTAGCAAGTACTCAGGGAACATACTGTTGGACCTGAAGGCTTGCCTTCCTCCAGTCCTCAGACATTGTAAGTCAATCTCCAATGTAAAGATGTGATGACATGAGAAGGTGAGACCTTTGAACCATGATAGTGTTCAGATGAGATCATGATGTGGAAAATCCTAACAATTCAATTAGTGCCCTTCAAGGAAGGAACATATCTCCTTTCCCCTTCCTTCCCCCCTTCTCTCTTCCTTGTTCCCTCCATCTGTCCCTTCCCCTCTCCCCTCTTTTTCCCATCATATAAGAGAATACAAAGAAAGCAGTCAAATGCTTTCTCTCATGCAACTGAATAAAACAGCACTTTGATCCTGAAAGTCCTTGCTTCAAGAATGATGAGAAATAAATAAACATCAGTTGTTGTGTTTTGTTAGAGCAGTGTGAACAGACTAATGTGTACACATCCACTGACTATCTATAAGCAAAAATGAACACTGCTTCAAAGACCTAGACATAGAACCCAAGTGAAGATAACGAGTATTTCCAAACAGTAGCAAGTTAAGCTGCTTCATCTGTACCCCACCCAAGATTCCTTTGCAATAAAATGTTGCAGAATATTTGTTTAACTACACAAAGATGTGTTACATTTGTTTAACTATGCAGACATGTATTGCATTTGTTTAATTATAGATGTGTTGATGTTTTACCTTGCCTGCCTAAGGCACTTGGTTGGTTTAATAAAAAGCTGAATGGCCAATAGCAAAGGAGGAGGTATAGGCAGTACTTTGGGGCAGCGAGAGTAAGTAGGAGGAAGACAGGGAGACACCAAGGGCCAGACAGATAGACACAGAGGAAGCATTAAAGTAGGATATACAGAAGGAAAGAAAAGTAAAAAGCACTGAAGCAAAATATAAATGAATAGAAACAGGTTAAATTAAGTTAAAAGAGCTGGTGGGAAAGTCTAAGCAAAGGCCAAGCATTCATAATTAATAATAAGTCTCCATGTCATTAGTTGGGAGCTGGTTGGCAGCCCAAAGAAAATGCCAACAAAAATAAAACTGTAGTACAAGAGGCCTCCACTTTGATTATTAAAAGGAAATTTCATTTGCATCAAAACAGTCATTCTCATATGAGCCAGTAAGTGGGTGAGTCAGTAAGACAAGATGCCATATAATGAGGATAACACCAATCATCCCAATTGTCAGTCACCCTAATTTAACCCAAAATCACTTTTCTTTTTACTGTTCAAATGGATCCCTTTTGTTGACTGCACATTTTAAGTAACATATGAAAATCTACTTTGAGTCTGCTGATCCATTTGTATTTCTACTGACACAGTCTAATAATAGTTGCATTTAGACATCTTTTGACAGTTGAGAGCTATCTCTCATCAGAGAAATGGAAGATTTGCAGAAAAGCATGTTTTGTCTACTGTGACTAATCTAGTTGTATATTACAGCTCTCTATGGAGTATCCAGAGTTGTCATAGCCAGTGTGCATGGTGGGAGGAAAATTCCTTGGCAAATTGGGGTCTGATGCCACAAAAGCCATCAGCAGAAATACACTCAAAACAGCTTGATAAAAAAAGAACTCCAGAACAGCTTTCTGGCTCATCAGCAAAAACACAACCTAGCACCTAGTGACAGAAATGTCACAGGCCATTTATATTCATTGTTCTGCAATACGCATTGATTGTGCTGAACAACGTGGAGTCCTTTTTCGATTACAGAAGAAGGTCAGATGCGGCCTGTTGGATAGCAACTTTCTGGATATGTTTTAAATGTTCAAAAGAGAATAATTTCCCTTTTCAATGGGAAAGAGCAAACACAATGGGCTCTCCAGTGGGTAAGAGGAAAGCAACCCCTTAAGAGAGCTGTGCCCTTTCCCTTTCTCAGTAGGATGGCAACTCTTTTGGAAAATTAATAACTGAATGAAAACCTACCTGGAGTCAGCAATGGCTGGGACTGGAGTAAGGATGCATTTCTATCTCACTCCTAATCAGCACAAGAAAATGACCCAAGGGAAGACTGTGGGATGGCAAAACGGAGGCCCTTTAAGATGACAATGTGAAAGGGGAAACCAGAAAAGCATGGCATTTCTTCCATCAAAGTGTCTGCCTCACTCACTCATGCATATGTATTTTTGTTAACTTATGCTCTGAATCTTGAGGGGGAAATGTTTATCCCATGAGTAGTTTTCTCCTACCCACTGAATCAGGTAGTACTAAAGGTAAGCCAAATAAGCTTTTGGCCATTATCTCTATTATGACTTCATTTAAAAACAATCACATACAGAGAAGCAGGTAATAACTCTATAAATAGGTTTAAATGTATGTAATGGAGCTATTCAGTAACTTATACATGACTTGATTTTTAAATATCAGAAGACATCTGATTGATACATTAGATAATGCAAATTGTAGAGCCCCAGGCCATTATTCTACATCATTAAAAGATGAAGTACATACATTTGTGTGTACCTAAACAATGAACATATACATTTGTGTGCACCCAAACAGTGAACACAGCACATGTTAACATAATGGAAAGATCTTACATGTGGTAAAAACAGATGTCTCTGGCATTTTACAAAGCTAGAAACAGACAAATTAGGTCCATGTTACTGATGACCCTGATACTTAGGTCATGAATAGATCACATTAACTCAAAATCAGTGCATGTAACAATGACAGCAGAAGATAAAAACAGGTTAAGTGTGTAAGGACAGGGGCCTTGAGTTCTTGTTCTCAGCTGAAAGCTAAAAATGACTTTGTTTCTATCCAGGCCAGAGACCAGAGATGTTTGAGGACTCAGGTCCACAGTTTGGCTTTTGGTTATCTTTCCTCTCCTTTGACATTTTGGGTGAGACTGGAACTCCAGTACAGGCACCTAAGAGGTAATGGACACCTCATAGGTAGACCAAATTGACTGACCAACTCACCTCCTTTGCCTCAAGCCAAGAAAGCCGTCATCTCTTAACCCCTAGACAACAAATCTTAATGGCAACCCTTTCGGTGGTACATTCTCTTTGTCTATGGAGCTTACATTCTCACCGTTGGACCTACAATAAACTCCTTTCTGAAACTCATCCTCCTTGTTCATAATATTCAGTCCTCAAGTTTGCAAGCCAAAGGACATCGCAGACATTAGCTTGGGATGTTTTAGTGGCCATTAATTTGCTAGGACCCTAGGAAGCAAGAAAGCATCTACTACTCTCAAGGGCCATTGCTTTCTCCCTGCTATCAATTAAGTGAGAAGCAAAAGATATCACTATTTCCTCTTCTTCCCTGTTTGTTTCAGACAGCCAACAGTTGTTTAAAAGCTAGCTGTGAGAAGATCTATGGAGATTTCGAATAGGAAATGAATGTTCAGTGTTTTCCTAAGGCATTTATAAAATAAAAAATAAGTATGAGCATATTGCTTTAAACAACTGAATAGCTACAAAGATATCTGCACAGGTAGAGAAGCAGCAATAGCAGAAGGGCAGATGAGAACCAAACCAGAGCAGGCAACTCAAGGCAGTGGACAAAATAAGAGGTCCTGGTGGTCTCTTCTTTTTAGTCTAGATTAAATGATGAACTGTGCAACATGTAAAATGAATGATATAATAATCTGTATATGGTAGGTCTTCAGCAAGTGCACAGAATATTAACAACAGATTGTCAACTTGGCAAGGACTCATTTCATTATGACTCCCACATCTTAACTAAGGGCTCCTGGGTCATACTAACCTCCACTGGATCACGAGCTCCCCTTAACTACCCTCTGGTATTTTATGTCAGCTCTTTGGTTCCACATACAATTGATCTTTTTTCTATTACATGATAATAATTTCATTATGTGGATAAAAAAATCCACAGTTGTTGGGCTTGGTAATCCAAAGCATCCTTTATTCTTTTTTTATGCATGTATACTTTGATTGATTGATTGATTGATTGATTGAGACAATGTCTCACACTCTAGATCATATTATAGGTGGAGTTCACCTGACCCTGATTTGACAGCAATCCTCTTGCTTCAGCTCACAAATGTTAAGATCGTGGACATAATCCACCCTGCACAGCTAAATCAGCTGCGATTTTTGTTGTACATAAGAAGAAGCTAAAGCTCAGGGAAGTGAAACAACTTTGTTACATAAGATTCAAAATTAGTAATGGTGCAAAAAAAAGCTTTGAGTCCAACTGGGCAGTTCCAAAGCCCCTGCTAGAAAGCTCATCATCTCTGACCTTTGTCTTTTTATAACTAACATTCTAGACTCTCTTCTGCCTTGGAGACTCTTCACTATCATCTTCACTGTCATGGGAAAGGAAATCCCATCAAGTTTACAATCAAGATTAACTGCTACATCTACCTTAGTCAAGTAGCCTTATAAAATTCTGACATAAGTACTCAATGCACAATCACCATAGATGTTAGATATTTAAACAGTAACCATGAAAAGGAACCCTGAAGTAACATCCTCTTTTAGTAGTACTTCTTAGATACACTATTTAAAAAAATCACTTCCTTTCCCCGTCAACTTCAACAAGTCATTATCATCCCTCATCCCTATAGTTTATAAAGGTAATTCATGTCATCTACATCAGTAGTTCTCAACCTGTGGGTTGCAACCCCTTTAGAGGTCAAATGACATTTTCACAGGGGTAGGCTAAGACAATCAGAAAACACAGATATTGACATTATTCATAACAGTAGCAAAATTACATCTATGAAGTAGCAATGAAATAATTTTATGGTGGGGGTCACCACATTATGAAGAACTGTATTAAAGGGTTGCAGCTTTAGGGAGGTTGAACACCATGGTCTGTTTTATCTGTGATTTAGAAACAGAGACGTAATACCTGAGACAAAGGATGGACTAAACTGGGCTGCCATGGCTCACTTGGGAGGCAGATGGAGGGGAACCTCTGAGTTCAAGGTCTAATCTACAGAGAGAGTTTCAAGACAGCCAGAGATACTCAGAGAATCCCTGTCTCAAAACAACAACAACAACAACAACAAAATGATGCAAACTCAGGACTGGGAGTTAACCATGCCTACACTTAATCCAACAACTGGTAAATTTTAGGACTGTAACTCTACACATAATGTAAAGCAAAACCCAGTTAGTCCATTGTTTCTGCACCATGAAGCACTGTTCACCAGTACTCTTTGTCCTGAGCTCTTCACTATTCATCTTGGAACAGAGAATGCATGAGACACTATTACATTCGTCTACATATTCAACAGATATATAAGTTCTCCCAAGTGGGACTTCAAGGTTTCTACACATTGGGGAATTTATTTGTTTTAATGAAAATGGTAACTTAAGAATCAATGCAGAATGGGGAGGTAGTGTAGTTTGGAAAGTGCCTAATGTGTGTGATCATGGGACCTAAATTCAGACACTGGAACCCATGTAGAAAGCCTGACATGGTAGCATGAACCTGTAACCCCAGCACTGGGTCAAATGAAGTACATTGGGAACCACCAATGAGGACCTTCAGGTTCAATGAAAGATCCTGTCTTTAAAAATATATAAAGGTGGAAAGCAATGGAAGAAAGAGATTGGACATTGACTTCATCCCTCACATGCACTCATGTGCTCATATACTCACATTCGAGTACACACTCACACTCACATGTACATAAAACACACAGACAATCTGTCTTTGTCTCTCTCTGTGTCTCTTTGTGTCTGTCTCTGTCTCTCTGTCTCTCTGTGTCTCTCTCTCTGTCTCTCTCTCTGTCTCTCTCTGTCTCTGTCTCTCTTCTCTCTCAAGTAAAAAAAAAAAGTCAATGTACCAAGTTTCTTGTCCAAACTCACCTCTGTGAACTTGTGTAAGGAACTTGACCTGTCTGTAACTCCTCTGAAGTGTCTTATGAAAGCTCACTGTAGTCGGTTAGATTTGCAAAGCCCCACTCATCCAAATAGTCTATGGTTTGCTTCCTATGGGATCCCCTGATCCCCTGCCAAAGACAGAAACACAGTAATTCTCTCAAATGAATCTCTTCACTGGCTGAGCTAGATAGGGGAGTAGAAAAAAAAAGGAAAATTATTTTAGGGTTAGCACAGGTCAAAACAGGGCTAAACACACTGGATTTAAATTATAGAAATTAAGCCAAATAGCAGGTTCAGATATAAAGCAAAGTTTGTCCACGTACCTAACTTTGCTTATCTGAATTTGATAATAAGCAAAGCATGCTTTGGTCTTCCTAAGAGAACTGTAATTGCTGTGGTCCTACATAACACTTATATTAGGTTGTACTTTTCAGATAATTTTCCAAAACAGCTCTTTCTCATGAATATTGGTAGTATCACCAAGGTTTTCCAATTGTTGTTAGTTTGGTGATGCCAAATCCATCTGGTTGACCTGGACTTGTTTTAACTAAGAGATTTTTAATCACTGCTTCTGTCTCATTAAATATTATGGGTATCTTAATCTTTATTTACTTAATCTTGATTTAACTTTGGTTGGTCATCTACAAGAAGAAATTCATCCATATCTTTTAGGATCTCCAGCTTAGTAGAATATAGATTTTTAAAGTATAAACTTATAATTCTTTAAATTCCTTTGGTGTCTACTGTAATGTCTCTTTCTCCATCTCTGACTTTATTAATTTGGATCTTCCCTCTTTTTCTTTTAGATAACTTAAATAGAGGTTTGTCAATCATGTTGATTTTTTTCAAAGAACCAATTCTTCATTTCATGGATTCTTTACATTTTTCTCCATTTCTTCTTCAGTTCTGAATTTGATTATTTCCAACTACTCTTTTTGGATTTTGTTTCCTTTTATTTTTCTAAAGATTTAAAGTGATCATTCAGTTATTAATATGAAGTTTCTCCAGGGTCTTCTTTTTTATGTAGGCACTTGATGCTACTAAGTTTCTTCCCAGAACTTCCTCCATAGATTTTTGTATGTAGTGTTTTCATTTTCATTCAAAGTTTTTCATTCAAAAATGTTTTTCATTTTCTTCTTTATTTCTTCCTTGACCCAATTTTCATCCACTCGTGTGTTGTTTGGCTTCCATGACTTTCTGTCCTTTCAACCATTTCTATTTTTGTTACTAGATGAATGTTACTGCCATTTTCCTGTATTTGTTGAGTTTTGCTTTGTATCTTAGCATGTGGTCAATTTTGGAGAAAGTTCCATGGACTTCTGAGAAGAAAATACATTTTTTAATGTTTGGTGCAATCTTCTGAAATATATGTTAAATCCATTTAATTTATAATATTCTTTAACTCCATAGTTTCTCCAAACAGAGAAACTAAATTGTTTTGTGTGGATGATCTGTCTATTGGTGAAAGTTGTGTATTGAAGTCATCCACTATCATTGTATTTTGGTTAGTATGGGATTTTAGATGTCATTATTACCCTGATACCAAAACCATACAAGAATTCAACAACAAAAAAAGAAAATTATAGATCATTGTCCCGTATAAACATGGATGAAAAAATTCTCAATAAAATTCCTGCAAACTGAATTCAAGAACTCCCCAAGCTGAACGGTGATGGTACATGCCTTTAATCTTAGCACTTTGAAGGCAGAGGCAGGCGAATCTCTGAGTTTGAAGCCAGCCTGGTCTACACAGAGAGTTCTAGGACAGTCAGAGATACACAGAGAAACCCTGTCTCAAAAATAAAGAGATTATCCACCAGGATTAAATATACATCAATCAATAAATGTAATCTCCCAAAGGATAGAAAACATATGACCCTCATATTAGATAAGAAAAGGCCTTTGACAAATCCAACATCCCTTTAAGATAAAAGTACTGGAAGGACTAGAAATGTGAGGGACATATCTCAACATGATAAAAAGCAATTCACAACAAACCCATAGCCAACATCATTATAAATAGAACTAAACTCAAACCATCTCCACTAAAATCAGGAACATGAAAAGGATGTCCACGCTCTCTAAACCTGTTCTATATAGTTCTTGAAGTCTTAGGTACACCAATAAGATCACTGAAAGAAATCAAGGGAATACAAATAGGAAAGGAAGAAGTCATAGTATCTTTATGTGGTTTTGTACATAGAAGAATAAAATGACTCCACCAGGAAATGTCTACAAGATGCTAAATAAATTCATCAACGTAGCAGGATTCAAAATTAATACCCTTCCTATGATAAATGACAAACACACCAAGAACAAAATCAGGAAAACAATATCTTTTGTAATATATAGCCTCAAAATATCTTGGAATAACTCTAAGCCAATGAAAGACTTAAATAAAAAGAAAAGACTTAACACAATGAAGAAAGAAGATGACATTAGCTGATGGAAAGACCTCCCATGATCATAAACTGGTGAGATTATTATTATTGTGAAAACAGCCATCCTACCAAAAATAATATAGATTCAATGAAATATCCATCAAACTCCCAACACAATTCTCAAAAACTGAGAACAAAATAGTCTTAAACTTCATGTGAAAACACACACACACACACACACACACACACACACACACACACACACACACACAGCTAAAACCATTCTAAACAATAAAACAACATATTGGTGCACCACTATTCCTGATTTTAAGCTGTAAACAAAGATATAGTAATAAAAACAGCATAGTACTGACATAAAAACAGGCATATTAATCAACAGAATAGAATTGAAGACACAAACATATGTCCATATCCCTACAAACAACTGATTTTGGACAAAAAAGCCAAAAATATTCACTGAAGAAAAGATAGTATCTTCAACAAATGGTTCTGGTAGAACTGGATAGCTACATGTAGAAGAAAACAAATATATCCACACTTTTCACTCTGCACAAAACTCAACTCCAACTGGACCAAGTACCTCAACATGATACCTGATACACTGAATCTCATATAAGAGAATGTAGGGCCAGGTGCCAATGGCACATGCCTTTAATCCTAGCACTCGCAAGGCAGAGCCAGGTGGATCTCTGTGAGTTCGAGGCCAGCCTGGTCTACAGAGCGAGATCCAGGACAGGCACCAAAACTACACAGAGAAATCTGTCTCGAAAACCCAAAACAATAGAGAGAGAGAGAGAGAGAGAGAGAGAATGTAGGGGTTACACCTGAACTCACTGACACATGAAGGACTTTCTGAACAGGTACAGACATTAATTTTAACAATTAAGAAATATGGCCTCATGAAGCTAAAAGCTTCTGTGAGGCAAAGGACACCATCATTTGAACAAGAGGAATCCAACAGAATGGAAAAAAAGTACCAATTATACATCTAGAAAGGTAATATCTAGAATATACAAGGAGCTCAAAAAAATGACCATCAAGGAAAAATAACTTAAAAATTGGACATATAAATAAACAAAGAGTTCTCAAAAAATGGAACAAATGTCTTTGAAACACACACAACTTTTTAAAAAATAACACATCTTCAGCCATCAAGAAAATGCAAACTAAAACTACTTTGAGATCTCGTCTTAAATCAGTCTGGACGGCCAAAATTAACAAAAACAAATGGCATCACATGTTGTACTTCAAGTCACAGAGAGTCTTTGCCCTTTTCTCAGTTTCTTTGTCCATCTTGTAACCTTGTGTGGATCACATGAGCTCTCTGACTTGTACAACACCTCAACTATGTCCTGAGGTACAGAGATGAGTCCCTCACATCATATCCCAAGTGCCAAGTGAGACATCCTGTATGCACACATGGAACAGCTCTGTGAAGGCATATGCAGTATGGTGATCTGGCCTTCTCCAGAAAACACACTGTGAGATCATTAAGACTCTTGAACCATTCATTGCATCTTTACAATAATCCATCTAGAATTTCAAAATATTGTCTTTGGTATTGTCATTATCAAATTTAGGAGGTGAATAGTTGTTGAATTATGAAGCTCACTGCAAATACTATGCTAACAGTGTTTTCAAGAAAAGACTTTTAATATGATTTTTGCTGTTTATGCTGAAAAATAAGGGAACCATGATAAGACACTTATGTGATGCCGTCTAAACAAAAGAGCATTTGACTATACTGTTCTGTCAACTAATGAACCTTGTATACACACACAGCAATAATCCTATGTCCTTGGTGAGATGTTGCCTTTAGCTCTTATTCTGCTGGTGAGATTGCTTGACTAAAGATGAAGATGACATCTTATTCAAAGCCAAGCCCTTCCAAGGGATATCCACATTCAGTAACTGATTAGAACTCCCCTGACCCATGCTAAACAAGTAGGGCAAAGGCTTCCAAGATCCATTTATACCTCCACTCTACTCTTCTCTCAGTCCAATTCTGCATCCTTCCCTTTACAATTGGTCCCTAGAGCATCCCTAAGTAAACCTCCTAACTGCTAACTCCCCGCCTCAGAGTTTGCTGCTCACGGAGCACAATCTACACTAACTCTCAAGATAAATACCTTAAACTACTGCACATTCCCTATGTCACCCAGTAATAGTAGTCTTGTTTCTTTTTTTTTTCCAATTACAGGCAATTTATTTTGTTCTATTCATTCACAGTTAATACAGAAAATACTTGGAAACATTTCCATATAATGTTTGACACAGAAATCATCAAATAGAAGTATACAATGTTGACAGGAGGCAGTACATTTATAATTTATAACCCCAAATGTATTTATAAATTAGAAATGGAAAGATCTACAAATGAAATTATGAAGGTTCACCAAAGTCATTTAATCTGTCAGTTTCTCATTCATTTTTATGTCTTAATAATATTCTATTGTATGAATAAGCCACATTTTATTTCTCTCCAGTATTTGATAGCTATTTGAGTTGTTTTAACTTTTCTACTATTAGCAACACACTTCTGTAAACCTTCATGTACACGTTTCATAGGTGCACATTTTCAGTAGTTTGAGGATATATTCCTAAGGGTAGAATTGTTGAGTAACAGAGTAACAATGTTTTGCATTTTGACCAACCACCAAACTGTTTTGCCAAAGTGGCACACCATTTTACAATCTCACCAAATCCTTGTTTTTAAGGCTCTGATTTTTGTACAAAAGCATTCAATCCTTCTGTCAGACCAAACCAGGAAAAGTAAGCTATAGTTCAGAGCTGTTCTATTCCATTTACTATGCAAAGCCATTCTTGGCGTTTGCAACTCTCAGCCCTTTTGAGTATTCTTGCAGTGTTCACCTTTTCCTCCACCACTTTTTTTTTCTTCTTCTTTTCTGGTTTATTCCTATCTATTACAAATGTATAAAAAATCCTCCATCAACGCTGCTGATAGCAGCAGAACCTTGAGAAATATACCTTTGGTTTGCCTCAGAAAAGGAACACATATTGTACTGTAAAGTTTATAAAATTGGCGCAAAACATTGTGATAATGTTACAATACCAGTTTTAAGAGTTCAGTGACTAATGGGGAGCCGATGGGATACATGCAGAACTGTGAAAGCGATCTCACTTAGCCAGCTGTACACATAGGTAGTCTTGTTTCTTACAGTCCATGGTGTCTTCATACATTGGCTTTATTATAGTTTCTAAAGTATTCCTAAAAGGAGTATAGGTCAAGTACCACCACTCTTGCACCCTAGAAGGAAGACAAGTCAAGCACCACCATCCTCAGATTGAAGATGAGTTATTAAATCTCATTCCATAAACAGCTTAACCAGGCTAGGCAAACTGTGTAAGTAGGAAGGTAGTCAGTCATTCAGATAGAGGGAAACAGATTCTAATTCTGATTTTATGACTTCTCATCTATATACTAGATTTCCTCAGGAAAACTTTCTGTGTGTTTAGGGTTCATTTCCCAAGTAAATTATATTTGATGAGTCACTCGTGGAAAATTGTAGGCGGTTAATCTTAAAATTTCTTATGAAATCTGCTAGTATGCTGAAATATCAAGCATATATTGTATGATATATAATATCAAGCATATATTGTATGATATATAACAAAAAACTCCTTGTTGTTTTATTCAAACAATGTTTTACTCTGTGAGCCCATGATCTTTCTCTGAACTCATGGGCCATCCTCATACCTACCTCAGTTTAATTATATCCTGAAAATATTTTCTGATTATGGGATATCTACTGGAGAAGAAGTTTTACTTTTGATTTTAATTATAATGCTAAGAATTTCAAACCAGATGATTTTGTATCTGTGGATATTGTATATTTGGAACTGTGTATGAGTTTTGTGATTACAAATGGCTTCTTTCTACAGTTATTTTTTATTAGAAAATCTTGGAGTTGTTTTAGTTCCCGGCTAATCTTTATTCACAACAAACTGTCTGGCATATGTAGAATAAGAATATGAACTAGAAAAATAGTGTTTGTTTTCTTTACTTCATGAAAAGTTATACTAAGCTTTAAACTTGTACCTAATATGATGTCTCCTGCAAGTAACCTCACACTTCACTATCTTGAAATACAACATCTGTCCTTACCTCTTGCTGTGTTATGTATAAACATACATCCCACCATGCACCAACATTTACTTACACACACTTTGTTTGCAGTACTGGGAATCAAACCAAGGGCCAGTGCATGCCAAGGAAACACTTTACTCACTTTACTATGAGATAGATTCTCAACTCTCTTTCTACTTGGTATTTTAAAGGCAGCATTCATGAAGTTTCCCAGGCTAGTGTTGAACTCACTCTGTAGCCCAGAAAGACTTTAAACTTGCAATCCTCCTTCCTTGACCTCCTCAGCAGCTGGAATAACAGACCTGAGGTGCTGGCCATGGCTTATGTGCACTTTCCGTGGCACCAAGTGTTCAGGCATTTGCTTTGTGAAATCCCTTTAAAGATCCAGCGCTTACTGACTTGAAAAATAGGTTTGTTTTAGCTTTTAATTTTGTGTTTGCTTCCATCGATCTGTGCTTTGGTTTGGTTTGTTGTTTTACAGTATTCATTAGCAGGAACCAGCTTAAAACACGTAGTAGATAAGATACAAGCAGATAAACAGCAATCTCCACAATCCAACAACAAAATCATCTGGTTTGAAATTCTTAGCATTATAATTAAAATCAAAAGTAAAAATGTCTTCTCCAGTAGATATCCCATAATCAGGAAATATTTTCAGGACATAATTAAACTGAGGTAGGTATGAGGATGGCCCATGAGTTCAGAGAAAGATCATGGGCTCACAGAGTAAAACCTTGTTTGAATAAAAAATAAAAATAGAATTATCTTGGTCTTGTGAAGTTTAGTGCAAAGTCTTTTCTTTACCAGAATTTTTTTTTCAAACACAAAACACAAATTCTTTTTTAAATTTCCAAGTACCAAGCTCTCTGAGTAATTCAAGCTATTGTGAAACATTGTGTGTTCCACTTAAGAGCAAGAAGTACAAGAGCTAACCAGAATGGCTCCATGGCTTAGAAAATTCAGTCACTGTCCTGTAGCTAGTTTAGATGGTATAAGTTTAAAATGTCAGAAAAATGTGAGGATGACAATTGGCTGGTAAGAGCAGTGAGTCTGAGGTATTTATAGAGACTGAAGTGATGTGGTCCGATGAGGGCCAAGAAAAATATCTTATTTTAAATGATGTCACTTGTATTACATTTAGTTTAAAGCTTATAATCATTTGCTGGAAGATTCTGATAAAACTGATGTTCATTATTGTCCAAGGTGAAGCAACATCTTTCAGATATTAGGATTACAAAATTTTGAGTAAGCAGATTTGATACTGAAACATGTAGCAGAAGCCACCAAATTACGCATGGCAGCAGGACACTAAGCAGAGACTAAAAATAGGGAGAGCTGTGAGGGAGCAATAAACCTAGCAACAACTTGACAGTTTGACTTTTATTGAGTAATCCCAAAAGAACCTTTTTTCCTTTAAAACTTTAAGGGGAAAACAGCAAGACTCTAATCTTCAATGCATTTAAAAGGTAGTAGATTGTAATGAGTAATTTACTAAGCAATGCTTTTTGTTGGGAAGAAAGCATGGAGTTTGAGGGACTATATGAAATTTTGACTAAGGTTTCTGGTCCCATTTGTAACTTAAGTTTTCCTGCCTTGCCCACAGTCAGGACAAATCTCTGTCACCCACCAGCCCCACAGCCGCTCAGACCCAACCAAGTAAACACAGAGACTTATATTGCTTACAAACTGTATGGCCGTGGCAGGCTTCTTGTTAACTATTCTTATATCTTAAAGTAACGCATTTCTACAAATCTATACCTCGCCACGTGGCTGGTGGCTTACCTGCGTCTTCACATGCTGCTGATCATGGCGGCGGCTGCAGCCAGTCCTTCTGCCTTCCTGTCCTTTTATTTCTCCTCTCTGTTAGTCCCGCCTATCCTTCCTGCCTAGCCACAGCCAATCAGGTTTTATTTATTGACCAATCAGAACAACTTGACATACAGACCATCCCCCAGCACAGCCAAGTGCAGACCATCTCAAACACCTGCACTCAGGCCCATGGTCCTAATCATCCTCTATACGGACCTGCTGGGTAACGCCACAAAGAACCCAAGAAGGGCTCCCACAGGACATACATTAACATCCCACAGCACCCATTCCCAGTGGTTTTGGGGAGGTTGTTTTTGTATTTATTTATGGAATGCTCTTTGGCAGGAAATGATGTGAATCATTGAGGCTTCCACTTCTATAATCTAAAGATAATGACTATGCCAGTCTCCCCTATACCATAGGGATTTTACAGAAATAAAATGAAATGGTATAAAACAACCTTGCGAAATATAACCTATGAAATTAATGCATAAATAGAGGAAACATGGGACTCCTAATAAACTTTTAGCATATAAAAAAGATGATAGAAAAAAAAAGTACCATCTGCTTGGGGTGCAGTGTAACTGCAAGCTGAACCTGTGACTCTGCTTGGCTGCAGCACATGCCTGCCTCCCTGCCACCCCAGCACAATAGAATTAGTAAAGACCAATGGGAGTCATGAGAGGCTCACTGGCCAAAAAGATGTTTCCTAGCAATGAACCAGAAAGCAGGCTTGTTTGTACATATGCTATTCGCTGGCTTCTTAGAAACAAGCTTTTGCCAGATTAACAGTTGATAATCATGAAAATGAGACTAACACAAAAAGCTTCAAAAGTACATGAGGAAGAGAACCTTGGGCTTTTGGGGATCCTCACTGTGCTTGTCTTTGCCCTTTCCACACCCCAAATTTTATCCATATTCTTGAGCTCCTTGGCCTTAAAAACAGCTGATGAAGAAGGAGTTGATTGATTTCAATACAATTCTTCAAATGAGATGAAGCTCCACCAGGCACGTGGGGGCCTGAGCTTCTCCAAATGCTAATGTACTGCAGTCTACAATGTGGTTTCCTGCAAGCAAGCAACAGTCAGCTAGCCTATAGTGGAGTAGGCCTGGCAGTTAACACAACCAATCATTCTTTTAACAGGGGCCTGTTGCTTGTTAGAGAAAGAAGGGTTGGAGACTTCATTTGTTAGTGCCATTCCACAGCTGCTTTAGGCAGGCTGTGTGCTACAGGGCTGCATTGTGAATGCTGATAACAGGCAAACCACCCTAAGGAATTGCCCTGCTCTTTAGCTAACGAGGTCAGTATTTTTTTGGGTTAGGAGGCTCCTCAGGTCAGTGGTTCAGAGGCTTAGCTGCACCCTGGGAATTTCAAGAACCACTGACATACACTGGGACCCCAGCCTGGCACAGGTGATTATAATATTCAGGCTGGTTGAGAATGGCAGTTTAAAAAACCGATGGAAGTTGGTAGCTGGAAGATGTGAGCATAGAGCCTCCCCATGAAATGTAATTAGCAGAGCAAATTCAGGCACATTTTTTCTGGTGAGTTCAGACCCTTCTCTAGGCAATGGAAAATTTCTCTCCAATTGACTATGCTTTTGCCTTTAGCCCAATGTGAGTTTCCAAACCATCACATTCCCTTTTGTTACTTTCTGTACCTTCTAGTAAAAGGAAAATCTAAAAAAAAAAAAAGAAAAGAAAAGAAAAAATGTCTATTGAGGGAGAATTTCATTATATTTTGTCTGATTTTCTTGGCACCTTGGTTTGACTTTGCTGATGTTTATCCCTTGTGTCTCTTTTTTGTAAAGCTATTTCCTGGACATTTCTTGTTTTCCTGACACCAGGCTTCTCTTACAAACACTATGCACATTGCATCTGTTTGGGTAAGAAGTAGAAAAGAGTAATTCTTACTCTCCCCATGACTCCATACCCTGGAGGGTCACCATAATTTCCTTTGTAGATACCAAATGTGGTATGAATTTAAAAGTTTCTGGTTTCCTGACTATATTGTTTGAGGGAAGACTTCAGCTTTCTCTGTGTTATGTACATTATATACAATGTGCTGTATTACTTTGAACTCAATGTGTTATTTGGCAATAAAGGAGGAAACAGGCACAATTTGTTAGATAATAATTCAGCCCAAAAGCATGTGCAAAGTCAATTAGGGATTGAAAACACAGATTCTATTGCCAATTTTAAGTATATCCAATGCCTTGGATAAGTATACACTCCATACCCACAGTGCAGATCTAAGCTCCCTGTCCTGGTGTCTTACTGTCCTTTTTTAAAGAGCTGGTATACAAAGGTTGATTTCAAATCAGCATTTGCATGTGAGATTCAGCAAGCTGTAGATCAGAGCCAGGGCAAAGAAAGAGCAGAGAAGGTTAGACATTAGACTCAGGAAGGGGGTCTTCTTTTCTTCCTTTTTTCCTTCCTCCCTTCCTTCCTCCCTCCCTCCCTCCCTCTCTCCCTTCCTTCCTCATTCCCTTCCTTCTCTTCTTCCTTCCTTTCTTTCTTACATCACTCGTGTTTTAACAAAGGTTGTTTATTGTTTTAATAAAACCACGATCACAAATGTTGCCATGACATGGATTCCTGTCAGCATTTCCACTGTAACCTTTGCTTTCAGGGGGATTTAACAGCCATAAAACTTCCTCTGGGTAAAAATCCAGCACCAAAAATAACTTGGCATTGCAAAAGCTCGGCCGTGAAGGAATGCTTGTGTGAGAGTCTGTGCTTATACACCTTTCTTTTAAATGTTCATTTGATCATTCTTAGGTACAAATTGAAGTATTTACCCTCTGAAACTGTGTGGTGAATTTTTAACGCAAAATTTCATCTATACCCCAATATAGATGAATTCGTTTAAAGCACTTTATTAATTCTGTGCCACACAAATGTCACTTTGCCTCCACCCTTCTTCTCTCTGCAGCCTCTTAAAACGTGCACTAATGAGGTTGCTAACTCTACATTAAATTCAGTTCTTTACCCTGTTGTTGTGGCCTATGGATGCCTCACTAATCCCAATAAAGAACACTGGATTCTAAAACCTACCAATCAGCCTGCTGCATTTTTTAAATGTCCATACAAAGAATGACCTAAGTCAACAGAGGAAAATCCTCAAGGGACTCACTAGATGAGCAGGATGGGAATTAGAAATCATGAAAATTCTAGCTTTGTCTCTCCCTAATACCT
This sequence comes from Peromyscus leucopus, assembly GCF_004664715.2. NCBI lineage: Eukaryota > Metazoa > Chordata > Mammalia > Rodentia > Cricetidae > Peromyscus > Peromyscus leucopus. The sequence continues at coordinate 240,876 of NC_051064.1, read as the reverse complement.
TCATACGAAATCTCATACCACCTCTGTAAACTGCATTCATTCTTGAAAGGATGTGTTGGGCCTGTGTGGATCCCACCATCACTACCTCGGCAGTATGTGAGGGTGTAGGAGGCCTTTTACATTTCAAGATGTCCAACAGCAATATATAAATACCTTTTCAGTTCTGGGAGAATTCCAGGATGGGTACTAAGCAGGACTTTATCTTTAAAGAAGTTCCGGCACTAAAAGGAGTACTGTGATTTCAGCATTGTGAATCTGTTTCTCAAACCTGGCACTTTGAATCTGTTCACAGAACACTGTACAAGTTCAAGGCTAATCAAGCACATGTGCCTCATCTATGCTAACCAAGGATCCAATCTTTAGTCAAAAGCAAGCACTTGTTAATGCATCTCAAGTGTGGCACCTGCAAATGGAATATCTGCAAAGCTGGAGCTGTAGTGCAGTCCTGAGCACCCTGTTCCTGAGATGATTTTTTTGCTATGCTACCTTCTCACAAGGCAGCATATATATGCTACCTTTCCCCATGAATGCTGTGAGCTGCCTGACATCCTCCTAACAGATTTCCTTTTTCTTTGACATTGAAATAGTTAAGCTGCTCTTGTTTATGATGAAGTGTCTAACCCAAATATGTAGGTCATGTTAGAGACACATTGCTTGATTTAGAAACTACTAAGCTCTTATTATGTTAGACCCCAAAATCTAGGGTCTCAAGTGGGTGCCCCAAGAACCCAGACTCCAGTCCAGTTGATGCAACAGCACGAGGTTTTTATTGAAGCGACTGTACAGATGGGCTACCCTTGTCCTGAGAGCAAGAGTCACATCGCACTACAGTCACATAGGCATTTTTAAAGGAAAAACCCACAAAAACCATAAGATTACAATTCCCATACAATTTCGTTTCAGTTGATTTATGTCTAGAGGCTAACTTCATAAGATCATGGTCTGGTTACAGAGTGATCACAGAGGGGGTACAGTTACGTCAACAGGTACATTCTTCCTGAAACCTCAAGGGGGCTATCAGGGCGGGAGTGGAGTTTACACAAAGGTCACAGTGGTCCTTCCTGAACACCTGCAACTATCCCAGTCACAGTTGAGTGCATCTCTTAACAGGAATCTTTTTACATTGTTACATTGTGTCAGGGGTGATTGAGTAGTGGCTGAGTCAGGTTGCCCTTGGAACTAGATTTTTAGTTTCTCATTTCCTGGGGCTTGGGGGTGTAAACCTGAAGGGTTAGAGCCTTTTAATTATTCATAATGTACTCCTATCTAGAAATGCAGAATCCCTTCCCCTCCTAGACCCACAGAATCAGAAGCTCATCTTCATCAGATCCAGATGGTCTGTACACACACTAGTGTTGGAAAAGTCTTCACCTGCAGTATTTCAACTCTTGAACTAGTGAACTTTCTATTTGAAGCATAAATGTAAATTCAACGCACACATTTTCACCCTTGAAGGTCCAAAAAAAATGGAATAACAATTTAATAATATCCTATAGGCAGGGTCCAGGTGTTACTTATCTCTTTGTTTGTTTGTTTGTTTGTTTTGTTTTGTCTTGTTTTTCAAGACAAGGTTTCTCTGTGTAGCTTTTCACCTTTCCTGGAACTTACTTGGTAGACCAGGCTGGCCTCGATCTCACAGAGATCTACCTGGCTCTGCCTCCTGAGTGCTGGGAATAAAGGCGTGTGCCACTACCGCCTGGCTGCTTATCTCTTATCTCTGCACGTACACTCAGTCTTAATAGAAGTTAGACAAGATATAGTGGTGTAACAAGGACTCACATATTTACAATGGTAGCAATTCTTTTCTGTTGCCACTATGGGAAGGAGAAGAAATTCAAACCCTATAGCTGTGCTTAAGACCCCCAGATTCTTTCAGTGACAGTACAGCCCAAACAACAAAGAGTAGTGGGTCACAGGTAGAGATGAGCAAACTTCCGCTTAGCTGAGGTGCTTTCAGGATTAAGCAAGAGCAGAATGCAGCCAAGTTCCTCTCCAGCCCATCGTAGGTTGTACCAGTGGGCAAGGGAACAGACAAAGGTGAAGCAGCACTTCTCAGGACCACCCCAGCAATCCTCTGTGAGTCAGAAAGCAGTGGAGCCATTCTTTGTCAGCCTCTTAGCCACCTGTGACCATGTGTGGTGCTGCAAGGGAATAACGATGACCAAATGTGAAACTCAACTCTGGCATCTACATTATGGTAGTTTGAATGTAATTGGGCCCCGTAAGTTTATAAGGAGTGGCAGTATTAGGAGGTAGCTTTGTTGGAGTAGATATGACCCTATTGGAAAACAAGTGTCACTATGGTTGCAGTCTTTGAGGTTTCGTTTGCTCAAGCTTCGCTCAGTGTGACACTCAGACCACTTCCTGTTCCCTGAGGATCAAGATATAAATACTCCCAGCTCCTTCTCCAGCACCATGTCTGCCTCCCTGCTGCCTTGCTTCCCACCATGGCAATAATAGAATAAATCTCTGAACTGTAAGCAAGCCACCTTAATTAAATGTTTTCCTTTATAACAGTTGTCGTGGTGATGGCGTCTCTTCACAGCAACAGAAATCCCAGCTAAGACACACTTGCAACAGGTCACTTCCCTGATCATAGAGGACAGGGTTTTTCACAGTGAGACCATTCTTGTCCCTGTGTCAGGGCACCTGTTATCTGCAGTTTAGAAGTTTGTATCAGCTGCTCAGATGAGTGATGTCTGGATCCCAAGTGAGATTACCACTGAGTCAGTGCTGTAAAATGTCTGTAAGTCCAAGAAATGGTAAGATAATAGGCTTCTGACCCCTCCAGCATTCCAAACTCAGACAAGTAGTCCCTTCTTAAGATGGCCCCCGAATAAAGCACCTTAGGGAGTAGGTTAAGTGAATTCCTTTTCCAAATCTAGGCAATTGTACAGAATTTAGAATTCTCATCTATTTAGGCTTACAAGCCTATAAGGGTTGTAAAACCTTCCAACAGCAAGAATTGCCATATTTATCCTGACAAGATCTTCTGAAACTGTTGGAAGAACTCAACCTCACCTTACTGGGAATAGAAAATTTTCATTTGCTGTTTTTATGAGTCTCAGTATTTTTTGAAATTCTCAAGTTTTATTTTTTATTTCCTTGAATATATTGAAAAGATATTTTCAAATACAGGGCTGGGACTGGGGAGATGGGCCAGCAGTTAAAGTGTTAGCCGTGCAAGCAAGAGAACTAGAATTCAGAACCCAGAACGCAGGTCAAACGCTGGGAGTGGGGTGGCTCACCTGTGACTCCAGACTCAGAAGATAAAGAGATGCACGGGCTGGCTAGACAGTCTAGCCAGGAAACTCTTGAGTTTGATTGGAGACTCTGTTTCCAAAAGGATGGTGAGAGGTGTTCTAGGTAGACTCTTGACATCAGCCTTGGGCCTTCTCACACATCACACTCCTGCACATGCACCCACATACACTCAAATAGGTGTACATACACTCATACAGCATGCATATACACATAAAAAAGAAAATAATAAGGTCTGTGGCTGTGGTATTTTTAAATAGTAAGTTCTTTTTCTTGACCTTGAATTATATCTTACTTCTTCATACGATTATATGATTAGTGGACTCCTTGATCTAGCAATATCTAAAGCCAGATAAATTATCTTCAAGATAATATAGATTCAATTTGTATTTACAACAAAATAAGTTCCTGTTAGAAGGGTTTAATCTCTCCTGTGAAAACTATATGCTAATGTAATTAATCTTATCCCCTCAATCTTCAAAGGCCTATCAAACTAAACAGAATTCAGTATTACCATGTTCATTAATTCATTTGCTTCTTACCAGTAACTGGGTGGGAGAAATCAAGGGAAATTTATGTTAGTATTATTTTCTATCAAGTTATATATACTTCCAAATGATTGGTCTAATTTAGTATTATAGATTCAACCTTATAAAAATGATACAAATAAATAGAGTGTTTTTTACTTATGTCATAATTATGACAAAATTCTAAACAGAAGCCACAAGGAAGTAAGGATTTACTTGGGTTTATGAAGATACTATCAATTATGACAAAGGAAAATGGTGGTTAGATCAGCTAGGCTCACAATAGCATTAGGTTATGGGACAATGAATTCACATCTTGATAAATTGATAAACATAAAGCTTTGTCAGAGACTGAGCCTGGCTATTACTCTCAAAGGCCCACTCCCAGGGACTTTCCTCTGCCAGCCGCCAGGCCTTGTCTTCTAAAGGCTCCACAACCTCCCAAGACAGCATGGCCGGGTAACAGCCCAGTGTGAAGATGCGTGAGCCTGCTGGTGGGCTTTCCCACTCACACACCAAGAGCTGCCATCCAAATGACTGTAGCATAGCAGCAAATGGAAAAAAAAATCTACAGGTGCTATGAAAGCAGACTTACACTTTAGGTTAAGAAATTTTAAATGCAATTAATGATTTCTTCTTAAGTGAGGGATTTTTAATGCTATAATTACACATGAAATGATTCCCAAGGCTTCTTCATTTAAAAAAAAAAAGAAAGAAAGAAAAGAAAACTTGTTTGTGGGGACTGGTGAGCTGACTTAGCAGCTAAGAACATGAACTATTCTTGCAGAGGGTCAGAGTTTCATTCCCAGCACCCATGTTGGATGGTTCCTACCTCCCTGTAACTTCAGCTGCAAGGGATATGATACCCTCTTCTGGCCTCTGCAGGCACCTACACTCACATACAGACACACACAGAGAGAGACAGACAGATACACACACACACACACACACACACACACACACACACACACACACACACTTAAAGTGTAGAGTAATACTTTAAAACAAGCACCTGGAACTGAGGACATAAAGAGTTTGTGGAATACATATTAAGACTTGTGTTTGGATCACCAGAACTCAGATAAGAACTGGGTAGAGTAGCATGCGTATGTAATCCCAGTACTCCTACAGTAAGATACTGTCACTCTGAAATACATGATTAATCCTTCTTAATGTGATGAATTTTTCCATTTATCGAGTGATCAGAAGCTATTTGAGTTATTCCTCTTTCCCAGACCTTCTCTCCTACCTCTCTAGCCCTAAATCTAGCCCACTGAGGTGTTTTCTCTCTTGAAAGTTTCCCAGTGTATTTAAATTGTAAACATGCATATCTCCTTAAATGTTCTCTAGCATTAACAGAAAACTCAAAGTACTCTACAAATAGTGGTTTGTTTTATTGTTGTTTGTTTGTATGTTGTTTGTTTGTTTGTTCTGGTTTCTCTGCTGCTTAAGTGCTCCAAGGATTTACCTTTACTCCTAAAGTTTTCTGTAGCATGAATCTTAAAGGTTCTTACTAATAAAATCAAACCTGAGCCAGGTATTGGGGTGAACACTGGAAGATCAGAGAGACAGAACAAGCCACAGCTATCTCACCTTGCCAATTCCTCAGCTGGTCCTGTTTCCTCAGGTTGGAAGCCTCTGAATCCTCAACCAGAATGAATCTTAGCTGAACTGTGTTGCTCCAAAGCCTGAAAGCTTAACCAGCCAAATGCTTAACCAGGCCAAAATGCTTAACCAGCCAAATGCTTAACCAGCCACATGCTTAACCAGCCAAATGCTTCTAGTTTCTGGTCCTCACGCCTTATATACCTTTTTGCTTTCTACCATCACTCCCTAGGATTAAAAGCTTGCTTCCTGGAATTAAAGGTGTGAGTCACCATGCTTGGCTGTTTCCAATGTGGCCTTGAACTCACAGAGATCCTAGATGGATTTCTGCCTCTGGAATGCTAGGATTAAAGGTGTGTGCTATCACTGCCTAACTAGTGGCTTTTCTGTTCTCTGACCCCAGATAAGTTTATTAAGGTACAAAATATTTTGGGGAACACAATACCACCACAGTTTTCCAATATATTAATTATTCAACTATATTGTAATCCTGAATTCTTTTAGCTAAGTCATCTTCAGCAACCTTTGAGTTTCTGGATGAGACAGTTTCCTCCCTTGGCCTGCACAGAGGTGTTCTTTTAAAAAATCCTCCAGCTGTTCTTAATTCACGTCCTTCTTTTTCCATATGTTCATTGTCTTACTGTTAACATTTGCACTGTGCCTCTTGTTCCCAGTGTCTGCACTGTCTGCCCTGCCTCATCTTAGGTGCGACCCCCCGAGAATCTCACTTAGCTAGAAAGTAGGACATTTCTTTAATTTTTCTAATTACTTAGAAAAATGAGATGAATAATCAAAGCACTCAAATGTTCTTCCTCAACCTCATTTTACTCAAATATTAAGAGAGCTCATAGTCCACCAATAAGACCAAACAAGAGGATTTGGAAATAGGATAATTAATTTTAAGCTGATACACAACATCAACCAACAATTACCACTGTGCACGTAAAGCAAAATGTAGGACTTTCTTTAGGAACCATAGTAATAGTATTATGTTTCCTCTATCATATTAATATCAGAGATACTCACTGTAATTTCCTGTTAGCTAATTAAGAACAGGAATTTAATATAGTCTAGCATTTGAAGAGTTTTTGCAGAAATATGTGCTCAGCCACATTCATTGACACTCTATTAACAATTGCTTGGAAATAGAAAGCAAGCTAGATGTCTATCAAATGATGAGTAGGTAATGAAGGTGTGGTATGTATACACACTGGAGTTCTATTCATCTGTAAGTAAAAATAAAGTCACAAAACTCACGGGAAATAGAAGAAGCTATAGTGTATACTGAGTGAGGTAAACCAGACCCAGAAAGACAAATTTTGCATATCCTTTCTGTACTGGCTAGATTTATGTTAACTTGACACAATTTAGAGTCAACTGAGATAAGAGAACGTCAATTGAGAAACCATCAAATTGACCTGTAGGCAAGCCTATAGCACATCTTCTTAATCAGTGACTGGTGTGAGAGGGCCTAGCCCATTTTAGATGGTCCCACTCCTGGCCTGATGGACCTAGGTGAAGCAAGCTATGAGTGAGGAACAAACCAGTAGATGGCACTCCTCCATGGCTTCTGTATCAGCTCCTACCTCCAGATTCCTGCCCTGTTTGAGTTCCTGCCTTGGACTCCTTCAATGGAATATGATCCAGGATATGTAAGCCAAGTAAACACTTTTCTCCGCAGCCTGCTTTTGCTCACACTGTTTCACCACAGCTATAGTAGCCCTCAGACACCTTGTCATTTGTACATCCCACATCTGAATCTTTGGGTTTTATTTAATAACCTGGAGTAACCATAGAAGGCAGGAAGGCAGAGAGGAGCCATTGCTGGAGAGAGGATAAGGAACTCTAGATAGGAGAACAGCAAGACATGGGTGCTATGAAGAGGGGAAGGGGAAGAACTGAGGCAGATGTCTTAGTTACTTTCCTATTGCCATGAGCAAGGCAACTTACCAAAGAAAGCATTTCTTTGGGACTGACAGTTTCAGTGGGTTAGAGTTCATGACCAGCGTAGTACTGAATAAACCAAGCTGGTACTAAACAGGAAGCCCCATCCCTAGGCTTAGCTTTCATAGTGTTGAGAGGTAATGCATGTTGCCAAGGGAGAAAAACTATCAACAGTTCTATCTAGCTATAATGCCTGGAACAGAAACAACAAACAAACACAACAAAAACCCAACAGGCAAGATACCCTCTTTGGTGCAATAGTAGCCTTGTATGTTAGAGGGCACCATTGCCTGTCTAATTGAACATAAAGCTCACTCAGTTGGAGGAAGCTCATGCCTGTCATCATCAGCCTAGCCAACTTTAAATGACTGGAGAGGTCACAGGCCCTGAGAAATAACCTGCTACAACTACCCTTCTAGACATAGATAAATGCAGCCTTCACATATTATCAAAGAAGATTCTGTTTTTGCATCAAATAGAGACTGTTAGAGAGTCTAGAGCCAGTTAAAATTCAGAGGATAAGTGACTGGTTTCCCAGCCCCAAGTGTTACATCTATAACAGAAACCTACAACTAAGGCTTGGGTAATACAGAGGAAGAGAGGCAGAAAGATTGTAAGATCCCGAGGGTAAGAAGAACTGCTGCATGACGGTGTCTTCTGGAGAGTTGTTTCCATGAACTCTCAGTGGCATGGCTGCCTGTACAAGACCTGTAAGAACTACACCAATGGACACACCAAAATGGGTGGAAGATAACTTCCCAAGGCCCCGTCCCTAGATAAAGAGCTACAGGCAGTCAATGGTTACTGCAGGAGGGAGAACCAGTTTTTATTGTTGCTGATTTTACAGTTGTTGTTCTTTTCTTTTCAGGAACAAAAACAACAATCCTAAGGGTTTGTCTTAAATGCATGCAAATGAGGGAAACACTAATTTGATTCAGTGCAAGATAGATAGATTAGATAGGTAGATGATAGATAGATAGATAGATAGATAGATAGATAGATAGATAGATAGATAGATGATAGATAGATAGACAATAAGCACACAGGCAAGACAGAGAGATAGTAAAAATAAATATAAAAGAAAAGGTCAAATTTTAAAGGGGTGGTTGAGGAACATAAAGGGAGTTGGAGGGAGTCCATGGGGGTAGAAAGTATGTAAATGCAGTGTACTAATCCATGAAATCCTTAAATTAAAAAATAATAAACATGTACTATTATACAGTCAAAGATGGGCTACAGTATAAAATGCTATGTGGAGAAAAGAATCTACTATACAGTTTTCTCTTTTTTATTAATTACATTTATTCATTTATTTTATATCCCCACTGCAGTTTCCTCTCCCTCCTTTCTTCTTATCCCGTCCATCCCTCTTCCTCCCCAATCCATTCTTCTTCTGCTTCTGTTCAGAAGAGGGCAGGCCTTCCATGGGTATCAATAAAGCGTGGCATATCAAGTTCAGGTAGGACTAAGCTCCTTCCCTTGTATTAAGGAAGGCTGGGCAAGGCAACCCAATATGAGGAGGAGGTTCCAGGAAGCCACCCTAAGAATTAGAGAGAGGCCCTACTCCCATTGTTAGAAGTCTCACAAGCAGATCAAGCCACACAACTGTCACTTGTATGTGCATGTTGGCCTCATGCAGGCTCCCTAATTGGCTCAACAGTTAAGAGCAGTGGCTGCTTTTCCAGAGGCCCTGAGTTCAGTTCCCAGCAACCACAGGGTGGCTCACAACAGTTTTGTCTTTAAATGACTGAAAAGGCACACTCACGTCATTCTTTTTATACCATTTAGTGTTTTATACTATCTCTGCAAATGGGATGCAACATCTGGATTTCAAAATAGAAATTCAAGCTATTGCTCAAAAATATTAATTTAACCTTGCTCCTGACAACTGCTTACCACATAGATAATTCATTGTGACACCAAGCTAACATATTTAGAACTTACTGGGCTCCAAAATCAGGCAAGGTATATTGTTTTTGGGCCAGCCCATGTAATTTCTGCTGTGGTAAATTTTCATCTCAGGTAGCATTAAGAACTTATTTAATGGAGAAAGCAAAGATTATATTTTCATCAAGTATTAATATTATCTTCTACTTATATTAACCCAGAAACCTTTCTGCTATGTGAAAATCTAATTCAAAACCAAGTTATAAAGCAAAGTTTCCATTTAAGGCATTTTCTACAATCATTGCAAACATAGTCTCCAAAAGTAAGAAAAATCTCCACCATTGTGGAAATAGTGGCTCTTTTTTTTTTTTTTTTCAAGAAAATTGGCTGTATCCTGTAGCACTGGATTATTTAAACAATCTCTTCATATTGAACCAGGGAAAAGGTTTGTCTAACTTTCTAATGACAATTTTATTTCTTTATAAAATGTGACTTCTGGGATTTGATAGGGTCTGTTTTATAATTTTGGATTTTTAATTTTGCTTTTGGATTTTTTTGTTTTGTTATGTAAAAATCTTTGAACTGATAAATAATTATATATAGAGAGTATGCAGAATGATGTTTTGATGAATAAATATGTTGTAAAATAGCTAACTCAAGCCATATATCCATTACTCTGGGGTGTGGGGGTTGGGTGTATGTGTGTGTGTGACAATGAAGACACCTAAAAATCTCCTCTCTTGGTTTATGGATTTACCATATAGGTAAGACCATGATGCAATATATTTTCTATGCATCTCTTGAAATCATGTCTTCCAGGCTCATCTTTATATTGTCAGGGTTTTCTAAAGTAAAAGAACTGGTGTAATGAAAATAGATACAGAATTTATTAGACTGGCTTAAAGGCTGTGGTCTGGGTAGTCAAACAATGTCTGTCTCAGGATAGAGGACTGAGAATCTGGTAGTTGTTCAGTCCATGGGACTGGATGTCTCAGGAGTCCCAATCTGCTGCTGTAGTCCTAGGGGATTCCTGGAGATCTGGCTGTCTTCAGTTTATGTTGGAATCCTAAAGGAATTGGTGTCCACACTGGCCACAGCTACAGGATGATAGGTTTGCCAGCTATAATGAGGACAAGAATGTAAAGACCACAGTTTTCTTCTTCCATGGTTTTTTATATGAGCTGTACCAGAAGATGAGGCCAAGATATAGGGTGTACCTTCTTCCTTCAAATAATCTGATTTTTTAAAGACAAGCTTAATTGGATTTTAATTGATTCCAGATGTAGTCAAGTTGACAACCAAGAGTAGCCATGGTAGTCTACATTATTTCAGATTACAAGATTTCTTCCCTCATCATCATTCTGCTACACTATCTCATTGTCTTTACTTATTTATCTATCGGGGGACTCAGGTTGAATAAGACCTAGTAGGAAACCTGGTAGTTGCTTCATCCTTGAGGCTGGATTCTGATATCAACAAAGGAGATGGCAGGAGCAGGTGAATCAACTGGCAAGTGGAAAGGCAATTCAGGAGAAGGTGAGCAGTTTTTCTTCTATTATATCCTTTTTTATCTAGCCTTCTACTGGTCTTCTCACATCAAGGCAATCAGAACAGTTCTTCAGTTGACATTCCCTATATAGGTGATTCTAACCTGTAGCAAGTGGCCATCGAAGTCAACCACAATACATATAAACATAAAAGCACAGAACAAAGTAAAAAATAGACAAATGAGATTACTTCGAGCTTAAATTTTCATCTACTCATTTATTTTACAACCCAACCACTGTTTAACCTCCTTCTTCTCCTCCCAGTTGCAGCTGAAGTTTTCCTGTATTTCACCTGGACCATGGTCAGGACAAATCTCTCTCACCAGCCAGTCCCGCAGCAGCTCAGACCCAAGTAAACACACAGAGGCTTATATTATTTACAAACTGTATCGCCATTAGCTCAAGCTTATTACTGACGAGCTCTTTCACTTAAATTAACCCATAATTCTTATTTATGTTTAGCCACATGGCTTGGTACCTTTTTTCAGTTCTGCCTTCACATCTTGCCTCCTCAGTGTCTGGCTGGTGACTCCTGACTCTGCTCTTCCTCTTCCCAGCATTCCTTTAGTCTGCTTACCCTGCCTATACATCCTGCCTGGCTACTGGCCAATCAGGGTTTTATTAAACCAGTGTACAACAGCATTATCCCATAGTATTTCCCCTTTTCTGTCTAATCAAAAAGGAAGATTTTTAACTTTAACATAGTAAAACTACATATAACAAAACAGTTATTAAGTAAGAATTACAGTTATAATATCTAGTTTATTTGTATTTGGCAAAGTCAAAGAAAATATTCTGTCTATCCTATATTTGTGAGCCTAAAGTTTCATATCTAATTTATCTTTAAAGAGAGCTGATTGGATTCTGCCTCAAATTGTTGAGAAAATACCCATATCTGGAGCCCATATATTTTATACAGATGCAAACAAACAAGGAAAGGCAGGTTACAAGTCAGAAAATTTACGTAAGTGTTTCAAAGTCCTTATAATTTAGTTCAAAATTGGGATTGTATGCTATTCTGTTGGTATTAATGGATTTTTCTGAACCTGTCAACATAGTTACTGACTCTCAGTATACTGAAAGATTGGTATTACATATTGAGACTGCAGAATTTATCCCTGATGAATCAGAATTAACTTCACTATTTATGCAGCTACAAGATATAATCCCAAATAGGAAGCATCCCTTATATGTAACTCACATCTCATTCCATGCGGGTCTGCCAGGCCCTCTGGTACAAGGTAATAATGAGATTGATAAATTATTGATAGGAAATGTGTTGGAGACCTCAGAATTTAATTAAAAATATCAATACTAAAGGTTTAAAAAAGGATTTTTTCCATAACCTGGCAATAAGCCAAGGAAATTGTAAGGAAATGTCCTACTTGTTCTTTTTATAATCAGACTCCACTACCAACAGGATGTAACCCAAAGGGTGCTCAGAGGAATGAAATCTGGCAGGTGGATGTGTTTCACTTTGCAGAATTTGGAAAATTGAAATATGTACACCACACTGTTGATACTTATTCAGGATTTCAATGGGCAACTGCTTTCAGTTCTGAAAAAGCTGATTCTGTAATCATCCACTTGCTAGAAGTTATAGTCATCATGGGTATACCTGCACAAATTAAAACTGATAATGCTCCAGCATGTCTCTGGTAAAATGAAACATTTTTTGCTTATTAAAATATAAAGTATATTACAGGTATACCACATAATCCTATAGGTCAAGCAGTTATAGAAAGATCAAACAGAACTCTAAAGGATATGCTAAATAAACAGAAAGGAGTAACAAAAACCCCCAGAAATAGATTACATAATGCTCTATTAACTTTGAATTTTCTCAGTGCTAATGAGAAAGGAACAACAGCTTCAGAGAGACATTGGATAATAGAAAAAAAACTACAGAATTAAATCAGCCTATATACTTTAAAGATGTGCTGACCTCAGAATGGAAACCAGGATATGTGTTACGTTGAGAAAGAGGTTTTGCTTTTGTTTCTACAGGGGAAGATAAGATATGGATACCATCAAAATTGATAAAGGTTTGATTTGAACAAAAGAGACCTCTTAATTAGAAGAGGTGATAGTTCATCAACCAGCATGACTATTCAATTTAAACTAACTTATACCACTAACAAATGCTTTTCATTTAACCAGATATAACTTGCCAAAAGGGAACCTCCCCAAAGTTAGGTTTGGGGGAGGGTTTTTGGTTTTTGTCTTTCAGGAGAATGAAGGCTAAGGAATCTGAAGAACACTGGACAAATGAGACATCTGAAGAAAAAGGACAAAATCATCCAGAATAAATGTCTAAAGAAAAAGAGGAAATTGGCCTATTGGTATATCACATATAAAATTTCATAAGTCTTCCTAAATGTTTGTTTCTGTTCTTCTCTACAGACACTTAACCAAATAGTCTTTTTGTAGTCCCAGTTCAACTAAAAAATTAAAGCTGGCTTTGAGTTGAAGCATGGCTCTCTCCTGCTCTAAACCCAAGCATGCTTGTTAAAAGGAAAATGCAAAATCTTTGTATCATGTCAGAAGAGCCATCTGATATGGGACAGAAAAAAAAAAACAGAATTAAGGGACTATTCTATTGCCACTAATCTCAATTCTTTGGTTCTATTTTGATTCTTTAAACTTTTCTTAAGGTATGAATTTTATATCAAAATTTATAAGATTTATATATATATAAACTTTTGTTATGGTCATATAGAGCACTAACTAATTATAGAAAAAAGGCTTCATTTAGCTGTCTATACATGTTTTTGTGTTGGAGTCTCTATCAGTTTTCTGCAAGGAATCATGACCATGCCTAAGAACGAATTTGAAATCTCCAGAAAGATGATGGGACCCTACAATGAGAATTCCACATAAAAAATAATAATACCACTTCATTGACAAACATCAGCCAAAGATCACCTTTGGACTACAAACTGCTCAGAATAATTTTGAGATGGCTAGCTGAGATAACCCCGCTTCACAGACTACTCGAACAAGAACTTGAGATAAGTCCTATACTTCCACATTATGCAGAGACTAGACAACAAATAATACAGCTACCACTCCGGAACTTGACAATTAACCCAAAATTTTTCTTTTCAGGATCCCTTAAAGATGCCTTCACCCACAAACAGCAGGAAGTAATTTAAAAACATGATGCCCATATTCCCAAGAGATGGGGCAGGTGGTTTTTGGTCTTTCAATGGGTTTTGGGTTTGGGATAGTTGTCATTGTTTAGGATGGTTGGTTACAAGTTGTCATTATTAATGATCAGGAAAGAGGCTAAAAAAAGGAGATTAGATTTAAGGTTCTTGTTTGAGAAAAAAGAAAAGAAAAAAGAGGATCTAGATAAGAGGTAGATTGTTGAATCTACTCTGAAAAAAAGAGATATAGAAATGATAAAATAAAAGGTAGATTATTGAATCTACTCTGAAGAGAAAAAAGAGAGGATATAGATATGATATAGATTAAAAAGGTAGATTATTGAATCTACTTTTAAAAAGCAACTATTAGTCTTAAATATTTTACATTGGATTAGATTTTTGTATACTATATACAAATTATGTATATTGATACCAATTTGAGATTGATATATTGTACATATATTTCTAATCTTGCTCAGGATATTGTACCTATACAATTCATTTAACAATGTAATGTAATTTGCTAATCTTTGAATGTTATTATTACTAACTATTAGGATATAAAGAAATGAAAGTTAGTAGCTAGACATTACAGTTGAACTTGTAGTCATGTTAGGTATGTTTTCAAGGTCAAGCAGAGATATATTTTAGATAGACTGGTCATCTTCAAATGCTTGAGAGATCTACAGAATATGGCATTTAAGATGTTTTGATAACATAGATTTTTTTTTCTTTTTTTTTTTTTTTAATCACTGTGAGACACGTCTGCTCCTGGCAGCACCAATCTACTTCAGAAAATATATGGGCATTGAAGAAACTGTATATGGAGTTAACTTTCACTGTGGCAAAAGTTAGCCACTGGGCAAGAAAATGCCCTCTCATCAACTGCTGACAGTATGCTGTCCAAAATGGACAAGCAGGACACAAAACAAAGGACTACCAGTCCTTACCAAGACAAGTATGGTTGCAGCTTTGTCAACAGGCATCCCCTGAGGCCAGGACAATATGGCACCATTGCTGAAGTGGCTTTGCAATCCAGAAAAGGTACAGTGCCTTTTCCTTCAAAGGTAGCTGAACAGCCAGTGGATCGATGGCTCCTGGTGTGTGGTGGAACAGTAGCTAAAACAGTTATTCTTTAAGAGTAACTAGGCTGATGGAGTCTAACCTCTCAATAGTAGACTGGCATTTAATAAAGGAGATGAAGCCACCCACAAGCCAAGAAGAATGGGTAGCAGAATTCCAAAAACACCATCAATTTCCAGAATTTAAAATCCTGAATCATGTTGTGACACTGGCAGAATTTACGTTTATCTGGTACATGGAATGCTTGCACTGAATGTGGGGTCGAGTTGTAGGCCTTGCGTACATCCTGCTTCACAAATGAGTCTGTCAGATATGCTAAGCCTGTAGGCCAAAGATGATGACCCAACATTGCTGAGAAACCTCGGGTGACTGTCCAAGAAGCTGGCTGTTTCTGTCATAACTCACATTTTTTGGAAGTCAGTTATTTGCACTTCCTGTTTTGCTAGGTGATATTATTTTCTTCTCAGGTCTCTGAGGGAGCCAAAGATTATATATTTATAGTTACAGTTTTCCTTCTTAAGAAATTTAGAAAAGAAACTCTCTAAGCACTGTTAAGTGTATAAGTTTGAAAGACATCATAAGATAGTTTTCTGTTGGTAATACAAGATAGGATAGAAAGTGAATTATGTACATTTTGGACTCACCAAAATAGAACAGAAAATGGAATATTTTCACTGAATTTGTCAAAAGCAAATGGACTAGACATTGTTGATGTATTTATTGCTTGTATATATTGTAGTTATTGCACTTATTATAGTTTTTCTTATATTAGCTATAACCTTTTTTAATTTTTTCTTTTTTTCATTTTTCTTTATTAAGGAATTTTCTACTCACTCTACATACCTCCCACAGATCCCATCTCCTCCCTCTTCCCACCCCCCAGCCCTCCCTCCCAAGCCAACCCACATCTCCACATCCCCCAAATCAAGGTCTCCCATGGGGAGTCAGCAGAGCTCAGCACACTGAGCCTAGGCAGGTCCAAGCCCCTTCCCACTGCACCAAGGCTGCATAAGGCATCATACCACAGGTACTGGATTCCCAGATGCCTGCCCATGCACCAGGGACAGATCCTGATCCCCCTGCCTGGGTGCCACCCAAACAGTTAAGCCAAACAAGTCTTCTGTATCCAGAGGGCCTAGTCCAGTCCCATGGGGGCTCCACAGCCACTAGTCTACAGTTCATGGGCCTCCAATAGTGTAGCCGGTCATGTCTGCACATCTTCCCATCATGATCTCTATGTCCCTTGACTGCAGAATCCCTCCTCTCATTGATTGGATTCCCAGAGCTCAGCCTGGCGCCTGGCCGTGGATCTCTGCATCTGCCTCCATCAGTCACTGGACAAAGGCTCTATGATGTCAGTTAGGGTATTCACTAGGCTGGTCACCAGAGTAGACCAGTCCAGGCACCCTCTAGACCACCGCCAGCACTCCCAGGTGGGGTCATCCTTGTGGATTCCTGAGAGCCTCCCCAGCACCCTGCCTCTTCCTATTCCCATGATGTCCTCATCTATCACGGTATCTCCCTCCCTGCCCTCCCACTCTGTCCCTGTTCCAGCTCAGCCCTCCCATTTCCCTATGTTCTCATCCCCCACTCCTCGCCTTCCACACCCCCCACTCCTAGTCCGCTCATGAGATTATGGGGGCCAATTACTTTCAAACAACCACATCAGCTATTTTCTTTAGTGGCTGGAAGTATATCATGCTATGTGCTACTGAGATATCAGCTGTTCTGACTAGACAATTCTTTTCTTGCCACATTCAATGTTCTTTCTTTGTTCTGTACTTGGGACATTCTAATATAGTGCAATGTATAACTGCTATTTTATGATCACATCTACTTGGGTTTCTAAATGCCTCCTGTAAATGAATGTCCATGTCTTTCCCAAGATTTAGGGAAATTTCTATTTTTCCAGTAAATAAACTTTTGTCACTTTTAAGCTGAATCTCTACTGCTTTGTCATACTAAGCATAGACTTTTAATTATGCCCCATACTTCTGGAAACTTGTGTTTTTTTTTGATATTCCAAACTGACTTTTTATTTGATTTAGTCAGCTTTCATTTTCATGATTTCTGGTGTTTAGGGTTTGTTTGCTTGCTTGCTTGTTTAGAGTCTCTCTTTTTGTTGAATTCTTCCATATCTTTTATTGACTTCTTTAATTTATTCACATTTGTTTGTGTCCTTTTTAAAATTATGGTCAGTTTTAAAATTAGTCTTTTTGATTTCTTGTCTGATATTTCATCTACTTTTATTATTTTGGGTTCAGTTACTGAAGAATTAGGAGCTTTGAGGGGTCGTTTTGCTTTTTCTTGTTTTGTTTGTTGTTTTCATTTTTGTTTTATTTTCTTTTTCTCTGTTGAGGATTACACATTTGATAAAATGAGTTTCTCTTCAATTGTTATCTAAGAGCCTTCTTGGTGAGAGATCTTCCCTAAGACTGTATCCAGTACCATTCAGAGAGAAGAAAATTTGCCATTAAAACAACAAAAGAAACTATATGTAGAAAGATAATAAAAACTAATTTTAAAAAACTACACCACTAGAGATACTGCATAATAAATTAAGCAGTTAAAATTTAATAAAGGCAAAAGTAAAAATAGTAAAATAACGAACAAAAAAACGAGTAGAGAAGTGGGGAGAAAATGCTTTCAAAATGGGGATTAGGAAGAGAAAAGTGAAAGATAAAAAAATCCAATTATAGAACAAACAGAATATAAATAAGTAAAAATTGATGGTGCTAAGCAAAGAAAGATGAATTTGAGAAGTTTCTTTATAGCCTCCCCCTCCCCAGTACTAGAATCTGCTTGATCTTGAGTGAATAGTGAGTTCTAGCTAGAATGCTGTAGTTCCTCTCCAATCTGACCATACAGGCTGATGCTGTACGTAAGCTGAAGGCAAGGCTGGTCATGGGTATAGCATCAGTGTTAGAGCTGCATGCACATAGAAATTTCCCTTCTTTGCATGTTGGAAGCCACTGTTGACATCAACAAACATTATGACCTACAGACAACACAGATTTCCACTTACTCCAGTGGACCCAGTCTGAGCTCAAGTCATGGGTGTCCCTGTTGTGTTGGAGAATGGAGGAAGTAGAACATTCAATTCTATGTGGAGGGAACTGAGGGAACAGCTTCTGCCTGCCTGTCCTGCCTATGGCTTTCAGACTCCAACCACAGTAAATCCTGTGACCAGAACACTGAGGGGGGGAAGTCAGCACACTGCTGGCCGATAACTACATACATGTCTCAAAGAGGGCGGATAACTGACCACTAGGATCTCAACACCCCCAGCTCTCAACTTTTTAAATATCTCAGTGGATCCTTTCACATCATCATCGCTGTTTTGAAATGATAGTGGTTATCGAGCTGGTAGTTCTAATTTAATACATGGCTAAAAGTGCTCATCTGTTAATAGTTCACATTTTTAAAAAACTGGTTTATACCTGCATATGGTCTCCAGAAAGACTTTTGGGACTCCATCAGACTTGCAGGAGACAAAAAATTATCTCTGACCACCACCTATCTCAGTATGCCCACTATCAGGCCAGGATCACACATAGTCTGTTACAAACTGGATTATAGAGACATGTGTCCTCTACTTCCATTCCTGATCACCTAACACCCATTTTCCACAGAACATCCAGAGTCACATTTGAAAAATATAACCAGAGTGACATCTTTTCTCTGCTCAAAATTTCAAATGACTTTCCCATGTATATGAAAAGCTCCTTCTATGATCTCCAGGCTGTTATGAGCTGTCCTGCCTACTATGTGATCTCCAGACTGATATGAGCTGGTCCCCACCTACCATAAATCTCCAGGCTGTTATGAGCTGGTCCTTGCCTACCATGTGATCTCCAGGCTGTTATAGCTGGTCCCATCTACCACTTCCAAGTAACTTCTCTTCTCTTCTATCCATCATGCTCTGTCCTGGGAACTCTACCTCTTTCTGCTTATTAGCACCTTGAGACATGCTTGCCACAAGATGCTCCCTTTTTGTCTGTGTGGATGGACTTCAGTGTGCCTGAGTCCTCATCACTCATATCTTAGCTAAAAGGCTGACCACCTCTTTAGAAAGGTTTGCTATCATAACAACCAAATACCACCTCCCTATATAGTCGGCTCTCCCAAGTGTCTTCTTCATCAGAATTCCTTTCTGTATCAAAAATTATGTTTGAATGTTTTGGAGGGCTCTAGCAAAGCATTGTCTCAGAAGGATGGCAATGTTGCTTTTCTTCCCTTTTTGAAACTGTACCTAAATATTGTATGAACTTTCTGCATAAATGTTAAAGTCAATAATAAAATGAGGTGGTTCTTCTACACAGTTTAAAAAGTGGTACAGAACCCTTCAAAAGTCACAGACTAAATCTTTCTCTAAATGGAGACACTAGAAGGCCGGCATTTAAAGTAGAATCCATGTAGTTCTTGTTATCCCTCCTTTCCAATACCAGCTTTTATTGTATCAGAGAATGTGACCTCCAGAAGTCTCTTTCTCAGGACTAAGAAATTAGTGCATTGAACCAGCAGAGGGTGTGCTGAGACAGCCTACAGCTCTGAAAAAAAGCTAATTTGTGACCAGTAGAAGACAGGATGTTTAGAACAAAAACCTGCTACTCAAAACCTTCTCTGAAATGAATTATAAATAAAGTTGCTTACATAAACCAACAGTATTATATATTCAAATAATATATGACGTGTTTAATCTCCTGTTACCTAGTTGAGACTTGCTGTTCTATAACATTCAAGTGAATACATAAACTATTGTTACATCAATTATAAAAGGTAATAAAAATTTAATGTGCAGAACACATATACCACTTACCAGTTGTCTACATTAATGCAGAAGCCAATATTTAATCTCATTTATTCTACTTTAGAATGTATAAACATGGTTTAATAGATTTATTTTTCAAATAAAATTCCACTAAAACCAGAAAGTATAAAAATGTCATTCCATTTCTCTAAGAATACACCAGAACTAGCTTGGTAAGAAGGAATCTAAGTAGCTAGAGATATAGGTGCTAGATTTGTTCTTATAATTTTCTGTTTAGTTTCCTCAAGACTATAAAAATTAGGCATTATTGTGCCCAGTCTACAAACTCTGAGACTTAAGGCAACTTCTCAAGCTTTTGTTAGTCCTTAGGAAGCTGAGATTCAAAGCAAGGTCACCACTTCCTTACACTGCAGCATGGAGATGATATTGAAGCATCACATTAGATTCCAGATACACAGAACCAGATTGATTACAGTGTTTTTAATTAAAAACTGAACAGAGGAATAAAATCACTCATGGTAGATCTTAGCCAGAGATCACATGTGATGGCATAAGAGCCACCATTCTCTTGTTCTCATCGCTGGCTGTTATAAATACCAATACTCATTCACAATACCCACCCTGCCCCATGAAATCCAGATACAGCTTTCAAGTCTTCTTGAATGTGATAGGCAAATGGCTCTTTGTCAGTCACTTGGAGATGATACTTGTGCTGGCTAGTTTTATGTCAGCTTGACACAAACTAGGATCATTTGGGAAGAGGGGATCTTAATGTAGAAAATTCCCCCAATAGATTGGCCTGTGAACAATCCTGTCTGCTATTTTCTTAATCAATTGATGATTGATGTGGACACAGCTGAGTAGGGGTGATGCCACCCCTGGCTGATGGTCCTGGGTGCTGTAAGATAGCAAGCTGAAGAATCCATGGGAGCAAGCCATAGCCAGCATTGGTGCCTGCTTTGAATTCCTGCCCTGACTTTCCTTCAGTGTAGACTGTGAGCTGTAAGATGAAATAAACCCTGTCTTCTCTAAGTTTTGATTGGTTTTTTTTGGGGGGTGGGGTACTTTTTGTTTGGTTTTTATTTGGATTTTTTTGTTTGTTTGTTTGTTTGATCATGGTGTTTCACCACAGCAATAGAAACCTAACTAAACAGAAACAGTACCAGAGAGTAAACTACTGCTGTGACAGACCTGACATGCTGTATTCAGGAGGATTGAAGAAGACCTTTGGAGCTTTGAGCTAGAAAAGTACCCCATGGGGCCATTTGATATTTTGAATTAATAATCTGTGGTTCTGGTCAGTTAGGGCTAAAGACACCAGAACCACTGAAGTGAAACCTTTGCCTTCCTGGGACAGTTCATGCTGGTCAGCTGGAGCTGAGAACTTAGTAGTTGTTAAGCAGAAATCAGCATCATTGAGCTGAAATCTCTGTAAAGCATTTTCTCAGAGTCAGCACAAAGAAGCTGTGTTCCAGAGGTGGCCATGGTTGAATCTCAGCTGACAGTCAAACTTGAAGGTAGTACTGGTTTTGAAAGCATAAAGGGGTCACGAAGAGCAGCTGAGCCTTGGCACTGCATAGCATGGGTAGTGTCCCTGAAGAGAGGCTGGGAGAGACCACTGGTGAGGCTGCAAGCTCAGTTGTAGTAGAAAGCCCAGAACTAAAGGGGTCATGGAGAAAGGTTGAGGCTTGGCACCAAGTGAAGGTTAAAGTCCCAGAGAGAGCCCAAAGCCTTTGAATCTTCAGTTCCGCCATTGAATCTTCAGTTCCGCCTCTCTCCACAGCGCACCGACCACTCTGCTTCTTTTCTCCTGTTTTTCCACCACATCCCTGTTCATCATAGTGGTGCCTGCCTGCGGGCCTAAGTTGCTTTAAATCCTAATGTTTCATCAAAGCAATAGAAACCCTAACTAAGACAATATTGAACGTTAAAGTACTTGTCATCCTTTTTATAAGTAACGGCATTTATGATGGTTATTTTATGTAACCGAATAAAATTGAATTGCATATGATCTTTGAAAAATTGCACTTTCAGAAAGAAAAATAGAACATACATCAAGCACATGATGGCATCCACTCCCATCCCATGCCTATTGGCTGTTTCTTATCAATACCTCTCAGTGTTTCATTCACCTCATTCAACTTTCAAATAAGCCTCAAATATACAATGCAGTTAATCCATTTATTAAAGTAAGAGACATTTCCCTTAAAGTGCACAGTGTTGCTTATTACCAATCTCAATAACCAAACAACCTTGTAAGATGAATAGCTAAACAGTCTTCTTAATAAAAAAAAAACTCAGAGCCAGATATTGAGGTGAAAGCTGAAATATCAGAGAAGCAGAAAGAAGCCAGTCACATTCTTACTGCTAAGAAATCCTCAGCCCAAGAGAGAGCTACTTCCTGTATACTCACACTTATAAACCTTTCTGTGCCCTGCCATCTTACTTCCTCTCTCCACCCAGCTACATCATTTCCTCTTTCCTCCCAGCTCTATTGCTTCCTGTCTGTCTGTACAGACCTCCAGACCTTTATGGTTAACTAGTGCTGGCATTAAAGGTGTGTGCCACCATATCTGGCTCTGTTCCCAGTGTGGCCTTGAACTCACAGAGATCTGGATGAATCTCTGCCTCCTGAATGCTAGGATTAAAGGCATGTGCTACCACTGCCTGACCTCTATGTTTAATATAGTAGCTAACTTTTTCCTCTGATCCCCAGATAAGCTTTATTGGAGTGCACAAATAAAATGTCACCACACAACCTAGCATTCTGGAGATCTAATTATTCAATCTAGATGTCCTACAAAAAAAATTAAGTTTAAAATCTTAAAGAATATTTACTTTTATGAAAGATACTATTATAAAACACATTGTACATTTCAATTTTATTACACATAATTATAGAAGATATTTTTCCTTTGGAAAGAATTACAGTGTGAATTACATAGTTCATAGGCTTTCTGTGATATCTTTTCTACTCTTCTTTGTTATCTGCTTATCAACCATGAATCTGTGCCACGTAAGATCAAAACACTACCCCCAAGAGCCATAGACTATCTATCAAAGCCCATAGTGCTAGACATGAGAAGCTTTTTTCTTGAAGCCTTTTTGAATTGCTGGCAAAGAGAGTCCAAGAGACTCTGTAAAAAGTATAGGCTGCTCCTGCCCTTGCTTGCCTCCCAAAGGTTGAAAGCAAGACCCTGTTGCTGAAGACACCATGCACTCTGGACACAGGACTTGGAGCACCTGAGCTGGATCTGATCTGAAAACCTCCTTCCTCAGGACTAGCATTCATTTTTGTTAGTGATGGAAGAATATTTCATTATTAATATATATAGTATTACGTAGCATTAGTGAGGCCCTATCTAAAAAATAATTAATTCTAGATTACATAGTCCATAGCCAGTATACAGAAACACTGTGTACACGAGTATATTAAAAACATAGGTATATAGTCTGGCTGGGAGAGTAGAGTATTGGGAAGTAACTCTTCCTCACTTGCAGGCACAAAGAAGAATTTTTAGGTGGAATTACAAATGGAATGCATTTTGCAGAGAGGAATTTTTGACAGACACTTGAATTTAATGAAAAGCAATAAAATTAGTGAATAAATAATTTACCTTTCTTTAGGGTAAAATTAGCAAAATGGTTTGTTTTCAACCCAACCTTAACTATAATAAGAAAAATACTTAATATCTTATTTCCAAATAAAACTTTAATATAAGTTCTTAACACAAAGCATCTTTATAGTTTTGGGCCAGTTAGTAAATTGCATGGTAGACAATTCCAAGTGTTAACATGAATTAAGAATTTACCATCTGTGTGCATATATATATGTATATATATGAACACACATATACCTGCTCAATTTGTATGTTACGTGTGTGTGTGTGTGTGTGTGTGTGTGTGTATGTGTGTGTGTGTGTGTGTGTAGAACTAACAATTTGGCATTGGAAAATCAATTAGCATACTTAGCAATCAAAGAAAGTGAGGCCATGAATTTGAAAGATAGCAAAAAGGGAAGGGGTTGGATGGAGGAAAGGGAAGGGGAAATGAGTCATTATATTATGATCTCAGAAAATAAATTAAATTAAAGAAGAAAAGAATCATCTAGAAACTCTTCAAAAGCCCGAGGAACAACAGAAGTCTCTAGGGAGCCATGAATCCATAGACACACTTGAAATACTCAAGAGATGTACCACTGAGTCAGCTACAGCAGTGAGTTCATACAGCAATTCTTCTATCCACAGCTATACTGTACAGGGCTGAGCACTTGCCTAGCCTTTCCATTTATGAAGCAAATCAACATAGAAACAGATTCCCAGTGACTGGACTGATTTATAGACTGTAATTGTTCCACTTGTAGCTATTCTTGGCCTAAATCTGTGCTTTCCTATAAGTGTACTATTTAACTTAATCTCTAACCTTACCAAAAGCCAAGGAAAGGAAAAGAATCTGCCTGTGGTTATACATTCAAACAAGGTTATTTTCTTATTGCATACATGTAAATATATAGCCCGCACCCTGGAACAAGCTAACCTCATCTTCAAATGTTCTTACGACACTTGCAGAAACCATTCCAAATAACTATAATGCTGACAATTTCTGGGTAGTAATATTTTAACATGACCAGTGAGTATCACAGTCTTGAGACCACCCCAGCAACTCCTTTTTCCTAAAGTAAGTTGTCTCATATAGGGACCAAACTAATCTAATGTCATGTGGACTCTTGGGCTGTGGTAAATCGAGTCTGTATGACTGTGGCCTATGGTTAATCGCACTGCCTGATGCTCAGGAAGATACTACTATACCTGCGCATGTGTCCATTGCTATGATGTCAAAGTACTGCCCCTTGCTGGATAAAGACCCCATTGATTTAACAGTGAAACCACTATCAGTGCCCCATAGATCTGCTCAAGAGATGATAAAGGGGCCTAAGAAGAGCAAGCATTCAGCACTGACCGGGGTTATGCCACCATGAAAAAAGAGACCTCACCCTGTTTTAGGCAGGCCCCATTTCCTCCATTTTACCACTTCTTGTGCCTGTCATGCATGCCAGCACCAGGGAGGCCACTTGTGGAGAGTGGCAGACATCAATTAGCCTGGTGGTCTTTCCCTACTTAGTTTTTGCAACCAGGAAAGGTGTTCTTTCTCTAGTGATGCAACATGTTCAAAGATCTCCAGACTTTATATTCACATCCACATATACTAATGCCATATCACCCTAGACTTTCCTGGAATTAATTTCCATTTTTATCTTTGCAGATCCCTAACACGTTGTCTATATTTTTTTAAATCTCAACCATTTCTCTTTCCACACAAAGTGGTTTGCTGGACACAGAACATACTGGGAAGATTTTTCTTTATACTCTTTCAAGACCACATCTTATTGAGTCTTTAACATAGTTTTAGTTGCTACCCACTTTCAGCTGGACTTACATACCAAACCAACACTTTTTAAAATTAAGCTTAGGATTTTTTACTCTGACTTCAGCCAGTCACAGGGGATTTTCCGTAGAGACATGTATGAACTGAAGAGAAAAGTGCTACCACTTATACAATTTGATTCTGTCCTCTAACCCAACAGACATTGTGCCTTGTGTTAGTCAGTCATCTGTCATTAGAACAAAATGCCAAAATAGCTAGCATACTTAAAAAGAGAAAAAAGACACTTGGACTCACAGGCAAAGAGATGCCCTTCCATGATCAGCTCTCCCCATTATTTTGGGCCTGTGGTGGAGTCACACAGTCTGGTGGGAATACATAGTGAAGCAAAAATCTCATGGTCAAAGGCAAAGAAAGTAGAGGACAAAGGAAGGACCAGGATCCTACTACCACTTTCAAATACATGCCTCCAGTGATCTAAGACCTGCCACTAAACCCCGCCTCCTAAAGTTTCTACTTCTCTTTTATGTATGAGCTCTTAGGGTGGCATTAAATCCCAGGTTACAGCATGCTTCCTGCTCTTTCAGGAGGAGCAAGAGACACTAGTTCATTTGTTTAGTTATGAGGAAATATCATAGCATGGCCCCTCACCATAAGTGCCTAATATTTCAGATAGTGATGGCACCTGAGTATTTACACCTCATTTTCAGAAATTTACAGGTCTGATGAAGACCAATGGATCTACTTCTTGTTCACCTCATTAATCAAAAGAATGTCACTGATAGAATGAATGGGACAAAACAGTCTATAGGATGCCAAAATTTACCAAGTATGTTTGGAATATATTGTGATAGAGACTTAGAGATAGCCCAGAGACAAGTATATAAGTGTATAATATCCTCTCTAAATGCAAATTATTTTCATTAATATTTTAAAAGTAAAATAGTACACATTTGCCAAATTGGTAGATAAATAAATAAATATTTATACATATATATTATAACTGATGTCATATTAATACATGGCAAAGATCCCATATATGTGCTGTCTGGGTTGTAATTAGGATTATCATATGGTCATGCTTGTCATAATCTCATAGGTAGCAGTCAATCTACTAGATTTGTTCAGTTTCTGCTAAGGCCAAATTGAACTGACTGGATGTAATGGGACTACCACCTCTGAATAAGCCAAGCACTTTCTTTATAAAGAGACAGATGTTTTTTTTAAAGAGAGAGAGGGAGAGAGAGAGAGAGAGAGAGAGAGAGAGAGAGAGAGAGAGAGAGAGAGAGAGAGAGAGAGAGAAAAGAAAATTTTCAGGCTTTTTAAACAATATGTATTCTCTGAGATATAGTTTTCCTTTTCTTAGCAATCCTTTGAAAATGCAGAAACCGTTCTTAGCTTGAAAGCTGTGCACAAACTGGCCATGAACCAGATTTTGTCCCAAATCTGCAGCTTTCCAAACCCTGCTGTAGATCTTTAAGGTTGTAGCGATCTTCTCAGTCCTCCAGCCTGGGATGTGATTGGGCTATTGAATGATTACCTCAGCTGTGATGGGAAGTAGTTTCAGAGAATTCCTCTTGGCCTTCCTTACTCTGATAGATCTCATGCCTCAGACCAAGACCCAGTGTGGTGTGCGAATGGCATGCCAGTCATTATACATTTAAGGCCTGGAGAAATGATTGCTGGTTTGGTTATCAAATCCATTGAATTTTGTCCAAAATTCCATTTATTGTCTGAGGCCCATCATTTATTATTAGCCTTGTCTATCACTTGATATTTAGATATGGGTATATATCACTTCACTGAAAACAAAACAGTAGTTAAGAAAAGGACAGTAAGAACTTTAAGTCAATCTATGGCAAACTGTAATTTAAATTATCTTCTTATTCCATGGATGTGTTATTGTAAAATCAGAGCAATTCTCAAAGCAAGGAGAAAAATGAAGATGCATCTCAATGTCAGAGTAGTCATAAAAAGTATAACATAATTGGGTCTAAAATAAGAGCTAGACATAAATAATAGATGCTTGTAGATGGGATTTTCAGGACCCTCTGGGCATAGGAGAGAAAACCTAGGGCTGTATATTTTGGAGCAAAGCCCTCTTGGATAAGCTGAGAGCTTCTAAGAGGTATGTTACCATAAAGCAATAAAAGTTCTGTGAACTCTGCTTTCCAGAGCAGAGATCAGTGTAGCAGCTGCCAATTAGAGGAAAAGGCTTTAAATAGGAAAAAAAGTGATGCCATGTTTAAATGATGTGTTTAAATTTATACTAGCCATGTGGAACTGAAACCACTGAATTTAAGTTTTGAAGAATCTTGGTCTCAAAACAGGTTATAAATTCAGACAACTACAAATCATTCTGTAGAGATTCAGCCATAGCCCAGAACACCTAAGGTTTACAGAGACAAAAATTTCACACATTTTAAGTTTACATTGAAAATAAAAATTGAAGCATAATGACAAATGAGCCACTAAGAGAAAAAACTATCAAAGAGAAATGAGAAAAGCACCATCATTCTCAAGTCTAGAAGTTACAGATTTTTCTAAATAAAAAGAAATTAACAAATTGTATAATGAGAGAATATTGCACTGTTGTGGAATAGAATATTTATTTGACTATGTAAGGATGTGTTGCATTTGTTTGTGTTGCAGAATAATTGTTTAAAGATGCATTGCTTTTTTGTTTATGCTGCATTTGTTTAACTATGTAAAGAGATGTTGCTGTTTTACCTTTTCTGCCTAAGGCACCTGATCGTTCTAATAAAAAGCTGACTGGCCAATAGCTAGGCAGAGGAGGGATAAGCAGGGCCAACAGGCAGAGGGAAAAGGGGAGCCAGCCAGCCAGCTGGGAGCCAGCCAGACACCAAAGAAGCAGGAAGGCAGGATGGACAGTACATAGATGAGGTAAATAAGCCTCAGGACAGCACATAGATTAATAGAAGTAGGACAGCTTAAGTTAAAAAAAAAAAGGCTAACTAGAAACAAGCCTAAGCTAAGACCAAGCATTCATAATTAATAATAAGTCTCTGTGTCATAATTAGGGGCTGGCAGTCCAAGAAAGCCTGCTATATTTGATACCCAATATGGGGCATGTATTTCTATGAAGGGCCTGAGAAAGATGGAGAAAACACGTGGTTTCCTAATAGGCTGGTGCTCATAGTAAACAGAGGTGCAGCTTTGCTGTACAGTGAGCACTTGAAACAAGCTAAGTTAAAAATGTCTACCACAATACAGGCACCAACTTCTTAGCACTGGGGCAGTTAAATGCAGCTCCTAGTTAAATGCAGTTTTTGGTTAGGTCTGAAGGGCATAAAACTTGGCTCTCACAGACTTGAGAGGTGTGGAGCCAGCCACCACTGCAAAACTACATGGCGAGTTTAAGGTTTGGCTCATATGATGAGAGAATGCTACAGGTGCACAGTAAAGCAGGTCCAGACCAAAAGAAAAAAAAACAACCTCCAAATAAGTTACAGTATGCTTTAAAATGTGCATAGCTATAGTTGAAGTTTTCCTGAGTCCCACCTGGCCCGTGGTCAGGACCAATCTCTCTCACCCACCAGTCCTGCAGCTGCTTGGACCCAAGGCTTATATTAATTAAAACTGTATAGCCTAATGGCTCAGGCTTCTTGCCAGCTAGATCTTACATCTTAAATTAACCCGTTTATATAAATCTATACTTTGCCACATGGCTTGTGGTTTACCAGTATCTTTATATCTTGTTTCTCATGGTGGTGGTGGCTGGCAGCGTCTCCTGACTCAGCCTCCCACCTCCCAGAATTCTCCTCTCTGCTTATCCCATGTATACTATACTTCCTGCCTGGCTACTGGCCAAACAGCATTTTATTTATCAACCAAATCAGAGCAACACATTCACAGCATACAGAGTGATAGCTGCAACATATGGGTGCTTAAGAAAGGAGAGAAAATGAATATAAACAGTCATAGAAAAAAATAGTTTAAAAATAATAAAGTCTTTAAAGTTAGCATAAGTAATATAAACAGGAAAAGCTACATAAAAATGGAAAATACACAGGGAGTTTGGATTCTATATGATGTTGGGCTGACTTTGAATTTTTTGAATGCTGATGAGCAAAGGAGAGCTGCTGAGAGACATTGGATTGTAAAGGGGACTGCTGAAATAAACCAGCCTAGGTACTTTAGAGATGTCTTTAAAATGGAAATCAGGCTGGGTGGTGGTGGCGCACGCCTTTAATCCCAGCACTCGGGAGGCAGAGGCAGGCGGATCTTTGTGAGTTCGAGGCCAGCCTGATCTACAGAGCAAGATCCAGGAAAGGCACAAAGCTACACAGAGAAACCCTGTCTTGAAAAACCAAGATAGATAAATAAATACATAAATATATACATACATACATACATACATACATACATAATAAAATGGAAATGTATTGTGTTTGGGGAGAGGTTATGCTTTTATTTCCACAGGAGATGAAAGGCTGTGAGTCCTTCAAGGTTAATAGAGATCAGGTTCGATCAGGGGAGACCTCCTGAAAATCTTGGATACAGACATAAAGAAATCAAGAAAAACTATGACAAGTGACATATATACTAACCCCTTTGCATAGGAAAAGTTCTGAGACTGGACAACAAATGTTACAACTAGTTTCCCCAGGACTTAACCGTTATCTCAATTTTCTCAGTGTCCTCTAAAGATGCCATTGCCTCCAGACAACAGGAAGCATTCTAGAGAGCACAACACCCATGTTCCCAAGAGGTAGGTATGGGTGGTTTTTGCTCATTCAGTGAGTTATGGATGTTTGTCATCATTTAGTGGGGATATATGAATATAGGATAAAAAGACAACTATTAACTTCAAATATTTTACATTGTCATACCAATACAAATTTGAAATTATTTTTTGTTACATGATATTATGTTTTTATTCTTGTTTGGGTTATTGTATTTATGCAGCTCATTTAAAAAATGTAATGTATAATTAAGAAATGCAGGTTACTAGTTAGACATCTATAATAAACCAACTTGTAGTCATGTTAGGTATGTTTTCAAGATTTAACAGATGTATTTTAGATAGATAGGTGATCTCTAAACACATGAAGACCTACAGAATATGACATTTAAGATGTTTAATAACATAAGGCTTTTCATGACAATGAGACATGACTGCTACTGGAAGCACCAATATACTTCATAAAAGAATGATGGGTTTTGAAGAACCTCCATATGGAGTTTGTTTTCATTATGGCAAAGCTAGCCATTTGGGCAAGAAATTGTTGTTACCTTGACGGCTGGCAGTATACTGTCCAAACTGGATAAGCAGAACACAAAGGAAAAAGACTGCTAAACTTTGCCAAGACAAGGTAGGATAGTCCTTCAAAGAAAGGTCTGCCACATATTCTATACCTGGAGGCTAAAGATAGATGCCCCAATGTTGCAGAGGAACCTTGGGTGACTGTCCAGGCAGCCAGACATCTCTGTTATTTTTTATAGTTTGGAAGTGGCTTGCACTGCACTTGGTGTTTACTCAGGTAATAGTATATCCTTCTGAGGTGTTTGATGAAGTTGAAAACTAGATCAATAAGAGTTTTCCTTAGTTTTGTATGAAGCTAAATTAGGTATAAAACTTTGGACTCACCAAGATAGGATAAATAATAGAGTATTTTCTCTGAATTTGCCAAATACAAATAGACTGGATATTGAAAATATAGTTCTTACTTGATAATTGTTCTTATTGTATATAGTTTTACTATTTTAAAGTTAAAACCTTTCCTTTTTATTTAGAAAAAAAGGGGGAAATGTTGTGGAATAGAATATTTGTTTAACTATGTAAAGATGTGTTGCATTTGTTTGTGTTGCAGAGTATTTGTTTAACTATGAAAAGATATGTTATGTTTGTTTATGCTATATTTGTTTAATTATATAAAGATGTGTTGTTATTTTACCTTGCCTGCCCAAGGCATTAGATTGGTTTAATAAAAAGCTGAATTGCCTATAGCTAGGAAGAGAAGAGATAGGTGGGGCTGGTGGGCAGAGAGAAAAGGGAAGCCAACCAGCCAGCAGCCAGCCAGCCAGAAATGGAGGAGGCAGGGAAGCAGGATGGACAGTATGTAGATGAGGTAAACGAGCTTTGGGGCAGTACATAGATTAATTGAAATGGATTAATTTAAGTTAATAAAAGCTAGCTAGAAACAAGTCTAAGCTAAGGCCAAGGATTCATAATTAATAATAAGTCTCCCTGTCATGATTTGGGGGCTGGCAGCCCAAGAAAGCCTACTACACTACATTTTCTGTATTTCTACATTATATAGGAGAAATATTAAGTAAGGCAAAACAAAACCCAGGATCTCAAAATCTGTTGATTGAATCAGACTGAGATTGCCAGATGACTGGACAAGCACTAAAGTGGATATATTACACATAGTCTTCAGAAAACTTCAAAATGGAAACAGGCAAACAGTAAGCCCCTGTGAGAAACAGGACAGAGAATGCATGGGCAAGGGGTAAGAATTCATTAGTATAAGTAATCTTTACTACATAATGCTTATCATTTTCATTTAAAATCTTAGTTTCATGAAGTCACATTTACTAACTAGTGGTCTTAATGCCAGCACTATTGGAGTCCTCTTTAGAAAAGTGTTTTGTGCCAATAAGTGCAAGAATATTCCCTACTTTATCTTCTACTATATTCCAGGTATTAGGTCTTATGTTGTGGTCCTTGATCTATTTGGAGTTGAGTTTTATGCAAGGTGAAAGACAAGGACCTAGTTTTATTCTGCATGTATCTAGTTAGACATGAACCATTTATTGAAGATGCTGTCTTTTTTCCAATGTATATTGTTGGCCTTTTTGTAAAAAAAAAAAAAATGGAAAATGGTGACTTAAGGAGTGGGCTTATATGTGGGTTCTCAATTCCATGCCATTGTTCAATACATCTGATTTTACATCTGTACCATGCTATCAGCATCACCATAGCACTATACTTTAACTTGAAATTTGGGATGCTGATACCTCGGGCAGATTTTTTATTATTCAGGATGGTTTTTTACTATATTAGATCTTTTGTGTTCCCATATTAAATTTAAGATTATTTTTTCAATTTCTGTGAATAATTGTGCTGCTGAAGATTGCATCCTAGCAGGATGACCATTGTGATATTAGTCCTACCAACCCATGAGCATTGAGGGGGTCCTTCCATGTCCTGATACCTCCTCCAGTTTCTTTCCTTTGTGTGTGTGTGTGTGTGTGTGTGTGTGTGTGTGTGTGTGTGTGTGTGTGTCTTAAAATTTTCATTCTACAAGTCTTCCATTTCCATGGTTAGATTTCTGCCTCCATCTGTTTGTTTTTGTATACAGAATGCTACTGATCTTTTATTTTTGTGTCAATTTTGTATCCCACTACTTTACTGAGTGTGTTTATCAACTGTAAGAGATTTTTGGTGGATTCTATTGGGAAACTGAAGTAGAAAAAGAAAATATAAGTACAAGTATGGGGTCTTGTACGTGGTGTGTGTGAGAGAGATGGTGTGATGATTGTAACAGATGGATTACATGCTTTTAAAAATAAATACAAAGAATCTAGGATGAAAAATACAATTCCCCCTCACCATCAGGTAACCAAGGAGCATACCCCAGAACGAGGTCAACATTTCCCCCTTTATTTCCCTTATGAGCAGATCTCAGAAACAGCTTGAAAATAGCAGCTGCCACTTCCAAATCCTCCCTTGAAAAATGTTATATTGCAAACAATCTAATGCTGTCATGATGTTGGATCTCCTACACAGACTTATGGTTTATTTTGATTTTACTTTGAAATACATCTGGGTAAGAACATCTAATCTTTCAGTGCTTCAAGTCCCTAAATGTCATAAGAGCCTACCAATGGAAGACTGCATTTAAAAAGCCACAAAATAAGAGAATTGGAATAAAAAAATAAAAATAAAAAATAAAGGCATCCATCCATGAAACACTGTAGAAAGAAAGCAAAAACACAGAAAACAAAACAAAAGTTCATGATGTTGGAGTCAGTCTTGATAAAAAAGTAAATCAGGAAAACACCTTTGTCAAATGATTTTAATACATGAAGCAAGAGATGGAGGAGGGTTGAGTAAGATAGAGACATGAATTAAATAATAAACGTTAGAGATTTGGAACACTTACAGGATAAGTACCATGGATATTCACCATAAGAACTAAATCGATTTGCTTTATGGACTGACATGTTTAAATAACCAGTTCTAGCATTATATCTCTGAGAATGTAATCTCAGTTCGAAAAAATATATTTTATGTAGTATATATACTCAGGGAATACCACTCAGCCAAACAAGAAGAGGATGTCATTATGAACTACTGGAGGACAATTTTTAAGTGAAGTTAACCAAATAAGAAGGACAAATGTACATTATCTCACTTACATGGGAAATTTTTAGAAGTCAATTCAAAAAGGCAGTGAGAAAAATGGTGGATACTAGAGACTGGAGGGGAAATATAAGTCAGAGTATGTAAAATTACAGCTAGTCTTGAAAAATTAGCGAAGAGATCTACTGAACCATATGGAGACTATAGTTAATAATAATACACTTTGTTCTTGATTTAACTTTTTATTAGGCCCTTAATAGTATTTTAAATGTCCTCACCACCCAAAATAGTCATAAATATGTAAGTTAGAACCTATGTTAATTATTTCAATTATATTCCAAAATCTATATGCCAAAAATACATTTTATAAGATTTCTTACATATATATATATATATATATATACACATATATATGTATATATATATTTGTTAATTTAAGTAAATAAGTAGTAGGAAGATGATATCATTGATGTTTTGTTATATAGACACATTATTAAAACTGCCTCCTAAATGTTATCTCTATACTCTCAGATTACTGCTGCCTTCAGCTTAGTCATAAAGCTTTGTTTTGCCCTGGACAATGGCACATTCACAGATTAACAATGGATCAATGTAATGTGAAAAAGTGGCTGCTGAGTGCTCAGTCCCAGATGTGACATTTCTATCCCTTCTTCCATGGCTCTGAGAATATCATGAAAGAAGAAGCAGGAAAGTGTGAGAGCCAGAGGACAGGAAGGAGTATCATGAAGCATTGTCTTCTGGATATGGCATGGCCGTTGCACTCTTGAACTCCTATCAGCTGTGGCTGCCCACAAGCTGGGCCCATCAGTGTTCTATCATGAATGGGGGGTGCTCATGAGCCCCCCCTTTCCTGGGCTAGAGGTAGTTAATAGCAAATAGGGGAGAGGGAGTCATATTCCTAGTAGTAAAGTCACTGAAAAGCTGCCCTTGCACTTGCAAATGACTCCCAACCATGTTCATGCCAGCAATGCTAATTAAGTACAGTGGGTTACAAATCTCAAAAAGACATTGAAGTAGAAAGGGAACTTATTGGACAGGAGGGACTGAAGGGGAGTTGAAGGAGTGGGAGGGAGACAAGGACAATAGAAATGAATATAACAATACTTTATACATAATCTTCCTTTATACTAAAAGTATCAAATTTCCTGCAGAACACAGGACTCAAACTATACCTTAGTTCCTGGCAAGAACTAGACCACACTCAAGAAAATAGAGAAATGAAGACAAACACATTCAAATGAATCTCTAATGGTTTAAAAGTATGTTTAGTGGTAAAAGCACTGTCACCAAGAAAATTCAACAATTTGAAATACATATTTAGGGGCCAATGAGATAGATCAGTGGGTAAAAGCACTTGTTTCTGAGCCTGACTCTTGAGTTAAATTCCTAGGACACACAAAAGAATGAGAGAACCAATTCCTGCAACTTGTCAACATGGACACTGTGGTACATACCCATAGACACATACATAGATGCACATGCACCAACACTGATACATATAATACATGTAAATGTAGGGGAAAAAATTTAAAGGAAAATAAATACACATTTAGACTCCGTTCTGTTCCAAACACAGACTACATGTATGTGGATAACACTATGACCTAATAAGATAGCAAGTATAGAGATGAGTGAAAGACTGGATATAATTCAGTGGAAAACATGGCTTGGAAATTGGTCAATCTCATTTTGAAATAAAACCAAACATACAACATTTAATGCTTATGCTTATAGGTATGTAGAGTCATTAAAAGTTCAAAGGATACTTAGAGATCTTCTAGTAAAAATCCTGGTGACTCTTAGACACCTGCATATCTGTGCTCTTCTTGAATATGAACAGGTAAGAACGGAAAAACCTCTTGGGCTAGAGGTGTGGCCCAGTGGCATAGCACTTACTCAATATGAGCAAAGCCCCTGGGTTCTGTCCCCAAAAGAGAGAGTAAGGAAAAAGAACAAAGATGCCATCTAAAGCAACCCAATAGTTTTGGACAAGACAAATTAATCTATGTAAATACAAAGGACTTGTTTGTATAATACAAATTCATATCACCAAAGGTAAATATAAAGCATATTTTTGTACAAAACTTAACAGTGTCTCTTCATAATGAGTTCTCATTGATCAACTTCAACCTTCCAATTGTGATGCAGAATATGTCTTCCCTCCATGTGGCAGCTTTTCAATATCTTAACTCTGTGATTATGTTGCCTTGTCTTTCCATCTGCATTTAAGTCGTACTTCCTAAATTTACCTGTCTCTACTCTGTCCTCTAAGTATATCCCACTTAGATCAACATTCCACATAGTCCATGGTATCAGAAATGTTCACAACCCTCCAGGCATGGTCTAAACTATATGTCATAAATGCAAGTATATTCTGGTTAAAAAAAAATCCTTTCATAAATTTGTTTAGGATTGCTTTGCTCTGAGGTAATCATAGCATATTGTTGGCTAAGTGAATGTTCAGCTACTAACCTTTCCACATGTGGCCCCAAAGCTACATCTTCTCTAGAAAGAATTATGAAGTATTTATCTTAGACATATATGGTTTTCTTTCTGCGTGAGTACAGGAGAGCATAGATTTTCCTCTAAAAAGTAGATCTAAAAGAGGTTAGAAGTTTCTAGAATCATGTAGAATCTACTAAACTGAGTCTACCACATTCCCTGACCCATAGACTACTACAACTGATAAAACAGGCATCTAGATTGTAAGAAGTGTCTTGTTCTTCAAGAAGCCACAAAAAGAGCTAAAATAAGACATGAGTACCTTAAACCTCTATTATAGGTGGTAGAGAGAGTCAGGCAAGTTTGGGAACATAGAAAGAGCCCCTAAGAAGAGGACAACAGTTACACTGTTCTGCCAAGTATTCCACACAAGACTGTAGAATCAGGCTTATAAAACCTTCTGATTATTTTCAAAACACCATAAATATGGCTAAAGGAGACAGAGGGAGAATTGCAAAAAAAAAAACAATTTCCCAAGCTATTAACCTGGCCTTTACTATAGCTGTCCAGTGGAGGGTGGAAGCAAATCTTGATCAGAACTGCAGAGCACAAGGATGACAGAGGCTTCCTTTTCATATACATACTTTGAACAAAGAATAAAATCATTACAGCGCCAAGGGAGGACATACTATTAGAATTGATTGTCATTCCTCCTCCTTACCCAGGAATAAGGAAGGGCTCTAAGATGTCAGGACTTCCTGCCTCTTGACCATCATGAACCCAATGAGTGGACATAGGTACTTTCAGTCAAGGAGGCTGGAGTATGTTACATCATCCCTCAAGCCCTTAGATCCTACACACACACACACACACACACACACACACACACACACACACACACACACACACTATGTATGCATGCACAAATTTAGGAAAAAAACTTGTAAAGTTAACATATTAATTCTCTTTAGGGGATAGCAACAATGTTATTTATAATTCAAAATAAACTTTCGCCTTAAACTATATCATTCAGTTAATTAATTTGTGTTAGTTCCTGAAGTAGGCTTTAGAGATCTATTATTATCTTAATTTGAGTTGCCCAAGAAGCAGATTCTAAAGTTAGGTTCATGTTCAAGTAGTTTGTTTGATTGGGTAGCAGAAAAGTAAGAGAAGGTTTATATGACAGAGTTACATTATCTGGGTTGAACTGAGGTAGTTATATGCCAGCTATCACTCTCCTTACGTATGGAATTCCAGAGAAAATGAAGAGATGTTAAGTTGAGCAAGTGGTCTTCCTCAGCTTAAAGGACATTCTTAGGCAAGGAGGTTTGGGTGAACTAGCCAGCCCCTGAAGGAGTTGATCCCTAAGATATGGATGCACCATCAGTACCATCTGCCACACTCCTGCATAAACCAAAGTCCCACCCTCCCCCAGCTTCCATAGTATGTTCCCCTAGCTCCGCATCCTCTCCAGCATAAGCTGTCTTCAGTGTTTTTGATCTTAGCCATTCTGATGGGTGTAAGGTAGTATCTCAGAGTCATTTTGATTTGCATTTCCCTGATGATTAGGGATGTTGAGCAATTCCTTAAATGTCTTTCAGCCATTTGAGCTTCCTCTGTTGAGAATTCTCTGTTTAGTTCTATAGCCCGTTTCTTAATTGGACTGTTGGGCATTTTGATGTCTAATTTCTTGAGTTCCTTATATATTCTGGATATCAGTCCTCTGTCAGATGTGGGGTTGGTGAAGACCTTTTCCCATTCTGTAGGCTGTTGCTTTGCCTTGTTGACCGTATCCTTTGCTCTACAAAAGCTTCTCAGTTTCAAGAGGTCCCATTGATTGATTGTTTCTCAGTGTCTGAGCTACTGGTGTTATATTTAGGAAGTGGTCTCCTATGCCAATGCATTCAAGACTAGTTCCTACTTTCTCTTCTAGCAGGTTCAGAGTAGCTGGATTTATGCTGAGGTCTTTGATCCACTTGGACTTAAGTTTCTTATAGGGAAATATTTACTCTCCCTCAGATAGTGCTTCTAAATCATGAATGAAGAGGATAGATTGCCTTTATATAAGAGCTTTTTTTAAACAAAAGTTCAGGCTTAGTAGTAAGAGCTAATCAAATGAACAAATGTCCTAGAACCCTTATCTCTAGTTAGGAGATACATTTAAAAATAAAATGTTCTGACGAATGTTGAAAAGCAGTCTCATGGATTCAGAAGACATGATGATTGGAACAATAACAGACAAACTTGGATACAGTGCTGGGTTTGCTTCCCAGAACTATCCTGATACACTGAGACATCTGTGGACAGTTCTAAATGATTATGAGGTTGCTACATGTAACACAAATTTCCAGGCTGATTCAAAGCATGTGTTATTTGTCAACAGTGATATAATTCTTCACAACTTTTCATAGGGCTGTCAGAAAACAGCAGTTATAGGGAAAGGCTGAACTGTAGAGCATGTGAGTCAAGTTAAGACTTTTAGGCTCAAGTCCCAGTACCACCATCTGGCACCGGCTAGGCAACCTTATGCAAGTCACTTAACCTTTCTAAGCCTCATTCCCAATCTGAAAATGTGTCTAATAACAACATAAGGATTTGTATCTTTAAAAATAAAAGATAACAACAAAAAGTCAAGAGATAAAAAATGCAAACAATGCAAATACTGGATATTCACATGTTTCTGGCTGAGAAACAATCAGTCAATGCAAGATACTCTGTTTTGTATCTTAACATGGATATCAGTCAAGGTGCGATCCTGAGTTATGATTTGATTCTTTGTAGCATTCCCATCTCTGTCTTGTGCTATCAAAACCATACTGTTTTCACAAGTAAAAACAGATCAGTAATAGAGCTATGTCTCTCAATGGCCTGTCTTCAAATGTTCTGGTTTAATAAGTGTATGGACATCTGGAAATGCATCATATGTGGGAAGAAGTATTTCCCATTTGTTAGCAGAATGGAATAAACAAAGTGTACTTGATTCTGTCCATTTTTTTATCATAAACAAGATGTGAGAGTCCTAATTCTGCTTCAATTTAAAGAATGATTTTTCATTTCAGATGTTTTAGTTGCTTTTCTATTGCTATGATAAGACACCACAACCAAGGCAATTTATAGAAGAAATACTTCAGTTATAGCTCACAGTTTCAGAGGTTGAGTCCATGACCATCATGGCAATGATGGCATCAGGCAGGCAGGCATGGCACAAGAGCACTAGAGCAGTAGCTGAGAGCTTACATCCTGATCCATGAGCATGTGGCAGGGAGAACTAACTGGGAATGGTATAAGATTTGAAACATCAAAGCCCACCCCCAGTGGATCACCTCCTCCCAATCCTTCCCAAACAGTTCCACCAACTGTGACAAAGTCTTCAAATATATGAACAAATGGAGGCTGTTCTCATTCAAACCACCACACTAGTATAATATATTATTGAATGTCCAAAACAATCATTCAAGTTAACATATGCCACCCTTTCCTTAGGACCAAATGACTCTGGTTTGAATCTTCATGCACTGAGTCAGTCAAGATAAACAAGATTTTTAAGCTTAAGATTGTTGGCTCCCTAGTTATCTTTTAAAAACTCATCAATAATCCCCTTTTTGACTTATAATATTATGAAAATTTGAGCCAATTGTGAAGATGTATTGATTGCTTTAGTTTGAAATCACTAATGTGTGATTAAAAAAAGACAAGAAAATTGACCACACAATGTTGATTATAGAAAACAAGGTAGCAAGAGGGGGAGAAAGGCTCCAGAACTTATTCATAATT
Organism: Peromyscus leucopus; assembly: GCF_004664715.2. Classification (NCBI taxonomy): domain Eukaryota; kingdom Metazoa; phylum Chordata; class Mammalia; order Rodentia; family Cricetidae; genus Peromyscus; species Peromyscus leucopus. Next base: position 201,151 of record NC_051064.1, on the reverse strand, counting down.
GGCTAATTAATAAAACCTTAATAATGGATTCACCAAGGTCAAGCCAACTGTCAATTACCAGATCAGCTTCACTATCGACCTTCTGTGGAGGCAGCCAGCTCTGCCCAGTCCTTTATTACCTTTGGCACCAAATGAGGTATTCTTACTTTAGTATACTGAGTGAAAGAAGCTATAAATATAAGGAAAATAAATCAGTTGGATAATAATTTCATCAAAATAAATTATGGTTTCAAATATTTAGTTAGTTTGTAAGATACAACCAGAGTAAGTCCAATACATATGTAAGGAGAATACTTAGGTTGTGTTTCCTAAAGTAATAAGTCTCTGGGCTATGGATGGAACATTAGCACCATAAACTGCAATTTTGCATGAATCTAAGTTACTAGGTCCATAACAACTGGCATTGGAAACCACAGCCATAGCGATGTCTTTAAAGTATAAAAAAATAAAAATAAAAATAAAAATAAAAAAGTCATTCTTATGCTCAAGTATTATCATAAAATTACACAAAAATTTATGAGTATAGAGCATTTCCTAATTCTGAAAGAAAAAGTGGGAGATGGCAACTCCTAGGAATCTTATTCCTCAAGGTCTTGAAAAGATACAACAGAAATAAATAAAATAGATATGTTGTATACGTTTTGTAGATCCCTTAAGAGTCAAAAAATACTTTACTATTAATTTTTATAAACATAGGTATAATCTCTTCCAATTACTAAACATTCAACATACTTGTGGAAACTGTTAATTTAGTAATTTTTAAATTTGTAATTGCATTTTAATGCTGGTTCTAGAGTCTTAGTAAAACCACTATATATATCAGAAGTGAAGGCATATATATGTATATATTAGTTACGTTTCTCACTGCTGTGACAAAATGTTTGACTAGAATCAACTTAAGGAGGAAATGTTCAGGCTCAATATCAGGAGCTGCATTCCAGCCATCGTGGAAGGGAAAACACAGTGTGCACTGTTCTTGTTCACATCTCTGGAGATGAGGAAATGCAGAAAGGAGGGACCGCTGCTCAGTTGGATTTCTCCATCTCTTTTTGTTCAGCCAAGGATCCCAGCCAGGTTGATGGACCACTCACCTCCAGGGCTCCTGTTGTACTTCAGTTGGTCTCCTCTGGAAATGCCCTCACAGACAAACTCAAAAGGTGCTCCTCACTAATGCCCTGGTACTTTTTTTAGGACATTTTTTCCTTTAAGATTTATTTCTACTGTTTTATGTATATGAGTATTTTGCCTGCATGTTTATCTGTGCACTATATGAATGCTGATATCCAAGGAGGTACGGAACCTCCATGTAGAAATTGAACCTGGGTCCTTCGCAACAACAGCAAGTGCTCTTAACCACTGAGCCAGCTCTCCAGCCTCATGCCCTGCTACCTCTTATTCCATTCAGATTGGCAATCTAAATTACCAACCACAGTATCTAAAAGTTGAAGCAAACACAGTATATTACAAAGAACCGCCATCTCCGCAGCAGTACAGTAAAGGAAATACTGAAGAATGCTGTGGCCTTAGAAGTTCACTGAATTTATCTGTGATACCTGACACACAAGTCTCCATTTTTACCCAAGACCCTAAATTCCATCAAGATGTTCCTTCTCAGAACATTGAGGCAAGCAAGTCTTTCACTGATGTCTTCTCATTTATGGCCTTTATCTTGGGACTAAAGGCCTTTCTCCTAAGCATACCTCAAAGCTCAATGCAGGGCTGACTCATAGATCGAAAGATCAAGCTAAAGAGGTAAGTCTAACATAGATCCATTAGCATCAGTGACCAATTTTACCACTTAAATTCTCTAGAAAACAGCCCGTGCTTCTATTACTTTCACAGTCTTGCCAGAAAAGCAAAAAGAATCAATGAAACACATGGATTCCACATTTGGATCCAGACCTTCAGATCCACTCCTGCCAAGCCTATCATTTCCAGTAAACATTGAATATTCAGTACTCCCCTTTCTCAGCTACATAAGTCCAAAGGCTGTCTACATAGATGTAGCCATTATTGGATAAAGCAGAGCTTAACTCACATTCACTAGCCTGCACACAGAATTTCCTTCAAGGGGGCAGTCTGTCCTGTAACCATAAAATACTTAAATCAGAAAAGGCTGAGAATTACTATTGGAGAACTTAGGGTCTTACCTTAGTTTTCCTAACTCTCTCCACTCTTTAGTCTGTATGCATCTTTCTCAATGTGTATTTTTACTTCAATGATTTCCTTCACTCCCACCTGCTACTTCTACATAAACTGAAAATCATTTTTTTAGCAACTGCCTACTTTTATATATATTATCACTCTTATACATTGAGACCTTGCCCTGTGTCATCCACTATATGTTTTCAAGACATGTCTACTTAATAATCTCAATGAGTTCAATATTATGTTCTATTACTGTCTTTATTGTACAAAAAGCTTATAGAGAGGAAAGAATTTGAAAATCATCTGAATTTGCTAGTGAGACCAAATAGCTAGATGATTCAAAGCTCCTTCAAGCTATAGTGCTACAATTAACAATGGAAGGCTTTGAGAGGAATGGGAAAAGAAATAGGGCCTTAAAATGTAAAAACTTAGGTAATGTTAGAAACTTCAGGAGACAAAGAGAGCAAGATGGATGGATATCTAAACAGGAAACACTGTGTGGCCTGCCTAGCTAAAAGAAGAGGCATCGGGTAATAATTTTGCACATAATTTTATAAGAAACACGATAACAGGAGCTGGCAAAATGGTAAAGCACCTTCTGTGAAATCCTGATGGCTTAAATTCAACACTCAGGATCCACATAAAGGCGGAAAAAGAGAATCAACTCCACAAACTTGTTTGTCTGACCTCCACATGTGTGCAGTGAGGTGTGTGCTCATATATATAGATGTATTTCATACACACATGCACACATAATAATAATATTTTTAAATCCCATAGCAGCTTACAGGAAGCACTGAAACTGATTGCATTTTCTTGCTGAGTTTTACCCCACAAGGTACATCAAGTTCCATGGGGGTTTTTGTTGTTGTTGTTGTTGTTGTTGTTTTGTCTTTTGTTTTATGTTTCTTGGTTGTGTTTTACTTTGCTTTATTTTGAAGATCTTTTCATCTCTCCAAGTGAAAACTGAATTCCCAAATTCCGCCCTCATATCACCATTAGCTGATTTACTCATGAAGTTAATTATGCAAAGCCCTAAAGGTAAAATATTATTAAAGGAATGTTCTACTCAAATAGAATCTCCAGCTTATGAGAGAAGCTTGATGTGGAAAAGAAATATTTATCTCAGTTTTGATAAATGTACAAAGTGCAGCATAGGCAAGAACATAGAGTGATCACATGTAGCTATATTGTAAATATATGCCATATGATATCCATCACTGTATTACATGTCTCCTCTTCCTCTCACTAAAAATAAAATAATGACAGTCATAGGGGTCTCTTGGCAAAGAAAAGGCATCTGTCATCTTATACCGAACCTTTCTCCTCATCTAATCAATTCTTGTCTGACCAGTTCTGTTATCAGAGTCATTCCATGTCAGTTCCTCAAGCAACCTTATCCAATCCCAGGCCTTGCTAAGATTTCTCCCTCAGGGAAACCTACATGAAAGAATTTATAATGATCTGAGGACTCTAACTTTTTCTAGCCACTAAGCACGGGTAACAATCTTCTACTCATCACACTTGGGTCAGTTTTTCAAAGTTGCCACTATGATCATATTTCCCCAGTTATTCATTGAAAATGTCGAGAGTTTGTACAGTCCAGAGCCCATGCTTTCTCGGCCTTTCATCCAACAGACTCTTCATGTTGGTTTCCTCAGTGAGGTACAAAATAGCCATGCATATTCCCACCCCTATGGCTCTCCCTTCCCTTTCTCTGACATGGAAGGGCAACCTCTTCCATTCTCTCTATCCTTAAGGATCTTTTCTGATGTTTTTATCCCTTGCTGAAATGGACAACATAACACTTGTTGACTCCATCTGAAGGGTTTAGTGCTTGACTATAGTGACTTCTGTACTGTTCTCCAATAATTTCCTGCCTGCGTGTCCAAATGGCACTTCCATGAGAGCAACAAATGTACACCCTATGTGGGTGGTTCCATGATTTATCACCCAAAATAAGGGTGCAAAGACATATTTGTGATTACCCTTAGATTTCAAACATAAACAGGGATTGCCCCTCACAGAGCAAGACTAATGGGCACCCTAGATTATTCGTACCTGTTAAAATCTCTAGACTACGATGCAGATAGTCAATAATACGTTGTTGAATTAAAATGCTGTGCTACTTTCCAAAGGATGCTCAGATTTTTTTCCCCCAGTCTGTGGTTACATCCCAAGAATTGGTGCCTATATTTTATTACTGAAGCACAGAAAGTAAGAGGAAGTTGGAAACACTTTAAGCTCTGAGATCAGGGGGAAGGAATTATGAAGGATGTTACATATTAAAGAGTCAGCTATATTCCATTGGTAAAGCACTATTAATGACTTTTCAAGAGTAGGACGATTTGGCTGGCAGATATGTGTGGGTTTGAAATCTAAAAGGATAAACTTGGGATGTCTGAATTGGCTACATGGAGACATTGGACAACTTTGATCATAGTGTAAGGAATTGTGTGGGCTTGAACTCTGCCAATGGCAATGGGGCATGTAGAACATTCTGAGTTTGGGGGTTTTATAGATATTTTGGGGGGAATGTGAAAGAGAAGAAATCAAGAGAACAGTGTATCTAGACCCTCTAAAAAAAAATCTCTCTCAAAAGGAGAAAGAAAATCAAAACAAATAAGCAGAAAGTACCAAAACAAAACAGAATGAAACAAAAAGCCACCAAAAAAATGGAGCTGGGCGGTGGTGGCACACGCCTTTAATCCCAGCACTTGGGAGACAGAGCCAGGTGGATCTCTGTGAGTTCGAGGCCAGCCTGAGCTACAGAGTGAGTTCCAGGAAAGGTGCAAAGCTACACAGAGAAACCCTGTCTCAAAAAAAAAAAAAAAATGGAGTCTGTTTTGGGTTGGCCAACTACTTCTGGGCAGAGGCCCTGCCCTGGAGTGTGGTTGACATGACCACAGATACTCCATTAGAGACAAATGATTCTCCCTTTTCTAGTAGGTATCAATTGACAATAGTTTCTTGATCAGAGTTAAGACCCTGAGCCCACCTTTGTCTTTCAGTGCTGGGACCCTGTCTGGCAGTGCAGGTATTGCACATGCTTCCACAATCTCTGTGAATTCACATGTGTATCAGTCCTATTGTGTCCGAAAGATACTTTTTCCTTGGATGCATCCACCACCTCTGGCTCTAAAAATCTACCCTCTTTCTCTTCTTTCACATGGATCCCTGAGCCTTGAGTGGAGGGCTTCAATGAAGACATCCCATTTAACACTGACTGCTCCAAAGACTCTTGCTGTCTGCATGGTGTCTAGCTGTGGGTCTCTGTATTAATTCCCATCTGCAATGAGAAGCTTCTCTACTGCAGGATGAATGAGACACTTGTCTGTAGGTATAGCAGTATGTTACTAAGAGTCATTTTATTGCTATATTCCTTTAGTATGACAGGATTATATTTCCCCTAGGCCCATGATCTATCCAGTCTCGGGTTCTTAGTCCAATTTAGCAGTGTCAGGTATGGGTCCATCTCACAAACTGGACCTTAAATCCAGTAGGAAAGGGGTTGGTTACTCTTCTAACATGTGTGCCACCATTGCACCACTATAGGGAGAGTATTTTAAACATGTATATAACCATGTAAAACGTAACCTCTAAGTGTTACGTCTATAATAGATTAGTCCTTTATACAGTACTCTGCTGTTTTATTGCATAGCAACATGCTTTTATTCCTTACCAACTTATCAGGTATTAATTTTTATTGACTAAATTTGTTCTTTGACAATTTCACACATGTATAAAGAAAACATTCTGTTTTCTCTCACCCTTTTCCGTGCTTTCTAATGTTTCTCCCACTCCTGTCTTATCTCTCTCTCTCTCTCTCTCTCTCTCTCTCTCTCTCTCTCACACACACACACACACACACACACACACACACACACACACACACACCTTTTCCACATTCATGCCTTTTGCATTTGACTGATTTTTGACTAGGATCTTTTGTGGGGGCATAGGTCTAACAACTATGCTTTGGAGCCTGATGGACTCACCAGTAGATATACAACTCAAGAAAGTGTATGCCCCTCCCCCAGAATCCATGAGCAGACAGTAGCTTAGCAGGGTTGAGTAGGGCCCCATGAGTCTCTCAGATCCACACTTGCTGTTTACAAGCCTAGTTTTGTTCAGACAATCGCACATAATGTAAGATCATGTTTATAAGACTGTGGAATTCCCTGAAGATAGCATTCCATAACTCTTCTTCCTGTATTCTGGCTCTTACATTCGTTCTGCTCTGTCTTTCTCAATGTTCACTGAGCTTTAAAAGAAGTGGCATAAATGTTCTGTTTAGGGCTGCATTCAACAAACAGTGATGAGCAATCATGAGTCTCTGTATTCACTGCAATTTACAACATAGAGAAGCATCACTAACTAAAGATGAGAGTAGTGCTTGTCTGTCTGGACTGGACCTAATGGGTGGCTCTCAAAGAAGTACTTGCACTTCAAGAATCTACTCAAATTGTGGATCCTATGCAAAGCCATATTAAAAATAAAACTATGATTTAAATGTCTGCCATTCCTCCTGTGTACTGTAACTGTGGTTTCTCTTACTTTCATAAGAACATAAATTAGAGTGAGTAGTTGCTATTATAACTTATTATATTCCCTATGGCCATAGCTCAGTGTTGTAGACCTACATAATGCTCAATAATAATTACTAATATTTATAGTTTTTATGTGTATCTGGCAAAGCCCTAGCTCATGAGCTCATTGAGTTATAGTTATCATGAAGTAGGAGTATCTTTATTTTCATTTTAAAATTAATATGCTGAGACTTAGGCCAGATAAGTAATCACTTTAGTTTATATAGCCAGAAAATGGAACAGCCAGAATTCAAGTTCAGACAATGCTTCCAGTCTCCATATTCATAGCTACTAGGTACAGTGAGTGGTCAATAGAGAGTGGACAAGAATACAAGACTATTGAATATCTGTAATCATAGAAAATACAAAAAGAGAAGCTCACCATGGTAAAGTCAGATCAAATCTCCAAAGTTCTATTATAAATTGCTCCTATCAGCCGGGCGGTGGTGGCGCACGCCTTTAATCCCAGCACTCGGGAGGCAGAGGCAGGCGGATCTCTGTGAGTTCGAGGCCAGCCTGGGCTAACAAGTGAGTCCCAGGAAAGGCGCAAAGCTACACAGAGAAACCCTGTCTCGAAAAACCAAAAAAAAAAAAATAAATAAATAAAAATAAAAAAAATAAATTGCTCCTATCTATGATCAGAAGTGGTAGTGGCTGCATAAAGTCCTAAGACTCTGGAGAAGGCATGAGTGTTGAGAACTCAGAACCAGCCTTACTACATAGAAAAAAAACCTATCTTACTTTTTTGAAAACATAACACTTAAAAATTAAAAGAATTATCTCTGTCTAGCACTACAATCTCAATAAGGGTATTCAAAAAAGGGTATGGGTCTTATTTTGGATGAGATAGAGAGACAACCACACAGTGTTATTGAGAAAAGAGTCTTGAGACAAGGCTCCCAAATGAGCTTCAGAAGGGAGGAATCCCTTGTCCAGGACATATTTTCAGTTGTGGTCCTGTCTTAGGGTTTCTTCTCCTGTGAAGAGACACCATGACCATGGCAACTCTTTTTTTTTTTTTTTTTTTTTTGGTTTTTCGAGACAGGGTTTCTCTGTGTAGCTTTGCGCCTCTCCTGGAACTCACTTGGTAGCCCAGGCTGGCCTCGAACTCACAGAGATCCACCTGGCTCTGCCTCCCGAGTGCTGGGATTAAAGGCGTGTGCCACCACCGCCCGGTGACCATGGCAACTCTTATAAAGGAAAACATTTGATTGAAGCAGTGGTTTACAGTTTCAGAAATTTAGTCCATTATCATCATGGCAGCAAGCATGGTTCTGAGAGTACAGTGTGCAGGCAGATATAGTCCTGGAGAATTTTACATTTGATCCAGAGGCAACAGGAAGTAAACTGTGACACTGGGTGTGACTTGAGCATATATGAGACCTCAAAGCCTGCCTCTATAGTAACACACTTTCTCCAGCAATGCCATACCTACTCCAACAAAGCCACACCTCCTAATAGTGCCACTGTGCTTGGGAGCCATTTTCTTTCAAACCACTATAACTCTTAACAACAACACAAAAAATGCCTCATCGTCTAAATGATTTTTTTTTCAATTTCTAATGACACTGCTGATACATTTCCTTATATAAGTGGTTGATGTCCTATTCACCTACAGTCACAGAACCAGGGCTGATAAGATGGATCAGTCCTCAAGCCTAAGAACCTAGTTGAATTGCCAAACCCACATGATAGGTTTCAGAATCAACTCCTGAACTTTGTCTGCTGATACCCACATACATGCTCTGGCATGAGCTCATACATGTACACTTCTGCACACACACTCACACACACACACACACACACACACACACACACACACACACACAATAGATGATGATGAATATAGATATATTATATTAGATAGATAGACAGAGAGAGATAGATAGATAGATAGATAGATAGATAGATAGATAGATAGATAGATAGATAGAAAGAACACAAACCCAGAAAACCAGAATCTTCTTGGGCACAAGAGGATTAAAGGGAGTCCCTCCAGAAGCCTTGTTGGGTCACTGCATGCAGATCATCTACTAGCATATTCATGGTAGCCATAGATTGAGGAACCAGGCCTCAATCCTGTGGGATCTATCACATTTGCCTAAGGAATCTTGAACTGTGTAAGATGGATGCTACTATTTATAACTACATTAAAATATAAATGTGGCTCCTTTTCATGTTTAGCAGATAGTATTGAAAGAAGAATCACCTCCAGTAAGCCTCATCTTAATCACCTGGAGAGAGAGATTAGGAAGAAAAAATGAAAACTCCATCCACCTTTCTGTCTTGATTTTTGGCTCCTCACCCACTTCCTACTTACTACAGGAATATAAACTCCATTCCCTCAAATTCCATTTCTTGTCCCCTCTGGTAAACACCAACTGCCATGTCCAAAAAGCCGTTGTGTAGTTGTGGGTTTTATTTTCTACTCTAAAACTAATGATAGTAAGTTATGTAATCGGTTTCCATCACCAATCATAATAAACAAAAGATTATTTTCCCTGTGGTTTTCCAGATTTCCCTCCTCCTTATTATCCACTGGTGTTTTGTATTATTGATAGGAAAAGTATTCAAAAGAAGAAAAGCTGATTTTACTTAATAGTGAACTGAAGAGCCAATTCTTAAATTTAGCCTCCAGAGTATGAGCAAATCTGAACTGTGGCCTGAATCTGACCAAACCCAAATAAAGCCACAGGGTGAACAACTTATTAGAAAGGGGGTGTTAACTGCCAAAAATGATTTTTCAGGGAACAGCCCGAGAGAGCAAGAGAGATGGGGCATGAGAAGGTACTAAATTGGTTAAACTCATGCAGGTAAATACTCAAATGCTACTTCTAGTTCAAAGAAGAAAGTTACCTATAATCAGGCATCTGCTTCCCAGATAAGGACAAGATAGCCAGAGAGCAGATCTTAATACTAGAGTGTCAGATATGATGTATCATTGGTATAGCAATAATTAAACTTTATAGTGTCAGCATGACAGCTATTCAAATGCCACCCTTGATGATTAGCAGGGCTCATTTGCCTTAGCCCTGCCTCTAGCTGGAAACACAGTTCTCTGATAGAAACTTCTACTTATTTTATTATGAGTCATATTCCAGGGCACTGGGCATTCCAGGAGAAGGGCATCCGATAGTCAGTAGATGATAGCACTCAGGTTCTAATTCCAGTGTCTTCTAGATTGATAGCTCCTGTGACTTTGTCCCTTCACTGTATATGAAAATGGTAACAGTAGCACCTGAACTGAGTTACGGCAAGGATTATCTTCAGTACAGCACTGAACATGGTACCAGACAATTATAAAGGCTGAGCAAATACCTACCGCCAGTCTCTACTGTATCCAGGATGCCTTCCACTACCTCAGAGGCTTAAATATAGAGAGCACAAAAGGCTTGTGCTAGCCCAAAGTCTATTTCAGTATGAAGAATGGCACAGCCATCAGCAAAACTGGGAGAGGCCCAGAGAGACAAAGTAGTTGCCGAAGACTGGGTGTTTCTTATGCTTCCCACTTATGGTCCACCACTAGAAATCGACTCAAGATGCAATTTAAAGCTTTGCCAACACATAGATAGACTTTTACACTTAAGTTCCGTAAGGATGGAAGAAGAGTTGGGGAGCAGGAGACTCGGTAAGGCAACTACGCTTTTCCATTGCCTGCAACAGTATCCCTGCTCACACATCAACTACAAAGCCACGGAGCAAGTCTTCCCTTCATCGCACTTTCTCACTTCTAGATGCAGCTGAGATGAAATATTTCCCCACCTCAGCTGCTTCTGTTTAACTCAGGCTTGCAGAGTCTATTTCCCAAACTTCTAACTGGTCTTCCAGGAAACCCATTTCTTTACCCTGCCATCCAACCTCCAGAATGATGACACAGTTAATGAGTTTAATTGAAAAAAAAAAAAAAAAAAAAAAAAGGCGGCACATTTACAGTTCCATTCATCAAAAGGGAGCCTATTTTTTCACCTAGGATAGTCATGTGAATTTTGAATGAACTGACAAATTACCGTGCTCAACGAGGTAGCCAAAGCGCCATTGTGTGAATTCCAAGCCTGAGTGTCACTAAGGCCCGCAGCCTTTGCGAGGGTTGCTCTTTGCATGCTAAGCCAAGCATGAAACAGCCCAGGTATACTAGCTATCTCCTCATGGCTGCAATAAAGGACTTGACAGATACAGCATACGGAGAGAAGGGCATTGGGCTCCCAGCTCAAGGACACAGTCTGCCATGCTGGAGAAAGCACGGCAGCAAGAGGTTCGGGTAACTGGTCACATTACTTCCGCAGCCGGGAAGCAGAGACGGGAACATTGCTGCTCAACTCCCTCTCTCCTGTTTACCCAGGCCAGGACCCCAGCCCACGGAATGGCGCCAGCCACATATAGAGTGGATCTTCCCCCTGTCGATAACCTAATCTAGAAAATCCCACACAGACATGCCCAGAGGTTTGAGCCTGTGATGATTCAACTTGAGACAATAAAAGTTAACCATCATTGCTATAGGATCTCCACCATATCCCAGTGTCCCCCTGCTGTAAGTAGCTGGCATCATCAAACGACCCAACGTCCAAAATACATCTTCACACATTTTATAGCTGACCAGAACCTCACCAGGTTTTCCCTCCTTATCTAATGCACCGATGCCATTGTACCCAGGTTCAATTCTGATATAAAGTTCATTCTGGGATAAAGCCAGCTCGTCCCTACAAAGGACAGGACACACCCACAGTTACACCAGATCCAGTTCAGTTCTTCATCCTGTCCTGGAGGGGCAACTCACGGAGAGTCACATTTCAGCTGACCCCACCCCTTCCAGAGATCTCCTGGAGATTGTTTCTTATGCAGAAACAACCCATGAAACTACTCCCTCACCTCCCTCATTTCTGATGTCTCCGTATCTCTAGGTAGCAGAATTCCTTCAGATAAACCTTTCTCAATCTGTCTCTAGAGACCAATCCCAGGAACTGAAACTGAAGGTTTACTTAAATTAACAACAGACTGCTGGTTACAAGGAAACCTCATAAACTTTATCACACCTAATATCAGGTTTTTTATCATTACTCTTCTGATTCTAGCCTAATCTGGCTCCAACAAACACATAGTCCAACAAAAAACTGCTCTCTGACTGACCCCACCCCTCACCTGAGGGAAGCAGTCCCAGCAGAGGCCCAGACTGACCAACTCAGCTACCACTCAGGCCTAGATCCAGGGCTTTAAGTTGGCATACCCCAACATCTGCTTCATCTGGACCTGCTGGAGTGCATAAAAGGACTGACCCTGAGTCCCATAGCCTCAGGATCTCTGTGACTCTGGAAACAGCAGGATATTTGGAAGGCGTTTCAGTGAGGTTTCAGTATTGATGGTGTATCAGAAGCCAGAAGCCTTGAACTTGACTGACAACACACTACACAAAGAACATTTGCAAGCAAAATTGTTTGGACAAAAGTGTCTACTACGTGATACACTGCAGGTCTCAATGCCATTAAGATGAATGAAGAGATGATGGAGAGGATGGAAAGATGAAGGAGCACAGTGCTTTTTTTGGTTGCTGTTTTTTTAATTAATATATTTTTTTAAATTTTCTCTTGTGGAGGGGGGGATACTGCAAGGGTAAAGGGCTGATATGGAGGGACTGGGAAATAGGTAAGATTGGGATATATGATGAATTCCCAAAAAATCAATTACAAAATTATGTTAAAAAAAAAAAAAAAACCAACTACCCTCCCTTCCTGTAACAGCATTCAAGTCTGGCTCCTCTGTCAACTTCTCTGATGAATAAAAATCAGCCTGGCCAGGTCAGAGTTGTATAGCATTTAATCGGACAACAGGAATCAGAGTTATGATTGGCCAAACCTACTGTTACTTCCTTAATAACTATTTGATTCCTATATGTAAAGACCGCTTTCTAGTCTATTAACTCTATCCAGAACAAGCAGCGGCTCTTTTGGATAATATCCTCTTGATGAGCTAATACTGGTACCCTTCCTGACTCAAAGATAACCAACTGACCAACTGTCACAGGATGTAAAAGGATAGAGCCTTGATGCCTAGGATGCCCAGATTCACACCCATAAATTCTTTAGGCCCCACCCTTCTCTAGCCCTTGATCTGTAAAGTCCCTTTGTTTTTATATCAGCAAAAAGGCTAAAATGTTAGGTCAAGAGGCTTACCTGGGAAGGGGATCAGTCATGTTTTATTTATATACTATCTAACACTTTTACTAATCGGCTAAACTTCCCGCAGCAGTAGCCTCAAAGAAGGGTAGGATAAGATTCCTGAATTAAGGATGAATATCTAGTACATTCACTCACCTGCTAAGATTGGTGACCCCTCCCTTCTAAACTTAGGGACTTCTACCTCTAAGGTCAGAGACTCCCTTCTCTTTCAAGTGTGTAAGTATAAGAAACTTGTCCTGGGGCTTCCTGATGGATCTCCTCCATGTTTCAGCTTCACCCAGTACACTTGGCCAGCATTATTAAGAAACATAAAATTATTTTCTAACAATGGAGTGGAAAATATTTATGAACAACTCAAAAAGCCAAGGGTCAGTCATAAAAAGTACCAGTTAATTTTATGGTTATCCCAATACCCTGGTTCTACTGGAGCTTAATTTCCACTCTTGTTCAGTGTCCTTCCTTGGCCACACACTCCATGAATAAATACCTCCACCTCATCATTTCCAGTTATTACAATCACTCCCTTATCTCAATTTCAACAATATACTCTCTACCAGAAGTTCCAGTAGTCTCTTTCCCTCCCCTCTCCAAAAAAACCCTACATTTTATCATCTGTATTGATTTCTACATGTACACAGCAGACTTTATCTGTATAAATGAATAACATAGTGAAAGGTTTTGATAACTATTACAAGTTTCTTGCCATTGTAATAACCATTTTTATGTTGTCATTCCTGTTCCAACATTTGTTTAACCTCATCTCCCAAATTCCATATTTCTATGTTTATTTCCATCAAAGTAGACATCATGGGCACGTTGTTAAAACTCTCTACAGTGGACTATGCGTTGCTGCAGCTGTATGCTTCTCAGCTAAGCATATGGCAGCCATCTTCTCAGGCACTCTGAGAGCCATGCTTACTGGACTGCAGTAATTCATTTTAAACCAAAATTGAGAATCTATTTTAGCAATAGTATGGACTCCATTGCCAAAGTTTATTTTTCTCACAAATCTCTTACAACAACTATCTATCCTAATGATAAGTTTTCATGTGGTTCTGTCTCAGTTTCTTTTGATGCATAAATATTTATGAATTTTTTCACCTTTTGCACTTGACCATTTCATTATTTGATCACTTGTGACTGAGTAAACTCATCAGGCTTTGCCATTTGTGTTGACAGCACGTATGGTACCACTGACACTTCATCACTCAAATGACAGTTGCTTATATGCTTGAAGATGGCTTTAATATGCTGATATGCTTCGAGCCCAATCATGACAGAAAGCCTTTAATTGTCATTCCTTGCTTTGGTTTCTTTTGTTTGCTCTTTATCAGTGTCTGTGTCAAATAAAAGCAGAAAGGACTGTCTTTCAATGCTTCCTAGTTTCTATCTTTAAGTGCTTTCATACAACACATTTTGATCCTGTTTTCCCTCTCCAACTTCTTCCAGATCTTCCCCATCTCCCTCCCTACCCACACAACTTTATGTTCTCTCTCTTGCAAAAAAAAATGAAAATCAAAACAACAGGCAGAAGACCAGTAAGATGAAAAAAATACCAAAACAAAACAAAAATGCCACAAACCTAAACAATATTAGTAACTCTTTCAAAGGCGATTGCCTCAAAATATTGGTAATGGACTATGTATAACTACTTACTTTGTACTATTTCTTCCCTATAGTGTACTTTTCTAAAATTGCTTGATATTCCCCAATACTCCTGAGAATTCATGACTTTTATCCTACTTAGTTCTACATGTCCCAAATCACTAAGGCTTCCCAAATTAAACAACTCTGTCAATATTGTTTGAATTGAATCATTAGATATAGTGAAAGAAATGCTTGCAGGGCTGGCTGAGTGTCTTAATGTAATTATCTTCTCCGGTAGGTAGCTAGTCCCTAAATTGATTGTTTCCCCCACTTTATATTATAATTCCACTAAAAGTATACAGCCAGTTGAAGTGAATAGCCCTGTACTCCTGATAAAAACCAAGCAATGGATTCACCTTAGGGAAACAGAAGCATAGAATTCATCATATGTAGATAGATACAGTTACCTGGTCATATCCCTGCATCTTCTAAACCATGATGTACTTAAGTTATCCAGGGAGTTCAGTTCAAGTACCATCTAACTAAAAGTTTCTTTGTCCTAAACCTCAATCCTCAGTCCTGCCTTAAAAGAAAACAGTCATCTCCCAGTGTTTATTCTCATCTCAGTGATACTATGATTTCATGGATTTTTATTGTTCATTTGCTGGAATAAAGAGAGGAAAATCTTATTTCTTGGGATGAAAGACTTTCTTCTGGAACAGACTTATTTTTCTCATTAAACTCTTTTAGTGTTTTATGAGATACAAAGGCAATAAAATATTTGCACCTGCATCTTTGTGGAACTAAAAATCATAAGTGAAGCTGAACTGTGTCCATGGAGGTCAAAGGGGAAAAATCCATTTGACACCATTAGTTTTTGTGTCCCAAATGTGTGCATAAAGCATATTGTACTTCCCTATCAGAAAGCATAATCAGAATCTATCCACAATGCCAAACACATGGAATCAGAGCCCAATCAATTAGTCACTTAACGTTCAGTCCACATGATGCCAAACATCTGGAGACTTGAAACCTTCCAAATGAATGAGTGATTTCTTTTTCACTTTTCTTCAGAATATTTTTTGGCAACAAGTGAACACAGCCAAATGTGGGCATTTCTAATTGTGTTACCTTCCAATGTTAGGACCTAATTTTTCAATATTCAAAGACAACCTTCAGTATATACAATCTCCTGTGATTTGTTTTGATGATGAACTTATATTGAACAACGATTAAAAATCAGAGTTATTTAAGTGTGTTTGAATGTTGAGTCAACATATGGTAGTGATCAGAGCGTTAATGTTCTACTGCCCTAGAGTTCCTACCCTGAGGTCATCTATGGAGGGCTTCCTGTGCACCCACATTGAGTCCAGCATGTTATTATGCCTCTCTGCTTCTCCTTCCCATGATGACCCAGGAGTTTCTCTAAGACATGTATGAGAAATACAGGATAGTTAGGGAGCAGATAAACAAAGAGGGTCAGGGTCCATTGCTTAAATGCTAAGTAGGACAATGTCGGCAGCAACAACCTCAGAGGCAGAAACAAAGGTTGGACTCCAAGAGCTGCTAGGAGATGCTCTTTAGAGAATGTCTAAGAACATAGACCCTCTCCCCATACAAAGAAAGAGAAGAGAGGGCCAGAAAGCTAAGGTCTGTGAAGGAAAACTTTAAAACTGGTACCCTGGTCCTCTTCCTTCTCCTCTGCTCTACCTGTCCCTCTCTCCACTTCCCATCCTCCACTCCCTTCTTTCTTCTACTTCCTTCCCCTTCTCCTCTGATTCCATGTTATATTCAGCCCCAACATATTAAAATTTAGATTTTTCTGCCTGTCCACCAGCTCTTCCTCACTCCCTACAGGACAGTTTTCCCCCCACATTTTGAGTGTTGGATTCTCCGTTAATGTTGTGAAAGTTTATGATTTAGAGTCTCTACCTTCCAGGCCTACTTTCCATTACAATGTTCTTTTCAAGTAGAGCTTCTTTCCATTATTTCTAGTTTGGATTTATTCTGCCCTTTGTTCCTTTGGACTTCTACTCTCTAAGTCTTACCATAGAACAGAAGGTTCTGATATTAATCCTTCTCACGTGCTGCCTGTGAGTATTAAATTTACTATCAGACCCACCTGTTACCCTCTGGTTGGCTAGTTCTGCAAAGCAAATTATTACAAACAAATCACTTAAGCAACTAAAACTTTCTCAGTTTTTGAAGCAAAAAGTCTCAGATGGAAGTGCTGGCATATGTCTCCAGGCCCCAAGGGAAAATCTGCTGGAAGCTTTTATTCTAATATCTGGCATTCTGATTCCTCAGCCTTCTCATGTGTACCTCAAATCTCTGCCTCTGTCTTCCTCCATATTCATGTGTCTAAATTTTCTGATTCTTGTAACGATACCATTGTATTGGATTAGAGACATTTATCAACCTATACTTGATTCCAATCTGGAAAGACTATATTTCCAAATAAGGGCATTTCCAAGTTCCAGGTTGTACAGGGAACACCCTTGAACCCAGTTGACACCTCTATATAAGCTGTTTCCTACAGCTGGAGAAATAGTCTTTGAATTGACAGTATTCTAACAAACTAAGGTACAAAAAACAAACTTCTGTTCATCAAGTATCTCTCATTTTTTTTTCCGTTAACCCACAAAACTTTCTTTTGGTCATGGAAGTCCTTGTACATGTACTTCACTCAGATCCTACCTATTCCACCATGACCAGGTCAAACCAAGTCATTATGAGGACACCCATGTAACTGTGCCATGGGGCATCCCAACAAGCTCTGCTTCATTTGAGTCTACATAATAATCCACAGGAAAACTGAGAAGTGAGGACTGGGAACCATCTGGCCACATTGACTCAGCATTAAGAAAATCTTTCAATATTGTAAAATGTTAAGTCTGAATTGTGAATTGAACTGTTAAAGTATAGCTACTCTCTTTAATTAACTATTACAGTAAAAAAAATGTTTGCAATGAGTTAGTAGACTAGTTAATGGCTAACAGTCAATTGCTCCTCAGAATTGTAGGAGTGTCTTTAAAACTGTGTTTTAGAAGAATGATAGCCACTTATTTGGGGATGTAAATAATTATGTTAAACAAAATAAGGCAGACATGGAAATCAAAGGTGTTCTTGAAAATACAGATTGATGTGAACATTTCAAGGAAGGACTATCACAATTCACATAAGTATTAAATTATTTCCAAGGACTATGAAGAACTTCACAGATAATGTGGTATTAATCATAATTATATGTTTAGAAAAGTAAATATTAAGAAGCTGACAGCAGGAGAGATTTGCTTCTGGTAACTGGATTATATTGTACCCTGCAATTGAAACTCCTCTCGGGAACAAAGTGAATCTGGGTGATTGTGGTCATTTTCTAAACATTTTTCTCCATTTCCAAATAGTCATACATTTCTCAAGTCTGTTTTGGAAAGAGTAAATTAAAAATACCTATAAAATTCTTGAAATGTTTTTGTGATTTTTTTTTAAAAAAGCATTCAACATGTTAAACAAGGAGAATAACATAACTTCTTGCTTATTATTTCTCTTAAAATCAATGTTTATTCTGCCTGAACAAACTGTTTAATGTGGTGAGTTACTTAAAACAATTTGACAGCATTCTGAAATATTTTTCTTTCTCTCTATATCAACAGAGGGGAAGACTCTAAAAAGAAAACTGGAAATATCTAGTTGTATGGCCGAATTTTAGTTCAAAATACTCTGGCTCTTAGCTCTGTGGTTGAATAGATATCCCTCATGAAGCATTCTATATCTAAGCAATAATAGTCCACACAATTACACAGTTACAAAGCCATTCATTGCTCACAAGATTAGAAGTGGATTATTTGCACAGGTAATTATAATGGGTTGTAGAATCACCAAAGGTTATTTTGAAATGGCCTGTGGAAAGACACCATTTCCCATCACTCACTTAGAAATTACTCCCTCAATTCTCTTAGACACTTGCCAGTGGTTTTTCTAAAAGGCAACACAAACACAAGAAATGGGTCTTGAATATAATTTTAATACATAAAGAAGAATTACAGCATGGATTTTATAATGAACAAATTGTACTGGGCTTCCAAATTGTGCTTTTTGTAGTCTGAACACAGAAGAAGGGGTAGGCATATGGCAAAGGCCACCTTTCTCCAATACAAAAGTTATTAAATCTACTGGAGTTGGCTAAAGGAAGCCATAATTACTTTCAAATGGAAAAAAGCCACAAATTTCCTTTCTCTTGCCTTACACATCATTTTCTTATCCCAAGTTACATATTTTCAACTTCATCACACATCAGAATGTCAGGTCAAACCCTTGCCCTAAGCATATTAAAATTCTTTCCTACTCCTGAACCTGTGCACAAACAAGACTACTATTCCAGTATCGTGATTCTTTTGTAACTGGCTCGTGGCTTTCCTATCTGTTGTTTTTCAGTGTCAACATGAACCACTGTAAGCATGCATGCCGCATAGTTTAGCTGTCATCAAGAAACAGCTAAGGCTACTTCTCCCGTTGAATATTTCCATTGAGCATCGCTAGTGTTTCTCTGCTAATTCTGAAGTGTCAGCCCTAACAAAAGGAGACACCGAGAAGATAAAGGGACATGATCCAGTTTCCCCAGCCCAGATCTTCTGTTCACTTACCCAACAGCTTACTGCTGCTCCTCTATGCAATATGCACAAACATCTAACATGAATTTTTTTTTAAGGTTTTATTTTATTATTTTAAATTGTGTATATATGATTATCTGCAGACATCTGTTTGTTCATCTAAAGCCAGACGGGGTGTCAGGTCTCCTGGAGCTCACGTTAGAGGTGGTTGTGAGCCACCTGACACAGTGTTCTTAACCACTGATACATCTCATCAGCCCCAGGAAAAGTGATTAAAATCACTTGCACAAATGCTGTCTTTTGCTGTATGTTGCTTATGTTTGTGATCTCGGAACGTGAGAGACTGAAGACAGGAGGCCAACCTTGGATATGTACGTTATAGACAAGCCTGGGCTACAATAATAGACCTTGTCTGGAAATCATCACGGAGAATCCTCAAAGAACTAAAACTGAATCTACCACATCACACAGTTCTACCACTCCTTGGCAACATGACCCTTGGCAACATGACCCTTGGCAACAGCTATTCTACTTCTTGACATATGCCCAAAGGACTCAACATCCTACTCCACTGATACCTGCCCAGCAATATTTATGCCCTAGTCACAATAGCTAGAAAATGGAAAACAACCTAAATGTCCTTCAAAAACAAATAGCTAAGAAAAATGTGGTACATATACATGGAATGGTATTCGGCTATAAGAAAAAAACGAATTCATGAAATCTAAAAGAGATTATGTTGAGTGAGGTAAACCAGACTCAGAAAGTCAAATGCCACATGTTCTCTCTCATCTATGTCTTCTAGCTCCAAATCTTCAGATGAGAATGTACAACATGGAGTAAGCACAGAAACCAGAAAAGTATAAAGGGACCATCCAAGGTCCTTGAGAGTGGAATAGCAAGCAATATAAGATGAAAAACAGAAAAACAGGCAAGAGATCTCTAACTACTAAGTGTGAGGGTCAGTAAAGAAGAATGTAGAAGCCACAAATAATACCAAGGTTTTTAATCTGTTGGTACCAATCTACACAGGGTAAAATCTCACTGTCTAACATCTATATCTCTATCAACCTATAAAAGTTGTGGTTCCAATCCAATTATAAACCAAGCTGGCTTTGGAGACTGGATTGGCTCACTCCTTCTCTAAACCCAAGCATATTGCTAAAAGAAAAGGTTGAGAGATTCTTCAGTCCCGTATCAGAAGAGCCCTCTGTGTGGGGGGTAAAAGGAAACCAATAAAAGGAACCATTGTCTTCAAGATTCTAATTCTCTCCATGCTTACTCTTGATTTCTCATAATCCTTTCTTACATGTTATGTCATCTTTAAATACAAACTTCCCATTTTGATAAAAAATAAGTTTTTTCAATAGCAATCTCTAAAGTCTCCAGAAGGAAGATAGGGCCCCAACAACAACAACTCTACCCAGTCCAGAATGATGCCATGGTAATCATCATCATACTACACTTCTTGCCAGAATTTCAGACAATCTTACCCATTACTCTGAGACTTGCTGCAGAACCTACAGTTAGTCTAACTGAGATTTAACTATCTGAGCTTTCTCACAGTACCCAACAGAGATGCCATCACCCCCTAAACAGCAGGAAGCAATTCTAAGAAAACGATGCCCCTTCTCCCTAAGGGTTCATATTTCTCAGGGTTATGGATGATGGCTATAGGGTTGGGGTGAAAGAAAATATTCAACTCAGTATTCTCCTTAAGAAAAGAAAGAGTGTCTCAAAAAAGGGAAAAGAAGAAATGGAATGGATAGGTATAAAATATTATGGTAGATTATTGTATATACTAGTAAACAAATTTAGTAAAATAGCAGCCTTAGATAATTTGCCCTGTGATTTGCACTGTTATGGATTCTTATATGTTGATACAAATGTAAACTATTTTTATATTCCTGTTTAAGATAATTTGTATATTGATACAAATACAGAACTATATTTGTTATAATGTACATATATTTCTACTCTTATTTGAAATATTTGTATATTGATGCAAATGTAAATTTACATATGTCATACTGTATAATATTCTGTATATTGATATATATTTAAGATTATTATCATATTGCATATTGCACTATACATTCCTACCTCTGTTATAAATATCTTGTGTATTGTCATAATTTTGAAGTCATCATCCTTTACTGTACATTTGCTTATAGACTGTTTACCTTGTTTACATGAAGCCTTAGTCCTTAGGTTATTTAGATAGATAAGACTTATAGATTTATAGTCACCTATGCTTATCATCTCTATAGTTATGTTAGTTAGGTTATCCAGATTTACAGATACATAGGTCAGATGGACAGGTAACCTTCAAACACTTCATAGACCTAGAGAATATGGCATTTAACTTAGAATTCTGTTGACATGAGACACAATTGCTTCTGGCAACACCAATTTGATCCTGAGAGAACATTGGGCTTCTAAGACATTTCCATTTGGAAGTTTGTCTTCTTGTCACAAAATGGCCTATTGGGCAAAGAACTGCCCTTGCCTCAACTGCTGACAGTACGAGTGCTGTCCTTCTGAACAAGCGGGACACAAGGAAAAGTGACTTCTGAACTCTGCCAAGACAGGGTAAAATGGTCTTTCAGAATTCCTGCTTCTGAAAGTGGTCTGTCAGATACTCTAGGCCTGTAGCCAATTCGAATGCACCAACAATGCTGAGAAACATTAGGTGACTGTCCAGGCTGCCAGCTGTCTGTCTACTCTTGCAAGATTCCTGAAAGTTGCTTGCATCCATCTACCATTTCTCAGGTACCATTATATTCCTTCTCAGGTCTTTGATGAGATTGAAGACTAGCAGTTATAGTTACAACTTAGTATATATAAAATATCTTATATAGAACATATTAAGTATTAGATTCAGGTTCTTTAGGATACAACACCTTTTGGGATGATCCTTGTAACATGCCATTTACCCACACTTTAGACTTTTCTGGATTTTAGTATGTGTTTCTTGCTTGATATTGTTCGCATTGGTTGTAGGTCCATCTTATCTAGGTCATTATCCCTCATTACTCCTGGACAATATTTGATAACCATTCCTTTGTATATAGTCTTGTATTAGGTTAGAACCTTCTTATTTAGACAAAAGGGGGAGATGTAGTGGGTAGCCATTCCAGCTTTGATCTGGAAGTTCCAACCCCTACTGAGGCTTCCGTAACTGTCACACCTACAAGGAGGGGCTGAGAGAGGACCCTGAAGACCCGAGATCTGGATGGGCCAGCTCTCTTGGTTCCTGGACCCTGGATGCTGGAGGTAGACGGAGCAGAGTTCTCCAGAGAACACCGCCAGACTATGCTACATCTTTCTCAGACCCTGTAATCTATCCCTTCACTTGTAAGTTACCCCACAAAATAAACCTCCCTTTTAACTTCGGGAAGTGGCCTTAACAATTTCACCAATATCCAAGAAATCATTTTATTTTATATTTACATAAAGTTATATATAATTATAATACATATAAGTGCATATGTATAAATATATATATAGCTTAAATGAGGCTATGTCACTTGAGCTGTGACAATGCTTCCCACAAGAGCCATAAACTAATAAAAACTTGTACCAGGTACTAAACCTCCTTTTAAGTGATCAGACAGGGCAGTCCAAATGACTCTCAAAACAATATAGGCTGTCATTGCTGTCCTTGGATGCTTCTCAGAGGTTTAAACTAAGTCCATATTGCTGAAGACACAGCACACTTAAGACATCGGGCCTGAATTATTCCAGCTGGATCTAACTTTAAAGCTTCCTTCCTACATTCTAGGTTCCATGGTACCAGAAAATACTATGCAGTCTACCAAAGGAGAGGAACAAATAATAGTGCTACCCAGGTATATGTAGTGTGTAGCTGTTCCATATACCTGGAAGTACTACCCCCAGTGAGGTTTCCAGTAACTGTCACGCCTACCTATGACCTGCCCCTGAGGCGGGGCCAAGACGGGAGCCCTTTGGAACAAGGATGACTGAACTGCTACTCACATCACCAGTGAGGCTACCTGGAAAACGGGACCCCAAAAAAGACACGGAGAAATGGACGAGATCTACATGAACAGCCTGGTCATGAGTGGGAACAATGAAGGGCGATGGTCGAGGGAAAGAGAGTGGGAGATCTTAGCTGGATCAAGAAAAGAGAGGGAGAACAACGAATAGGAGACCATGGTAAATGAAGACCACATGAGAAGGGGAGGAAGCAGAGAGCTAGGGAGGCCCACGGAGATCCACAAAGATACCCCCGCAAAAGACTGCTGGCAATGGTCGAGAAACGGCAGGAACTGACCTACTCTGGTGATGGGATGGCCAGACACCCTGATAGTTGTGCCATAAACCCCATCCAAGGACTGAGGAATCTGGATGCAGACATCCACGGCTGGGCCCCTGGTGGAGCACTGGGAGTCTAATTAGTGAGAAAGAAGAGAGTTTATATGAGCGAGAATTGTTGAAGCCAAGGTTGGATAAAGCACCGGGACAAATAACCAAATGAATGGAAGCACAGGATCTATGAACCAAAGGCTGAGGGGCCCCCAACTGGATCAGGCCCCCTGAACGGGTGAGACAGTCATTTGGCTTAATCTGTTTGGGAGGCAGCTGTGCGTTGGTGCCGGGTCCTGGGCTCGTTGCATGAGTTGGCTGTTTGAATCCTGGGACTTATGCAGGGACACTTGGCTCGGTCTGGGAGGGGGGGGATTGGACCTGCCTGGACTGAGTCTACCAGGTCGATCCCGATCCTCGGGGGAGACCTTGATCTGGAGGAGGTGGGAATGGGGGGTGGGCTGGGGGGAGGGGGGGCGAGAGGGGGAGAACAGGGGAATCTGTGGCTATTATGTTGAACTGAATGGTGTTGTAAAATTAAAAAAATAAAAATAAAAATAAAAATAAAAAGACCCGAAATCCAGATGGGCCAGCTCTCTTGGTTCCTAGTGATCCTGGATGCTGGATGTAGACCAAGCAGAGTTCTCCAGAGAACACCGCTAGACTGCACTTCACCTCTCCTGGATCCTGTAATCAACCCCTTTACTAGCTATAAGGTAGCCCTCAAAATAAACCTCCTTTTTTCTTAGACTATGTGGAGCTTCCTTAATAAATTCTCCAATAGGTATGTAACACCTGTGAACCAGAACAATGACAAGCATGGAAAGTTAGCTATAAAGGTCTAATAGTGGCACTCACATGTTGATAGTAATTAACATTTGTCAAATTTGACTTAAAGTCCACTGAACAGATGAGAAATCAAGCTTGTGCTAGAAACCTAGCCAGCTACCTGGGACTAGTGAAGTCATGGATCTTAGCAGAGAATCTACTGCTGCAACTTAACCCAGCACAATTCCTTAACTACATTCTAAATATTATCCTTGTACCCCCAGGTAAGTTATCACCCCTCATCAAAGAAGCTTTTCTTATCTCTCTGTTCCTCACTATTCCAGAGACAGTCACTTCTTCTCATTGAGACAGGGTGAAGATCAGAGTGAACAGTTTTGATTATTTTGGGCACCTGGTCACAAGGGCTACTTTCAACTATGGTAAAGTAGACATTGTTGCCAGCAAAGACCCCTTCATTAACTTCAACTACATGGTCTACGTATTTCAATATGACTCTACTTATGGAAAGTTCCATAGCACAGTCAAGGCTGAGAACAGAAAACTTCTCATCAATGGGAAGGTCATTTTCATCTTCCAGAAGGGATATCCCAATATCACATGGGGAAATGCTGGTACTGAGAATGCTTTAAAGTCTACTGGCATCTTCAAAACCAAGAAGAAGGCCAGGGATCTGCTGTGGGATGTTCTGTATGGCAAATGTGTTGCTCTGATTGGTCAATAAATAAAATACTGATTGGCCAGTGGCTAGGCAGGAAGTATAGGTGGGACTAACAGAGAGGAGAAAAGAAAGAACAGGAAGGCAGAAAGAGTCACTTCCAGCCACTGCCAGGACAAGCAGCATGTGAAGATGCCGGTAAGCCACGAACCATGTGGTGAGGTATAGATTTATGGAAATGGATTAATTTAAGCTATAAGAACAGTTAGCAAGAAGCCTGCCAGGGCCATACAGTTTGTTTACTTGGTTGGGTCTGAGCGGCTGTGGGACTGGCAGGTGACAAAGATTTGTCTTGACTGTGGTCGAGGCAGGAAAATTCTAGCTACAGGGATCACTTGAATGGTGAAGCCAAAATCATCATTATCTCTCCCTCTTCTATTGATGGCCTCGTGTCTGTAATGGGCATGAACCATGAACCACAAAAATCATTACAGCTCGTGCAAGACTGTCAGCAATGCTTCTTGCACCACTAATCGCTTGGCACTCCTGGCTAAAATCATCTATGAAAACCTTGGCAACATAGAGGAACTCATGAACACAGTCCTTATCATAGCTACCAACCCAAAAGACTGTAGACAGCCCCTCTAGGAAGCTGTGGTGTGATGGCCATTGGCCTGCCCAGAGTGACATTCCCACATCCACAGGTACTACCAAGGCTATGTGCACTGTCATCCCAGAGCTGAATGGGATATTCACTTACATGGCCTTCTATATTCCTACCCCCAATCTGTCTGTATTAGATCTGACTTGCTGCCTAGAGAAAGCTGTCAAGTACAATTACATCAAGAAGGAGATAAAGCATGTATCAGAGGGACCACTAAAGGGCATCCTGGACTATACTGAGGACCAGGTTGTCTCCTGAAACTTTAACAGTGATGCCAACTTTTCTACCTTTTATGCTGGGGCTGTCATTGCTCTCAACAATTTTGTTGACCTCACTTCCTAGTATGACAATGAATATGGCTACAGCAACAAGATCATGGACCCCATTGCCTACAAGGCCTCCAGGTGTAAAAAGCCCTGGACCACACACCCAACAAGAACTTGAGAAGAGAGGGTCCCTTGGCTGGTGATGAGTTTCTGTCCATCACTCAGACTCCCTTCACAATTTCCATCCCATAACCATAGAAGAAGGGGAAAAGCCTAGGAAGCACTACTCTCTTTAATACCATCAATAAAGTTCACAGACCCCTGCCTCCTTCACCACACACAAATATTCTATATATAGTAAATGCCAACTGTGCAAAAAGCAATGGATTGTAGGGAGCCCAGCCACAATAAATACATCTGCATCACAGTTCCTCTATCTATGGCTCAGGACACACCACAGATGAGAAAGCAGACAGATTGTTAAGAGCCAGAATACCAGGGAGTCTGTGACTGCCTCTCTTAGAAATGGCTGAATAAACAAGACACGGATAATGATAGTACAAATAGACTTGATAACATAGAAGGGGAAAGAAATCTTTCAGGTTCCCACCCTTCGACAAAGAACTACAGGCAACTAATGACTGCTGAGATAGGGAGAATTAGTATCTCCCAGAGATGAGCATGCTGATTGGTTATCTAATTCAAAGTGGCCAACCTTGAAACCATACACACAAATAATAAAAGTAGATCTAGGTTGTATTTTTATATTTGTTCATATATATAACAATAATAAATCAAAGGGAAAAGGCCTAATTAATTTGAGAGTGGAGGGGACTTGGGAGGGGTTGGAGGAAGAGTACATGAGAGAAAAAAAGAGGAAAGTGATATAATTATATTTTAATCAAAAATATAGAATAAAGGGGGAAAAGGAAAACACCAGTGTATTTTTAATTTAAAATATCCAAAAAGCAAAAGTAAAATTTCAGAATTAAAACAAAGTTTTTTTATTTTTGTGAAATAAACTTCATGGAAAACTCATATTTCCCTGTGAATATTTAGTCAGTCTATAAGCTTGCATTTCATATGGGGATTTGGTGGTATAACCATTCTAACATTGATCCTTAGCACTAATCCCATAGACAAGCAACACAGAGAATTAAATGTCAACTATACTTTCTAAAAATGTGAGGATATTTCCAGTATACTTTTATCTTGATTTCAAATATTTTCATTCCCTATAAAGAGGCTGGGGTAAAATGCATGAGATGATCTAAGTAGTATGCACTTGAACTCCTTTTTATTAATACCATTACTTTAAGAACCAGAACAACAGCCAAGCAGAAACTACATTCACCTTTCTTTGTAATGATCCCTAAACAAATCCTCTGCTACCTTCGGCTGACAGGAAGAATCCAGTCTTGGGGGCACAGTCATCAGCATAGCTGTCTGCCTCACCCAACCTTTAGTTGATGCCAGTTTCATTTTTGATCTTTTCTCTGTCAAATGTTCCCTGAACTGACAGAGAAATGCTTCTGTTAATATAACCCTGAGGATCTTTTCCATGTCCAAAGTCTATAACCTAAAATTAGCCTACTCCTGGCTTTAAATCCTCACACTTTGGCTCTTTCCTCTTAAGCTGGCCCCTTTCTTGAATAACCAGTGAGTGCCAAACCCAAATTAGGCGTATTTCAGAGCTGCAAAATACACTTCCACTTCTGAGCCACTGGCAGTCACCTTAGTTCCTCCCTCACTGCTGTGAACTCCTCCAGGTAAGCACATTCAGAAAGTGTTTGGATTCCTTCTGTTGTTCATATTTTGTCAAACATTTTCCCAAGTCCAACCCTCATAAAATGTTTAATCACATAACCCCCAAAACCCCCATGAGAGGATGCTGTCCCTCCTAGAAATCATGGTTTGTCAAACAAGAATCTTAGGACCAGGGGCTGGATGCCTCCTTAGGAAGTGTTCATCAGAAAGGCCCTCCTCCCAAACAACACAAGCTATTTTCAGTTCTCTTGGTTGCCCATCACAGCTAGAATATAATAATCTAATGGCTCACAGCTTTAATTCCAGTACCTGCGAGGCAGAGGCAGGCTGCTTCTGTTAGTTTGAGAACCACCTGGTCTACACAGTGAGTTCCAGGACTGCCGGAGCTACGTAGTGAAACCCTGTCTTGAAAAAAACAAAAAACACAAAAATAATCTATTTCTGAAACCACCACATACCTTGACTGCAAGGTATAGAGAAAACAATCTGGAGCTGAACTAGAAGCTTCCTTTCTATTGGCTAGCTTTTGTAGTGCCACGTGTTATTCAGGCTACTGGGGGAGAAAGGTATCAATGTCTTACCCAGCTATGAACTCTACAAACTGCAATGCCAACCAGTCACTCAAAAATGTGCTCACTGGTGCAATAATAACATGACTATTAAAGAGGTAAACAATTTTTCCTGAGTTGGATTTGAGGTCCGAGGCACAAGACGAAATACATGCTCAGTACTGTAAATTTGGTCAAAACCCCATGGCTGAGAAGATCATAGGCTCTAAGGGGAACTCACTACTGTTATTTTGCTAAATTGACCTAGCACCAAACTGCAGTCTAAAATACTAATATTTACACCCATATGCAAATACTACTCTTATCCTTAATCAGAGAAGCTTCTCTTTGCTGTGAATGATGATAAATGCAAAGGAGACTTGTGACTACTCAAGATGCTTAAACTAAGTTATGGCTGGGTGTTCAGACCTAAAGAAGACATTTATACTAACCCTCTAAGGCTTGGGGAATATCATGGAAGAGAGAGTGGAAAGATTAAAGCCAGAATATAGGAAGAAGGTGTTTGAAATGCTATCTTCAGGGCTTGATGCAGCCATTACAAATATTATGTATGTCACAGCAGCGGTACTGTACCTGCATAAGACAGGGCTTATAAATAACCAATCATAAATTGAGAAAGGCTCGTGTGGCCCTACCCCTTCATGCTGAACTTTGGCAACTAACTGATGGCTTCTAGAGAAAGAACAGCCATTGTTCACAAGGTCCCAAAGGATGGTGCCAAACCCAAAGCCTGACAGTACTGACTAAAACCAGTGGGTCACAAAATAAAAAGGCATACACATAGGGGAGAAATATATAAGGAAAGAGAAGAGGATGAAATGGGTGGGAGGGAAATAAGGGAGGATGATTGGGCAGAATAAACAGAATGCACTGTACACAGGTATGAAAGAGTCAAAGAATGGATTTAATCAATAAAAAAGAAAGATGAATGAATTTGAACTTATTAAAATAAGAACTCGGTTGGGGTTGTAGCTAGCTCAGTGGTACAGTAGCTTGCCTTGCACACACAAGGCCCCAGGTTTGATTCCTAGCACCAAAATGAATATAAATAAATAAAAACATAAATAAATTTCTTTTAAAACTTAATCACAGCCCCCAACCCTATTAAATAATACTACAAAAACTCAATTAGGTTATTATTTACTCCAGTAATCTGATTTATATGCCCTATTTAATACGTTATAAATATCTTGATTATTCCTATTTTGAGCTCTAGAAGTTTTCCCCCAAGTCTTTAGAATAGGTGTGTGTGTGTGTGTGTGTGTGTGTGTGTGTGTGTGTGTGTGAATATATGCAAGTGCATATGTGCCTGTACATACGTGAGAGCCACAGTGTGTGTGTAGAGGTCAACAGATAACTTGCAGGAGTTGGCGGTCTCCTTTTACCACTCAAGTCCTAGAAGTCAATCTCTAGTTATGGGATGACTGACACATTCCATTGAGTACAAAAACCAGTGAGTACAAAAGAAATGTATGTGTGACTAATACAGAAATTCTAATCATTAAAGAAAAAGATTAACAGAATGAGTGACTACCCTAATGCCCCTCTCCCTCAGTATTTCATAAAACATCTGTCAAAATCCTAGACATAAAATAGCTGTCCCACTGCGTTTGATGTTGATCTGACACTTAAAGAACACTTGCAGTGCCCAGATTCTCCTTGAGTACTTACCAGATGTTCATAGATGTAGTCGGAATAAATCTCTCCCACCCGCATCCCCCAAGTAAACACACACAGAGGCTTATATTAATTATAACTGCATGGCTATGGCTCAAGCTTTTGCTGGCTCTTATATCTTAAATTAGCCCATAACTATTAATTTATGTATCGCCACATGTTCGGTGGCTTTACTTGAGTCCCATTACATGTTGCTTTTTGGATGCTGACTGGCATCTCTCTCACCTTCTTCCTGTCTCTCTCTTTGAATTTCCCGCCTGCCTCTAAGCTGCCTTGCCATAAGCTAAATGCCTTTATTAATAAACCAATTAGAACAACACAAATTCACAGCATACAGAAAGACATTTCCCCATCACATAGACTATAATTTGAGTGTACTAAATATCAAAAAACTAAAAGTCTGATAAGCTCATTGTGTAACAATGATGAGATCAAATTAAAATTCAATGATTATGAAATATATTTTGAAATTAGCATTTAGAAATTGAACATTTCATATGTAAATAGTCCATGAAACAAAGAAAACATTCAAACTGAATAATATTTTTTAAAAAAGAGGATACCTTTTTTACCTGCGTAATGCCGAAGTAATATTTAAAAGAAAATGTATATTTTATGCCTCTATCTGAAAATTTTTAAGTTTTAATATCTTTTTATTTTTATAGCATTGAGAGAACAAGAAAACCATATAACTCCTTGATAGAAGTAAGAGAAATGCATTTAATATCTATTTCTAATTTTTCATTCCAAATAGATTTCTTTAATATGTTTTTAATTAAAATTCAAATGTACCACTTTTCCCTCTTGTTTCCTCCCCCAGGTCCTTCCATGCTTCCTGACTCGCAAGTAAATAGGCTTTGTCTTTGATTACTGGATTATTATTGTCACTTACATGTATGTGTTTATGTATATAGCTACAACCTGCTGGGTCTGGATTTTTGTTTGTTTGTTTTGTTCATATGTCTTCAGGGCTGACCACTCTGCATGCATAGACAGCCAATAAAAGGGCTCATCCCAGGAAGAGGCAAAGTGTCCTTCCAATTGTCACCAGTTGCCTGTAGTTCTTTGTCTAGGTGTGGGATCCTGTAAAACTTTTCCCCCTTCCATGTTAATATGTTGCTAGAGGTTTTCTCAGCCACTTATAAACACACAGAGGCTTACATGAATTACAAACTGTATGGCCTATGGCTCAGGCTCATTGTTAACTAGCTCTTATAACTAATTCAACCCATTTCTGTTAATCTTTGTTTCACCACGTGGCTTCATGGCGTCACCTGTTCTCTCACATCTTGCTTCTCCTGGCAATGGCTCGCAGCTTCTGCCTCACTCCGCCCTCCTTCACCTCCCTCTTCAGTCTGAATGAACT
The DNA here is from genome assembly GCF_004664715.2 of Peromyscus leucopus. NCBI lineage: Eukaryota > Metazoa > Chordata > Mammalia > Rodentia > Cricetidae > Peromyscus > Peromyscus leucopus. The sequence continues at coordinate 169,965 of NC_051064.1, read as the reverse complement.
GCCTAACCTATTCTGCCTCGCCATTGGCCAAACAGCTTTATTTATCAGCCAATGACAGCAGCATATATTCACAGCGTACAGAAAGCCGTCTCACAGCATTAACTTGTTCATTGATGTTGCACTTGTTCTGCCTTGTTTATGCAGCCACTTCTAGAAGAGACTATTTCTCAGCAAATTTCCTGGTGTTCTGGTGTTTATAATCTTTTTGCCCCCTCAACCATGCTGTTCCAGGAGCCACAGACAGAGGAGCTATGCTGGAGGTGTGTCCTTTGGGCCTGGGCTCCCCCTGTCTGTGCAACTCTGCATTGTGTCCATTGTGGTTTTTGTGATGGACTCTGCGTACTGTAAAGAGAGGCTTCTTCTTTTTATGCATTTTTGTTTAAGTTTTTTCATATAATGTATTTCAATCATTTTCCCTCTGCCAACTCCTTCCAGATCCTCTTAACCTCCTACCCACCCAACTTCATATTTTATCTCTCAAAAAGAAAGAAAAAAAAAAACAAGAACAAAATCCAGACAAATACACTAAAAAAGGAGGAAGAGGAGGAGGGGGGAAGAGGAAAGACATTTCATAAATCATCTTTGATGAGGGATGGTAGCGACACTTACTTAAGCGTGGCTCCTGCACAAAGAAGGTTTGTGGACTCTATGTTTTTTCTTTTCTTAAATTCTCAAAAAATGAGGAAATTAGGGACTTTTCACTGTATCAGTGTAGCACATGGCTAACCTCAAACCTACGAGATTTTGAATGCATTTGCCTTGCATTTGCCACATTTAACACTTTCTTTTCCACCCTCTCCTTAAAGCTTAATAAGAAACGTAAGGGAAAGAGAAAAGAGAGAGCATATAATTTGGAAAAATCAAAAGAAGTACCTTAAAGGACTTTCAAAACCAGCTGTAATTAAATATCATTTCATGTCCACTAGATTGGCTAAAATAAATAAAGTCAACAAAACAAGCATTAATTGTGGATACTGAGCCATGGGAACAGTCATTCACTGCGGGAAGAGTATGAATTGATAGAACATTTTGGAAAATCATTGTTATTTTTCTGTAAATACCACAATAAATGAAAACATGTGTTACCAAAAAATACTTGTATGAGAACAAGAAATTGCAATTTTCAAAATTACCAAATCTAATGTCCAGATGTCCATCAACAGGAGGGCAAAAAATGCAGCATATTCATAATAATAAGAAAGTATTAATAATTGAAAACTGTTATTACTGCTTTTTCCCCCTAGCACTGCCAGGCCTGCAGGTCTGTATGGAGCTGCGATTGAGAGTTTCTGCTCCACAGGACGAGGTTTGTGAAAGTTGTCAGGAACAACACCTAGTTGAAGAGATACCAAGTAAGATTTAGAAGGCAGTGAGAGGGTAAAGCTGACTCCTATGCTCGGAAACGATTGGTGATTCAGGACAAAAATAAGTACAAAACAGCCAAATGCAGAGTGATAGTTTGTGTAACTAACATCATCTGCCAGGTTTCGTATGCCCATATAGAAGGGGATATGACAGTCTGTGCACACGAACTGCCAAAATACAGTGTGAAAGTTGGCCTGACAAATTATGCTACAGCCTGTTGTACTGCCCTGCTGCTGGCCCCCAGGCTTCTCAGTAGGTTTGGCATGGACAAGATCCATGAAGGTCAAGCAGAGGTGACTGGAGATGAACACAATGTGGAAAACATTGATGGTCAGCCTGGTGCATGCGCTTGCTATTTGGATGCAGGTTTTGCCCAAACTACAACTGGCATTAAAGTTTTGGGGGCTCACAATGGAGCTGTGGATGGAGGCTTCTCTATAGTACCAAACAATTCATCGTAAGCACAGCATGGGTCCGAATGTCACAGACTACAGCTCCAAAGCAGGGTGGGCTGGTGACCTTGGCTGACCACAGCAGAAGACAGGAATCCAGATGGCGGGGAGCCGGAGATGGAGCGGATTTTTGCTGGCCTCGGGGCTTAGCTAGGGAACTGAGACTTGCTGTGGGATGATTTGTATGTCCTGTGGGAGCCCTTCTTGGGTTCCTTGTGGCGTTACCCAGCAGGTCCGTATAGAGGATGATTAGGACCATGGCCCTGAGTGCAGGTGTTTGAGATGGTCTGCACTTGGCTGTGCTGGGGGATGGTCTGTATGTCAAGTTGCTCTGATTGGTCAATAAATAAAACCTGATCGGCCGTGGCTAGGCAGGAAAGATAGGTGGGACTAGCAGAGAGGAGAAATAAAAGGACAGAAAGGCAGAAGGAGACGCTGCAGCCGCCGCAATGACCAGAGAGGCTGCAGCCGCCACCATGACCAGCAGCATGTGAAGATGCTGATAAGCCACCAGCCATGTGGCGAGGTATAGATTTGTAGAAATGGATTAATTTAAGGTATAAGAAAATGCGTTACTTTAAGATATAAGAATAGTTAACAAGAAGCCTGCCACGGCCATACGGTTTATAAGAAATATAAAGTCTCTGTGTTTATTTGGTTGGGTCTGAGCGGCTGTGGGACTGGCGGGTGACAAAGATTTGTCCTGAATGTGGGCAAGGCAGGAAAAACTCAAGCTACAGAGACTGGACTGGCTGCTCCCTTTTTCGGGAATGGAACTGTGTAGGCATTCCCTGGTTATATGGAACTTTGCAGGCAAGTTTAGGTACCCACCAGCCAGGGAGGAGGCTGAGAGTGGGAGCCACCCAGGCCTTTGGAATTTGCCCCACATTGGGCGCCAGATATTGGTGAAATTATTAAGGGCATTCTACGTAGTTAAAAAGAAGATTTATTTAGTGGATAACTTACAAATGAAGGGATAAGTAGGTCACGGGGTGTGGGGAAGGTGTATCACAGTCCAGCTGTGTTCTCTGGAGCTCTGCTCTGTCAACCTCCACAGTCAAGGGTCCAGGACCGAGTGCACTGGCCCATCCAGGTCTCAGGTCTTTCAGCACCTCCCTTGGCCCCGCCTTGTAGGTGTGACAGTTGCTGAAGCCTCAATGGGGGTTGGAACTTCCAAATCAAAGCTGGAATGGCTACCCACTGTTGCTGGAGGGCTTCTCTCCAGGTTCCACCAAGCCCCGCAGTCCCACAATCCACATATAAAATAATCACTCAGATACTTATATTACTTATAAACTGCATGGCCATGGCAGGCTTCTTGCTAACTGTTCTTATATCTTAAATTAACCCATTTCTATAAATCTATGCCTTGCCACGTGGCTGGTGGTTTACTGGCGTCTTCACATGTTGCTTGTCATGTTGGTGGCTGCAGTGTCTCTCCCTCCTTCTTCCTGTTTCCCCAATTCTCCTCTCTCCTTGTCCCGCCTATACTTCCTGTCTGGTCACTGGCCATCAATGTTTTATTTATATAGAGCAATATCTACAGCAACCCACTACAGGAGGGAGATGAAAATGCTTATAGGAATGTTCTCTCAGTTCACAAAGAGCAACGTGACTCCAGACACAATGGAGGCCATGCATAAGAAAGCTCATGGTGCTTCAAGAGAGAATCCAGCCTATGAGAAGAAGCTCAAGAGAGAAGTGAAGAGACGGAACTGCCCCAAAATGTCTGTTGCCCAGAAGAAAGATTCAAAGAAGGCAAGCTTCCTCAGAGCTCAGGAACAGGTTGCTGAGAATTAAAGCAATTTTTATGAAGATGTTTTTTATAAAGATAATAAACCTAATGACCAAGCAGCTAAAAATTGTTATGAATCATAAATATAAGTATTTATTAATATGTTATATTATAAATATTTATAAAATATTGTTATAAATAAATATATGTTATAAATATAAATAAAAATTCATAATAAAAAATACTTTAACCAAAACAAAAAAACTGTGATAAACAACAACATGAGCAAACTTCTAAATTATTGTGTGGAGTAGAAGAAACCAGACATAAGAAAGATAGACTATATATCAATTTATATGAAATTCACAGTCAAAATAAATCCACAATAAAGAAATCAAACAACAGTTGCCTATGGGAAGAAGTGATTGGGAAATTTCTAAGATGAAAGAAAAGTTGCATTTCTTCAAGGTGTGGTTGTATTGATTAAAACTTATTGAACTGTATGCTTAACATCTGTTCATTTCACTGATAAAAATATTCCCTCTGTTATTAAAAAGATATAAAAGAAAAATACTACAGTTTATTTAGGAAAGTAGTGCCTTCCTCCATCAGTAATATCTTTACTTAACAACGATACAAAGTTTCACCCAAACACAAATACAGGAACAATAGAATGATACCTAACCATTTTTAAATAATTACCAGCTTTATCAAATAGCTTTGATAGTGAGAAAAAATATGTTGTCATTCAAACAAGATTATTCATTGAGTTAAAGACATTAGGAAGACACAGTCGGGAAGAACTTCACAGAGAGCTGGTAGGATTGTTGAGAGGTGGAAGGTGTTCACTGCACAAGACTGAGGAGCACAGTTCAATCCCCAGAACCCACATAAAGGTGGAAAGAGAGAACCCATGTTGCTAGAGTTTTCCTGCCTTGCCCACAGTCAGGACAAATCTTTGTCACCCGCCAGTCCCACAGCCGCTCAGACCCAACCAAGTAAACACAGAGACTTATATTGCATACAAACTGTATGGCCGTGGCAGGCTTCTTGCTAACTGTTCTTATAGCTTAAATTAGTCCATTTCCATAAATCTACTCCTTGCCACGTGGCTGGTGGCTTACCGGCATCTTCACATGCTGCTGGTCATGGCGGCGGCTGGAGTGTCTCTCTTGCCTTCCTGTTCTTTTATTTCTCCTCTCTGTTAGTCCCGCCTATACATCCTGCCTAGTCACAGCCGATCAGGTTTTATTTATTGATCAATCAGAACAACTTGACATACAGACCATCCCCCAGCACAGCCAAGTGCAGACCATCTCAGACACCTGCACTCAGGCCAATGGTCCTAATCATCCTCTATGCGGACCTGCTGGGTAACGCCACAAAGAACCCAAGAAGGGCTCCCACAGGACATACAGAACATCCCACAGCAAACCCACTCCACACAATGGCCTCTGATCTATACACACACACACACACACACACACACACACACACACACACATACACACACACATACACACACACCACACACACACACACACACACCACACACACACACACATACACACACACTATTTTTTACATTTAAAGAGCCTTTCCAGACTCTCAGTGATTTATCCTCATGACAATACTTCTTCCTACCTTGTATTTAAGCTGTTCACCCCAGTCCACCTCTAAGGAATAATTCCAGCTCATCTTTAATTAAGAAGACAAAATAAGACCCTATGGAAAGGTTGCATTTATAGTATAGATGATAATATTTTTGTTGTTCTGGATTATTTTTCAGTGACAGAGATTGAACCCATGACCTTACGCAAGCTAGATATATACTCTCCCTCCTAGTCATATCTGAAGCTTATTGAATCTTTTGTGTGTATAATTCAGTGGGTTTTTATCATGTCATAAGAATGTGCTACCATCACCACTAATTCCAGAACATTTCTATTTTCAAACTAATGCAGTATCTAATATAATAGTAGTCACTTCTCACTCCTCCCTCCCCTGAACAGCCCTTTCAACCCCTAGTCTATGCTTTTCCTGTGGATTTATCTGTTCTGGACATTTCATATAAATTGGAACATGTAATACTGTGGCCTTTTGCCTGGCTTCTGTCACTTAGCATGGGAAACCTTCAACTTTTATTTGTACCAAAGCATGTACCAAGAATCTACTACTTTTAATGGCTGAAAATATTTTAATAAATGAATATATCATATTTTATCTAGTATATATAATTACATACAATTATGTAATACATAATATAATAGCCTGGCATATAATAATCACTAAATGAACAATTACTTTCCTCCTTATTTTGGGACTAAAAGTGACTTTTGAGGCTTTTTCAAAACCATACCTTAAAATACGCCAAATTTGACTTTGATCTGAAAAACAAGTGCTGTGATGGCATTTTTCAGGAGATTTTTTTTTTGTTATTATACAACAAATTGTTTCTAAAACAAGATTGCTCTCGCTAGTTTCTTTCATGAAACTCTGTGGTCTGGTCCTAATTCTATCTGTGATCTTAACTCTGTGATCTTAATTCTGTCCTGGTCTCCAGAACCTAACACAGAGACTTCAATATGTCTATAGCCTATCATAAATAGTTCAAAATGTCTATAACCTGTCATAGATAGTTCAATATGTCTACATTACAAATTGCAGATCTCTGGACTTTCTGAGCAACCAATGTGAGCACCACAATTTTTTAAAAAAGAAAAGAATTATTTTCCATTACTTTATTATTCCCTGCTGATCAGATTACCTTGGGGGATGCTGATGGGGCTCTTTCTGTGCTGTGTGCATGCTAGAGTATAAAGGAAAAAGAAACAGCTCTCTTGAATGACTCCAAGATATTAATGTTGCAATCATCTCTCTTAATCCACAACTTGGATCACAGTCTTGTAATAGTAACCAAGCCATGCAGGGTAGAAAACACAAAAGACTTTTTTTCCAATCTGCCGGCTCACAGAGTGTTTGCCATTTGGTTAGGCAGATTTATGCAAAACATGGTGTTTTCTTGAACCTAAAGATAAACACCTTTCCTTTAAAGGACAACTGCTTTAAAATCCCCAGCACCACTGCACAGATCCCAGTTCTGTACCAAATGCTGATAGGCCATGTTGGGAATTACCTTTTAATGCAAGACCATCTTTGATTCACAATTCTATCTTATCAGATGTCTTAAGTCATATTCTGAAATAACTACAAAGTGCTATCATCTATTTATAGAATCAGTTTCCAGATATTTTGCTTTTTGGAATTTCACCTGGATTATTTTTTCAACCACTTAAAAAGCATAAGTAATTTCGAGTTCTCCATTCACAAGAACTATCAAGAGCCTTTGGTTAGTCTTTTTTAAGTGGCATGCTCCTCAGTTATGTATGTTCTGGCCCAGACCCTGAAACAAGTAAAAGCATTCTACAGCTAAGAATGTGATCTGTAATTCAACAGGAGTGATAATATTATACCTCCTTAGGTTTTTAGTACTGTCATTGGGTGTCAACAACTAAGACAGTATGGAAAGGAATTCTGAAAGAGACTACTTGGGCTAAATGTATTAGTTACAAAATAGAGCTACATAATTTGTTCTAATTGTATAATTTGAGGTGAAGCAATCTTATCTGATTTACCTATACATCCCAATCTAGTAAAGAGTGTTAAAAGAAATATGCTAGTTCCAACACATAACCTTGTAAGTGCTCAGTTCGTAATACTCTAGAGGGTTTCATTTCTTCTTTCAGGTTTTAGAAACAGAATGAAACATGATCCTGATGCCCTGTTGGAAGCAGAAGATGGAAGCAGATTACCTTTGGATGCTCCTGCAGTCCGTGTCCCTATGACTCACTGCAGCTTAGTAGAGATCCCCAGAAGACTTTCTTGTTGACTACAATATTAAACTTGACACCCCCAAAATACACAAAGGAAAATAAAAGAAAATTTGTTATGACACAAAAGCGAAATTTTCCAAAATCTCTCACTTCTTCATAAAATCCTGGAGTCTTGGAATCAAATTAATAGGTTGAATTTTCTCTGACGAGGAATTGAAAATGTTTCCTTTCTCTTAAGTGAAAAAACAAGCCTTTAGAACACAGAGGTGATGAAACATATACTTATTCTTTAAGGATGTTCTCAAAATCATGTGTTAATCCAATTTGTAGTCTCATTTAGGTATAGTTTTTAAAGAAGAAACACAATTCAGTTAATATAGACTGCCTGGCACTTTTACTTTCAAAGTATTTGGTGCAGAATCAGAAGCCATAATCATAAGTCTTGCTTCATGGTCAACCATTTTAGCTAACTTTTTTCATGCTTTGTAGAAGCGAAAATTTTACAAATATCTAATTAAAATAAATGTGACCAAAATGCAATTCTGAGTTATTTTAGTTGTAAAATCATCATTGTCTAAATTCTTTTGTTTAACTCTTACCCCATAAGCTGGCCACAGCAGTTGCATTGACTCGCTAACACCTTCTGAACCTGGACTACCCCAGAACTCTGTGAGCACATACGACACTGAGTTCTCAGGAATCTGTCATCCTTGATCTCAGCAAACTTTCTGGATATTTCTGGGGAAACTACACTGTACTAAAATTCTCCCATAGTCTCTCTGTGCTAAAGCTACCTACACCTGGGTAACAATAATCCTGTGTCATCAGGAGAAATAAATCCCCAAAAATGTAAGAAATATAAGTTGCTTCTTATTTATCTGTAACTTTATTTCTATTTGAAGGTGCCTTTCATCAGATAAAGGAATTTTAATATTGCTCAACTCAAAGTCTGACTCTTCAAAAACCACTAAGTAATTTGGACTTTTGTCTCTTCATTTGACAAGTAAGAGTGTTAACTCACTGGAATGAGATTCTTCTAGACCAATCTCTAATAGTGAATAACAGCACTGTACTGCAAACATTGTCTGATGCTCATAATGAAGGATTATCAGTAGATGCTGCTACCAAGAGTATACAAAAAGATAAATTACCAAACGTAGTTTCATTGAAATTAAGTTTCTTAATCTTATAAATAAAACAAAAGGTTAGGCTGAGATTGAGATATTTTCCCAGCTTTTGTAGAGGAATGGCTGAAAAAAAGGTTTGTATTTAATGTACACAATATGTTGCAAATGATGAGTGTTATGTGAGTTACTTTTCTTTTGCTATGATAAAGCACCATGACCAAGGCAACTTATAGAGGAAAGAGTTTATTTTGGACTTACAGTTCCTGAGGGATGAGAGTCCTTCACCGCCCTAGTGGGGAAGCATGGGAGCAGGCAGACTGGTGACTGCAGCAGAAGCTGGAGGCTCATGTTTCTCTTTTTCTTTAAATAAATTTACTTAGTTTCCCCTCTCTCCTTTCCTCCCAGTCTCGCTACCACACAACCTCCCCCCCTCTGTCCCCACCCCTCAACCCACTTCTCCTCCACCTCTGCCCAGGAAAGGCCAGGTCTCCCATGAGCAGCAACAAAACATGACATATTAAGCTACAACAAGACCAAGCACCATTGCCCCTGCCCCATGTGTTAAGGCTGGACAAGGCGACCCAGTATGAGGAGTAGCATCCCAAAAGCCAGCAAAAGAATTGGAGTTCCCACTATTAGGAGTCCCACGAGAGGACCGAGCTACACAACAGTAACAAATATGCAGAGTGCTTAGGACAGTCCCATGCAGCCTTCCTGGTTATTGGTTCAATCTCTCTAAGCTCCTATGAGCCCAGGTCAGCCAACTCTGTGAGCCTTCGTGTGGTACCCCTGACCCCTCTGGCTCCCACAATCCCCTCCCCCCCTATTCTGCAGGGTGTTTCAAACCACAGAAGGAAGCAGAGAAAGGGAGCTTGGAATGGCAAGAGTCTTTAAACTCTCAAAGCGTGTTCCCAGTAATATACCTCCTCCAGCAAGGTCACCCTTCCTAACCCTATCCAAACAGTTCCACTACCTGGGGACCAAGTACTCAAATGTCAGAGCCTTTGTGGGACATCTCACTCAAAATACCTCCACAGTACTTGTGATAATTAGCATATCCATCACTCCCTGTCACAATGCTAACATTTCTTATGTGTAATGGCACATAAGATCTACTGTCTTAGCAAATTTCAAGTATAGAATACGTGGGTTCAGAGGTTACTAACCTGGAAGTTTGTATCCTCACTCCCCCCCCCCCACTGCAGCTCCTGGTAATCACACTTCTATTCTTCATTTCTAAGAGGCCAACTTTTTTAGATTTCATGAGTAAATGAGATTATAACATTTTTCTTCTGTGTCTGAATTACTGAATTTAGCAGTGTGACCCATAGTTTCATATTGAACTACAGTTTTAAATTATTCCATTGAAGTGTTGTAAAGACATATACAAAGAAAGACATGTACAGCAGTAAGTCTAACTATTCCACGTTGCATTCAGAAATCAGTAAAGAAGGGACAGGAAGTCAACAGAAATGCCCCCCCAAAACAATGCAGAATTGTGCAAGTCAAGGTGGGGAAGCAATCCAAAGAGGAGAAAAATACTTAAGTATTGTAAATGATCCCTAAAGACAGCAGAAGAACAGGAAAATACGTATAGCTACTCAAGTGAATGGGACTATAATGGTGGAGACAAAGGCGAAGTTGGAATGGGTAATGGAAACTTGTAACCAGAGATGGGAGGAGAGAGTTCTGGACAGGAAGTTAAGAAAGAACAATGGGTGCACAGAAGCTGGGAACGGAAGAAATCAAAATGTATTTATACCTGGAGAGACAAGCTAATGGCTGAGGATGCCTCCACAGCTGCAGGACGTTCACTTTTGACAGTCCTGTTTCTGACCTGCCGATATAGCAGACAGAAAAGGTAAATAACAGTTAAGATTGTGAATGTATAGCGTAATAGAGATGGTATGAATAAAGGATTGCTAGAAGGAGCTACACTGTGATAATGGTTCAATTGTCATCACCAAGTTTAAATACTTTCAAAAGACCAATCACTCCTTTGAGATCTTAGTTCTAGGTGTCTGTGTCAAAGCCTGCCTTTGCTACTACTGCTTCAGTTCTGAGAGGCAAGATACATTATTTTAGGCTATAAACTTAATTTACGTGTTAAATTTTAACTATGAATACCTATAAACTATGATGTTAAGAATTGTGTCAACTTGGAGTTACAATGACGAAGTGCAGAGTCTGTGAAAAGTCTGACTCAGTGTGGGACATTCAGGGTGGAACTCTTGAAAAGATGGTTCCCATCTCATTCAACCTCATGAGAATCACTTCAGTATGTAAATACATGTCCACAAAAATCACAAACAGCTCCCTTCTCTCAATCTTCTTTTTGCTCTAGTGCTTCAAAAACTAAGACTAAGAGGTCATCAGTTTCAGTCAGCTTGTTAATGAGCAGAACACCAATATGTTCTCCATCTGGAGTTTGATGTCTGTGACACCCTTGTTACGTGAAACTCATGATGGAACTAGGAGCCATCAGACTAGATGACTCATAAATCTGACACTTGTGAAATAAAATAGTGATAAACAAAAGTCATGATGCCCTGAAGGTAAATGATCTGTCTTTTTTATTTCATCATTCAATGTAATTAGACTTAATATAAAAGTAATTAGATCCATTATATATTTAAGAGCTCCTCCACATAAGTACTCTTACTACTGAGCTCAAATCCTGAATATTACAGAAAGTACACACCAGATTGACTAAAAATTTAACATGATATAATTTTTAAGTGATAAAATCATAATCAGCCAGGCGGTGGTGGCACAGGCCTATAATCCCAGCACTCTGGAGGCAGGGCCAGGTGGATCTCTAACTAATTTCTTTTTTAAAATTTTTTATATTCATCTATTTTATTGTATGTGTATGGATGTTTTGCCTACATGTATGTATGTGCATGACATGTGTACTTGGTATGCTTGGGGGTTAGAAGAGGGTATTGGATCCCCTGGAACTTGAGTTATAAAATCTCTGTGAGCTGCCATGTGGGTGCTGGAAAGTGAGCCTGGGTCCTCTGCAAGAACAAGTGCTCTTAACCGCTGAGCCTACTCTTCACTCCCCACCAATTTCTTCAGAGAGTGATTGTAGCTTGTAAAAAGAGACAGCAACACAAATTTGTACTTGTTTTCTATCATCTTCCTGAAGATGAGTTTTAAAACCTAGCATAGGGGAGCAGTGGAGATGGCTTCACGGGAAAAGTTCTTTCCACCCAAGCATGAGGAACTGAGTTCAAATTCCCCAGAACTTACATAAAAGCTCAGCATGGTAACATACGTGCCCAGCACCCGATGCTCCTGTAGCAAGATAGGAGCAAGAAAGAGGAACCTCTGATCTGTAGATCATGCACCATTTAGCCTGGATCAGGGTCAAAATGAGAGACTCTCTAACAAAGCAGAAAGGGAAGACCAGCTGACCTCTTCGGGTTGTCCTCTGACCTCTACATGCACTGTGATGTGTTTACCTGTACACACACACACACACACACACACACACACACACACACACACACACGGCATGGTATGGTAGCAGACACATAACTAATGGTTCATTTATTCAGAGGGAAATATTTAAACTTTGGAATGATTTAACCTAGCAACAATTACTGACATTATAATGTGCATTTGTAAAAAGATAAAGAGAACTAGCTCCCCTTTCTTTTGCTTAAGGGCAGCAACTCAGTTGACATTTAAGGGAACCAGGTAACAACTTTCCTACAGGCAAGAATTTGTTTGGGGCGCTAATTGTGCCAAAAATCTAATTCATGGGCAACAGTTTAATATTGCTTTTGTGCCACCAAGGTGGCAAACACAATTAGTTCCCACTCTAAGATACTCAGAGACAGAAAAGCCAGAGTTTTGCATAAAATCCACAAATCATTAACTAAAGCAGGGCAGCAAGCCTAAATGCTAACAGTGCAGCAGACAAGGCCCTAAGCAGCCTTCTAAGATAGCTCTACATGGATGCTGATTTGATCGCCACACACAATCTCATTGCTTACAAACGGACAAGAAACAAAGCCATGAAGAGGGAGTAGGTCTGCTCTTCTTAATGTGTGTGACTATGTGGAAAACAGAAAAGGCCACCAAGAGAAAAATACACACAGCAGCTCAGGGATACAAGATGACTCATCTGTCTTTGTGAAGGTCTGGGCTGGACTGAGAGGCTTCTATTCAAATGTATAACTACAGGCCTGTTCCTCTGTGGACAGGGGTTGAATTTACACCATTCATGTGAGACTAAGGAATCCTCCAGCCTTAATTGCTAGTTTAAAAATGGCTCCAAACCCAAACTAACCCTGGAGTGCCTGGAAAAAGCAAGCTATCTCCAGCAGAATGTATTCTCAGTCTGTGCCATGAATGATTCCCACAAGAACAGATCACCAAAAGGGTCACAATCACGATTTAAATTCTATAAAGGAACAAATACTTTCCAAGGAGAAAGTCACCAGTTACAAAAACTATAATTATTAAAGTTCAGCCAGACAGGATGGCACATGCCTTCCATCCTTGCACTCAGGAGACAGAGGCACTTGACCTGGGCTATTCAAAGAATTCCAGGATAAACAGGGAAACATGGTGAGTCCTGCTTCAAAAGAAAAATATTAATTCCCCAATAAGGCCAAATGCTAGGCTCATTAAATGCTCAAAAATAAATGCATCAAAAATCATAGTACTAGAAAAAATAAATTGGAAAAGGTTTGTTAACATCTAAAAACTTTTAAAATATCCTCCATTGACATTAGGAAACCTTTCATTGAAAATAACCAAATATGATTTCTAAATTTTAGAAAAAACATTTGTAGAATACAGAATTCAATTATTGTTTAAAGAGAGCAAGCATATAAGGAAAGCACAATTTGAAAACGTAATTTTTTCACAATAATGAAGGATAAATCCTCAAAGAAAAAATGAGATAGCAAAAAAATTTAGATAGTGTTAATTAAAATAATATTAAAAAGAAAATAATTACCTAGGATACAAGACAACTTTGCAGAAATACTGAAAAGATTCTCCCAACACAATATACAGACCTATTAGAGAGCAGCAGTTAGTACTGGAGAGACTGGCTGCTCTTCCGGAGGGCCTGGGTTCAATTCCCAGAACCCACAAGGTGCTCACAACCATCTGTAACTCCAGTTCCAGGAGATCTGGTGCCCTCTTCTGGCCTCCACAGGCATTGCATGCATACAGTACACAGACATACATATAGGCAAACACATACAGACAAAATAAAGATAAATAAAACCTCCAAACCAGAGAGATGACTCAGCATGTAAGAGCACTGACTGCTCTTCTAGAAGACATGGGTTCAACTCCCAGCATCTACATGGCAGCTAACAATCAACTATAACTCTAATTTCAAGGAATCTCTTCTGGCTTCCATAGACACTACACACACACACACACACACACACACACACACATACACACAGCGCAGATAAACAAGCAGGCAAGACACCTGTACATATAAAAATTTTTAAAAATAAATCTCAAAAACCTCTTTAAAAAACATAAATAAATAAATAAACAAATAAATAAAAATAAAATCTCAAAACAAATAAGAAAGCAACAGTAATAAAGTTATTTTACTATTGGCCCAAAGATAGGAAATGACCAATGGAACAGACTAGAGAGCCTACATATTGACACACACAAGAAAACTTGATAAGTAACAGACATGCCCCTGAAAACCAGAAGTGAAGAAGATTAATTCATTGGCACTAAAATAAATGATCTTCCACGGGAAACATTAATCAATTTATATCTTGGTTACCTGCATAAATAAAAAAAGAAGTCACCAATGATGAAATTAGATAGATTTCAGGCCTATTTGTGAAGAAAGGAGAGCACATCATACATTCTGAATAAAAATATTTTATGACATTTTTGTATGGAATATATCTTAAATCACAAAAAAGCAAGAACCCAAAATTAAAAAATGAATTACTAATATTGAATACATTAAACTGTAATATTCTAAAAATGACATATAATTAATTATATGTAAGTTAAAACATACATGTTATAATCAAAAGCAAGAAATTAACCACATGCTTGAAGAATTAATATAATAAAGAATATATATATAAAGAATATATATGCCAATAACAATAAAAATAATATTCAACAGATAAAAAGTTGATTTATGGATTTAAGCAGACAATGTGTATATTATCAGGAGAATAATGCCTGGTGTGTGTGTGTGTGTGTGTGTGTGTGTGTGTGTGTGTGTGTGTGTGTATGACATTCAAGCTCATTGCTAAATAGAACACAATAAAATATCACTTCACACAGTTTAGACTGGCAAATTTCTCAAATTATTACAGGTCTACATTAGACAAAGCAAATTCTCCTATAACTGGTTGAGGCAAACATTGATAAAACTTCTTTGACAAAATATAGATGGGTCAAACATGCTCTTATTTGTTACACAACCCTTCTGTTCTTATACATGGTAAGATAGTTGTGTGGAAAGTTGAGCAGGTATAAAAGTCTTTATTGCTTCGCTATCTTAACAGAAAAAACATGGAGATGGCATAAATGTCCATTAATAAAAAGATAGATACATTATAGCACATTAATACAATGAAAATGGATTAATAAATTGTATGTACTATGTGGTTAAATTGCTAGTGTAATGTTGTATTGTGATATGATTTACTTACATTTTTAAACACACTAAAATGATGATGTATATTTTATTGTCATATGTATGTGGCAAAATTACAATACCAGCAATGATTAATAAGCAAGAAAATTCAGCATGGAATGAAAAGACATAAATAAGCCAAGAAATATCACGCAGGGGTCAAATATATCTATAATGATTGACTTCCCTTTACCTTTTCAAGTATTAAAATAAATTTAAAATTAGTAATTAAAATAAATCACAATTGAAACACTAATCAAACTAATCAAATTATATAATATGAAGCACATATAATTCACAGTTAATTCTCTTTACTACAATCACTCACTGAAGGTTTTTAAAAACAAGTTATTTAAATTCTTTGGCTCTTACTTGCTCCATCTGTGTAATGAAATGGTCAAACCAGAAGATCACTGACATCCTTTGTAGCTATAAAATTCACCTTAAAGCATGTTACAAGATCAACAAAAACACAAACAATAATTCAAATTTCATTTGAGACTCAAGACAAACTTTTACTTAGATGCTATCATAGTTGAGGTTTCCATTGCTGTGATAAAACACCATGACCAAAAGAAACTTGGGTAAGAGAGGGTTTATTTCAGATTCTATGTCCCAATGTTCCATCAGTGAGGGAAGTCAGGACAGGAACTCAAGCAGGAACTGAAGCAGAGACCATGGAGGAGCGATGCTTCCTGCCTTGGTCCTCACAATGTTGCTGTCCCAGTTGGGCATTTTGGTCGCATTGACACAGGTTAGAGTTATCTATGAAGAGAGTCACAATTGGTTAGCCTGTAGGCAAGTCTGTGGGGCATTTTCCTAATTAGTGATCAACGGGGGAGGGCCCAGGACAGACTGTCCTGAATTATAGTAAGAAAGCAGGCTGAATGAGCCATAAGGAGCAAGGCAGTAAGCAGCATTTCTCCGTGGCCTCTGCTTCAGTCCCTGCCACAGTGGGATGGACCCTTCCATATCAACCACAAATTACAAAAACACTCCAAAGGCTTGTCCATAGGCCATATGGGAGGAACATTTTCTCATTTGAGATTCCCTCTTTCCAAATGACTCTGGCTGTGTCAAGTTGATTAAAAAAAAAAAAAAAAAAAAAAAAAAAAAAAAAAACTTGACACACTGATCATTACTATTAAATGATAAACTTTCCTCTCTTATTTATCCCCAAGGTCTCATATGAATATGAATATCAATACCACAATATAAAACAATTCAACTTTTGAAAGTCTCACATTCTTCAAAATTTAAACACTCTAATAAAAGTTCAGTCTCTTTAAAAGTTCAAAGTCTTCTAAAACAGTGGTTCTCAACCTCCCTAATGCTGTGACAAATACAGTTCCTCATGTTGTGGTTATCCTCAATTGTAAAATTATTTTTGTTGCTACTCATAACTGTAATTTTGCTGCTGTTATGAACTATAGTGTAAATATATGTGTTTTCTGATGGTATAAGGAGATCCTTGTGAAAGGGTCATTTGACCCTCAAAAGGGTCATGACCCACACATAGGTCATGAACCACTTCAAATATCCAAAGTCTCTCACCCATGAGCTCCTGTAAAATAAGAAATTAAAAATTAAATACTAACTCACTCCGATAGTGGAGAACCAGGACACAATTACATAGAAGTCAAGGTAAAACCCAAATTCAACAGTGTAAGAAGTTCAGTGTTTGACACTTGGGACCCGCTCATCGTCTCCTGAGCTACAAAAGGCTTAGACAACTCCCTTCTCTAGCTCTGCCATCCACAGGACACTTAGTACTTCTCATAGGCTCAGACCAGCTCCCCCACACAGCTACTGCTGTCCTTAGCTGTCATCCCATTATACTGGCATCTCCAAAATACTGGGATCTCTGCTTCAACCAGGCTGCATCTTCACCAGTAGCCTCTCCTGGGCTCTCTTCAGGGACTCTGACCGTGCCATATTGTTCCAAGTCTCAACTTCTCTCCACAACCCTTCAATCCTGAGGTTTTTACTGCAACTGAAGTGGCACCTTCACCAATAGCCTCTCATGACCTCTCTTTGTTCCAAGATTCAGCTGTTCTCTATGACAACATCATGCCTTCAAAACCAGCACCACCTGGAAGACTCAACCATTGCCAAGTTCAGCTACCAGAACAAGGTAGTCTTGACCGCCTCTGGACCATAGCTTCTGTGTGCTGACCTTGAGGAAACATTTCCCAGAACATTTTGCTTCAATAATGCTGGTCTCTTCTTAATCACAGCTGGTTCTTCAACCCCAACTGACCATTATTGATAATCCCAACCAAGCAAAAGTTTCATTTTTGGTGTCTCTGGTCTCTTTTCATAACAGCCAGTTCTTCACCTCTAGCTGATCAGAACCACAGATTTTCAACTCAAAATATTGAATGAACCCAACAAAGTTTTTAAGAGTCTCGAAAGTTCCCTCTGAAACTTCACGAGCCATGCTTCCATCGTCTGTAGTATTATCTTCTAAGTCCCACAATAGCTCATTAAACCATGATCATACATTGGCTTTTCTAGACCAATATCCCAAAGTCCTTCCACAGTCCTACCAAAAATATGAGCAGGGCTGTCACAATACCTTCCTGGTACCAATTTCTATCTTGGTTTGTTTTCACTGATGTGATAAAACATCATGATCAAAAGCAACCTGTTGGGGAAAAGGCTCATTTCAGTTTATGTGTTCCAAGTATAGTCTATCATGAAAGAAAGTCAGGGCAGGAGCTCACGGCAAGAACCTGGAGGTAGGAACTGAAACAGGCAATAGAGGAATGTTGTTTACTGGCTTGCTCCTCATGACTTTCTCAGACTGATTACTTACATAACTCCGGACCACCAACCAGGGTTAGCCTTACCCATGATGGAATGGGCCCTCCTATACAAATTATTAATCAAGAAAATGCCCCATGGGCTTGCCCATAGGCCAATATGGTAGGGGAAATTTCTCAACTGGCGTTTCCTCTTTCCAAATGACTCTAGCTTGTGTCGAGTTGACAAAAAACTAACCAGGACAGATGCTATCCCATACCTTCTCACACCATTTAGTTCACCTCTATGCAGCCATTATTATGTCATGCCCAATTTTTCTCTCTTTCTATTCCTATCTAATTTGCATCCTTCCCCAGCAGAGAGCAGAAAATTACCTCTCCATCTGCAACAACAACTGTCCCCGACGCAGGCAAATACATCTCATGCTGCTTTGTAAGGGATACTTGGAAAATCTCTTGCTTTGCATAAAACTTTTGAGTGAGTCCTAATTTAATCACTGCTTAATTTTCATTTTCTTTCAGTGTAATAAATCAAAAGCAAATTTTTCTCTGTTATGATGGGTACAGGCTGGGAGAAAGGCAATTACTGGAAGGCTTCTAGTATCATTTGGAAGTGGAGAGAGAGATGAGGAAGAAGGCAATATTTCAGGGTTTCAGCATCAATATCTTCTTGTCCTTTTCCCAAGAGCACTGCTATATGCAAGACTCAGCTCCAAATACCCTCGGTGTTCTGGTCACTACTTACTGATCTTGTAATTACTAGGATACAACTTTGGACCAGTTTGGATTCAATATCTAGTTTTCGTCCATTTGTCTGTGTATATAGAACAAAATCACTGGGGCTCTTCCTCTAATGTTAAGTTCAATTTTCAGAAAGCAATAATTAGGAACAAAAAGGCACTGTCTTCTCTAGGCAATCTATGCTATGACATAGGTCAGATGAGGAGAACGTATCTGCCTGCTTTTCATTAGCAGTTCAGAGAGTTTTGTTCTGGAATCTCACAATAGGATGTATTTTTAAAACAATCCCAAATATTTCTTATTCTTAACATCCTGGAGATGGTTTGAACTCATTAATATTTATGTGCTAATGTCGAGCCACAAATTGGAGTATTTTCTCCCATTGGTCTCATAACCTACTGGCAACTTTCAATATTCCAGAAATATTTATTTCAATCTACTTTTAAAGATCACAATAAACTTTTTATGTGATGGCCTAACAAATAGAAGAAAATGTGCAGAGAATTCTAAGTATTGACTTATGGTATTTGAGAGATACAAAGTAGAACTATTTCTGAATGCCTTGTTTAAAACTCAGCATGGAAACCCTGACAACCAAATTCAATGTTTACACATCATTGAAGATTCTCATTCTTAAGGTTTGAAATTAAATGAATTTGCTGACTTTTCAGGGTTCTTAGAATAGTATATGGTTCTGTCCATATAACTCGCTCAAGCTGTATGATTTGAAATTCAAGAAGTTAAAGTGGTTAAAAGTGTCCAGAGGAACCAAGTTCTTTCTGTTCCCAGATCATACCTGTAACTCCAGCTCCAGGGAATCTGATGTCCTCATCATACACACATAAATAAAAATAAAATAAATGGTCCAGGGCTTTCTATAACTTAGCAAAGCATGTCCTTTCTGATTGGAGCTTCTCATTTGAACTGGATGGAATAATAAGTAAAGCCGGTCACAGACTCATCATTGCAGGTTAACTCTGAATTGCCACTGAATGCACACACATGTGTTTTCCAATGGGTTGGCTTTCTAGGACTCCTTGAAAGCAGCCTGATTGGCTCCTGGATGTTACTCTCTAACTTTAATGCTCATAGTTATAATGTACTGTGCTTGCCTCCCTGTCCAGTGGACTTGCCTCAGCCTTACAGACTGACTTCCCACTATTTCTTTCTCAGTATCTTGAGCCTATGTTATGTCACAATTTTTTCAAACAATTATCTAAGAAGTTGTTGTGAATAAGTGGTTTGTTTATTGCTTTATTTACAGCATACCTTCATTTTGGTAGAATCAGAGACGTATTGAGCTGTATAGGGATGCAGGAATGGCTTTATTTTCTTTTCCAATTAAAGAATTAAAAGGCAGAAAAATGTCACTAGGAATCTTGGGCAATCCCAGCAGAGCCATTATATTATACCTTGTAAGCTGACATGCCCTCTTTGGGGTTCTTAATCACACTAACAAAAGAATTCAAGAACGAACAAGAATGGAAGGCCCAGGACATAGAATGGACTCAGGCAGAAGCTTGAGGGCCTCAGAAAGATGGGCAGACTGAGCTGATGGTAGTCCATGGAGACTGCAATAGACATCTGAAATTCTGAAAAGCATTTTAAAGAGAATCTGCCTCCCAAGGTGTGAGAGCTTCCAACCTGTTACTCTTGATTAACCTTAAAAAAGCAGACAAGGGCATGTCTCCACCTACAGGTAGAGTCTATTCTTTCCAGTATTATGCAACAAGTTAACCATTCTTTAATACATTTAACCAATTTTAGGAGAGTTTGCCAAATTGATGAACTGATAAATAAAAGTAGATAAAGAAAATGTAGTGGAAATTCAGATCCATTACAAAAGGACAAGAACTTGGAAGATGCCCCTTTATTTACAACTCTATTTAAAGAAATGGCTTTGGTCTGAAGTCATCTTAAACTTCTGTATGAAGTCACTTGTTGGCTCAGCCACCGCCTAAAGACCTATCAATAGGGAAGAATGATTCCTTTAGGTCTGGACTCACAAGAGCAATTTGCGAAATTTGCTTGCCATAGAAGGCTGAGTCTGGGGGTGCAAGATATATTAAACTATAATATTGATTATAGTATAATATCTGATTTCATCAAGGACCAATTGACTCGCGTTCAGAGCATCATATCCATGTTTGCAAGAGAAAAAAATCAAAAGTCATGCTACATTTTTTACTGTGCCTGGAACACTTTCAAGTCCCATCTTTTTATTGATCATATGCTATAATAATGAATCCTAGTGTAGATTTTTCTATGCAATAGATATTAGTGGCATTTGATTTAGTAGTTGTTAGAATTAGGGTTTCTATTCTGTGAAGAGACAACATGATCATGGGCAACTCTTATAAAGAAAAATAATTGTTTGGGGCTAGCTTACAGGTTTAGAAGTTCTGTTCATTGTCATCATGGCAGAAAGCATGGTGGCACCATGAAGGCAGACATGGTGATGGAGAAGGAGCCAAAAGTTGTACATCTGGTTCAGAAGGCAGCGGGAAGAGAAAGAGAACCACTAGCCTGGCTTGAGCTTCTGAAACCTTAAATCCCACCCCCCACCCCCCACCCCCCAACACCCCCCCCATGACACGCTTCCACCAACAAGGCCTCAAGTCCAAATCTTTTCAAATAATTCCACTCCCTATGAGCCTATGGGGGTCATTTTCATTCAGACTACCACATTTCACTTGCTAGTCCTCATAGGCTTGTAGCAAAATGCATTTAGTCCAATTCCAAAATAGTCTATCACATTGTCAACACTTTAAAATTCAAAGTTTCTTCTGAGACTACGGCAATCTTAGCTTAATCCCCCATAAAATCAAAATTGAAAAAGAGATCACATGCTTCAAGCATACAATGGCACAGAATATACATTACAATTACAAAAGAGAGGAAAGTGAGGAAACACTGGATCAAAGCAAGACCAAAGTCCAGGTAAGCTAACTCCAAATTCTGCATCTCCATGTCCAATGTCAAAGCACTCTTCAGACCTCCAACTCCTTTCAGCTTTGTTATATGCAACACACTTACCTATCTTGGGCTGGTTCCATGGCCTGTTAGCATTTAGGCATCTGTACTGGCCTGTCCTTAGGGTCCTGACAGAATATATCCTCAGCTTCAGCCACTAAGAGCACCTCCTGTGCACATTCCCTAAGTTTCCATATAAAAGAAGGGCCTTGCCCACCTCCCTTCTCTTTCTCTTTCTCTGTTCCCATCCCCAGGGACCAGTCTCTCCCCTGTAGTGATACTCTTTAAATTGTTCCACACAATAGAAACAGAAGGAACATTGCCAAACTCCTTCTATGAGACTACAATTACCCTGATTCCTAAACCAAACAAGGATGCAACAAAGAAAGAGAACTACAGACCGATCTCGCTCATGAACACTGATGCAAAAATAATAAAATACTGGCAAACAGACTCCAAGAACACATCAGAACAATTATCCACCATGATCAAGTAGGCTTCATCCCAGGGATGCAAGGGTGGTTCAACATATGAAAGTCTGTCAATGTAATACACCATATAAACAAACTCAAAGAAAAAAAAACACATGATCATCTCACTAGTTGCAGAAAAGGCATTTGACAAAATCCAACACCCCTTCATGATAAAGGTCTTGGAGCAAGCAGGAATACAGGGAACATACCTAAACATAATAAAGGTAATTTACAGCAAGCCAACAGCCATCATCAAATTAAATGGAGAGAAACTCAAAGAGATTCCACTAAAATCAGGAACGAGGCAAGGCTGTCCGCTCTCCCTATACTTATTCAGTATAGTACTTGAAGTTCTAGCCAAAGCAATAAGACAACATTAGGAGATTAAGGGGATACAAATTGGAAAGGAAGAAGTCAAGCTTTCCCTATTTGCAGATGACATGATAGTTTACTTGAGTTACCCCAAAGATTCAACCAAGAAACTGATACAGCTTATAAACACCTTCAGCAACATAGCAGGATACAAGATCAACTCAAAAAAATCAGTAGCCCTCCTATATACAATTGACAAACAGGCTGAGAAGGGAATCAGAGATACATCACCCTTTACAATAGCCACAAATGATAAAAATTACCTTGGGGTAACACTAAGCAAGCAAGTGAAGGACCTATATGACAAGAACTTGAAGTCCCTAAAAAAAGAAATTGAAGAAGATGTCAGAAAATGGAAAGATCTCCCATGCTCATGAATAGGCAGGATTAACATAGTAAAACTGGCAATCTTTCCAAAAGCAATCTACAGATTCAATACAATCCCCATCAAAATACCAACACAATTCTTCACAGACCTGGAAAGAATAATACTCAACTTCATATGGAAAAACAAAAATCCCAGGATAACCAAAAGAATCCTGTACAATAAATCAACCTCTGGAGGCATCACAGTCCCTAACTTCAAACTCTACTATAGAACTACAGTAATAAAAACAGCTTGGTACTGGCATAAAAACCAACATGTGAACCAATGGAATCAAACTGAAGATTCTGACATTAATCTGCACATCTATGAACAAATAATTTTTGACAGAGAAGCCAAAACTGTACAATGGAAAAAAGAAAGCATCTTCAACAAATGGTGCTGGCATAACTGGATATCAACATGTAGAAAACTGCAAATAGATCGTTATCTGTCACCGTGCACAGAACTTAAGTCCAAATGGGTCAAAGACCTCAACATAAACCCAGTTACTCTGAACCTGCTAGACAAGAAAGTAAGAAGTAGTCTTGAATGCATTGGCATAGGAGATCACTTCATAAATATAACACCAGAAGCACAGACACTGAGAGAAACAATCAATCAATGGGACCTCTTGAAACTGAGAAGCTTTTGTAGAGCAAAGGATACTGTCAACAAGGCAAAGTGACAGCCTACAGAATGGGTAAAGGTCTTCACCAACCCCACATCTGACAGAGGACTGATATCCAGAATATATAAAGAACTCAAGAAATTAGACATCAAAATGCCCAACAGTCCAATTAAGAAACGGGCTATAGAACTAAACAGAGAATTCTCAACAGAGGAAGCTCAAATGGCTGAAAGACATTTAAGGAATTGCTCAACATCCCTAATCATCAGGGAAATGCAAATCAAAATGACTCTGAGATACTACCTTACACCCATCAGAATGGCTAAGATCAAAAACACTGAAGACAGCTTATGCTGGAGAGGATGCGGAGCTAGGGGAACTCTCCTTCACTGCTGGTGGGAATGCAAGCTTGTACAACCACTTTGGAAATCAATATGGCGCTTTCTTAGAAAATTGGGAATCAATCTCCCCCAAAACCCAGCTATACCACTCTTAGGCATATACCCAAGAAATGCTCAATCATAACACAAGGGCACTTGCTCAACTATGTTCATATCAGCATTGTTTGTAATAGCCAGAACCTGGAAACAACCTAGATGCCCTTCAACTGAAGAATGGATAGATAAAATGCGGTACATATACACAATGGAATACTACTCAGCAGAGAAAAACAATGACATCATGAGGTTTGCAGGCAAATGGATGGGTCTAGAAAAATTAATCCTGAGTGAGGTAACCCCAACTCAGAAAGACAAACATGGTATGTACTCACTCATAGGAAGATACTAGATGTAAAACAAAGATGACTAGACTGTTACTCACAACTCCAGGGAGGCTACCTAGAAAACAGGACCCCAAGAAAGACACAGGGATCACCCAATGACAGAGAAATGGATGAGATCTACATGAACAATCTGGATGTGAGTGGGGGAAATGAAGGCCAAGGGTCAAGGGAAAGAGAGCTTAGGGGAGCAGGAGATCCCAGCTGGTTCAAGAACAGAGAGGGAGAACAAGGAATAAGAGACCATGACAAATGAAGACCACATGAGAATAGGAAGAAGCAAAGTGCTAGAGAGGTCCACAGAAATCCACAAAGATACCTCCACAATAGACTACTGGCAATGGTCCAGAGAAAGCCTGAACTGACCTATTCTGGTGATAGGGTGGCAAAACACCCTAATTATCATGATAGAAACCTCATCTAACAACTGAGGGAACCAGATGCAGAGATCCATAGCCAGGCCCCAAGTGGAGCTCCAGGAGTCCATTTGGCGAGAAAGAGGAAGGTTTGTATGAGCGAGAATTGTTGAGACCAAGGTTGGAAAAAGCACAGGGACAAATAGCCAAACGAATGGAAACACATGAACTATGAACCAATAGCTGAGGAGCCCCCAACTGGATCAGGCCCTCTGGATAAGTGAGACAGTTGATTAGCTTGATCTGTTTGAGAGGCATCCAGGCAGTGGGACCGGGACCCGTCCTCAGTGCATGAGCTGCCTGTTTGGAACCTGGGGCTTATACAGGGACACTTGGCTCAGCCTGGGATGAGAGGATTGGACCTGCCTGGACTGAATCTACCAGGTTGAAACGAGACTCAATCCCCAGGGGAGTCTTTGCCCTGGAGGAGATGGGAATGGGGGGTGGGCTGGAGGGAAGTGGGGGGGAGAACAAGGGAATCCATGGCTGATATGTAAAATTAAATTATAAAATAAAATTAAAAACTAAATAATAATTCCTTAAATCATCTAACAATCAGTCTATATTCCCACTTTTAATTGTCAGTATTATAAGTCACATTTATTTTTACATTATGAAACACAACAGAAAATGCCAGACTGTGGGAAAAACTACCAGACAACAAGTTTGCACCAGAATAAAACTCTAAAAATTAAAGGACAAAAAGAAATGGTGAATTAAATATGTGTTCTAAGAGACTATATTTGAACTTAGATCCTGAATACTAAAAATGATTTAAAATTATTTTTTGTGTGCCAAGAATGGATAGTAAAATTGCTTTGCCCTGAGGCCACTTGGAAGAGTTCTCTGTGTAGAGATATCTCTAGAATGGTTAGTAATAATGTCTTCTCTGTTGTTTTGTTTGGTTTGATAATTATATAAAGTATTTATGCAAGTCAAAAGCCAATGTTATAAACCATGTTCAAAAAGACTAGTTTTTCCTGTTCTGATTTTCTTTACCCTATTTTTTCCTTTAATATTTTGACTTAGGTTTTTCTGTTATAACCCACTTATTTAAGTCTGACAGAATAACTTCATCTAGCTGAATCTAGTTGTGATGTGTTAAGATTTATTTTTAGCTTAAAATTGTTTTCATATAATATGTATTTTATCATGTTTTTCCTCTTTCCACCTCCTCCCAGATCTTCCTCACCTCCCTACCTACCCAACTTTGCACATTCTCTCTCTCTCCTTCTTTATCTCCCCCTTCCTCTCTTTCTCTCTCAAAGAAGAAAAAGAAAATAATAATAAACAAAAAAGGCAAACAAAAAAACAAAACAAAAAGCCTACAGCAAACAAACAAAAAATGGAGCCAATTTTGTCATTGGCCAGCTACTCCTGGGCATGGGGAGTGTGACTGATTTGTGATCAACTGGGCATGCACAGTGTGGTCGAAATAATCAGCAACACTAGATTGGGAAAAACTGATTTTTTCTCTTCCAGCATGTATTGATTGCAAACAGCTTCTTGGTGAGGGATGAAGCTTTGTGTCCATTTCCCCTCTCAATAATGTGATATTGTCCAGTTTTAATCTGTGTAGGTCTTGTGAATGCTATCACAGTTATTGTAAGTTTGCATGAGCATCAGTCCTGTTGTGTCTGGAATAAGATTTCCTTGGAGTCTTCCACCACCTCAGGCTCTAACAGTCTTTCCATCTCCCCATCCACATAGATCCCTGAGCCTTGAGGAGTGGGGTTTGATGATGACATCTCATTTAGCATTGAGTGATTCAAATTCTCTCCCTCTCTGCACACTGTCCACTTCTGAGTCTCTTTGTTAGTTACCGTCTACTGCAAGAAGAAGCTTCTCTTGTGAGAGTTAACGTGATGCACTGAGCTGTGGTATAGCAACTGGCCATTAGGAGTGATTGTATTCCTATGCTTCTTTAGCAGAATAATAGTAGTAGGTTTTCCCCTAGGGAAAGAAAAATTGTGCTTTCTTTTTTTATGAAGTGGATTATAAGGGGGTTGGGGCCAAAGCCTGGCTAAGCAGGGAGGAAAACGATACCTCCCTTTCAATATGATGAGATAAAGGGTTCAAGTCAAACTAAGATCTTGGGAGAAACTGTTTTGGCAAAATGGTGCAAAGACTGTAGTGTAGATTTGCATGTGTTCAAATAACTTGTTTGTGTTTTTTAAAAATCAAGACAAAGAAGTAAAAGGCTAACTGTGTTTTGTTCACATACATAATTGTGTCTGTGCTGAAGCTGTGTCCCTAGCCAGATGCTCTATTTTCAGTTTGCCTACTCTTTGCCTCCCAAAGCACGTAGACTAAGACATGGTGAGATGCTGGAAGGTCACAGATTAAAAAAACAAGGTTGAGTATTAGTAGTTTAAAAACAATGTACTAATAATAAAAACAAAACTTTCTGTATATCACGAGTCCTGAGTTATCCCAAAGGACAGTGTTTAATAACAATAAAGTCATAGTGTCTAGTCTGGGAAAAGCAAGCAGCTTTCGCCAGCTAGTTGCCAAACAGAATTTCAGTTGTCACAGCTCACAGCCAGGGTGACTGACAGAGGAGGAACCAAGCACTGAGCTGTAATGTCCCAGAGGTGAGCTAAGAAACATCATTTCCCACTCACTGGATTTAACACAGCGACCTCGACAAATTGACGCACTGGAGGCTGGGGTTGAGCAGGGCAGCTGGCTCTGGGTAACATCTGTCCAATGTGGTCACCATCACTTTCACTTATCCCCAGTCATGATTCTTACTGCTTCAGGTCACAGAATTTTCTTTCTTGTAAACAAGAGAAACTATGACTTTCTGAAATGTGTGACAAATTTTCATTCTTTGTTCCATGTGCTAGTGTGGGAGCCAGTGCTAAGTTTTCCTGGTTGCTTCTTTTGATTTTGCAGCTAATTTACTTGATTTCAGTTCAGGAACATAGAAATGTGGTAATCTCCACAAGAAAAAAACAAATGAACTTAAAGAAGAAATGTTTTATTATAACTGCTGCTGAATAATCTAAGCTATAAGTTGTTTCAGATATGTTCAATCACTTACCCTGGGGAGTAAACATGTGTGTTCATCTGACATTCATACCGCTGCCTTTCCTTTACATGGACACTAGTACAAATCAGCTCGGCCACAATGTATCTCTCACTATCTGCAGTTTGAGTTACTTGTCATCAACACAATCCAGAAACATTAAATGGAAAATTCTAATATTAATGTGTAAGTTTTGAAACGTGTGCTGTTCAGGCAGCCTGATGAAATCTGGGGCCATCACATTCCACCTGAGATGCAAGTCACCCCTCATATCCAGGTTGTATATGTTACCTACCCATTACCTACTTGGAAGCCTTTTGACTTTTAGTTCACCTGTTTTGATATCACTGTATATGTGTTTACATGACTCATCTGGCAGCAGCCTAAACCTACTACACTATGACTATATAATTCTCATTACCTGGGTATTGTTACAATCTAGAGTTCCATATAAAAAGCTATTTTGAGCAAGGGAGAACAAATGTATGTATGTTCTATTTTAATGCTTGCTGTTGTTAATCTCTTGTGTGCCTAATTGATAAATGAAGCTTTTGTGTAGACATACTTGTTCAGAAGAAAATATAGAACTTAAAGGGTTGGCACTATCTACAGTTTCAGCCATCTGCTGAGCATCTTAGAGTCTGACCCTAGGGACAAAGAGGGATTCTTTAATTCTCTTATCAGGAAATGTTTCTCTCACTTACTTAAGGCCTATATAATCTTTGCTTCTCCTTGATTGAGACTTCTTGCACTTCCCAATCTAAGAGGTGTGTCACCAGCCATATCTGGGAACCCCAAGACACTCTCACTCCACATATCTCCTACATGGAGCAGGATATACAGAATGCAAGAAAGGTAAAAAGTCCGAATCAAAATGTAGATGAAGAGAAACAGGTTAAAATAAGTAATAAGAGCTAGTGGGACAAGCATAAGATAAGGCCAAGCATTCATAACTAATAATAAGCCTCCGTGTCATGATTTGGGAGCTGGTTGGTGGCCCAAAAGGAAGCCAGCTACATCCCACTCCTGCTAAGAGTCCCACAAGAACACCAAGCTACACAACCATAGCATATATGCTGCAAAGAAACTAGAACAGACCCATGCGGGCTCTGTGATTGCCACTTCAGTCTCTGTGAGCCCCTATGAGCCCTGCTTAGTTGACGCTGTTGGCCATGTTCTCCTGGCGACCTCAATGCCTCTGGCTCCTACAATCCTTCCACCCTCTGTTCTTCTGAGTTCCCCCAGCTCAGGCAAATGTCTGGCTCTGGGTCTCTGCATCTGCTCCCATTGGTTGCTGAATGAGGCTTCTCTGAAGATGATTTGTCTACATTATGAATCATTTCAGTGACTTTTCTTTCTTTTTCTCACCTCCTCCTCCTCCTCTTCCTCCTCCTCCTCCTTTCTTCTCCTCCTTCCTCTTTTTGCCAGTTATGTTTGGTTCTATCCTTGGTCTCTGAACTATTCAGTATCCAGTTCCTGGCCATCTAGGCAGTGTTGGGCCTGGACTCCCTTTCAGGCCATGGGCCTCAAGTTAGAGCAGTCATTGATTGGCCACTCCCACAAGTTCTGTGCTACAATTACCCCCAGCATATCTTGCAGACAGAACACATTGTAGGTCAAAGGTTTTGTGGCGGGGTTGGTATCCCAGTATCAACACTGGAAGCCTTGCCTGCATGTAGAAGATGGCTAGTTGAGGCTCCAGATCCCACATTTCCAGGAGTCCTGACTAGAGTCAACCTCATAGATTCCAGGAAGTTTCCACTGCACTAGGTTTCCACATTGCCCCCAAATGATCCCCAATTCCAGTTGTTATACTCTCTCTCACCATCCCTTCCCAACCCATCTGATCCCTCCTGTTTCCATCCCCACCTGCCCTAGTCCATCCTCAAAATCTATTCTATTTCTCCTTCCCAGAGAGACCATGTGTCCTCCCTTGAGCCTTAGCCTCTCCTTGTTACTTCGCCTCTCTGGGTCTATGAATTGTAGCATGATTATCCTTTACTTAACAATTAGTATCCACTTATAAGTGAGTACGTACCATGTTTGTCTTTTGGGGCTACCTCACTCGGGATTTTTCTGTTGTTGTTGATGTGATGATGATGATGATGATGATGATGATGATCTTATATTACATCCTGACCACAGTTTCCCCTCCCTCTACTCTTCCCAGTGCCGTCTTCCCCATCTCCCCTCTCTCAGGTCCACTTCTCCTCCATTTCTCTTCAGAAAAGGACAAGCTTTCTCTTCACTTACCTGGATTTTTTTTATTTCCAGAATCCCCTCAGTTTGTGCTCTTTTTATTGTCTCTAGTTCCATTTTCAGATCTTGAATGGTTTGTTCATTTCCTTCAACTGTTTGTATTTTCTTGGCTTTCTTTAAAGGATTTATTCATTTCCTCCAATTTTTTTTTGTCTTTTCCTTGCTTTCATTAAGGGATTTATTCACTTCCTCTTTAAGAACCTCTATCATCTTCATAAAGTTGGTTTTAGGGTCATTTTCTTGTGCCTCAGCTGTGTTGAAATATTTAGAGCTTGCTGAATTAGGATAACTGGGCCCTGGTGGTGGTAACATACTGCCCTGACTATTGTCAATTGTGTTCTTAAGCTAGCATCTAAGCATCTGGCTTTGGAGTGCCAATCTCTGAGTTTGTCTTTGTTTTGTTCTTTGGTTTCTGTTTCCTCTCTGGTCTTCTGGTCTGTGTGGCCTGTGGTTGAGCAGGAGGTCTCCACCTGAGTTTGGGGCTAGACTTCTGGTGGCCAATGTGGCCTCTTGTTGAGCAAAAGGACTCTGTCCAAAAAGGGGGCTAGGACATGTCAATGAGGAGGGAAGGGGCATTGGGGATGGTGTCCGGGGAAGGGTAATTCCAAGAGCATGGAGGAGGCCTGTAGGTGTGACCTCTGGTCCAGCAGGAAGTCTCTGCTGGAATTGGAGGCTGGGCCATAGCAATGGGAGTGTGGGTGGGGAGAGAAGGGATGGCAGTGGATTGGGACTGCCACATGTTTTGAAGGCCAGATGGTTATGGAGTGGGGTCATGGAAGCTTTAAGAGATGGTACCTGAGGATGGAGTGTTGGCTCAGTATAAAAGCACTTGTTACTCTTGCAAAGAACTCAGGTTTTGTTCCCACCTTCCATATGAGAACCTACACCATCTACAACTAGCATTCTAGGTAACCTGAAGCCCTCTCCTGGACTTTGGGAACACTAGGCATTCACCTAGTACACATATATAACATGTGGGAAAAGCTCTCATACATGAGAAAGAAAAATGGTACAATGCTAATTTTGTGTCAACTTTATGTCAACTAGTTTTATGTCAACAAGAAAGTTATGTCATTGAGGGTGTATCCTTGAAGAGGGTACTAGAGTGCTGCTGGCCCTTTCTGTCTCTCTCTTTGCTTCCCAGCAACCATGACATGAGACACTGTGCACTCCCACTGTGGTTTGCTGCCTTGCCACAGGCCCAAAAGCAATGAGCCAACAACTTGGACTAAAACTTCCAAATCTGTCAGCTGAAATAAACTGTTCCTTGTTTTAAATTGACTACTTCTTACATTTTTGTTGCCATGATAGAAATATATAGGTTACTACTATATATATATATATATATATATAATACACACACACACACACACACACACACACACGCTTCTCTCCCTTTTTATAGGAAATACCATGGGCCTCAAAAAATGAGATTTAAGCCTGGGAGATTTTAGTTGCTCAGAAGTAAGAAAAGATTATAAAATCTGAAGAATTGGGCATGTCTGAATGGGAGTATTATCAGTTTGAGGAAACTCTTTGATTTGGATAAGTTGAGGAAAGGATATCGTTCAAATCCATGAGAGAAATACATTTTAGGCTCACAATCAGGTCTGGTTTTAAGAAAGAAGGAAATAATGGACATATTTTCTGGTTTCCTAGGCTACTTTGCTATCATTAAAGAAGGAGGAGGAGGAAGAGGAGGAAGAAGACACAGAGAGGGGAGGATGCAGTAATGCTGGAAGTCAAACCCAGAACTGCTCTTGTGAGGTATCCACCAGAGAAGACCACTCAGATACGGGTTAATAGGAAGTCTTTTCTTAGCAAGCCAGTGACTACTTACTGGGTGTTCAAAACCTCAGTGCAGCCTTGAGCCTTTCTTAGGGTGAGCTTTTAAGCGCGCGCATACACACACACACACACACACACACACACACACACACACACACACACACACCATCCTTGGTTGGCATACCTCAGTAAACAAAAGCAGCCAGAAGCAGAACTACAGAAGCCAAATAGCAAGGCTACTACATTTAGGAACTTTCCAAGAACTATGGACTTCGATGGATTAGGGTTTTGTTCTCATTTTGGCAAGGGTTACTTCCTGTGTGCGAAGTTCCAAGGCCTGCATGGCACTTTCATCATGGAGTCAGTAGTGCTAAGGTCTGGGGCCCCACTAAGGTCAGGGTGCCTGTTACACTGCCAAGGTGTTGTTTTGGCAACGGCTCTCGAAACTATTATTTCTCTCTGAATTTCTATCTGAGAAATGTGATTTCTTGCTGATTAATGGAGTATACATATTTTATTTGGTACTTTCTATTAATAATAGCCTAAAATTCCACAAGAGTAACTAACTATTTGTTGTGACTCATCTAGAATTCATAACATTTTTCCCAGTGTGCTAACAATAATGATCATATCAGCAGACAAAATTACACCACAGTGGTTGTAAGAATAAGCACATACTGCTTGTGAGCTTGATCAACAGCCACAATCCTAAACTAATTTCTCTTGTGAGTTAATTGCACAGCACTACCAAACACATTATATGAAAGTTCTACTTTAGCTTTGGAAGATAAATCAAATCTTGGTACGCTAACATCTGGGACTACACTGAACAATTGTTGGACAAAGGACACAATTTCCACTAGGCATAGTGGTATGCTACTGCAGTCCCATCTCTTGGGAAGTATAGGTAGGAGGATCAGGAGATCAAGGTCTTCCTCAGCTATTATAGTAACATGGTTGCTAACCTATAAACTGTGGCACTCAATATCCTATCTGGGGGGAAAGGACTCATTTTACTATGGGAATTCATGGTAAAAGTCAAGGCTCCAGGATCAACTGATGTTGAATTATTCTGTAAACTTTGTCACATCCTTAAACATCATCAGTTAGGATAGAGGCAACATACAATGTCACTCACCAAACACTGATTGCAGAATTTTCTATTAAGTGGCCTTAAAATTGTAGCCAGTACCTTGAATGTCTTTTCATGTCTGCTGCTGTAAAGCAGTCTTCTGTGGCTTCTTGTATGAAGTGACGAGCTGTTCATTCAGGCAAATCTTGTGTTTCTGGGTTTTCTGGGTATCACAGCACAGTATGTGAATGCCAGCCTTGTGAGAAGGACATGTGTGTTTATAGGGCCCACTCCAAAGTAAAGTCTCAAGCACAGAAAATAAACAGTGTTCTGAGTCACTGTTTATTTATCATTGCTAACCTAGAATTCATTAAATGGCACTGACTGTCCTAAACTTTAATTTAGCCACAAATATTCTTCACATAGTGCCATGTTGCTGAAAAGACATGTGTACCACACATTTTTGCCTTGTCTGCCTTTCAGCATCTTAGAATTATAACTTAGCAGTGATTAAAAACAGCATTTGAACCAAGATAAATCAGGTGAGTGTCTGGGATGATTCAGAGCATAAGGCTCTGGCAAGTGGTTAGCTTTGTTTATGCCAAGGGCTTTATGTCCCTACATTAATATGGTTTTAAAAGCCGATGCAAGCTACTGACATTTATTGATTCCAATATATTTTTGGCTCCTTGGAAAAGCTCATGTGGAAATTTTCACAATGTGTATCGCCTCTTCAGACATCTCTTCTTCGCCAGAACATACCAATTTCTATCCCAACATCTCCCCTTAATGCTCTTGATGTCATATTAATGATGGGCCTCCAGTGCTAGAGTACTGAAATTCTACTCCTTTGGACAGACTTCACCCTCAGGACATTCAGTCATGTTTAGGTTCCTAAATTTGTTCATTGCTGAATGTTAGGATTTGCTATAATATTTCAATTCTGCTATTTCAACATGTTTAGCATCTTTGAATATAATGTGATGTCTAGTCACTGAAAAAGAATATTTATAAACGCAAAAAAAATTGAGTTCATACGCCACAATAGTAAATTTAGGGTAAATTAGATCGTAAAAACAAGTAGAGGATACTATCCTAGCATCTTGGGTAGGCCAGGGTCAGCCAAGGCAATGATAAACTTGAGTTTGGTTCAATTCAACAATCAGGATATATCCTCCAAATCCCAAGAAAACTCTCAATGGCTGAAGGAAGATGCTGGGATAGAAGGGACAGATCTGATATAGATGTAAAGGTCCTCAAGAAAAGGGAAAGCTCTCTCTAGAGATCATATGGCAATATCAGTGTGGTAGCTATTCTTGGTGTCAACTTGACAACATCTGGAATTAGCTAAAACCCAAGTGGCTGGGTACACCTGTAAGGAATTTTTTCTTAATTAACTCTTTAAAATGGGAGACCCATTTTTAATCCAGATCTTTTGAGATAAAAAGAAGTATCTTTAATTTTGGCCACACCTTCTGGTAACAGCCTATATGAAAGAAGGAACTTCAGCTGGCAGTGGTGGCAGCCTTTAATCCCAGCACTTGGGAGGTAGAGCCAGGCAGATCTCTGTGAGTTCGAGGCCAGCCTGGGCTACCAAGGGAGTTCCAGGACAGGCGCAAAGCTACACAGAGAAACCTTGTCTCGGAAAAAAAAAAGAACTTCAATCTCTCTCTCTCTCTCTCTCTCTCTCTCTCTCTCTCTCTCTCTCTCTCTCTCTCCCTCTCTCCCTCTCTCCCTCCCTCTCTGCCTCCCTCCCTCTCTGCCTTCTTGCCCTCACCCTGGATGGCAAGTCAATTCCTTCACCGACATGAGAGCCTGCTTCTTCAGGAATCCAATGTATACTGAAGACCAACTAAGACACCCAGCCTCATGAACTGAAAACCCACTGGATTCTTGGACTTTCCATTGGTAGGCAACCATTGTTAGATTATCCAGAACACAACTTGAAAGACACTCTAATAAATCCCAGATAGATAGATAGATAGATAGATAGATAGATAGATAGATAGATAGATAGATAAATAGAAAGAAAGAAAGATAGATAGATAGATAGATAGATAGATAGATAGATAGATAGATAGATAGATAGATAGTCAAGACAGACAGGTAGATATTCAGTCTATCATTTCTGTTTCTATAGGGAATCCTGACTATAACAATAAAGGAAGCATGCTCTACACTGTGAAACTTGAAAATGTTCTGAACATCCCATCATATACTTTTACTGAAATTTCTAGTGAAAAACAGT
Organism: Peromyscus leucopus; assembly: GCF_004664715.2. Classification (NCBI taxonomy): domain Eukaryota; kingdom Metazoa; phylum Chordata; class Mammalia; order Rodentia; family Cricetidae; genus Peromyscus; species Peromyscus leucopus. Next base: position 134,884 of record NC_051064.1, on the reverse strand, counting down.
AGATGCGCTTAATTAGGAAAAGCTCAAGTGGAAGAACATACAATTTATAATATTTGACCCATTTGTTTAGAAGGATAGTTCAACCTTCTGGATTCATTTGCATTAATAGTTATAGATGAATTTCTAAACAGCCTTATTAAATAAGAAACACAGAGCCAAATATAGGGGGTGGAAGTCCTAAGAGATCAGGGAAATAGTGGGAGACACTAGCTAGCCTTAACTCACTATGCCACTGTAGCTTCCCAAGAGAGATATTTCCTGTCTACCAAGGCTTTTATTGTTTTGCTGTTGTGCCCTCTCTTTGGCTCTTAGCCCAGCTACCTTACTTCCTTTTTACTGCCTGTTTGTACAGACCTACAGATCTCTATGGTTGGTACTGGGATTAAAGGCATGTGTCACCCTGCTTGGCTGTTCCCTAGTATGTCTTTGAACACACAGAGACCCTGCCTGCCATGTGACTGGATTAAGAGCATGTGCTACCACTGCCTGACTTCTATGTTTACTTAAAAATGGCTGTCTATGTCCTCTGATCTCCAGGCAAACTTTATTTATTAACATATAAATAAAATATCACCACAACTAGTCATCTCCAGTGTGGAATGACTAGCCCAAGAAAGACATACAACAGCAACAGATACAGCACTGCTGTGTGCTTATATGGGCTACAGAAATGGTCTGTTTAGATTTCATTTTATTTTCTAGTTTTTTCTAATTTGCTTTTTGAAATAGCTGATACCAAAGATTGATACATTTCTTGTTAATATCACAAAGCATGGTATGTTAGATGGTTAGAATATTTTAAAAATCTGTAGAGTGCTTTGATCATTTAAACTTCCATGTGATCACCTGTCTCTCCTATGAAGTATTACATGGGTCCATTATATTAATGATATTATGCCAATTGGAATACTTAAGCAGGAGGTAGCAACCACCCTGGACTTGTTGGTAAAGCATATATATTAGAGGATGGGAAATAAATCTAGACAAAAATGTAAGGACCTTCTTTCTACCTTGGTGAAAAGTTTAGGCACCCAATGACATGAGGCATGAAGATATTTTCCTTCTAAAGTAACAGATAAGTTGTCATACCTGGCCCCTACAACCATCAAGAAAAGAGACTAATGCTTAGTGGCTTTATTTGGATTTTGGATGCAGCATATTTTTCAGTTGGGTAAATTTTCATCTCCAGATCAATCATACTAAAGCATTTTTAACCCTACTTCAGCTATGGTAGCTAATTTTTTTCATAAACTTGATGTGATCTGGAATCAGCTAAGATACCCAGCTTAACATGGATGTGATGGTATTTCCTAGAAAGGTTAACCTAGGGGAAAAACCATTCTTCAAAGGTCTGAAGGAAAAGTAGGGTTGCTTTTGCCTGCCTGCTGCCTGCCTTTGAACTTTACTAGTAAGGGCATGTGGTTGATATCCTTTGTGACATCAAAATTCAGCTTCTTTGGATTTCCAATATAGACTGAAAATCAATGACTCTCCAGGAATGTACTAGGCCTTCAGCACCATGTTGGGGCTGTTGAGGTATCCCACCTCATGAACTGAGAATCTACTGGGTTCTCGGTCTCTCCAATATTCAGACAGCCATTATTGAACTTCCCAGCCTAAATCAGGCAGACCAATGCAATAAATCTCCTTTGTAATAGGTATTCATTATATCAGGTCTTTTCCTCTAGAGGAACCTGAAAAATGTATGTCAATCAATCAAGTAAACTGTTGGCACCTTTTTTAGATGGAAGTCTTACATCATCCCATATACCAAATGACTGGGAGAGTTCCTCCTTTGGAGTGGGACCTGGAACAGAAGATCTAGGCTCCTGTGCTCTACTACTTGGACCATATGCTCCAGTAAACCTTAATGGTACTTTAGGTGTCAATCACAGGTACATATACTGTTTTGAGCCTTTGGCAAGTCCCCATAAGTCGATTACATAAGAGGCCTTTAGGATTTTGGAACAAGGCCCTGCCATTATATGCAGATAACAACTCTTGGTCAGCTATTGGGCTTTAGTGGGAACTGGATGCTTGACAATAGACCATCAAGTTGTCATCTGACCTGATCTACCCAAAAAGAGCTGGGTGTCATTTGACCCAACCAGCCATAAACTTGGATTTCACAGCAGCAATCCATCATCGAATGAAAGCAGCACATACGTAATTGGACCCAGGCTGGTCCTGAAGACTCAAGTAATAAGTTACATGAAGAAGTCACCAATATTTGGCACTATATAGCCAGAATTCTCTTGGTGCTGTGTGGAGGCCCACAAAGATTTCCTAGTAAGATCTGAGCTTCCTTTACCCCACAGGGCTGCATAAGGGAATGGCTTGACCATGTGCATGGTTACTAGGTGATAGGAAAAGTTTGCACTCAGCTGTGCTGGGGAGGGTGTCTTTGCTCCACCCCTTGGCATTCCTATAAATAGCCCTTTATAAGAGATAAAAGGGGCCAGTGGATAAGGATCTGGGCCCTCCCGAGGCTATCCTGTGTTTCTGTTTATCTCCCCTCTATCTTCTACCTCTGTATTTCTACTCAATCTCTTATCCCTCTCTCAAGAGTTTCCTGTCATAAAAAAGTGGGAGCTGGTCCCCCACATATGGCACCAGGAACGGGGACAGGGAGTTGGCAAAAGGAGTATTAAGTGGCATAACAGGTGTGAGGGGGCTTGCCTGATAATGAATTATAAGAGTGACCATATTTTATTCTCAGGAATGAAAGTTAGGTGATGGAATGCCAAAGCTGAGAAGTGAGGCTGCAGCATATATTTCCCTCTATTTAGGTTTCTTTCTTTTCTCTCTCTTAATTTCTATCTATAAAAATAAGGGAAAAAAATTAGGTTAAGAAGGGAAAATATAAGGTAGAATGAAAGAATATAGTATAAGAAAAAAACTTAGGATGAGATAAGCAACAAGACAGAGAAACTATGTACTTGATTTTCCAACTATGGGGATATTAATGCAAACTCCTGTGGAAGAATCAGAGAAAAGTCTATCAAAGATAAGGAAAACAGGCAGAAAAAGATTCCTGTGGGAGCTTTTGGCCTGTGGACAGCTTAGATTTAAGTCCTGAGCAGCAGAGGAAAGAAATTTCCCTGAGGTAGATGTGGTTGAAATAAAACTTTTCACCCCACTGATGCTGCCACTGTATGAAACATCATACCATCAGAATTAGTTTCCATTTGACCATGAAGCCAAAGTTTAGAGAACAGAAGTCTTGGGAAAACTTAGTAATCTCTCTCTCTGAAAAACTAAAAGCTTTTCAGACCTTTCTTTCTCAGATTTTTTTTCTCTTTCCATAAGGGCAAAAACTAAATTTACCTGGAAGAAACTTCTATCAGAATGGGAGAATCACTGGTAACTGCCCTAGCATAGAAAAAAAAAAAAAATCCCCCGAAACATTGCTAATCCTTACTGTTAGCATCATGTCTCCACTTCAAACTAGCAATCAGGAAGCAATTAGCGAAGGGCCAGGGAACAAGCACCTCTGAGTTTTGAGTGCGTTCTGGGGATACTAAGATCCCTGCAGTTGCCAGGCAGCTTCCTCCAGCGCGGAGCTGAGGCAGAGGTGACACAGCACCCGGGAAAAACTGCTACTATAAAAAATTTGGCTGTACAAACAAGGCTGGTGGGACAGTGACAGTTGCCTGACTATAAACTCCAAACCTTAGAAATTATTTGCATACTTCCTGTCTTCTTATTAGTTCGGTTAAGAAATCTCTTCTAGATGTTTGCTAACAGAGTTTGCTTTTGAATATAAGTTAGTTCTGCTAAGAAAATCTCTTGTTGATATGTGTTAAAGTTTGTAAAATAGTCCTATAGAGTTTCCTTTTGAATCTAAGGTTGACAAGTGTAAAAAGTGTAAATATGTATAGTGATATTCATGGTTTGTAAAAAAGTGCAAAAAAAAAAATATATATATATATATGTATGTATGTATAGTGATACTCATGCTAGTTGTAAATATGTATGATAATGTTTGTACCAGATAAACACTTTTTTATAATAACCCAAATTATAATTTTACAGTCTCAGTTGCCCCTGGAAAACTTAACTGATTGTGTCATAATTGGGGGAGCTTTTCTGTCTTCTTCCTAAAACTGTCCACTCTTCTTCTGTTTCTGTTTAGAAAGGGGTAGGCCTCCCACAAAGGGATAAGCCTCCAACAATGGAGTTAGTTTGTAAAATTTGTAATTTTATAATTAGCATGGGTTTCTGTTTACTTGAGTGGATACTTTGAAGTGTTTTGAAATGACTGTTTTCTCCTTTAAATCAAAGTAGTCTCTCGAAATTTTATTGAACATCTGTTAGGAGAGAGTTTTGATCTAAGAAAAGGGCTTGGTGCAGCTAAGACTGCTGTAGTCACCTTAGACACATTCCAAAAAGATTTTCCATCTTTATTATCCTCTACTCCTTTACTGGGAGGTGTGGCAACTATGGAGATCACTGTGGATTATTTGCAAACTCAGTAGGGACCTAAGTCAGATCTGAGTTAAGCTTCTGTACCTCCTCCTGCCAGAGGCTGGTAGTCAAAGAAGGGCAACTTGCTTCTTGATAGCTTCCATCCTAAGCCAGAGTATGCTTGATGGAAAGTATATCTCCATGATGGGTAAGGAAGATAATCAAGAAGGATGACCTAAGACAGGCACAGTCCATCTGAGGGGACTTTTTATATCAAGAAGGGGGAGTTGTGGAGGCCTACAAAGGTTTCCTAGTGAGATTTCCTAAAGAGCTTGCTTTACCCCATAGGGCTACATTAGAGGATTGCTCGACCATGTGCATGGTTACTAGGTGATAAGAAAAGTTTGTACTCAGCTGTACTAGGAGGAGGTCTTTGCTCCACCCCTTGGCATTCCTATAAATAGCCCTTTATAAGAGACAGAAGGGACCAGTGGATAAGGATCCAGGCCTTCCCGAGGCTATCCTGTGTTTCTGTTTCTCTCCCCTCTATTCTTCTATCTCTATATTTCTACCTCAATCTCTTATCCCTCTCCCCCCAAGAGTTCCCTGTCATAAAAATGTTGGAGATGGTCTCCTACAGTGTTGTCATGTCCTTTGATTAATGTCAGTATGAGGTTACAACAACCCAATCCAGGCAGAATAATAAATGACCTAGACCTTTCAGAAATGAAGATATGGGTCATCCCTCTATGTAAATAACCAAGACTTGGTGAGATGCTTGATGATGGTAGAGGGAACAAAGAATGGATAATAAAGGAAGGCAGTTATAAATACCAGCTAAGGCCATAGGACCAGTTACAAAAACAAGGATTGTAATTAATATGAGTGTTTCTGTGCTGTTTTGTTAAGAATGTTTTGTAAAGCCAGTGATGGTGGCACACACCTTTAACCCCGGCACTTGGGAGGCAGAGGCAGGTGGGTCTCTATAAATTCCAGGGCAGCCTGGTTTACAGAGCTCGTTCCAGAACAGCACAGAGAAACATCATCTCAAATAACCAAAAGAAAAATAGAAATTGTGTGTGTGTGTGTGTGTGTGTGTGTGTGTGTGTGTGTGTAAAGCAGATATTTGATTTCTTTCCTCTACTTCTTTAACATGTACTATAGCAACAATTGAGATACAATAAGTGTTAAGTGTTACACATCTATATTATCATTTTTAAGTTATGGGATATTGAAAGATTAAGTCTTTCTCAAGGAACTTTGCCATCTCTTCTGGATGAATACAGTGTTTTTAGTTGTACACGAGGCACTCATATCATATTAAACACAATTGCGACCTTGTTATTGTTCTCATTTCAAAATGAAGCATGGCATAAGAAAATGTGATTAGGGTCAAGATGACAAAGGATGGATTTGTGATGATTAACCTTGATTGTAACTGGCTTGGACCTAGAAGCAACTAAGAGGCATGCCTCTGAGCAAATCTCTGTGGGCATTTCCAGGAAGACTCTATTCAAGAGTGGATCTTAGCTTCCAGCAGCAGCTCATATACAAAGAAGTCCAAGTTACAAACACTGCTCCTTACCTGCCTGCCTTTGAGTTTCTTCAATTTCTAATGCAGAAGTATCAGAGTAAAAGCACTGCCCTAATATCCCCTTCAAGTTCTGTCATTCTAGGTCTGTTTGAAATTAGTAACGTTTAACTAAGTATCAACCACATCCTTTACTTTTACCCCATAGGGTGCAACTCTAAGACACTGGTAAGTACATTAAATTCTTCCTGGTGCACTTGAAGCTCCTTTCAATGCTGCACCATTCACTTGTGATTTAACAGAGATACACATCTATAGAACACTATTTCTTTGTACGCTATTCTGTGTGCTTTCAAGATGTAAAGTACTGGGTGGGAACTTTAGAGTGTGTGTGTGTGTGTGTGTATCTGAACAGGGAAAATGTGGAGGACAGAGAGCAGCCTTCAGATGTTCGTCAGGAGCCATCCACCTCATTTTTTGGAGCATCATCTCTCACTTAGCCTAGAGATTAGGCTAGTCTGGTTGCCAGGGAGCCCCAGGAGCCCACCTGTCTCTGCTTCCGTTATGCTGGAATTATGAGTGGGCACCAGCAGACCAGGAGGTATTTTTTAATATGGATTGTAGAGACCAACTCAGGTCCTTGTATATGCAAGGCAAGCACTTTACCAACTGAGCCATCTTTCCAGCTTGTGAAGTTAGGACCTTATACATTACATGTGCACAATTCTAGTGACTATAAAATATTTGAGAATTTGAGGTGCAAATTAGGGTGGCTTTACAGTGGCACACAGACATGACATTTTATTGGCAACACACCATCTTTTTCCAAGATTGCTTAGTAGTTTTTAATGAAGTTATATTGAATTTTTGTAGTGAAACTTAAGACCAAATGAAGCTTTCTTGATGTGGGGTGTATTTCTAGAGGCTTGAGGTTTCTCTATAACCTCCAAATCCATGTGTGGTTCATAGAAAATGTTGGTATGATTCAATCAGCTTTAGAAAACCTAGATAGAATTTCAAGCAATTAGGAACAAGAGAATAAACGTGCTTTGTTTACTTTAGACCAACTCTGTGGGTTTTGAATTTAGAACTGAACAATTGGGGTTTAAGTTCCATTCACAGGAAAAACATGACTTCCTGATGGAAAGAGAAAAAAAAACTTGAAGAAAACAATTTTACTTTGGAAAAATACAAAAATGGTTTATACATGGGCCCTGGAACCCAAATTCACTGGCCAAGAAGTCATCTGAGAGGAATTTGGAGAAACTGTGAACATGGTGTGTTACGGCTGGTTGTTACTCTCTATTGAAGAGAACTGCCAGAATATGGAGGAGTGTCAAAGCGGTCTCTGGGGGAAGAAAATGTTAACCTCAATCATATATTGTTGGGCTGAATTCAAGTCTTATTTTTTAAAACAAACACATGAGGTCTTACAAAAGTAAGCAATTGGTTATCAATGCATTGTCTAAACTCAGCTGAGTGCCTTCCAAGTAAGGAGTTCCTGTGAAGCAGGTAACAGAATCATTGTTTCTTCACTTCAGAAGCAGGAAATCTGCAATGTGCTGTTAAGGGCTGAACGCAAGAGCACACTCAGCAGTCTGGGACCCAGAGTCTATTTTTCACTCGGACATCTACAACTACCTCGAGGTGAGCTGATTCACATAGCTGAAGAGCACTCCAATGATTATATTTTTGAGCATATATTTTTTCTTTCTGGCATTTCATAAGTTTTGATTGGAATATTTCATGGAAGAAGTAAATCTCTAAGAAGTACAAGTTTAAAAAAAAAACAAACTGTTAACCGGCAAATTTAAGGGGGAAAACCTTGCACTCATACAAAGAGTGTGGAAAAGAGGTGGAGCATGAGTGCAAGAGGATGTAGCTGAAAGAGTGGTTGAACTTCAGACTGGGGAAGGATGAAGAGGAATTCAGAAATGAGATTGCTATCGTGCTCATGTAAAGACTTGAGTGTCCTCCCCCTCCTAGAGAATCATATTTTAAGCTTAGGATAGAAATACGTAAAACTTCAAAAACAGCTTACCAAATCTCAAACTTTTAAAATAAGTTCTACTACTTAAAATACAGCCAGATTCCTCTCTCACAAGAGACAGAGTGAAACCCACGATGTTTTGGATTAACAAGGGCTGCAGTTCCAGGGGATGCATTTGGAACCAACCCAGCTGCATTCTACAGCCAATGCATTTGGTTTTCAAATACAACTGGGCTGAGTTAAAGGTTGAGGTGGAAGCCATAAGAATCCTGAAAACAGGTGAAATTTAGCGAAGCCAGATAATTTGAGCTGATCTTTAAGATGTCCCAACCCTGTTTGGAGGGGCAGCCAAGGCCCTGAAAGGTTGTTCTCCATTTGGGATTCCTTAAGTACATTTCTGTGCAAACACCCCGGGAAACAAAATGTCATGTTTCCTGGAACTTTAGTTGACTTGAATGTTACCTTCAGAAAAGTCCCAGACTTGACCCACATCTATAAAAAGTGTTGGAAAATGTTTACAAACCTTTTCAAACTGATTGATTTGTAAGTAAATTGAGGAAGAAGTTTGCTGTGTTTTGGTTTTAGTTTAAAATGTCACTTCAGGTCCATGAATTCTCTGTTGCTAATTCAACAAACAAGGGTGAAAAGCTCATAGCACCTGTAAAGAAGATTGCAAATAGAAAGTAACTGAAATAAAAAGTGGACAGAATTGTTCAAAAGTTCTCCTCTCGAATAACGGAAACTCGTGAAAAGAGGATGGAATTCGAAAAAAGAAACTTGTGAAGTTCCCTAGACTGTAGAGGACAATGGGAGTTCTGGCCTGCCATCTACTTTTCACTCATTATTTTCCTGAGAGAATTTTTAGTTTCAATCATTTACTTACTGTAGTCATCTCAACCCAGCACAGAAACAGAGAATTCAGAAATACTGTAGCATCTGCCAGGGGGAACAAAAGGACAACAGACTTAGGGATTAATTTAATACATTTCACTCAGTACATTTTGTCTTTAAGTAAATAATAAGCTCTAATGAAAATTACAAATTTACTGAAGAATTGTGACAGTATTTTGTATTTTCTTTTTATGCCCAAAATATCCAAGTGTGTTGCCAAGAAAATAGGCTCCATCTTTCTCAAAAAAAAAAAAAGTGTGTGGCAGGGGGCCTGGGCTGGTCTTGAACTTAAAATGTGCCTGCTTCAGCCTCCAGAATGCTGGGATTATAGATGTATGTCACCATGCTCACAACTTTCTCTCCCAACCACATTCTTCCTCTCCCCCACCCCTGCTGTGGGAGAACCCTTCTATATGCTATGATAATAAAGGCTGATTTAGCCTATAGTCAGGCAGAGTAAGGCTGGGCAGGAAAGCCCAATGGAGATACAGGTAGATGGAGGGCAGAGTTGAGGAAGATGCATGCCAGCCACCCAAGGAGCAGGATGACAAAGACTGGTAAGCCATGGGTCACATGGTGATACATAGATTAATAGAAATGGGTTAATTTAAATGTAAGAGCTAGTTAGTAATAAGCCTGAGCATTTGGCCAAGCATTTATAATATAAGCCTCTGTGTGGTAATTTGGGAATCAACTGCCAGATATAATCAGGCAGATGGAACTGAAAGCTCCATCTCCATTTACATCCCTCCTTAAAAGTGTTGGAGGTTTAAGGCTAAGCATGCTAATCAAGCACTCTACCAGTGAGCTATCTCCCCAGCCTCTGTCCTTTTTTATGACTACATTCAAAGATGTGAGTCCTTGTGAAAGATATTCCTAAGACTGAAGCTCCTTAACTGGCAAAACTATGTCTGAAAAGAACAAAAGAAAAAATGTTATACTACATAAAAAGTGTAACTAACCTCAGGCCCATGGAAAATGGCAAAGCCTACTACCCTACCCCTCCACTCCCATGGTGAGCCTCAGAGGAATGGCAAAGCCTTCCTTTGGTTCCTATGTACATGTAGATAGTATATACAGAAATGTCCACTATAGCTTTCTCCTCCTGGATATTTACAACCTGAAGACTACTCCCCCTACAGAGCCTGCTCCTATAGAAATCCGCTAACCCTTCCTCCTTGATCAGCTGTATGCAATAGATATTGAGCCTCTGGGGTGCTAGTGTTTCTCCATCAGAGAGCCCAGTCCACCTGACTTCAGCTTCTTTCTGGGTCTGTGTGTCCATGTATTTGTCTTTCCTTCATTCCCTTACCACCCCAGTCACCACCCTGAAGCCAAGCAAAGACCAGGCAATACACCGTAAGTTCTCTTGTTCTATATATTTTCTAATTGTAGGCTTTGCCACTGTCCTATGGGCCTGAGGCCTTCGAGTCCTTGACACGGCTGTGCCCATTGCAAAAACAGCAGCAAGTTCCAGTTGTGCAATATTCTTGACAATAATCATTATTACTGGTATCAAAATTTAACCCTTTGTATGATAATGGATCTTGACTTAGAGTATCATATTAATAGTTACTATATTGGTATAATTTTGATATATGTGATTTCCAGTTGAATCCAATTATCTCATTTGTTTGATGAATTGAGGCCAAGCATCTTTCCATGTTTTTGCAAAATGTGTTGTTTTTTTTATTTTTGGTGGTTTTCTTTTGTTTGTTTGTTTGTTTTGTTTTTCAAGACAGGGTTTCTCTGCGTTGTTTTGGTGCCTGTCCTGGATCTCGCTCTGTAGATCAGGCTGGCCTTGAACTCAGAGATCCGTCTGGCTCTACCTCCCCGAGTGCTGGGATTAAAGGTGTGTCATTAAAGACTGTCATTCAGCATGTCTTAAGTTTTGAACCCATTTTTATTATTATGTATATTATGACTACAATTATGACTAGATTTATATGTTATAAATATTTTTTCCCATCCTGTGGAGCTTTTCTTTTTCTTAGTACTATCTAGTAGTTTCTGTTAGTCCCAAAATACAAAAAAAAAAAAAAAGTGTTCATGAGGGAATATTTAGGTTCTGATTCTTTTTCTCTTATTCACCTCTTAGACTTTGACAACAGGGTTACACTGGTCTTAGAAAATAATTTTGGAGGCATTCCATTTCATTTTCTGAAAAGTGTGTCTAGAGCTTTGATTACTTACTTCCTATATGGATAAATCATCAATGTATCAATGGCCTTGAGTCTTCTTTGAAGAAAAAACATATTACTACAAATTAAATTTCTTAATGGATGCAACTGAAAAATTGTTGTTAAATAAGTCACACATCAAAACTTAAATTTAAAATTGGGGCTGTGGACTTTATATATGCAATTGTAGGTCACAAAACTAGAAAACTGATCCTGAGAGGGGAAGAAATCATAAGGAATGTGGGAAACAGAGAGTGTAGCAGGGGCTGGAGGGTAGTCAAGTCAGTAGAGTGCCTAGCTGCTGAGCAGAAGGGCCTCAGTTTGATCCATGTGCTGGTCTAATGGAGATGTCCCCTATATTCTCAGGTATCTAAGTACTTGGTCCCCAGTTGGTGACACTGTAGGGTAAGTTTAGGAGGTGGCATTGTTGGAGAAAGTATGTCAACAATGATGGACGTTGAGGCCACTTTTACAATGCTGGAGGAAGTATGTCAAGAATAAACTTTGAGGTCATTTTTACAATGATGGGGAGGAAGCATGTCAAAGATGGACTTTGAGGCCATTTTTACAGTCAGCTTTCAGTCATCTTAATAAAAAATGCTTTACAAACTAAAATAACAAATGCAGAATGTCTGCAAATGTCATATGCTTATTAACATAGCAAGTGTTTAATGATTACATGAATTACTTTATTGACTATCAAATTCTTATATTCAAAATGTAATTTAATCTCATATTTAAAAAATCTATACAAATACACAATGCCCACCGCCCCCCCAAAATGACCTGATTGGTATTGAAGCATAATGTGGTTTTTCCCTTAGCATGGAAACCCAACAGTTTACCTTATATTTCACTTACAATTTCACATTTTCACCCATACTTCTGACTTCTTACACTGAAGTTTTTTTTAAGATTTATTTATGTATTTATTTATTTATTTATTTATTATGTATAAGTATGCCTGTGTGTTAGAAGAGGGCACCAGATCTCACTATTGATGGTTGTGAGCCACCATGTGGTTGCTGGGAATTGAACTCAGGACCTCTGGATAAGCAGCCAGTGCTCTTAACCACTGAGCTATCTCTCCAGCCCTACACTGAAGTTTAACACCACAATAATGCTGTAATTGAGGAGCCGTTGCTTTAGTGATGAGTAAAAGCTAAAGACAAAACATATATAAGCTCCCCCATGACCAGGCACCTGGGAATGAGATAACCCCTCTACTTACACAGGAGTCTATCACTGGCCATCACATGTGTATTTGGTCTCAAGGTCCACATGGCTCTGCCATCTCCTTTCAGGGAGTCTGTTCTATTTCACTCCCTTTACATTCTCAGCTGTTCTTCAGTCCTCCGTCCTCAGAATCCAGGCTTCAGCTCACATCAGTGACAAAGGAGACAGCTTTCCTGGGTGTGATGCCTATCTAACTCTCCAGTGAGTCCTTCCTTTTCAACTTGTTTCATTCTTATAATGTAACAAATAATTAAAACAAACTATTATCCTTGTACTCTATTCAATTTACTCAATTGTTTTAGAATCCACTGCCTTACCTACTAAAACTACTGTTTGGAAGCATTTGGGAAGCAAGATATTCTGACATTAGTGCAGATAAAATAAATGGCCAACATTTGATATAAATAATATGCAACTTAAGTCTAAACACTATTTCTATTGCATTAATTAGCCTTTTTTTTCTTTTTTTTTTTTTTTTTTTTTACTGTGGTGTCTTTTTCTTCCCTGAGATGAGTTACACATTCACTTGGCTTTCCATGGGTATTGACTTTTGCTTTGTTTGGGAACTCAAGGAAGATAAGGACAATGAGACTTCAGCCTAATTTGCTTGAGTCAGGGTAACAATAAAATAGCACTCAATCTCTACTTGATATTTAAAACGATAGCTAGGCTTGCTGAGGTTAGAAATGCAGGTGGCAAATTTGTACATTCACAATCCATACCAAATTAAAGGAAGAGAAGAAGTAGCTGTGTCAAAACATAAATTATCCTGAGAGCAATACACGAAACCTACTAAACACTCCATGTTCACATGGATGCGATCTAAGGGCCCAGCTGCAAAAGACCTACTTTAATAGCCAAGATCAATGTTACTCTTTAGGCTTCCACTCAGTTTAGCCATAATCTGTGTATTTAAATAAACTCAGTGACATAGAAGTGTACGTCTTGAAAACTGCACTGCCTATTTTCCTCTAATTACCTCTAACAGTTTTTGTTTTCTTCCTTTTTCAGTGCTGGGATCGAATCCAAGCCTTCCTTATGTTGACAAGTGCTCCACTCCTGAGCGACATCCCCACTCCAGATGCTTTCATTTTTTAAGTGAAAATATGTAATTTTAAATGATTTTTAATTAGTTCTTTGTGTCCCAGAAAAATTTATTTTCAAATTACTTTATTGACCTTACAGACAGAATAATATCTTGATTTTCCCATGACAGTCAACAATACCATCTACAACTTTGACATCAATAGCAATAATTACTAAAACTCGAGCAAGCAGTTCACAAGTTTTGAGAACCAAAAGGCATATAATGACAGTAACAATAAAATAGTACACATGTGTGTGAAGACGGAAATAGATAACATAACATTTTAGTGCCTCAGGCACTTTCTAAGTGTGGTATTTATACCATTTTTTTTTTTTACATGAGAAGCACATTCGTCAGTTACCAATGATCCTGAAGAAGACGCATGAACGTTCTCTCCGGCTAACAGTGGCTGTGCACCGCCTTAGTTTGACATCATACAGTGCTGTCATCACTCAGAAGGCATAAGAAATCAATACTACATTTGCCTCAAGCTCTTTCACAGATGGATAATCTTGATGAAGATGCCCTCACTCCAGAAACTAAGGTCATTAGTGTTTATCTTCACTTGAAACCTTACAGACATGCTGAACCTAATGGAACACAATCTTAGACTACTGGGTGAACAGCGACATCTAGTGGTCAGGGTGCTATCGCTAGACAAATGTTTTTAAAGCAATTAGAAGCTAGGATGCTTCACCCTGAACATTGATACACATCTGCCTCCAGATAAACTGCATAAGAAAATTAAAGATGTTTCCCAGTGATTTCCTGATCCCGTAATAACATATCCTGAAAGAAAAGTCAGTCTTTAATAATCCTTTCACTGGTAAAAATACCCTTTGTAGTTTTGTTTTGTTTTTGTTATTGTTTTTTACAAAATTCCCGTTGTTACATTTTTTTTGTGCCTCAGTTTTTATTTCTAGCAGAGTGATATAAAAAATTCTGAATTACGGCTGGGTGGTGGTGGTGCACACCTTTAATCCCAGTACTGGGGAAGCAGAGCCAGGTGGATCTCTATGAGTTCAAGGCCAGCCTGGTCTACAGAGTGAGTTCCATCCAGGACAGGCACCAAAACTACACAGAGAAACCCTGTCTTGAAAAAAAAAATTCTGAATTACTAGTCAATTAATTCTATGGCTCTTTTATAAATACAATGACATCAATGACATAGCAAATTCAGACACTCTCTATGACACACGAAGGGCAAATTAAAGCAGCATAAAGAGCTGCAAGTATATTCATTATCATTGATTTGAGTTCACACTGGAGTGTTATTAGTGCTTTTTATAAACAGGGCACACACAGTTCATCAGGGTTTTCTATTTTCTAGTACATCTTGATTATGAAATGGAATTATAGAATAAAAATGGAATTATATAATGGTTTTTAGCATCAGAAAGTCATTGTTTGCTAGTCATGACATTTTTCTATTAATGAAAAAGTCAGTACACTCTTTGGCCATGTGCATAGCCTACCTGGGCCATCCAAACAGGCTTTTATCACTTACTGCGATCGAGTTCACATCTCTAGACAAGCCTCCCATCAGACTCCCAAAGCTTCTCCTAAGGCCTTAACAGTCAGCTCCACACAAATTGCCTCCTTCTTTCAATAGGAGGTTTTTCCTGAGCACAAATCATGCATCATAGTACCATGGCTGTTCCTAGGTCATGCTAGAACTCTCCCTCCCATCCATGGACTGAGATGATCCCCAAATACTTGAACATATATGGATGAATATGGATGGACATCACTAGCTATATATTTTATCTCTCCCACATTAACTGTCAACAGCTAATCTAGACTTTCCTCTTTCTCTTTAAGGCTTTGTTGATAATCACAAAAAAAAAAAAAAAAAAAAAAACCCACAAAGCCTGGCCAAACATTTGTGAATCTCAAATAAAAATGGGCATATTTGGCTCTCATCAAAGTATCCACTACCAGTGATAAGCCATGATATTTACCTGAGACATTCTTCTACATATTACTTATATGCATAAAAAGAACTGTAGAGGCCAAGGCTCCCAGGACTGAACATAGGAGTCTACAGGACCATATCTCATAAGGATCACCTTACTATCCCTTTTTCATATACATGATAGACATAAATGTTTCAACAGGCATCCCATGGTCAAGTGCAAAATTACTTAATCTTATTAACTCAACCTGTGTGCCTCATAATTGAGGTCAAATGGGGTGTTTTGTATGTGATATGTAGGGTTCCCCCCGTATACTATCCCCAATAACTTCCCAGCCCTCTCCTCCTAAGAGTTCTCAATTAAGGAGTGGGCATGAGCACAAGACATTGTATGTGAAGTTTCCCAAGGAGACAGGCGGCCATGAGCAGCATTGGAGGCCACTGGAAGTTACAGTCTACTACCCTGTCCTAGCTGTACTTCGTTCTCTCACTTTCTTCCTTCCCTTTCCCATTCTCTCCCTAATCTACGCCTGAAGCTGCTAGCAGAAGGTGAAGAAGCAGTACTACATCCTGTTGGAGTCTGAACCCTGTCTTGTGTAATAAAGGTGACGTCTGACTTCCAAGAGAAGAGCTTGTAACTGTTCAACTCGCAGAACAGTAGGCAATCTCCGGTGAAGTGCTACGAACAGTCACTGGTTATTATTACTGTCTGTTCTTAACTATAACCACGCAAAAAATAACTGAGAACATGAACTGACAGTCCCCATTAAAGGTCGGCTCCCCACCTGTCGGCATTTACATATCTTGACCTTTCACTTGCTTGCTTTAGGGATAGATGAGTCATCTTATCTATTTAAAAAAAAAAAAAGGAAAAAAGAAAAAAGGAAAGAGAAAGAGAGAGAGAGAGAAAGGAAGAAAGGAAGGAAGGAAGGAAGGAAGGAAGGAAGGAAGGAAGGAAGGAAGGAAGGAAGAAAGGATGTCATTAGCTCCTTTCCCCACATGACTCCCCAAAGAGTAATGTAAACTATGCTTTCTACTAGTTGCCCAGGATAAGTCCTCACTGGGTCTGGAAGAGTGGATGAGGGTCTAGTGGAATGGTTGGATGAGCTGCTACCACAGAGCCCAACAAACCTAGAAATAATTTGGTCTGGGTCTAAGCGCTAATATCATACTGCCAAGTCTCCTTCTGAAAAGCATAAATGCAAAATATCCCATTCCTGCAAGCAAACCAACCACAAGGGTGGTGCCAAGAACTTTTGGGGCCCTTTTCTTGGCCACCCGGAATGCTGTTGGCAGCACAGCAGAGATTAATATATTGTTGACATGTCCTAAAACCTTGTTAAATGTTTTTCTTTTCAAGACACGCTCATAATAGGTTTCCAAGTTGGGTCTCTTTCCATTTCCCCAGTTCCTCCGTGCAAACCCCAGGAACTTCAGTCGATGCAACGTGACAGCCAGCGAGACATCTGCCAGGGTGAAGGATTCTCCACAGAGCCAAGGCTGGTGGCCCTCTTCTAATCAGAGAAAGAGAACTGAGAATTAGGGACAAATACTACACAGACAGACCTCAGCTCCCATTTGCAGTTTTAGCCCTAAGGAAAAGATGATCATGTGTTGTCTTGGGTACCAGTAATGCAAATTTATCCCAAACTAAAAGAGACTTGGTTGACATCTGTCAGCCACAAAAGTTCTTCAGTAAACTTGGAACTACTCGAGCTCAAGGACTTTCTATCATTTTGTAGAGGGCTCAGAAGGTTAAGTGCCTACAATCCAGAGGAACTGACAGGCTCGTACTTACTTCTGGTTTAGGAAATCAACCAGAGTGCTTTAGAAAGATTCATACAGTTATGTTTGGAACATCACTCAGAGGCCACTACTTCTGTCTACGTATACCTTCCATACCAATAACTGCATGTGTAGGATCAAAAGCACTTAAGAAAGAACACTACATTTTTACCGAGCAAGTACTGACTTGGTTTCTTGTTATAATCCCTTATACAACACAGTATAAAAGCTATGTGCATGCTTTTCACATTATATTGTGTATTAAAAGTAATCAAGAATAACTTCAAGTATATAGGAGGACATGCAAATACCAAATCATTTTACATTAAGGACCTGACCATCCATGGACTATGGTATCCTCAGTGACTCCTGAAACTAACCAACCCCTGTGGAGACAGAATAGTTACATTTCCTTAAAGTGGAAGGGGGTCATTCTTTGTTTTTATGTATTTCTCTGTCTGTAGAGTTTTTTTGAGACAAGGGCTTACTCTCTAGCCCTTGAAGGCCTTGAACTGATGCCAATGCCTTTGCCTCAGCCTTATAAGTACTGGGATGACAGGTGAAGAGCCATCAAACCACAGCTGTGTCCCTGTTGTGAAAGAAGTTTCTGGTTAACAGCATCTTCAACTGTCTTCAGTAAAGATGCACGAATGGCCTCATGTATGAATATGGAAAGTGGCTGACTGTTGCAGGTCACAGATGCAATCTACAGGTGTTTGGAAGCCTAGTAGATCCTCACTTGCTCACTCCTACTTAACTCTAAATTCAAACTATCTCCCTAAGTGAAGAAAAACCTGGCGTGGGCATTCAAGCAATTACTTAGGTTATTCAACCAGACTACTATATTTGCTGATTTGTGGAACTGGGTCAGTAGGCACCTTCCAATCATCATTTAAAAGGTGCAGAACCCTTTTCAGAGTCATATTTCTCATAGATACAAACTGGATTACAATTAGACGCTAGAGTTCTGCATGAAATAATGTATTTAACATGCCTGTGAAAAACAAAAACCACAGAAACAGATTACAGAACATGTTTAGTGAGATCTAAGAATGTTCCTACAAATGCCCCTAGTGTTTCAGTAAAAAGAAAGCCAATGAAAACCTACCTGGAGTTTCTTCATTTCTTCTTTGTAACTCAGTTTCCACCTGATCCAAGACCTTCTCCAACTCATCAAGAATTTTCTTCAAGTATTTGACATTGTCATGATCAAGCAGCTTTGACTAATTAACAACCCAAAAAAGAAGCTATTTATGCCTGCTAACAATAGCAACAAAATTATATAGCACAAAGGAAATTTATATGCACATATGTACACACTTTTAAAATTAAAATCTGTTTATTTTAGACAATGGTGAGATATGGAATACCTTTGTAAAGTCAGAGAAAAATGAGGAACTACTCCAGCTGTGAGATCACCTCAGCAGCAGACCCAGTACTTACTGGCAACTCCTAAGAGTCCCCAGTGAACCAGTAAGAACAAACAACGTGAGAACCATGAAGATTCTCCTCTAGCACTCAACTCAAGAATAGAAGCTGAGAAGTCTCAGGTGACTAATGAAAGAAGCAAGAAAAAAGCAGAAGGTCTCACTGGAGGAAGGTAGCTCTGCCTGTAAAACGCTTGTCTTGAAAGCATGATGACCAGAGTTTGAGTTTCAGATTCTGTTTTTAAAAAGCTAGGAGTGATGGTGCGCATCTGTAACCCCATCTTGAGGAAGCAGAGACAGGCAGACCCCTGGACCTCACTGACCAGCCTGCCTAGCCAAACCAGTGAGTCTCAAGTCAACAGGAGAACTTGTCTCAAAAATAAGGGGAAGAAGGTCCTAATGCTCCCCTCTGGCCTCAATGTGCAGAAACACATGCACACACCAAAAGGAGAAAGAAGGAATATAAGAAGTCTAAATGTGATTTTGGAAGGTAAGAAAAGTAACTATGGAAGCATGTACTCTGAGCCCATTTAGCTTAGAGAGGATAAGGAAGGTAGGAAGTTGAGGGAGAGTTGGAAGTGCCATTTGCTACGTGTGATAAGGGAAAAGCTTCCATGTGTTGCCTAGGCATGGGCAAAGAACCAATAGAAAATGAGAGGCTATTACTGATGATCCTTATGATGGGTACAGCAAGTCAGCTAATACATGGAGGCCTTAAAATGGCTTACTACCTGCTATGAGATATTCCTGTATTATATTAACTGAAACTTACATTTGTCACCTCCATGGCAACCAGCATGCTCAATATCTGCTTATCAGATAATTATCACTGGGTCCAACTATCAAATATATAATAAAGAAAGTTCTTTTTTTCATTATCTTTCTTTTTTTTTTTTTTTTTTTTTGGTTAGGAAGTTTGTTTTTGTTTGGGAGTATCTGAGACAGTATTAAACTTTGTAGCCCAGGCTTCCCTGGAAGCACATGATCCTCTAGGCTCACATGCTGCTATAATAGATTCAGAAGTCTTTCTAAAGTCAGAGCACAGGCCATAGGTATCACATGCACCAATGATCTACAACAGTAAAGGGTAGTCTAGAAACAGCATTCTTCTTTTCCAGAAAGAATACAGTGATGTGAAGTAGAGCCAGCCTGGTCACTTACCTTAAGCCGCTTCTGTTTGGCAATGTATGCCTCTTGTAAGTCAGGGTTTTCTTCAGCAAGTTTCTTCAGTTCCGACTCTGTGTTACCAATCTGACCTGAAAATAAAAATATTTTTGAAATGGAAAAATATTTCCCCCTCATGTCACAGACATAGGGAGATGTGGGGACACACCTTGATGAGACTATGAGCTTTGTGACTGGTAGCCTGCTGCTATCTTGGACATACTTTGTCTGCCTCAGTTTCCCCATTAAAATGAAGCTAGAACACACCTATCACAGTCCGAGGACTTCCTGAGCATCTTCTGTGTGCAGCTACAGCAAAGCTTGACACCTTTGAGTTCTGTGCCACTGAACTGCCTTACCTTTCCGTGGCTCTTCCACTTTCTCTGATGAAAGGAAAGGAAACCTGGTTTTGAAAATAATGTTAACTATAGGTGATAAAGCTGTAGTCAGAGGCTGTGTTTCAAATCACATTCTAAATACTTAGGAAGCAAAGAGAGAATAGTACACGGAAAGAGAGGAGGAGGAGAGGGCAGGGGAGAGAGAAGGGGAGAGAAGAGGAGAGGGAATAGGGAAGGGGAGAAGAGAGGGAAGAAGACAAAGGAAAGAAGAGATGGGTGAAGAAAAAGGTATCAAAAAGGAAGGAGAAGAAGAAATGAGACAACAAGGTGAGACTTCAGTAAGAGAAAACCATGGCTTCTGGGTTTAGAAGACTCAGGACTGAGTGTCTCCAAACACTCCCAAGTATGACCAGTGCCACTCTGTCCTCCCTAAACAGAGCCAACCATCCTGCAGAACACACTCTCTTCTGCTCACATCTCACATGTGGACCCTACAGATCCTCCTGGCTGGAAGTAGGAAGAATTTCTCAATCTCAGAAAAATCTCCAGTCACCCAGCAGAGGTGATGGCTAGACATCCTCTAGTCCAGCTTCCCCCATCATGAAACAACAATTAAGGACCGGGAATGTGAACCCAGTTGCCCATGTACCCAAGAAGGTACCAGCTATTCTGACTTCCAGTCAGTCAATCTGTTTGAGAACATGTGGAGAACATTCTCTACCTTTCCATCAGTCACTTTTCTAAGTTTTATCCAAGTCTGGCCTCAAAAGCAAATGCTAACACATTAGGCCTACTAGATACTATGTATCTAGTGAGATGGGGGAGGAACAGACTGGCCTGACAAGTTATTAAATTGATGCAGACCCATGCACAGTCATGAAACAAACTCGACAATCCTATTTCCCAATCCTCTCTCAGTGACCAGAAGATATGTCAAGTCTCAAAATGATAAGAAACTTCAGGTACAATCAATCCCCAGATTATAAGAGTTTTACATACTGCGAATCCTTGTGGTTGCATAAGCAGGGATCATGGAATCCACAGTGAGTTCAGGATGTAAAATGCAGCCATGTGTGTAAGCATCCATTGGCAAGGAGTCAAGAAGCTCTCGGTAATGCTGCACTCGTGGGTAATACATGCTTCCTTTATCAGGCATTAACCTGGGTGTTCTTTCTAAAATACACATAGAAAATATAAATACACACATTGGAGGAAAGGCTACAAATAAGACACTACATCCAAAAGCAAAACCTGTAATGACTCATCATTAACATCTCACTGTAGTTGCACATTCATAAAATGAAGTTTTTCCAGCCCAGATAGCCAACATTTGAAACAGCCTGATGCACCAGATCAGATTCCAAACCACGGCCTGCTAGCATGCTCTCATTTCTCCACCTTGTAAATCCCTGCTCGGCCCTCAAGTCCCTCACTTCCTCATGAAGCATGCCCTGCTGTCCTGACACCCGACTGGCTCAGCTGCGCCTTCCTCTGCATGCCACAAAACACAGAATGCACTCTGCTATAGCCCCTACCACTTTGTACATAGTTGTATCTTCTCACTTCATGAATATTCATGTTCCTTTGGGACAAGGCAGAGTATAGGTGAATTCCTTTTTATTACAAGAAGATAATCAAGGACCACTCGTTTCTATGCGTCAACTAACACCAAGAGTGGTTAGTGATACTAAGTGACTATGAAATAACTATATAAAGTAGGAAAGGCTTTTGCTTAAAAACCCCATTTTCACTTTCCTTAAATTGTTAGTGATCTACTCCTGGCAAACTCGTTCTGCCTAAATCTTCACTTGCTGGTGAAAATCTAGACTGTAAACCTCTTATGATCTGGGAGCATATATCATTCTCTGACAAACCCCTCAAGCCCAATAAATACTTGACACATACTCAGTACACGGTTAATTATACTAAGTTGTCACACCCCCAAATTCCTAGAACATTTGCATTGGGGAAGTTCTGTGGTACTTAATACAGATACTAGGATATGGCTATTGGAATGTTAGCCCAGGACCCCACAGCCATTAAAGGCAGAACAAGAACAATGTCACCTGATTACTAAAACAATGCTCTGCTTATTATATTGTCATATATTTTAAGAATTTATATTTCAAAGAGTATCCACAAAGATAAAAGTGAAGAATGAGACCCAAATGTCAGGGCTAAGTTCCTTCAGAATCATTTCCTAATCTGCCTCTCAAATGATTCTGAAAAATGCCAACTAACTCATTCACACTAGTGCAAGGAAAGCCTGGATATTCCTCATTCACTCGTTTCTTGGCTCAGGTTAGAGAGGGCAATTTCTGACTCTAAGAAAAAAGCATGGATAATTCCTCACACCAGTAGGCAAATGTCTGATGTCCAGCTCGACAGCACAGTGTTAAAGGCTGCCTTAGAATAATGACAAAGCATGAACCACGTTCCCCAACACAGACTCAGACAACCACACACCTCACTACAGATCCCACATGAAAACAACACAGGGATGCAGCCTATACCACACCCGCCTCTCGACACCACATGCCTTAATTAGCTCCTTACACAGACTTTTCAGGATCTCAGTAATACTACCAGTTCTCCAGCAAATCCACTTCCATGAGGACAATAAGCCAGAAGCTTTGAAATGGTGAGGCACTCACACCCCTGCATGTGCTACTGCCCTAGTCTCAAAATAATAATGTCCTTAAATGCATAAAATATAAGACAAAATAATTCTAATTTATAAAACATTAACATGTATACCTCTTTAACAGATGATTAATATCCAGCATCAGTTACGATGACTGTCCTAATTTAAAAGTATCAAGATATCTATAATAACTTAATATGCTAGGGACGTATCTGTGATTTCCTATTGGTAACAAAGTTAATGCATTCCTGACTGTTTTGGTTTATCTGTATTGGTAATAAAAAATGACAAAGTCCGCCGGGCAGTGGTGGCGCACGCCTTTAATCCCAGCACTTGGGAGGCAGAGGCAGGCGGATCTCTGTGAGTTCGAGGCCAGCCTGGGCTACCAAGTGAGTTCCAGGAAAGGCACAAAGCTACATAGAGAAAGCCTATCTTGAAAAACCAAAAAAAAAAATGAAAAAAAAAAATGAAAAATGACAAAGTCCTGTTAGAAGTAAGCAAAATTTAAGACACTTTTTACACTTATCTAAGATTTCAATTCTCCTTCTGCTCATGGATCCAGAAACTTAGTTCTTAACGTGTGAATTGAGGATCTACAGGCTTCCCAAGGACACTTTAGGGGATTCACAAGTTCCTGACTTTTTACAGCAATGGCATGGTGCTGAAGGCTTTTGACTCTTGTTACCTCTCCAGCTGCAAAAGAGCTTTCTAGAGGCCTCATAAAACACACTGGCTCTGTCACACTGACAGCTAGTGGGATGGTGATAGTCCTGACAAGTGAGTGATCTAGGACTTTAAACTTTTCTGCTTCATTTCTAAATAGTAAATATTGACCCACATAAACCAAAGCTCTCAAGTGTCCTCAATAATTTTTAAGACAAAGGGATCCAAAAACCCGAAGAAGCACTGCCTTAGCAGTCCAGGAGCCTCAGGTTAATAACCATAAACAGTACATTTTTGAATGCTTCCCAAATGACAAGTTTATGGCTCCTGGCTCCTATGTCGGGCTGCTTTCTAGTGCCAGGCCCTGCTGCTTTCTCCAAAGAACATAGCACTTCCTTCCCAGAAAGGTGAACAAGAGGAAGAACAGTAACATTGAAGTGTTTTCTGGGTATGATCCATCTGGATAAGCCTGACTTCTTCAAAGGAGAACAAATGCTTAAAGCCATGAGTATGTTTTCCTTCTATTCAGTGCCCCACTGGTATCCACTATCTGATGAAGCTCTTTGTCAGACACAGTATAAGATGCCCGCTACACCCATGTCCTCTTCCCAGCTCCCCTTCCCTAAGTACTTCACAGGTGCCCTGGCCAGTGTCACATAGGCCACCTCATTTCACACCAAAGCAAACAGCATTCACTGCCTCTGGAAACTTTTTCAAAAGACAATCAAGCCCAGCGAGTAGCACATGCCTGCATTCCCAGTGCATAGAAGGCTAATCCAGAACGATGGTGAGTTCTAGGCCAGGGTGGGCTATGTAGTGAGTACTCAGACAAGTACAAGGCAATTATTTTTCTCTTGAATCTACAC
Source organism: Peromyscus leucopus (assembly GCF_004664715.2). NCBI lineage: Eukaryota > Metazoa > Chordata > Mammalia > Rodentia > Cricetidae > Peromyscus > Peromyscus leucopus. Next base: position 110,760 of record NC_051064.1, on the reverse strand, counting down.
ATCCTCCATCTCAATCTCATCTTATTTTATTTTCTAACTCTTCCATAGAGTGTCATGATAAAGATAATTTTAAAAATGCTTTTTCTTGGAATTCTACCTCAGGCAGGAGTGTGAGTAACACAAAGCACATGGGTCAGGAAAGGCAGTCAGCGGAGTTTTTAAAAGCAGGTGATGAAAGGAGGTGCAGGCATTGGAGGGAAAGTTGCAATAATGCAGCCAGGTCTAGTGACTTGAAGCATAATAAGTAGGAGCTGGAGGTATGGTTCTGTAAGAATATACACCAGTCATGTACCAGGCCCTGGATTAAATTCCAAGTACCTAAAGCATTCAAACATATAAAATACATAAGCAAAATAAATAAGTCTATAAAATGTTTTAAATAGAATAAAATGATGACTTCAAATTGATATTCTTTTAATGTTATGATTAAATTTCAATATATAGTGGCAAAATTGTGTTTCTGAATTTATATTTCCTAATCATATTTCTATATTATTTTAATATTATACCAGGATAATTTATTTCCAAACCAAATCCTACTATTTTTAAAGATTTATTTATTATGTATACAGCATGTATGACTGCAGGCCGGAAGAGGGCACCAGATATCATTACAGATGGTTGTGAGCCACCATGTGAGTGCTGGGAATTGAACTCAGGACCTCTGGAAGAGCAGCCAGTGCTCTTAACCTCTGAGCCATCTCTCCAGCCCCCAAATCCTACTTTTTAACAATATTTTCAATGATAGACATAAGACACCAGACATGATTTTCAAGGAGTCATTATATATCAAATCATAAAAACACCATATAACATCCAGGATTCTGGGTTACCACTGAGATATTTAGCAATAAGTATCATATATTCTAGTATTTTATACTTATTTAATGATCATTTTGGTTTTTTGTTTGTTTGCTTTTTACCTAGTTAAAACCAAATTAAATTTTACTGGAAGACTTAGGGTATTACAAGAAGTAGTTTAATTTAAACATCCTCATTAGTGTGCTTATTCACCTTGTCCTATTCCTATTCCTGTATTTGCTCACTGTCATATCTCACCTACCTTAATAAATGTGTTCCTCTCATATAATTTTCTTCATTATATGCCAGATTGAAAAATGCATCATGGACACAAAACAATCTACAAAACTAAATACAACACCATATGCACATATAAGGGCAGGTTCTTGTCAAACTAATAGATAGAAAATGTCTTTGAAGACTAACGAGCTTCTAATGATTTGAGGTCTTTGAACTATCTCTGCATATCCCAAGAGTGTGCACCTAATTAAACCCTGCTAAATGGTCCTGAGGGAATGGATCTAGACAGCACTCTTAGCCAGCCCTAGGATGAGCAGCTATAAATGAGAAAGTCTGAATTTGTCCTTAACCAAAGTCTTGCCCTTGGGAATATCACTCATATCTCCATGAACCTGCTTTCAAAAGGAATAATAGTAATAATAATCAAATCTAGCTATTATCCAACTTAGATAATCACTAGTTTAGATTAAGACTTTTAAAAAGTGTCTTGACTCAAATTTCTTCTGTACAACTGCCAATTATTTAGCAGATATCCCAAAAGCACAAGATGCAAATATATGAGTATCAATATACAAAATGATTGAGCAAAATGCTATTTTTAGCATAATTCACAGTGACTGGCTAATAAAGGATAGCAACTAACAGCAAGGTCACCAGTTCACAAATTTGGCCTTTAGTTAAATAACTATACCTAAAGAGCTCTTATTATAAGCATGGAAAATGATGCACCTCATAAAACCTAGTTATTATCATCCTGCCATTCCTCTAAATTCCATTTGTAGAGAGACAAAATAGCAAATATTAAGACCAGCTTAAGATGCAGAGCACTACAGTTTTTGCAGTCTAGAGAGAACTAATACTTTTAAAAACGACCTGAGACCGCTGTAGCCTGGCAACTTACTATCAGGTCTCTTACCCATTCTAATTGCTACTAATTTTTAAAACCAAAATTTACATTACATTAATCTTATCAAACTTTATCTTAGTTTTCTGGTTTATTCTTATTCCACAAGAGACATTTCATAAGATAGCTATCATTTTAATGATCTTAGCTTTTCCATCATTCATAAATATGATACCATTTCTTTAATGTCTTTATTCATTTGTATATTAAACTCAAGTCAAGAAAGAGGCTTAAAAGAACATCACTGGGGGCTGACAGTATAGCTTAGTGATAGAGTACTTGTCTAGCATGCATGAAGCTATAGGTTGATCCTTAGAACTTCAATCAATCAATCAATAAAATACCACTAGAAAGCCCCATCCAGGCTAACATATATTTCAATAATTTTTCATTGTGGAGGCCCACAAAGGTTTCCTAGTAAGATCTGAGTTTGCTTTACCCAGCAGGGCTGCATTAAAGGATGACTTGACCACGTGTGTGGTTACCAGGTGATTGGAAGGGTCTGCACTTGGCTGTGCTAAGGGAAGGTCTTTTGCTCCACCCCTTGGCATTCCTACAAAAGGCCCTTTAGAAGAGACAGAGGGGCCGGTAGATATTGATCCAGGCCCTCCCGAGGCTATCCTGTGTTTCTATATTTTTCTCTCCCCTCTATCTTTCTATCTAAATATTTCTCACTCCTCCCTCCTCTAGAGTACCCTGGGGAAAAAGTGGGAGGAGACCTCCCACAGAGAAATGGGTAGGCCTCCTATCCATTCAAAATTATTTATCAAATATCCCACAGATGGCGCCAGGAACAGGGACCAGGGACTTGGAGAAAAGGAGTTGGGGGTCCCATAGGAAGCAGTTGGGCATGTCTGGTTTTGTAGTATAATGAAGATGGGGGTATTCTATTTTCAGGAGTATAGATAAAGTAAGGCTGCTGAAGGAAATGCCAAAGTGAAAAGTTAGGTTGCAGCGAGTATCTCCCTCGTTTCTTTCTTTTTTCTCTCCCTCTTAATTTCTATCTATAAAAACTAGGGGGAAAATGTAAGGTAGGAATGTAGTGTAAAAAGAAACTTAAGATGTGGTAGAATATAGGAATATAATGTAGAAAAAACTTAGGGTAAGATAGTAAAGCAAGAAGACAGAGGAGCTGTGTTCTTGGGACTATGAACACAAACTTCTGGGAAGAATTGGAGTCATGAAAAAATATTATGAAAGAAAACGGGCAGAAAAGATTCCTGTGAAAGCTTTAGGCCTGTGGATAGCTTAGCTTTAAGCCCTGAGTGGAGGGGGGGGGATTTCCCTGAGGCAGACAAGAGAGGAATTGAAAGACTTAAAAAACTTAGTGATCTTTCTTCTCAAAAACTGGAAGCTTTTCTGGTCTTTCCTTCTCAGAACTCTTTTCTTCCTATAAGGGCAAAATTAGATTCACCTAGAAACTATATCTATCAGAGTGGGAAAAATCATCTGCAATTGCCCTAGAAAAAGAAAAACAAAAAAACCTCTTGAAACATGGCAAATTCTCTCTGCTAGTCCTTTCTCCCCTTCAAGCTAGTATTGAAAAACCAGCAGCCAGAGCCCCTGCAGCCTGAGCCTATGTCCAAGAGAGTGCAGGCATAAAGCCAAGCAGGAGCAGCTTCTCCCTAGGGGGTTGCCTGCAGCAGCAGAGGAATACAGGACCCAAAGAGGGGCTGCTGGCACGGAGGAAGCAGTGGAGGCTTTGGGGTCCTCCCTACAATGAAAAAAGCAGGGTCTGAGTTCCTAGCAGTAGCTGCAATACGGGAAAAGCTGAGGCAAAATTTGGCCATATAGAACCAGGACACAAGTCCCTACCCGCAGAACAGAAAAGCAGGGAGCAGAGAAACTGAGCCACAGCCCAGGTATTAGAAACTATCTTGGGGAAGGGGACAAGTGGGGACAAATAGAAGATCTATCAGGGGAAAAAAAATCTCTCTGAAAAAGCTCTTAAAATCTGATTATGGAGGTACATTTGTCAAACAGTAATGCAGGTGTCCTAATATGAGCTTAGGAAAGATGAAAAACCTCCCATGGCAAAGCAGCTGCCCGCAACTGGCCACAGGTGAGTTTTCTCCCATACTGGAAAGGCAGCGTGGGAATGTATGTAACAGCATGCCGCTACAGAGAAAGGCAGCTTGGGAAATGCAGTTCATAAAAGCGAGGCAGCATAGGCAAGTAGGCCCAGAGAAAAGGCAGATAGACTGGGACAAAAACTTTCAAATGTTCCCCATAATAGAACAACAAAAAGACCAAGAGAAATACTGCCAGTACTGCACTGCCCAAAAACTCTGCTTTTTCAGCTAAAAAATACTGCTTTTTCCCAAGTGCTGCTAGAAAGCTTAGCTTTACTTCCCCCAAAAAAAACAGGTGATGCCTGTCAGGAGGCAATTAAGATGCTAATGCTTCTCAAGTCAAGGGGGAAGCTATCTGTACACTGGGAAATTGCTTTAGGTGTGAAAAAAAAAACTTATGGGCAAATAAGAAACTTGGGTTGTGTTTGAGATGCAAGAAACATTGGCGTCTTTAAAAGAGCTCATGGCAATCTTAAGATGCAGCTTTAAAAAAATTAAGAAGGAGGGGTTGGGGATTTAGCTCAGTGGCAGAGCGCTTGCCTAGCAAGTGCAAGGCCCTGAGTTCGGTCCTCAGCTCCAGAGTTCGGTCCTCAGCTCCAGAAAAGAAAGAAAGAAAGAAAGAGAGAGAGAGAGAGAGAGAGAGAGAGAGAGAGAGAGAGAGAGAGAGAGAGAGAGAGAGAAAGAAAAAGAGAGAGAGAAAGAAAGAGAGAGAGAGAGAGAAAGAAAGAGAGAGAGAGAGAGAAAGAAAGAAAGGAAGGAAGGAAGGAAGGAAGGAAGAAAGAAAGAAAGAAAGAAAGAAAGAAAGAAAGAAAGAAAGAAAGAAAGAAAGAAAGAAAGAAAGAAAGAAAGAAAGAAAGAAAGAAAGAAAGAAAGAAAGAAAGAAAGAAAAAGAAAAAGAAATAAATAAGAATGGGGAAATTGTACCCTCAGAAGCTTGATGGCAGCCTGAGTTTGGTGAGGTGTATAGAACAAAGAAATGTCAGCTCTAATAATACCATATCTGCTGACGTTTCTCCAGAAAAGCTAGGATGAAATGGAACCTGGAGTCACACCGCTTCTGTTTCAATGCAGGCCCCTTTATGAAAAATGGTTCCTAATAGTAGTGCAGAAAGTTTTTTCTAAGAACTTTAACATAGCTCAGTATGGTAATTACTCATGATTTGCATACTCTATCTTGTTGGAAGAATAATATAAACAGTACTTTTAGCCGGGCGGTGGTGGCGCACGCCTTTAATCCCAGCACTCGGGAGGCAGAGCCAGGGGGATCTCTGTGAGTTCGAGGCCAGCCTGGGCTACCAAGTGAGTCCCAGGAAAGGCGCAAAGCTACACAGAGAAACCCTGTCTCGAAAAACCAAAAAAAAAAACAAAAAAAAAAAATATATAAATAGTACTTTTAAGAAATCTCTTTTAGATATGTGCAAAAGTTTATAAAATAGCTCTGTAGAGTTTCCTTTTGAACATAAGTTTGTAAAAAGTGTAAATATGTATAATGATATTCATGCTACTTGTAAATATATAAAGTGTAAATGTTGAGTGTAAGTTTGTAAAAAGTGTAAATATGTACTAGAAATATGTACTAGAAATTATTATTCCATCAATATCTGTCTAGTCGGGACAAATTAGGTAACATTAATTTTTAAAGGATAAATCAAGTCAATCACATTAGAAGCATCTTGCAGATGTGTTTTACTTACCAATCTCTAGTCATATCTATGTCTTTACTCCATAAAAACATTATATAATTGCAAATGTTCTTCTTGAATCAAAATACACTACATTTCAAACCATGGTTTATACATACAAGACACATTTTAAAAGGTATTTATAATATTCTCCAACAATGTAAAACTTAAATTAGTTCCTTCTACTGACAGACATAAAAACTTAAAATTTTAAGTTTTTTTTTAACTGTAGCAATGTTATCACTTGCAGAGATAAACAGAACTAGTCAACTCTTATTTCACTCTTTCCTCTTTCCAAGCAAAGTAGTTCTCCAACTTGGAAGGATGAAAAAGGAAAAGAAAGAAATAAGTTGGAAATCCATTCTAAAACTTTGCCAGATAGAGTAATTTGCAGCACTGCTTTGCACATAACACAGTAATTTATAGCATTCGTCTAAAGTTTTAATGCACACATAAATCACTTGGGCCTCTTGTCAAACAAGATCCTAACTCACTCGCTTTGCTATGAGGCCTGAAACTCTGCATTGTAAATAATCTAGCAGATGATGTCAATGCTGCTGGTGAAGAAATAGACTTTGACAAGGTTGGTACTCCATCTGTCCTGTTCCTTGACAAATAGCATGGCTCTTTTCTTATTCCCCTGAGTTCTTAGTGATATACTGTCTGGATTATAATTGCAGCAATGCTTATGTTTGCTGTTTGTTTAAATTTCTATATCCTGAGGTAAATTCTATCTTGACCTGCAAACTGGTCTGGCTGTCATCATATCTGCCCCAAACTATTGAAGTCCTAATCGTTTTAAATCTTCCCCTGTTGGGTAACTACTCCCCTGGGAGAGAAGAAAATGAAGAGTTAGTTGGATTTGTTTTATCTTACCATGACAAAATTGCATCACCTAGTCCAATGGTTACAAACAATATTCAACAAGTGAATAGCAGCATCAGGCCAGTGTGGAGGGCAATTAATGGCTCCCTCACTAAAGAAGCTCAACCAGGACAGTTGATTGGCTTGATCAATTTGGGAGGCATCTAGGCAGTGGGACCAAGTCCTGTGCTCATTGCATGAATTGGCTGTTTGAAACCAGGAACTTATGCAGGGACACTTGGCTTAGTCTGGGAGGAAGGGACTGGACCTCCCTGGACTGAGTCTACCAAGTTGATCACAGTCCTCGGGGGAGGACTTGTCCTGGAGGAGGTGGGAATGGAGGGTGGGCTGGGGGTATGGGGAGGGCGTGGGAGGGGGGAGAATAGGGGAACCCATGGCTGATATGTAGAACTGAATGGTATTGTAAAATAAAAAATATATATCACAAAAAAAAAAGAAAAAAAAAAAAAAAAAGAAGCTCAACCAGAATTAAAGCCCATGCTTTTCACATTTCCATTCTATCATTCAACCAGTGCTTTATCTAGTTCAACAAAGTTATCAAAAGAAAGAGTTACTTCCACAGGGCAAATCTGAGATCAACCTGAGCTTAAATTCTACTTCAAAAACAAACCAACAAAACCCCTTTCCTCCCATTTGGCTGTGGTTTATATAACTTAGCAAATTATTTTTATATTATAAAAGTAGAATCTAAGGAAAATTTTAAGAAACCAACTATAATTAACATTTACTATAAAGCATTGCTTCATATGAGGTAAAGAAGAGAATAAGCAAATGTGAAGGAAGAACTGGAATAATGATACAAGTTGTATTAGTTGAAGCAAGGTTTATATATTATTTCTCATGTGTTATATAATATACGTGACACACACACACATATAGATAGATAGATAGATAGATAGATAGATAGATAGATAGATAATGTTATATAATACATGTAACATGGTGTTATATATAGTACATGAAAAATAAGCTATCTTTTTAAAGTTTTGGTCATTTAAAATAGAATTCTTACACAATTATTTTTGCTTTGTTCCTATTATTCTAATCATTTCTCTCAAGAATAACAAATTATTAATAGTCTTATCCATTTCCAAAAAGCTCAAGATTGAGAAAATGTTTCTTAAATCAATTAGTCTCCATTTTCAGCACAGTCCCCAGCATCTAGACATACATGGGTAGCCAGTAATGAAAGGAAAGTAGCTCTTTACGCCATTTGGTTTAGGTCAAGGCCACCTTCAGTTAAAACTTCTGGAGAGTTCTGAATAATTAACTTAAATTAATAATAATAAATAATAAATTAACTTAAAATAATTAAATTAAAAATTATGGCACTTCTCCACCTAGATAAGATTATGAGTTCCTAATCTATTTCCTCCATTAGGTCTAATATCCATTTTCCTTCTAGGTACCTCAGACATTTTGTGGCCCATTAATTTATTTCCACAGCTTCCTTAATTTGGAGTTATAAGCTGACCTTAATGGCTGGGTTAGCATCAGGATAGTAGCAAGCAGCTGGATGGCCCGTAGATTGCTGTTTGGAAGAGAACTAAAGAAAATGCACAGCCTACGCTCTGCTCTCAGTTCTGCTAGTGGTCAGCCATGTCTGCTCTGTCAGCCTAGTCTGGTCACTAAGCTACAGCTGGCCTGAGAGGGCTGTCATTAGAAACAAGCAGGACAATCTGTACGTGGCAAAGGAAACAGGAAATGGTACATCTGAAGACCAAAGACCTTGCCATAAAATGGTTACATTACCTTAGACAAACCCTCTATTTCTCTTTCCTCCGATGCAAAATGGGAATGACTAGTTTCTACACTTCTTTCAGATTCCACACCTGCTTCTAAGGACCTCTCTGGACAACTGGCTAAAATTGAAATATAAAATGCCTGACATATAAGCAACCATAAATGATCATTATTAAAAACATGACACATATTTAAACCCTATAATTCCTTAGAAAGGATTAAAAACTATGCAGAAGTAACTAGAACCAAGAACCCATAGTAACAATCTATTCCCTCTTCTCTAATACTTAATCCTCTTTTCCTCTTGTTTCTAAGATGAAATTTATTTTCAATATATATACTAAGGATCAACATCATGAATTTTACTTTAAGGTTAATAAATTACCACCACTGGAACCACATACCTGCAGTTTTCTGCAAGTGAATTTGAAAGTTTTGACATTAACATTTGCACTGGCCTATTTGAAATTTGTGATAGGTGTATATTTGTGCACTTCTGGAAATGGAAAAGGTTTTTAAATCACTAAACCACCACCATAAAATAGACAGGAGAGGGAGAAAGAGAGGAGGAGGGGGAGAGGTTGGGGGCGGGGCTTATGTTGAAAATAAAGCCAAGAAATCACAAATAGCCTTAACATTACCATCCAGGAAAGTCTGTTCAAGATAATCAATGATCTGAGTGGCCTCACAAATTATGTTTTCCCCGTGGATAAGGACAGGCACTTCTCCAGTTGAGTTCAAACGCATAAACCAAGGCTCATTGTGTTCACTCAGGGGCAGACTTACATCATGTTCCTCGCACTTCAATGCCTTTTCAGCAATTACCAAGCGCACCTGGAAGAGTTCACAGGGGTTACTACTGTTTTCAGTTAAAAGCCTTCTCTGGATTCAGCTAAGCCACCTTGGTTGGCTTCCTGAGCTAGCAGCACTTGAAATGTTCATTTAATGATGTCTGTTGCTAGAAGGAATAAATGAGAAACATCCTGGCAGCTTACTTCTGTAAATTATAGAAGAAAAAGTGAGGAGGGAAAGTTATTCTGTCTTCATTACAATCATTCTCTCTCCTTCATCACGGTGGCCTTTGTGCCCTAAACCAAACTATGTATCCTCCCCAGGCAAAAACCCTGAAACCGACGGCCGGAGATGTGGCTGAGCATTTAAGAAAATGTATGGCTCTTGCAGATGACCCAAGCTTGATTCCCAGCACCCACATTGAGTGGTTGACAAGGGCCTGTAACTCCAGCTCTAGCTGAACCCCTACAGGGCCACCTTCAATACAAATATATGTTTGGACCTTTGCCAGAGAATGCAGGCATGGGAAAATAAAAGCAATTTCATTCCCTTTAGGTGGGGTAGTGTCTTCACATAGTTTTGTCTTTTTTCCCTCTTCTGGTGCTAGAGATTGCCAAACCCAGGGCCTTGAGCTTGCTAGGCAAGGATTCTGTCTCTGGGCTAAATACCTAACTTCTGTCTTTAAAGGAACAAAAAACGAAGAACTATCAAGGTGACCCAAGACTGCAATCCCAACAGTAGGGGAGCCAAGGTGGAAAGGTTGCCACAGATTCGAGGACAGCTTGGTCTACACAGCAAGTTCTAGGTTGGCCAGGGTTGCGCTTCGAGATCCTGTCTCAAAAACTATGACTCTATGACTCTGTATGTGTGTATAATATGTGTGTGTGTGTGTGTGTGTGTGTGTGTGTGTGTGTGTGTGTGTGTGTGTGTTTATTTATTTATTTTTTTTTAATTTTTTCCCCCAGGATTAGGGGGTTGCTGGAAGGCACTCTCCTCCTGCCTGGCTCTCCAGGGCCCAGAGCTCAAGAGGGCAAAACCTCTAGGCCAAATGCTGAGTGGGTTGCTTCTCAGCGGAGTGATGGATGGTGCCTGCGCCACTGCCTTCCCCAGTCATCCTGCTCCTGCCGGTCCTCACTCGGTGCACCCCAGCCTTGCAGGCCCCCGCTTGGAGGCCCGCGGGCCGCCACAGCCAGGGAGCTGTCCCGGTGCTGAACCCGAGCGCCGGCCCTCGGCTCCTGGCCATTACCTTTTGAGAGCTGAAGGAGTGCGTCCAGTGGTACAGAATGAGCCTGGCCTCCGCGTCCGGCCCGCCTTCCGCCCTCAGGGGCGCGCCCACGCGCGCCTCGTCCTGCCTCCGAGCCATTTCGGGGTGCGGGGGTCCGGCAGCCTCGTCTCGCCGGTGGGCCCTGGCGCCAGGGAAGCTCTCCAAGGCGTCCTTTGGTTTCCCAAGGCCCCCTGCGGCGGGAAGGACGCGCTCCGCAGACGAACTGGCTTCTGGGAAATGTAGTTTCAGGCCAAGGAAGCTGGTCTGGAGAGGCCCTTGAGAAGTTACCTGCGTGATGTAATGGGATGATTTTTAGGTAGGGAAAATTTCTAAACTATGACTGTCTAGTTTGGATTGCAAGGAAAAATGATGATAGCAAATTACTTGTGGGCTTTGCACGTTGCTTGGGAAAAAAACGCGAGTTTCGCAAGACTTCAAGGGCTTTTACTTTGGTGCAAACGTTCTAGTGGGCAAAGCCATTGGATTAAGTATCAATGAATTTTCATTAGAAGATATTACTATGGAGTCACAAGGTATGTATCTTATGAATAAATCAACAACGGCACTGTAAAATGGCCTTTTGGTTAAATATGGACATTTATAAAAGAAATACCTGGGATTGTGTCCTGCTTTTTCCATTTCTGAGAGATCATTTTATTTCATTTGTAAGGTTTCTGTGAAAATTGAGTACATATATAAGATAGTACAATCAACATTGATACTATTCACAAGCCCATTTACCTTAAAATAGTCCCTTTATAAATCAGGACAACTTCACTCTATATTCTAATTCTACTTATAACTGCATAGCTCTTAAAATCTGTAATCACAGCAAATTCACAAAGTGTCTCTTTCAGAAAATTTATACAAATAGTGCTGTGAAACAAGTTCCTTTATAGTTCACTACCAAATATTACCTGAGCACTATGTTCTGGGCATTTTGCTGTATCCTGTACACGTAAGATATAGATAGATAGATAGATAGATAGATAGATAGATAGATAGATAGATAGATAGATGATAGATAGATATAGATATGCTACATGTATGATATATATATATATAAAACAAAGATTCGCCATGTAAGATCTAGTGCCTAGCACATGATATAGACATCTGGAGGCAGGTGTAACAACATGAATAGTCACAAGAATAAGGATAGTTTAAGGGCCAATGCACAGAAAAAGGAAGCATGGCACGCAGCAGCTCGGGTAAGAAGGCCCCTGAAAGGGACAAAAAGATTATGGAATTTTTCCTCCCGTTCAGAGTACTTCATTTATTGTTCTTCATATTTCTTTTATGATTTGAATGGGCTTTTAATATATTTTGATGTCTTTGAATAACAGAACTGAGCTCCTTGACAATTTTTAATCGGGTCATTTGGGTGGAAGGATGCTCAGAGCTTCAATCACAGAGCCATACACCCCATCAGTTCGTTCTTAGAGTAAAAGGGAAACCAAACACCTCCTGATAGTGCCACTCCCTTTGGGGGCATTTTCTTCCAAACCACCACACCCATGCTAACTGGTATGGAAATACAATTAGAAAAAAATACTTAAAGCACCTGGGACATTGCCCAGGATTCTTGCTCCTGGGAAAGGATGCTGACTTATATGGTGAGGAAAAGGACCATGCCTGAGGCTATCTCCTGAAATTGGAGTTATAAAAATGGTTGTGAGCTGTGGTGGTATTGTGTTCCCCAAAATATTGTGTACCTTAATAAACTTATCTGGGGTCAGAGAACAGACAAGCCACTAGTTAGGCAGTGATAGCACACGCCTTTAATCCTGGCATTCCAGAGATGGAAATCCCTCTGGATCTCTGTGAGTTCAAGGCCACATTAGAAACAGCCAAGCATGGTGACACGCCTTTAATCCCAGAAAGCCAGCCTTTAATCCCAGGGAGTGGTGGTAGAAAGCAAAAAGATATATAAGGCATGAGGACCAGAAACTAGATTTGGCTGGTTAAGCATTTGGCTGGTTAAGCATTCAGGCTTTTGAGCAGCAGTTCAGCTGAGAGCCATTGGGATGAGGACACAGAAGCTTGCAGTCTGAGGAGACAAGACCAGCTGAGGATCCGGCGAGGTGAGATAGCTGTGGCTTGTTGTGTCTCTCTGATCTACCAGCATGGACCCCAATAACTCGCCTCGGGTTTGATTTTATTAATAAGAACTTTTAAGATTCCTGCTACAGTGAGCCACCATGTGGGTGCTAGAAATTGAACCCACATTCTGGAAGAGCAGCTAGTGCTCTTAACTGATAAGCCAGCTCTCCAGGCCCAAACCACCATAGTTTAACTTACCTCCCTCAAAAAAAGACTACAATTATATTTAACGCATTGTCTTTAAGGCAGGCTCATTTGGTGTTTCTAGATACTATTGTGTTATCTGCCTCACTAACATATCAGGCATGTAACATATAGGTGGTCTCTCTCTGTCTCTCTCTCTCTCTCTCTCTCTCTCTCTCTCTCTCTCTCTCTCTCTCTCTCTCTCTCTCCATCCCTCCATCTCTCCTTCTATCCTCCTATCCTTCCCCTCCCTTCAATGTTTTAGTTTATGCAGCCTTGGCTGACCTGGAATTCACTATGTAGACCAGGCTGGCCTTGAACTCATAGGAATCCAATTGCCTCATTTGGGATCAAAGTCATGCACCATCACATCCAGCTCCTTATTATTTCTTTAAACCTTTTATGTCTTAAATATCCTATAATAAATGTTGTTTTTACCTCTTAAAAAGTAAACAGTACAAAATATCATTAAATGATAAGGAAAAATGGTGAGGTTTGTTCTGTTTTTTATCATAACAGGCATTAGAAAAACTACTGTTTCTAAATTCTATGATCTAAAATTCCTTTTATTTTCCAGAACAATAAAGGCCAGTTCAGAGTAATAAAACCTCTTTTCCATCCATGTATTTATTCAGAGTTTTATTAACTGTATCATTCATGCCTGTGTACATCATTGTAATAATGTACATCATAATAATGTAATCATTACTGTGGCTGCTGGAGGAAAGAGGCCAGATCCAGGTAAATCAACAGAACGGATCAAATGGAAAAGAAAATAGCATGGCTGGCAGACAAAGTAGAGGAACTGGACCAGCCAGTCAAACAAAGTGTTAAATTATAAAACAAAGAAGTGGTGGTGGTGTGCAGGTATGCTGAGGCAGGAGGATCTCTGTGAGTCCAGCCTGGTCTACAGAGCAACTTCCAGGTCAGCCAGAGTTGTATGGTGAGACCCTGTCTCAAAAAATCAGAACAACAATAAGAAAAACAAACAAATTACAGGCAATATGAAATTCTCAAATAATAAAAACAGAAAAAATATTTTTAAAAGTGAATTAAGAATCATAGTCCTAGCTGGGCAGTGGTGGCGCATGCCTTTAATCCCAGCACTTGGGAGGCAGAGGCAGGCGGATCTCTGTGAGTTTGAGGTCAGCCTGGTCTACAAAGCGAGATCCAGGGCAGGCACCAAAACTACACAGAAAAGCCCTGTCTGGGGGGGAAGGGGGGATCATAGTCCTGTAATCTGGTAATCTCTTTTGAATTATGTCTGTAATTCCTAGTCACTTAAGTAATCCTTAGTGCATGAAGTCCAGATGAATTTGATACTATAATAAAGCACAACATACAATGTCTCTGAGCTTTAGTCATCTTACCTATAAATTATAATAAAAATTTACCAGATAGTCTGGTGCACAAATATATAGAGCTTGGAAATGTTCTTTAACAAAACAGTTATGATTTATACACTTTCCTATGTTTGATGACTTGATAAAGTTTAAATTTTTTAGATAGTAGTTCTATCATTGAAATATATATTTCAGTGAGTGTGTGTGTGTGTGTGTGTGTGTGTGTGTGTGTGTGTGTTACTGAGTGTAGAATCCTATTGCTAATGGGATGTATTTTGGCAGGTTTTAGGTAATACTTGTATTTTTAAATGAATGTCAGAAATTTGGAAATCTGACAAATTCAAATAATTCTGTTTTCAAAGTACTATTATGAATGACCACAAGAGGTCTCTAGCTTTTAAGGAAACAACATTCCTTGCTATTTTTCTTTCTGGATAAGTTAGAAAACAGATACATGATATTTTCCAGAGAATATATTTAATTAATTAAACAATATTAAAGGCAGATTTTCCAAATTTAAAAAAGAAAAAAACATGTGTACATGTAGGAAAATAGGATTCTTTCCACTTTCTCTTGAGGGTAGCACCATTAATAAATACTAGGCACCCAGGACCTGGGTTGCCATGTCAGGAACCTAGACTGTGGGAATTGTGAAGGATGTGTAAGTGAAGTACACATAGAAAAAAGGAGGGCATCATTCATTCGCATTGAGACAGGCACAAACAAGTACCACATGACCAAGACCAAGTCATGATCTGACCAAAGGCACACACACTGTGAACAAGGTACACAAAGATTAGTGCCATGGCAGAGCTGCTCTACACCAAAGGGACTCTGTGACCAGTATGCAGAAGTTAGGCAAGTGGAGAGGAAGGATGTCTGTGTATACCCCTGGGAAAAGGAAGGGTGCTTATTTATAAACTTTTTTTAAGAATATTTATCTTGAATGTGAACACAACTAGACAGTCTACAAAACCCTACTATCTCTACTAAAATATAAAGAAGTTAGTTTCATATTCACATTATTAATCATATCTGGAAAACAGAAAATTAATTAGATCATGACAAATATTAACAGTAACAGGGCCTCTTGAATTAATAAACCGTTAGTAGGGAGTAAATAGTATTTGCTCTTGGAGGAAATAGTTTAGAGAGGCCCCCCACTAACAAATCTTACATAACTCACACGGGCTAAATTACTGGCAGGGGTTAAATCCAAGCAGGCAACCCAGGTCTGGGTGTTCAGTTGATATTAATAATACTGCTTCCATCAAGAGAAAGTGGAGACAACTCCAATTTTCTATGTACATAAGAGATTACTAATTTTTTGAAAATCCGTTTTTGAAGCTCCTTAAGTACTGAGTAAGATGATAGACAGCTTATTAAATGCATTGATTTCATGAAGAACTTCAATGGTTCCGTGTAGGCTGACTTCCATATTTGGTTTTTCAGAGTAGTTCTCAAAGAGCAGTCCCTCTGATGAGCTGTTCGTCACTATCTGGGACTGTGTTACACGTGTATTCATTTTAATGAGCCTTTATCTCTGGGGACAAGACCCAGCAATGTGTGCTTTAGCAAGCCTCCAGATTTCTCCAATAAACATCAAATTTGACAACTACCTACTTAATATATCTTTGACTGGCAATTCTCAGCTTCCTGCCTCATCAGCAGAACTTGTACAGCAGAATAGCACGTGAAAGTCAAACGACTGACTTCATCCCAGTCAGAAGAGAATAGTCAAGAGTTTGGAACAATTTCAAAACAGACAGGAAAAAGCCTCATGGTACACAACCACCAGTTAAAGTTCTCGGGCTCTAGGTGCCAGACTGCCAGCTTTCCCCAGAAAGGTACAGAGTTGCCAATGAAGCAAAAGCCACAGTAACTGAAGAATAAGATTGGTAAATTCTGCTTTGGAATTGAGAAACTGTCCTCTTTCAAGAGTCCAGATCAAACAATTATATTTACCACCAAGTACAGCTTACTAATTCAAGAAGCTCTGGTTCTGAGATTACTTCTTTTCTAACAACCTAATTTCCCAGTCTCCCAAAGAATAACCATTCATGTTAATAATTCACTAACTTTTCCTTTTTTAAGTAGAAAATTCACTCTTTCATTTCTGGTGGGAAGGACTGGGTATCACTTGCAGTGGTTGTCATCTGTCAACTTGACACAAACCTGGACATATTTGAGAAGAAAGAATCTTAACTGAGAAAATGCCTCCATCAGACTGGCCTGTAGGCAAGTGGAGGGGGGTACTGTCTTAACTCGTGATTGATGAGGGAAGACCCAGTTCACTGTAGGTAGTGCCACAACCACAGGTGGTCCTGGATTGTATGAGAAGCAAGCTCAGTGAGCAAGCCATGGGGAGCAAGTCAGTAAGCAGCATCCCTCCATGGCCTATGATCAGCTCCTGGTTCCTGCCCTGACTTCTCTCATAATGGACTGTGATTTGTGATCAGGCATGTAAGCTGAAATTAAACCCTTTCCTCCCCAATTTGCTTTTAATCGTGGTGTTTCACAGCAATAAAAACTCTAATGAAGACATCTCTCACCTACTTTTCTCCATTTCTACAATATGTGATGCACATACTCAGAATAAACACATGAATATGAACCGTAGGCAAATAAAACAAGGAAATATTTGCACTACTTGGCTGTTAATGATTTTGTTATATTTACCAAATAACAAGAAGTGCTTCAAGGGTTTTGTGTGGGTATCTTATGTAACACTTGCAAAAATCCCTTGAGATGGAGAGAAAAATTCTCATTTTATCGGTAAGACTACTGAGGCACAGATAAGTTGGGTAAACTTTGCAACCTCACAATATTAGTCCTTGTGGTAAAGCTGGGAATTAAATTCAGTAGTCTGGTCTAGAAATTTCACTCTTACCACTAAGAGGTCCGGCCAGTGTCACCAGGCATAATTTCCTAGTCTCATATACAAATATTACTGATACCTTACATCACTAATTAACTTCAACTTTCTTGTTCAACACATCTTCATTGATAGAAAAGGCTGAAAGGGGCAGGATAGAGAGAAAGTGCTCCTAAAAGTAAATGGATGCCGAGTATAAAGTTGTACCATCACTCAAAATCTGGTCTCCTCCCAAACCTTTACGGAGGGACTTTACACAGAACACACAGTGTTCCCTGAATAATCCCAACACTTTTCGACTTCCGGCTAAGGAGTCGTTACTGAGGAAGTTAACACAGCTAGTAATTGGTATAGCTGGAACGGAAAGACAAGACTTGCAGTTCCACATTCCACATGTATTTTCCAGCGCCTACAGCTTTATTGTCACATACCACTCCCCTTGGCAGTGTAGAGGACAACTTTAACGCCCTGTCTGCATTTACATATTGGCACTAACAGTCTGACTTCCGTTCATTTAATTGTCTTTACAATGATGTATTTGGGTGTGTTGAGTCGGTACTGTCAGTATTGAATGAGTGCACTGGCCTAGTACATACTTCACTGTAAACGCTCCACTCTACGTCAATATTAGTCAGGATACGGAAGACAAAACATTAGGTTCTACAGTCATAACTTAATTCAGACTCTGATGCCACCACTCAGCTTTGTGATCATGAACTTAGCTTTCTTGCCCACACACCACACAAAGTAATTTATAATGCCTTTATTGTGATACTTAGAGAATTCTGGCTTTTTAAGCAAAATATTTAGTGCATAAAATTATAATAAGCAATAATGACATGATAGTAAGAAGAACATTTTAAATATCCTGTGTACGTATTTTTTTAGTGGTAAAAACTATCATGCCCTTTGGCTATACTTTGCAACTTTCTATTTACAAATTCTAGACTGGGCATTGTAGCTAGAGTTTTCCAGCCTTGCCCACAGTCAGGACAAATCTGTCACCTGCCAGTCCCACAGCCGCTCAGACCCAACCAAGTAAAAACAGAGACTTATATTGCTTACAAACTGTATGGCCGTGGCAGGCTTCTTGCTAACTGTTCTTATATCTTAAATTAATCCATTTCCATAAATCTGTACCTTGCCACGTGGCTTACCGGCATCTTCACATGCAGCTTGTCATGGTGGCGGCTGGAAGTGACTCCTTCTGCCTTCCAGTTCTTTCTTTTCTCCTCTCTTAGTCCCGCCTATACTTCGTGCCTAGCCACTGGCCAATCAGTGTTTTATTTATTGACCAATCAGAGCAACAGATTTGACATACAGACCATCCCACAGCAGGGCATGGTGGCACACACTTTTAATCCCAGTAGTCATAAAAGCAGAGGCAGAAGAATCACTACAACTTCAAGGCCAAACACAGCAAGACTGTCTAAAAAAAAAAAAAAAAGACATTACTGTCATAATAAATTTCTGCCATTTATAACTTTAAAAAGTACAGTTGAAATAATCATAATCACTATATAGTATTAAGGTTTCTAACAAAACAGATAACAAATGATAAAAATCCCTAAATGCTATTCATAGTTCCTTGTGAGTTCCTTCATACTTGGTTTAGTAGATTATTAAGCAAACACCTCTGGTGGCTGTGTTAATATTCTGCAGTGTCATTTATATCCTGAAGATAAGAGACATCAGGGTCATGGAGAAAGGAGTCTCTTTCTACCGAGTTCTATTGTAATAAAGCAAGTAAGTTCATCCATCCACCTTTCCTTTGTTGGTGTATTGAGAGTAAAGAGGTCTATTCATAGGTGATGGCAAAATGACACTCTCTGGAATATGTCAGACACAATCTTGGGACAGGTGTATTCCATAGACACTATTTAATGGCTATGTTTTAAACTGTAGCTTTTAATTAGTTGTTTCCTAAAGTGCTTTCCCACTAATTTAAAATGTGCTTATTCATAGTTTAACTATTCTTTCATCATAACTACACAATGCCTGGAAAGTGCCTCTGTCTTACTATTTCCCAGTGAGTGATTCAGGAGTCTTCCCAGGCACTTTATCATTTCCTTTTTTATGTTGAAAGAAATCTTTTCAGAGATTTAAGATCATTTGTACATGTCTCTGTAATTCAAATTTAGAGGATTCAATAATACACTGGAGGTTATTTTGCAAATGTCCATGGTGTTTGTTCTTTTCATTGCTAAATAGAAGTGGAGAGCTTAATTTGTGTCTGCACCATCTCTAGGCACACGAGAAAGGGGCACACAATTCAAAGACATAGCTTTACGGAAAGTGCTAATGTTGCAAGCATTGCTTGATTTTCCTTTGTGAATATAAAAATAGGACTAGATAAGATTGTGGGCAGAGCAGATTCTGGGCATCAAATGGTCATCTCTGTTCCCTTGGCATGAACTTGAACACACTGGCATGATTTTTTTTTTCTTAGCCACCTACTGTCACCAGGGATGTTGACAGAATAAACACAGGAGCTGGCGCTATAAAAACCTACTCCACCTATCTTCTGGGTCTTAAAAAGATCCTGCAGAAGCTAAGTTAACCATGACGACAGAATGCAGTGCTGACTTTGTGCTCAGCCTATATCCAAAGCACTTTGTCCTTAATTTTTTAAAATATAGCATTTTTCAAATAAACACAATATTGTGACCTATAGAGAAGAGATGAACATAAATTCTCAGCACATAACTGAGGCACATGACAGCCTGGGGTTCAGCCTGTGCCTATTAAAGCTACATAAGAAAAACAGGTGACATGTGGTCAAGATGAGCCTGCTTCCAGCGCTCCCCTGTGGGGTGAGGTTGGAGAGATCAATGAACCGCAAAGATCACACAGAGAAGGAGCTTGGCTTGATCATTTCAGAGCAGAGATGTTTAACAGAAAAAAAGAAGAGGTTAGATTCAGGTGACGCTTTGGTTTTGGAAGCACATGGTGAGAACCGGCTGCCAGGCTTAGCCTAAAAACTGCAGCCTAGACTCCTGTTGTGTGCAGGTGATGAAAATGTGAGAGCCTGGTCTTGACAATTCCAAGTGGCAAAAGAAGGTGAAGTTGGCAAAAGCACAAGCACCAACGGCCATGCCATATGTGGAAGTGGAACGGCTATAAGAATGGGTGCATGATGGTGAAGCACGTAGGACCCAGAAATGGCTGGTGTCCGCTGGCCTAGTGCTGAAAAGGAAAGATGGGGGACTTTCAAAGGAGACATCCTCCTTCCTGACCTCACAGGGCAAAGGTGCTGATTCTGTTCAATCAAGTGGCTGAAATCCGACGGGCTTTCTTTAAATAACTGATGACCAACAAGAGCCTTCTTCCCTACCGTCCTCATTACGGATGTACCCTGATGGCTGCGGCAGCTGCAGATAACATCAAGTTCTCAGACCGACGTGCGAGGAAGTTCTGGACTCAGCTCTCGGCAGCCCAGAGCCAGCTGTCCCCAAAGTCAATTCAGAGTGTCCCCCTGGGGTTGAAGGGGTGTTGGTGTTCCCGTTAGCTCCTTGGTGGGCTCTGTGCTCTGAGCCCTCTTTCTCTCTGTGCTGAGTCACAGCTCAGAAACCAAGCGTCAAAGGAGCCATCCACGTTTGTGCAAGGTTCTGACAAACCCCGAGCCACCCACTGCAGCCAAGCAGGCCTACTGGGTGTGTAAATGTGATCCGGCCTGCCTTTCCAGCCTCAGCAGAAGAACTGCATGACCATATTTATTGCTGTTGCTATTCTAAGGGCTGGATGACGTTTTTCTCCCCTTGTGGCTGAGCACTGCCCGTTCATCTTTCACCACTCCCTCCAAGTCTACAGGGCTAAACCCAGAGATACAAATAGATTCCATCAGGAGGGAAGTTAAAATGAGATGTGCCTAAGCATTACCAAACGAATGTGCATTGTGTCACCCAAGCTTTCAATGCCGCCACCCTGTTTTTTTAAAATGTGCGCTGTTGGCATCCCCCTATTACCCTAGACATGGATTTTCAGAAAGCAATAGAAACACAGCTGACAGGAAAAACAACTCGATCGGTCATCACACCTTAGGAATTAGGCAAATGTTGACTTTCGCACTGCCGGGTGCTGGGAATGTTCGCACGCCGCCAGAAGGCTACGAGATTTTCCATTCACCTATGTGTAACCTCAATCTCTCCACTCTTCCCATGATGTGAAGGGGACCCACCAACAAGCCATAGACACTCTGATTAAGGGCACAAGGATACAGGGTACAGGTGATAGCTCCAGGAAAGTAACGATATACAGGTTTTCTAAAAGAAGAACTTAAGACATAAATAACCAGTTACAACATGCACTCGGTGATACACAAGAAGGTGATTCTGATTTAACCACTAGCCCTCCTCACTACCTGCTGGGGAAAAAAAAAAATCTCATCATCACTCTTAAGCCTCTGTGCTTGGACTCACCTGGTAGATCATCACAGCAGAGTTAAATGCTTCTACATATTTTACTTTTCCACAAATCCTACTCGAACTGGACACAGAACAGTGGGTTTGAATCCCTGCTAGGCCACAGTCCAGATGTAGTCATATTGCCCTTTCATGTCTCTACAAGGTTGAAGCGGTAACAGCAACTACCTTGTAGGTTCCTTGGGGAAACTACATGAGAAAAAATGTGTATAAACAATTGGAAAATTAAGGGCAGAAAAAGAATACTTGTTTGCCTTTTTAGAACATGGAAGTTCCAATTCATCCTTAACTGTCTGTCAACTCAGGATGACAATACAAGGGTTGGTGTGACAGCTCAGCGGTACTGCATTTGTCTAGACCCTAGGTTCAATCCCTACACACACACCACACCATACACACACATACATACCTCACACATACACACCACACACCATACACACACACACACACACACATACATACCTCACACATACACACCACACACACACACACACATACATACCTCACACATACACACCACACACCACACACACACACACACACCACACACACACCACACACACACACACACACACCATACACACACACATACATACCTCACACATACACCACACACACACACACACACACACACACACACACACACACACACACACCACATACACACACATACCACATACACACACAAGAGGGAATGAGGGAATATATATACTGGTACTCCAGATCTGGTATTTCTGGCTGCCAGAGTATTATTCAAAGTGTACTACCAGCAACAGCTTGACTAACTCTCACCTAAGAAGTCCATAGAATTATTTAAACAGAAGCACTAGCAATAGTGCCGGCTCTTAAAGTGATACACATGTAACTAAAGATGCCATGTATAAGCTTGTTTGCCATGATTTGTGATTGCTTTATCCTCTTTTCAAATGTGTATTTCTGTTTCATCACATCTCATATGTGTAGAAATTTAATTATTTTGTGTCTAGAAGCCAAACTTCTAACTCCAGAGGCCAATTTCTGCTAAGATGAAAAGGTTCAGCGTTGCCCACGTAGCTCAGCACCTCCACTATAATACAAATCACCGTTGGCTGGTAAATATTCAGTCACATCTCCACCTCCAAGTTATGAAAGAAGACGTCTAACTTTCTGGTGGTGTGGCATTTTTCTGGTCTCAAGGGTGTGGACCAGCTTTGGGAATAATCCTCTGGTCATCACTGGCTCTTTTTTTTTTTTTTTTTTCCCCTCGAAAGATTTATTTATTATGTATACAATGTTCTGCTTCTGCTTGCACATATCCCTTTAGACCAGAAGAGGGCACCAGATCTCATTCTAGATGGTTGTGAGCCAACATGTGGTTGCTGGGAATTGAACTCAGGACCTCTGGAAGATCAGCCAATGCTCTTAACCTCTGAGCTATCTCTCCAGCCCTATCACTGGCTCTTTTCTAGTGCCTTATCCAACTGAATCTGTGGGATCTGACCTGTGGCCTTGTGGCTGAAATATTTCTACCCTGGGTCACCCACGGCTGCTTCCTGACACAGTCAGGTACGGTCAGCATGTGGCTGTTCAATCTGCCCCATCAAAGCTGACTTAATCTTGGCTCTGTGGCTCTGAAACACAGGGATGTCTTTCCTCCAGCCTTCCCTCACACACCAGCACCACCACAGGCTACCAACTTGTCGTTCTTTTCCATGTTAGGTCAGGAGACCTTATCATCAGGCTTCGCCATATTTCAACTCTAGGACTCGTGACCCAAGGAGGCTCCCTGCAGTCAATGCTCCCCCAGACACAGAGTGAGCTTTGCTTACAGGTTTATGGGCAAGTGTTCTGCTCAACACCTCCTACAATCAAGTAAAGGAAGCTGTGGTGAGGAGACACAGGGTGGACCAGCACTCAAGGCCCAAAGCTGATTCTATAGGAAATTTCATAATTAAAACAAAAACAAAAACCAGTGCCCAATGGAGAAGGGGGCTTAGGTAGTATTTTAGGTCCACTAGAGGGGTACCTCAGAGTCTATGACCTCTTTGCCCTGGGCTGGTGCTGATTATTTTATGAGGTTGATGTCACCCTTCCAGATGTTCAGGAGGGAAATGACACTCCTGTCCTCAAGCCCTTACTACATCCAGGGGTAAATCTGGACATATGTATCCATATTCAATCTGTCCTCATCTGTGCTGATGGCATGTCCTCTCTCACATTTCACAGTGAACACTTGCATTCCAACTTCCCAAATGATTGCCTTTAGGGACCCATATTTTTTTGTTTTGTTGTTGTTTTAACAAAGCCTAAATCTGATGAATATTAGCCTTCATCTCTTGCGTATCACTTCTTCCAAGTATAAAAATCTATTTTCAAATGCACTCTTTTGTACATGGTCTTGTTCTCCCTCTTAAACAATGACCACTGTTGAAGGACTGGAATAGTTGTGTTAATTTAGAACACTGAAAGTCACCTTTGTTTGACATTTCAAATGCGCTAACCTTAACCTGATCAGCGTACAGGTATAGACTATACCCTTCCCCAGGCTCCATTGTGGGATTTTTTTTTATTATTATTATTTTTGTCACAAATACTCATTTCTTTTACTGGCTGCTTTCTGCAACTGTATAAAGTGTTGAGAACTCTGAGTTTTCCAAATCTTCTTTAAGAATTGTTCTGTATGTGCCTAAGGTTACAGCCTGGATTTCCCTGAAATCCTAACACTCTATAAAAATCTGTGAAGGGCACTGGAGGCCAGTGGTCAACACCCTTTCCAGCCATTTGGCCAGGGAGGCAAGCCCTCTCCATCCCCTTCTACTCTAGTCTGCCCTGGGTACCAGAGGCAAGAACAACAGGAACTTGTGACCTCACCCAGTCTGTCCTTACACTTAATCTCTCCTCACCCTCCCAAACTCTGAGTTCTAATGTCCTTTTTAGAGTTTTAGAAGAAACAAATCTTCTTGTCACCATAGCGCTAAGTGACAAGAAATAGTTTCCTTTTTTACTTGTAGGGAGTCTGGAAATAATCCACTCTTTATTTAGGATTGTTTTCCACAAAGGAGTCTAGTCTCCCATGGGAATTCATCCAAGGACCTTAAGGGGCCAGGTAAATCTCTCTAGATTATTCCTCCCTGGGACGGGCTGTTACTTGGTTTGAGGGACTGACTATGTATTTATTCTCAAACAGGCCTTAGCACTGAGTCTGTATTACTTCTAACTAGTGAGAGGCAGACCTAACATGAATGGCTACATCTCCACCATAAGCAAACAGTGATCTGGAACACTGTGAAAACAAAGGCTTCCTGAAAGACCATGTGCTGGAGTCCCCAGGCATCCAGAAGGACTCAAGTGCTGGTCTTGGAAGCTGTGCCTCCGTGGGTAGTGCCCTAACATTTGAAAATTCAAAACATCATCTGTCACATTGAATTTGGCTTCTTACTTTTAATATCAATGTTTCAAGTTAGTCTGGCTTTATATTGACAATCAACTAAAAGCACACAGAGGTAAACCTTACTTTATTTATGTGTTGAGGTGCACGTACACAGTGACTGTATTTTGAAACAAAATTAATAACTTTAAACCACTATAAGAAAGTAATCTAGATGTATCGTTTTCTTCCAAAGCTACTCCTGTTCTAGAGGAACGGGCCTCAGCTTGCTTCAGGGTATGTGTTAGACTCGGTAAGAAGATGGGATCCAACACCTTTCTCAGATTCTCTAACACTAGCCTTCTTCCTCTTTAGTTTTCTGTGCCCCACTTCCAGCTATGGGGGAGGTGACTAATCAGGTTTCTTACTGAGATCTTACAATAAAACCCCAAACAGGCCCTCATCTCTGCCTTCCACCCTAAGCATCATCCCTCACCAAGACTGTCTCTCCCCTGCTCAATGAGCCAGAACACACGTTCTTTCTCCCTCCCTTCAATGTGCAGAGGTCTTTGGCACAGCAGATTTGGTTCTGCTCCAGCTGGTCTAGCTACTGGCTATTGTCTACTCATCCTCCAAAGCTTTACTTAAGTGTCCTGCTCTTAGAGAAGCTGTTTGAGCATTAGGTAGGGAAAGAAGAAATGAAGTATATAAATGGTTGAATAATGAATGGCAGATGAATGTATGGTAGATAGTGGATGTATAAATGTATGTATGGATGGATGGATGGATGGTGGGTGGATGGATAGATGGATGGATGGAAGGATGGTGGGCAGATAGAGGGATGGATGGATGGTAGGTGGATAGATGATGGATAGATGGATGGATGGATGGATGGATGGATGGATGGATGGATGGATGGATGGAAAGGCCTTTCCCAATCCTGCAATTTAACAAAAATACTCCTTGATTTCTTTTCTTTAATGATACTACTTTATTTTATGTACCATAGCAGTTTACAGTGATATGCTGAATTTAGTGGTGATTGTCTCAGTGGACTGTAAGTTTTGTGGGGACAGACCTTCTACCCACAACAGGGCATAGCACTTAGAAGATACTTGCTATATACAGCAGTGTCAAGCAAATTAACAAAGGAAAACCTCAAGATTTTAAAACCTCTTTTAACATTTTAAAAATGTTCATTAATATGGAACAATCTAAAAAAAATTTCAAATGGTGGGGTGAGATGTCTCAGCAGGTAAAGGTACTTTCCACCAAGCCTAGAGATCCGAGTTCAATTCTCCAGAACTCACAAGCTGGAGAGAATGACTCCCACAAGTTATCTTCTGACCACTACATGATGGCCTGTACACACACATAGAGATGGAAGGAGGGAGAACAAAGTAAATAAACGGTGTGGAGGCAGCTAAAATTTGAGGAAAGGTAACATATAGCCATTAAGATGAGAGAAAATTAGACTAATGCAATAATTTTCAGGCTGGAGAGGTGGCTCAGTTGGTAAAGCCCTGGGTTCAATGGCCACCACTACATAAAATTAGACATGGTGGCACATACATGCAATCTTAGCATTCAGGAAGAACAGAAGTTCTGATCATCCTTGGCTACCTAGCAAGTTCAGGCCAGTCTTGGCTACATGAGACTCTGTCTCCAAAAATAAAATAAAGTAAAAATAAAATAAAACCACTTGTAGACAGCTCACTTAGATACAAAGCATCAACAAAACATGCCCATAATCAAAAGGAAAATTACTTCAAAAACTAAAACCTTTTTAAAAGCAGCAGTTACCATTCAGACAGAACAGCTCTTGTGTATATGATTAGTCAACAAACTAATTTCTCATAATAGTAGCAGACTTGTTTCCTTTACCAGATCATTTTTTTTTTTTTTTTGTTTTGTTTTGTTTTTCGAGACAGGGTTTCTCTGCGTAGTTTTGCGCCTTTCCTGGAGCTCACTTGGTAGCCCAGGCTGGCCTCGAACTCACAGAGATCCGCCTGCCTCTGCCTCCCGAGTGCTGGGATTAAAGGTGTGCGCCACCACCGCCCGGCTAGATCATTTTTAAAAATACCTTTAAAAGTGTGCACAAGAAGTGGTACCAGGGTTCTTCAGATGCTTATTCTTCTGTGTTCACAACTGAGCTTCTCTTGTGCCCAAACTATCTCAAACGTGTAGCAGTGGTGGAGGGAAACCAGCTCTTCCAACTGCTGGTCGGCAGTCAGGGACAGGGCTGGCAAATGTGCCTAGCAAACAAAGTACCTAGTGAGGGCGTGGCCATGAGAATCTGCCAGCCAGGCCAAGGCTACCCCTGTCAAATGGCTTGGAGTTCCAGGAGCTGGACATGGAGACATTGTTCTATGGTCACCCAAGGGCAGAGCCTCTCTGGGCTTAGCCAAGGTCCTGGTCCGGTTTTCCCTCGAAGTGGGTAAGAGAGACAGACATCTCAAGATTATCAGTCCCAAGGGACAACACACTTGATGTCAGACTCTAGATTCTGGGCCAGAGATGAAGACCTTACAAGTCCATCCACCGAGCTACTGTTTTTAGGGTTTTATTAATAGCTGGCTTTTAAGTTTCCCTGATCAATGTTTTATTCTGTTTTTAAATGTTCGGCATCCATTGTATATTTATTACTAAGAGACATGTTCTAGCTCTTTTGAATTTTGCTTTCAAAATGAAAAGAAGGAAGATACTGTTTAAAATTCACTAAGTACTTGCAGAGATAATTCATGTTAAAATGAGGAAATTGAATTAGGATTCATACGAGACTATTGGATTGCATCTGACTGGTGTATAAAATCATGATAAGACAATAAATACAGCAATGTTTCCTTGAAGTATACTCAAGAATATTTATTTATTTAAAACAAGTTCATGAGCCCAATACAAAACCACAGACCCAGAATTCATCAAAGGACAAATCTAAGCATGTGCACACTTAACAAGTGCCCCAGGTCACTGCTAGGAAAGAAGTAATGATTCATCAGAAAAACTCATTAGGAACACACAGGAGACTCTCAGAATGAGGTTTGAGCTGCCATCTAGACATGATGGTTCATACTTATTTCTAGAAAAAGCAAAACCCATTTGAACCCAGAAATACAGTTGGACTGACATTCGAGTCAGCATAGAGTTAAAGGATTCTAAGTGTCACTTCTGTCACAGGCAGGTCCACAGTCTAAAAATGGTGACTCACAACCCACTTCTGCCTTGTGGATGGCCTGGGAAGTCTTCTTCCACTTGGGACAGTTAGTTTGGGGAGGTCCTGATATTCACCATGCCTACACATGGCTTTACCCATGTTACAGCATCATCTACAGACTGGCAGTTCTATGTAATCTTGTACACAGGATTGATCTTTAAATTGATAAAATAATAAAATGCTGACCTGCTAAAGATCACATTTCAACTTAATTAGTAATAAGCGCTATAATTCCAGGTTCAAAATAAAAGCAGATCAATTTGCTCTTCGGAGAAGCTCCCGTTCCCATCGCCCTGACTCTTCTTTGAATGTTTCCACACACATACAAATACAGTAGAACACTGCACACTATATGCATTGTCTCCCACCTTCCTTTTTCCACTTAGTACAACTGGGGGATTTTCTCCATGCCAGTACTCAGAAAACTTCCCTATTGTTTTTTTCAATAACCATAATATTTCATTTTAATTTGGTTTTATAAAATTCTGGATTAGATTTTTCACTGTTATTTTGACCAAGATGTTCCATAAATGTGTGCAGGCGTGTGCATGTGCGTGCGTGAGTGTGTGCGTGTGTGTATGTGTTCCAAATCACATGGTATCTCTATCCAGTCCTCCAAAAGCAGACAGCAGGGCAGAATTGGACATACAGGAGATTTACCAGAAGGAACATAGGGCAGGCACAAAGGCCACAGGAAGCAAAAGTAGGTAAGGAAGGCCTTGCTTCCTGATGCATGTAAAGAAAGAACTGTGTAGAGGAGTCTCAGGCCATAGCAGCCCTTATAAAGTTTCAGCTAGACCAATGGGACACAGAAACTACCACTCATAAGAAGGCCTATGTTGAAATGGAATGGCCTAACTTCTTTATAACCCCACTGTGCTCAGTGATGAGCTGGCTACAGCTTTGTGTTTTTGGTATAAATACTGTTAGGGTCGAGTAGCAAGAGTGAGAAGCTATTCCCTCTCCTCCCCACTGTTGACTCTCGAAGATCTAAGTGGCGTCTGTCCACGACAAAAAGCTTCTCTTACATCACAAAGATCTTCTCTGCACATTCAGAGCAGCTCTCATGGAGGCTTTGAAAGGGGGACTTAATGGGACAGCAACAGACCCTGACTCCCCATTGCTCTCAAAGTTCAAATGGTTTTCATCTTCTCCCTCCTTAGCTACTACATCACTAGGTTCTGGTGGTTTATCTGGTGGTTTCTGGAGTCAGACCCCTTTGGAAGCTTTACCTTTCTCAGACTAGGTTAGCTACATGTATGCACCCATATTTACAAAGGGTTAGGGGGATGCTCAAAGCACCCTTACATACCACCTCCGTTCTCACACATTCTTCTCTGTCTTCCTTGTATAAAAGCCCTCTCCTGCTCACAAGGTTTGACCATCCCAGAACAGTGACTGCTCTTTCATATGCTGACCTGAGGTCACAAGGCAATGGGGGGTTTCCAGGCAGCAACCAGTGTCTGAAGCTCAACAGTATTCTTCCTTTATCCTGTGCCAAGAATGCTTCCCTTTTGGGGGAGCCCAAAGTTCTAGAACTACCAAAGTTCAGTGATAGACTGCTTACTTATCATGTGTGAGGACCTGGAAAAAGAATAATCCTGAGCAACTCACTGAATTTGATAGTAAGTGGAATGCTGTTGTTCCACCTCTTAGTTCCTCGGTGTACATGTTGTTGTCATTAGCAATGACCCCAAAAAGTAGTTTGATTTAGTGCACATACAGCACAGCATCCAAAAGGACATGACATCTCTGCAGGTTATTACCATCAACCTGAACTTTAGTTGTGAGTTCAGAAAACCATTTCATCCTCGGCTCTTCATAGATAATATAGGTATGTGATACTATAGTATGTGATAAGGCCAGTGAAACCCACAACCAGGGACCATTCTAGAACCTCCGTCACCATGCAGAGGCCCTAGTTGAACACACATGAAATGTCATGCCTGTGGATTAGCCATTCCATAAGCCTCCTGTCTAGTTTTGTAGAGTGTTGCGTAGGAAAATCAAACCTGTGCCTAGAATAATTGTCTATCCCAGTCATGATGAACCATTCCTGCTTCCAGGCTGGAAGCAACCAGGTAAGTCAACTTGCCACTGTAGTGGGTAGCCATTCCAGCTTTGACCTGGAAGTTCCAACCCCCATTGAGGCTTCGGCAACGGTCACGCCTACAAGGCAGGGCTGAGAGAGGACACTGAAGACCCGAGATCCACGGATGCACTGGCTCTCTTGGCTCCTGGATCCTGGACGCTGGAGGTAGACTGAGCAGAGTTCTCCAGAGAACACCACCGGACTGCGCCATACCTTTTCCAGACCCTGTAAACTATCCCTTCACTTGTAAGTTACCCCACAAAATAAACCTCCCTTTTAACTACGTGGAGTGGCCTTAATAATTTCACCAATATGCCACCAAGTAGGTGACTTGTTCTCAGGGAGAGCCTCTGTTGCTGGCAAGCTGGATCGAGAGAGGCAGCAGTAACCAAGTTGAACTTCATGGGCTCCTTGTTCCAGATCTGCTGTGGCTGATAAAGGCGGCTAACATTAACTGTCCCAGCCCCAGAATCTACTTGGGATTTCAATGGCTCTTGAATGGAGAGCATCAACATTAGGGAAAAACAATAGCCATAAACAGATCTCTTCAGAGTGTTCACAACCACATAGCCATCATCCATCCACATATCGCTGCCTTATGCTTTCATGACTCCACCTTCCAGTTCTTCTCCTTCAAGGTCCCTAACCAGATGGCCAGGCTGCTGGCCACTTGCCAGAAATATACATATATTTGGACATCGGGCCATTTTTCCACTCACACAAAACATATAGTGATCTCACATCCACTGCCATCTCAGCTGTCCACTGGATCCTTTTCTCTGTCTAGATTTTCACACTACAGCACACCTCCATTCGTTGGCAGCTTCTCACATACACCACACCCATCTGTCCATCAACCAAATGCAGCCTTCCTTCTTGCTTTAGCTCACAGTACGGAATCCAGTACAGGAGAAGCTGAAGAAAGAGCTCTAGAACAACCCCAGAGGGGACAAGAAGGTCTGGGCCATCGGTTCTGCCAGCTTCTTTTGCCCTTTGGTCCTCTCAGCTTGATATTGGATTTACTAAATGAAATTTAAAACAGATTGCTTGGAGTCCACAGAACTTTTCTGTAACAGCTTCAACAAGATCCTAATTGTAAGAATGGCATTAAGTCCTCTATCTGGTCAAATGTTCCTTCAAATAACTTACCAAGAACTGTTTCTCAAAAGATATGCAATTCTCTGCTGCAGAAGATCTGGTCGTGCTTTAGATCCCACCCCACCCCACCCCCATCTACACTGTGACACACTGGGACTTGCCACATGTATGTCAACGTATGTTTAACATCACCAATACATCCAACACCTCTGAATTTGAGTGAGCATGTGGCCTAAGAGGCAGAGCAGTTTGAATCACAGACTGGGCCTCAGGTTGCCCCAGATAAAATCCTGTCCTTCCTGAGTCCTCTCAAGGCTGGACAGTTCCTTCCATGTCACTTATCACTAAAGCTGGAGCAGCATCTAAGTGTGGATCCAAAGCCCAAGAAGCTTGCCCGGTGCTCGGCGTCCTTCATGTGTTAAGGGACCAAAGATGCACCAAGTTCCCTTTTTTATTGGAGAGATGCTGTGGGTGGAGCACCACCTTGATGTAAGCACTTCAGCAGATCGAGAATCATGGCAGTCAGAGGTTGTCTGCTAGTGTTCTCCTCACCCACCGTAGGCTCTCTCGAAGGGACATCTGAGCAATGAGCCACCGAGGCGACACAGACCGTTCTGAACTCTGTGTGAGCTTTAAAAATGCAGTTGAAAACAAAAATAAGCATTTGCCAAATGAAAGTGGCAAGTGAAACCCAAGAGGTAACAAAAATGCTAGAGCGTGATGGAGACAAGGAAAAGGAATACAGGATTTCTACCTGCCTGAAGAGCCCCGTGTGGGCTCCGGGGTGCACATGCTGAGGAGACAGGTGAAGCCACAACACCTGATGAACAAAAACAGCCCCTTGTCATTCAGCTGCAGCAAAGCTTTCTCTATGCTCACCCCTTGTTTCAGATCTCATCCCAAAGCTCTCAGAGCCATTCATTCCTCATTTATAATTTACATTTCTTTTACTGCCTTAATAATTGATTTTTTTTCTTTCCTTCAGCTCTGAGTCATTTAGCAGACTTACGACTGAGTTGTACCTTCCACAATACTGCATGCCTCCCTTCTTTAGTCAGCTGCTTTATGAAAAGGTTATCACATCAGTTTTCACTAATTTTAGTCGTAACGCCAACACTCCCAAATACACTGCTCTATTCCTTTACCATACCCAGTTGTGGTATTTCAAGTCATTGTGTTCCCTTTCTGAAGCGTTTTCAGAACCAGCTCTGATTCTGTGTGCTGTGTGTGTGAGAGATGAAGGCAAAGCACCCCCTTCCCCAGCAGGTCTCTTTCCTCACAATCTCAGACGTAGATTCCTCTCATTCCTTACTTGGTAGGGTGTCTCTGTTTCAGAAGTTCATTCCACTAGTGTCTGGAAGGATGAACTTTGCAATATCCAAAAGCTAAACAATGCGCCATGATTCCCCAAAATAAGTTCAACCACAGCAGTCCACAAGATCACTCTGTTCTCTGAAATCTTAGGGTATGTGGCTCTTCTTGGCTACTTGCAGCTGTTTCCTGTGTGCTTTATTATTTTTCTTTTTATCTCCTGTATCTTTGGAGATATTTTCCAAAGATCTTAAGATCCAAGTCTGAGCCATACATGTCTCCAAATCTAAGGCAGCTAGCACAGATACGCGCGCTTGCATGTGTGTGTGTGTGTGTGTGTGTGTGTGTGTGTGTGTGTGTGTGTGCAAATGCACACACATTTTATGATTTAATTCAGGTCTTCATATGACTTGTTTACTTGCTTGTTTGAGGCAAAGTAGCCCTGTGCTGTCCTGGCTATCATATGTACAATTTACGATGTAAATTTCTGCTCTTGCCATTTCCATAAGACTCAACTGTTGTTTTTATGGAGCAACCAGACTTTCTAAATTACACAGCCCCTCCAGCAGGACTGCCTGGCTATACCAGCCAGCAAGTATCCAGGCTGTCCTCAAGCTTACAGGAATCCTCTTGCCTCTGCTTCGGGAGTACACAATCACACCCAGCTGCTTCTGGTCTTCAAAATAGACCTTAGATCTTCAAGCTTACTACCCTCGCTCATTATGTTTCTCGCTCAATCGTTACCTTTTTCAATACTAGACTGTCCCTGAAACCCACCGTGAGCTTTGCTGTTGGACACAGATGCTGCTAGGTAGGTCTCCATGTAGTTTTCCCCATTTAGGAAGAACAGGCAGAGGGCCACGGGGACAAGTCATGGGAAGAAACCAAAGCACTGCCCTTGAGATTTACACGTGGCTCAGCTGGTGTTTTTACGTAGGAATTAAGACTGTTTCTAAATTAGACTTAGCCTCTAGGGCAGGACTGCTAGATACTAGCCAACAAGGACCCAGCAACTGCGCTAAAATTCTGGAACCATGATGTTAAAGGTTGGAACACAGCAACTAGCCAAAAACCAGGGAGGTTAGAAAAGGATGGGAGTGAAACAGGGAATGAGTTGGCTGAAGGGGTGGGAGAGGAAAGGGTCGAGGCACAAGGAGGGTGGGATCTACAGAAGCCGAGGAGATGAGTTCTTACAGCCATGTTTGTAGCTGTCACTAGAGGACTAAAGACACGGCATCTCATCTATGAAACGACTGCTAGCTAGTTACACTTCAATAGACTAACGAGGTCACAACTGAAATCAAGTGATACAAGAATCACAGATGGGCAGATAAACACTGAACTGTGACACACTCCAAGAAAGTCGGAAGTTTTGAGAAAAGACACAGAGGACTTGAAGAGGAAAAATCCAAGATATGGAGGGGACCAGAGAAACGTCTTCTGGCTAAGAGGAAGAAGCTAGAGCAAATGGAGAGGAGAAAGGACATCGGCCGATGTCTTGGAGAAGGAAAAGAATCACTTTTCTGTGTCTAGGCGGTGTATGGGGAGTCAGTTAGGCCCCCAAAGGGGGATAATGAGATCCTGCCCCTTCTTTCTTTGCTTCTCAGCTTCCCATGATATCGCAGGTTTCCCTCTCCTATCATGTACTTCCTCACCACAGGCACACAGGCAAGAGGGGCCAAGCAAGCACAGACCAAAACTAACAGAAAGCTAACACAGGTGCTAAGACCTAGAGACGAGTCACCCTTTTCCTTTGTAAAGGAAAAGGCAGGTCCTCTGTTTAACTGGAGAAGGCTGTGGCTGACAGGGGCTGGAGGTCAGTGACAAACATCTGGAGCTGGCCAGGAATGTATCTGCCACCAGGCACAGGGTTTCTGCATAAGGCTCACAGTCACAATATACGGTGGCAATAATTAAGTTTTGTGACTGTGTCTACAAGGGGCTTCCAAGAACAAGGGATAAAAAATGGAGCTCAGGATTAAGAATGGACGGACAGACGTACCAGGAGCCACTGTGAAAAGGTAACTGAGTGCCAGGGACAGTGAGGCAGAAAGGATTACAAAGGCTTCTAGGCAGACAGGACTGAAGGAGGGGGGACTTGGATAAGAGTCCCTGGTTTCTTAAGGAATAGTGGGAAAGATAAAGGAATGTTGTCTCGGAGGGAAACTGTCATGTTCCCGTTACCAGAACTGGCCTACATCTAGGTCAACGTTGGGTCTAAGGCTGTGTCTGAAGATGTGCACTCTTAAGATGAAGGTCACAATGCTGTCAAATGTGAAAGCCACCCAGAGGCCAGGGCGCTGTTGTGTGGGATGATGACGAGGGATAGCACACAGGTGATGAGGAGCGGAACTGCCGGCCGTCTTCTGAGAGCACGGAGCAGTGACTACAGATGCTGACAGGAGTGGACCTCTGAAGTCAAAAGGAAGCACTACTCAAGGGAGAAAAAAAAAATACTGTCAGGTTTTTTTTTGCCCCTATTACTCAACTGCCTGCTAATCTCCTGCTGTATGTTTTTGGTTTTGTTTGCAATGCAGGAGATTGAACCCAGAGGCTCCTGTATGCTAGGCAAGCAGCCTGCCCATGAGCTACCTCAGCTGTGGTGTATCTGCATGATTTGAGGATCATCCTCTCCTACAGGAGCACATCCTTCCACAACCAGCTCCTCTAATTCACTCATCTTTAATTTGTCCTTCAAATTCCAGATAGTAGCACCATAAATCATTTAGCCAAACAAAAAATAAAAATCATCTCTACCATCCACCCTTACTTCACATCCAAGCTGTTTCCTCCTCCCACTGAGGGCTCTCGATGTGCTCTCCAATAAAAACCAGTAATAAAAGACAACCTGAAGCCACAGTGCTGGCACAAGCCTGTAATCCACAAACTTGGGGTGGGGGTAGGGGGTGTAGAGCAGGAGAATCGAATGTTCCAGGCCAAAACAGCAATACCTTCTTTCAAAAAAATAATAAAAAGGGGCTGGGGATATATTCAGTGGTAGAGTGCTTGCCTAGCATACCTCAAGCCCTGGGTTCAATCCCACTATAGAAAAAAATAAGATCCGAAAAGCCTTAGCACAAGATCTGGTATGCAGTAATTACCCTAAAAAAATCTAAAGATCATTAACTTTGGAATTCTTCTGATTTCATGCTGTTTGGAAGCTTATATTTCCTAATTCTTTTTATTTATTAAGCACAATTTAAATTTTTAGGAACACTTATTACAAATAAATCATTTGGATTGCTTGACTTATAAATCAAGCTAACATTCACTTAGAATTACATAAGTCATTTTAATTCTATATACTTCTTTATACACTTTAATTCACATTCCTTAAACAATAAACACCCATACTTTAACCCTTTTGTCATCTGTAAACTTTTTATTAAAATTCTCAATAATTCTAATGAAATCAAATCACTAAGTAAAAAGTAACTGCATTATTGAAGTCTAAACAAAACATCCTTACCAACATTAGGAACTGGACATGCACCAAAGCAGCTTACGGTTTGTTATATGTAATTTTTAGAAGAGAAACTTGTACCGGCTGGGCTTTGTGCACCAAGGAAAAGTGGCCGCTAAGAGTGGTAGCTGCTGGCCCTGGGCTTCACGGACCTCCCCCATCCCACCTGTCACACCAACATTCGCATTCTCTTCTTACTAATCCGCTCTTAAAGCTAAATTCAACTCCCCCTTATCCAGGGCAAAGGTTCAGAGAGAGGGAACATAAGGACATTAGGAACCCTGACTCTGAAACTGCAGCAGCAGTATCCCCTGCGAGGAAACGCTTGCTCTGTACCCCCTCCCCTCCCTCCATGTCCTCCCAGGGCCATCCAACCCCCCAACACTTTCTCTACACAACTGTGTGAGGCGGACACACTTCTCTGTGGTGCAAGCAGGAAAATGGAAACATGGCTTATGCACTTAGTTGGTGGAAAACCTGTTTGGAAGACAGTAAAAGTTCGATACTAACTTTCTTCCACGAGAATCAGTGGCAGTTAGGTTAGGAGTAAGTTTCATTGAAATTTAACAGCTCATATCTAGTCCAAGGGTCTCCTTTTTACTTAAGGTTCTTTGTAAGGAAGGTGAGCTACAAGAACAGATTAAGAAGTAAACAGCAGTGTCTGTGTGGATTTACCATTATTTTTCCCTGCACCAGGAATGACTACATAGTTACAGCAGAAGCCAGAAAATTGTGATGTCCAGGACACTCCATGAGTCTTCATTTTTGAGAATTGGGGGAAAAAATACTTCAAGAAAAAAAAAATAAATAAAAAGCTCGCAAAGAACACATGGATCCTAACACATAGAGGCAGGTCCTAAACCAAAACCCAACAAAACCCAAAACATAAATGCTTACTCGGGGAAGAAAGCCCACTGAAAGACCAAGAAAAGAAGGATCAGTTCGAGCAACCCTACCTCCTTTCCTACCAAACTGAACCTCAGGACAGGTGGGGCTCGGTCGCTCTATGTGAGGCCCTATTCTGGTTTCTCACACTAGAGAAGGGGAGTTGTAGCCCAGATGCAAAGCCCTGGGTCCTCATTTTCCCAGTGGCCTAAATCAATCCCCAGGCCAGGACAAGATGCTGAGCAAGATGCCTAATTATTTCAGGCCACCAGGGTAAGCTCTATTCCTGGCATCTGCAGGCGGCACCATGGAGGAGGGGTTCTAATTCTCTTTGGTGATTTGGCTCCGGTGTAAACAGAGATTTTTTTTTTTTTCTGTTGGTCTTTCAGACAGATGGGCAGGAGAGGCCAGCCCCGATGCTGAGAGAGATAATTCTCTTCAGGAAGGGCTCATTTTTTCCCTTGCCTTCCTTTTGACACCTTCCCTTGCATTTTGATCTGATCATCAGCTACCTAGTGAGAGTCCTATGTGTTCACCTGGTCAGGCAGCGGCCTCTCAGCCTGAGAACAGCAGAAATGTTCAGCAGAGCTATTTCTCTGAGAGGCCATCTGAGACACACACACACACACACACACACACACACACACACACACACACACACCCTGCTTGTGACCAGAGAAGACATCCCTCACTGACACTGTAAAGGTGAGGGGGGACCAGTGCGACTCCAAGGAGAGGCTTTACTAAGGGAGTCAATTGTCCCGTTGCTAATTCTTGAATTCTTCACCGGGTACTACCATCACTATATACCAGGTCATTACCTAACACAGTGAAGGGCAGTCCTGGTACTTGCATTCAGACAATGTTGAAAGGGGTTGAAAGGTCTAGAGGTTTCTGAAGTGAGTTCAACAAGGCAGGGGTGCCGCAGGGGAGTGGACCAGTTGTCACCTGCCCCAGGTTCAGTGGGTCACAGCTTCCTGTACCTTTAGAGGGGTGTTTTACTTACCATATTCCTCTTTGAAAACGTCTGTTTACTTTCTTAAACCGTGGGCTCCAGTGGAGAGGTCCCATGGATACATTTCAGGCACTCCAACAATACACACAGACTGAGCCTGTTTGGGTACACAGCTCCAGGCTGAAGAATTTCTGAAGTTGAGAACAGCTGAGGGAACAACGGGCTGGAATGTAAAAGGCAATGAAATGCCCTATGCTCCTGCAAAGCCAGATATAAAATCCATCATCGTTACAAATAAAAACTAACCAACTCACACCATGCTTTTTTCAAACTGCATTGCTCACTCTCAGAATCTTCATTAAAGAAATGCAAACACATGTGCCCTGGGATGGGTAGGTGTAAAAGAACATTCTGCACAATTATATCTAGGCTGCCACAGATTTATCACATGCAGACATATATTTGGAGCATATTAATTCATGCTGACAGCTGCGCATGGCAAATCCAACAGTGCCCAAGTTGGAATGCTGGAGAGAAGAAAAAAAAAAATGCAACTACAAACCCCATGCAGACACACACACATACGAGTTTTCCCCTCATCATACACGTGGCCTCACTTACAGAGATTTCACGCAATTGAAAAGCCCCAAACACGGGAGGTTCCCGCAGCCCACAGCTTGCCCCCCAACACCGGCAGCCGCGCGCTTTCATCCGCACAGGCTGGACGGTCGCAGGTCCCAGAGTACACTCGCCCTCCCACCCCTGTCCCACCCCTGTCCCACCCCGCCGACACACGTGCGTCCAGAGCTCGCGCGCCCGCCAGCCGGCGGGGAAGCGCGGCTCCGGTGGGGCTGGGGGCAGGGCCCGGCGGGCGGGCGCGTCGTGGGGCCGGGCCTCGGCGCCCAGGGAGGGGACGAGGGGCGGGCGCGGGGCGGCGCCCGGCTCACGTGGGCGGGCGGGAGCAGCTGAAGGTCCGCTCGGGAGCCTGGGCTGTCCTCTCGCGCGCGGCGCTGGCCGGGGCGGCGGCGGCGGAGGAGGAGGAGGCGGCGAGAGGCGGCGGTGGCGGCGGCGAAAGAGGAGGGGAGGACGGGGGCGGCGTCGGACTGGAGCCGATCGGCGGTGCGAGCTGCCCGGGGCGCAGTCGTGAGCTCGCCCGCCGGGCCCCCACCCCTAAGCTACACCCTGCCGTGCCCAGCTCTGCCCGCGTCCGTGCCCCCGCGGGGAGCGCGCCGGGGCTGCCCCCCGAATGACGGGCGGAAGGTTCGACTTCGACGATGGCGGCACCTACTGCGGCGGCTGGGAGGAGGGCAAGGCGCACGGGCATGGCATCTGCACGGGGCCCAAGGGCCAGGGCGAGTACTCTGGCTCCTGGTCGCACGGCTTCGAGGTGGTCGGAGGCTACACCTGGCCCAGCGGCAACACCTACCAGGGCTACTGGGCGCAGGGCAAGCGGCACGGGCTGGGGGTGGAGACGAAGGGCAAGTGGATGTACCGGGGGGAGTGGTCACATGGTTTCAAGGGGCGCTACGGGGTCCGGCAGAGCCTGTGCACCCCCGCCCGCTACGAGGGTACCTGGAGTAACGGGCTGCAGGACGGGTACGGCGTGGAGACCTACGGGGACGGAGGTGAGCGACGTCGCGGGCGGCTCCGCGGGCTGGCGCGGTGGACTCTCCCGGGCTGCGGGGACGTGGGGAGGACGCGAGGCGCATGTGTCCGGAAACCCGCCAAAACACCTGGGGAGGTTCCCACCCCTCCCACCCCCATCCCCCGGGAAGAGTGCGTGGGTACCCGACTGGGGCTCGAGGGTCTGCTCCGACCCGGTTCCCCGGGCGAGCGGGGTGTCCGCACCCGGAGAGTTAGGCGTGCTTGTACCTGGCGGGGGCCAGCGCCGCGCTGCCACCGGGAGGGTTGGGCAGGAGAGAGGACGCTGTCACTTGAGCCCGTCACATTACGTTCCTGATCCCTCCCTCTCCGGGCCGGGTTTGAAATCGCCACTCCGGTGGAGTTAGACGGACGCCTTGGGCTGCGCGGCTGCCGGTCGGTGCTGACCGCCCCGCGGTTTGGTTTCACGTGGAGTCTCGTATTTCGCTTCTGGTCCTCTTGTTAGCCTAAAGATAGAAGCCAGAACCCCTTAAGTAGGATATTGGGGAGTTGGACCTTATTGAGGGTGTATTTTGAAGCGTCCTAGTTATGGGCACCGGAGAGACCACCCGGAGCAGGTGAAATTCCTAATTTTCTCCTTAAGTTTCACTTGGCTCCTTAAAGTACTTTGAATCAGCAGAACTGTAATCTTTGCTGTCCTGGAGATCTTTGGGCAAATCGCTGGGAAAATACTTTAGGAAAAAGCGATGGAGTTGCCATTAAAAAAGAAAAAAGTTAAAAAGAATGTAGAGAATGCTATATCCCTGCTATACACTGAAGGGCGTGGCCTAGACGTACCTGGATGCGATTTAACAGCGTTTGCCATATAATCTGTATACATTATAGGACAGGATTCATTTTTCTCCCCAGGAAGAGCATACATTAGTGAAACAGGTGTCGAAACTTGATTAATTTCTTTGAAAACAAAGCCGAGGGAGACGAATGGCTTATGCTTTGGCAAAGTACATTTTCTGATAATAAACGTAATCATATTTAATTGAAAAGGATTGCAGGAGGCTATGTCACCTTTGGAATTAAGCCGCTTCGGAGTTGGAGGATATTAAAGGGATCCAATTAAAAGTTTCTCCAGCCCACTGCAATCCCGTTATGTGATTGCTTACATAAAAGCTTATACAATTTGTACACTTCACTTGCTCAGAACACTTGGGCCGTGTTTCAAATGCAAAACAGCAGAATGGTAGGATTTGTTTTTTAAAAAAAGACATCATTTTACCCTACAATATAAATAAAGGCTATGGTTCTCGTGGATTAAAGGGGGGGGGGACCTTAATACTTTTCTATAGGCCGAGCCCTGAGTGCCATGGTAGTTAACAGGGAGCCTTAAATGTTCAGAACCAGCAGAAAATACCTCAGTTGACAGCCTTATGAATGTTTGTCTGTAACTGGATTTTATTTTAAGCCCTAGCTCTGATATAACACAATACTGTGCTCAACAATGGAAAATGTGTTGTTTTTTAATGTGAACCTGTATAGCCCTCATTTTAAAGATTATTAATTACAATGTAGGCTTCTTTTTAAAAGTTAAAACTCATTAGATGAAACCTGGTGATTTAGAGTATTCGTAATGCCTAGTAATCAAAAAGTACAGAGCCCAGTAAAAGCGGTCTGTGTGCCTGTGTTGTTTATAGAAGGCCAAATACACCTCCAATGACTATTAATAATCTGCCTTCTGTTTAGACCAACTTTGAAAGTTTAAAAAGACAAAATTTGGCATCATGATAACACTGGGTTTCTTTTTCTACCAAACCGAAACAACAAAAACTGGTGTGCTGTAATCAGAAAAAAAAATTAAACATGCAGATCACTTTTAAATGCCGACTGTGTCCTAGTCAATTACCTGGTTTTTCTTGTGTCACTACATTTTATTAGAAAGTCCATAATTTTAATAATTGGCCTAAACGGGGCTATATTGCTACAATTTAATTCATACAGAGGTTTCAGCCCAACTGGGAGTATCAGCTTCTATATTTCCAGGAGTTAACTTAATTCTGCCTCCATCCCCATGTATTTCTCGTGACAGAGAAGGAAGTCGTAATTCCATGTGAGAAGTATCACTTTATTTCACTAGAGACTTCTGTGTAAAGTGTTGCTGAAATAAAAACTTCCTAAATATTAGGAACTAAATGCATCATATTCATGAAATCCAAGTCTAGATTCTCAGATTCTTTTGTAAAAATTCTGATATGCTATACTTTTTCTAACCTGCTATAGAACTATGGGAGATATCTAAAAAGACTATATTTATGCATTTGAGGTCACTTGTAGCCCCGTCTAGCTTCATGCTGAGGATGACCTTGAACTATAAGCATTCTTCCTCTACCTCTCCAGGACCAGGTGGGGATGGAATCCAGGCTTCAGTCATGCCCAACAAACACACTACCAACAGAACTACATCTTCAACCTCACCCATGTGTTTTTATTTTCCTTTTTTAAATATAATTATTGTTGCATATAGCCTTTCAAAGCATATACTGGAGTTTGGCACACAGCAGCCCAAGTTTGACTAAAATTCATTCCAATCTGGATGCCATTTATTACAATATTGTGCAGTTAAGATGGACAGATCTTTCAAAATCAGCTCCCAAGTGAACGCAACTTAAAACAAAACCTGAAAAAATATCATTTGTTTTCATGTTAAATATGCACTGGAATTTAGGGATGGAGATTAGTAAATCACAGCTCCTTTTGAACAAAAGAACTTAGAGACCACCTGCTTCATAAGGAAATAGGTTCTGCTTTCCAGGTTCATTGACTACACCAAACCTCTTTAAAAACTTCAGATCAGCTACTTAGAATCTGAACAAACTGGTTTCTAGTGGTGCGGTGGATGTCCTGGAGGAATTCTCTCCCATACTGTGATATTATAGCTACACAGAAGGGAAGGTGACTGATACCTTTGTTCCCGGCCCCTGCCCTATTTGATAGTTCCAAAGCTATTTAAACTTTCTCATTATTGCTGTTCTTTAAACAGCCTGAATTTGGAAGCAGACCCTTGGAAAGTCTAAATACTGGTTTATGTTGGAGCTGTCATTTGGAGGGAAGTGGCCATTAGTTTTCCATCGGTGTTGAGGATCTACAAAGATGGAATGATTGTGTTTTAAAAACATAAATACTTACACCACATAGCATCTTTACAAATCATTTTAGCAGACTTATTCTGTAGAAAAGTTAGAATGATATAGAATATTGGCATTTTAACAGAGGAAATGTTAAATACGGTAGTTTGTTTTAGTGTGTGTATAAAGCTGTATAACTTTCATTCTACTATTTAGATTTTATCTAGGAAAAGTCAAAGTTGAAAGTTTCTAATAATTCATTGTCTTTTCCTGTGGGGGCAGCAGTGTTTGGAGATAGCTCTTATTCAGTAGGAAGCTCTTTATCATGGGGGGGTGGGCACCAACCTTTTTTAGACAGGGTCCAGCTGTGTAGCCCAGACTGACCTGGAACACATGAACCTCCTGCCTCAGCCTTCCAAGCACTGGCACTGCCAGCGTGTGTTCCCATACCCCGCTTCTGAAGTGGTTGTATATAACAGTCTTACCCTGTTTTGAGAGCTGTGCCCCAACTCCCTCAGAAGTTCATAGGCATGAAGTTCAGACTTCACGTCTACTTAAACTATGACAGTCTTAGTACCAGACCCCTGAGTATCTCATTGTTGCCCTGCTGTTGAAGGTTTATATGATGTAAATATGTCAGCATGAGAAGAAAGAAAAGATGGTCTTGAAATCGGTCCTAACCTTTGACTGGGGAACAGTTCCTATTTACACAGTGATACAAAACCACCAGCTCGGACAAGCGTGGTAACATGCCCTGCGCTTGTAATCCCTGCATTTAGGAGGCCAAGGCAGGAGAATTGAGAGTTCTAGGCCAACTTCAACTACATACTAAGACACATCGTAAGAAATAACAGTACCCCAAATGAAATTATCACTTGTTGCATTAAAAAAAATAAATGTATCCCAATCACTGGAAAACTGCAAGGTTATGTAAAATACAAAGTATAATCAGAAACAGAACAAGATCAACACAGACTATAATCATGATTTATTTTCTGTGACATTGGGAATTATGAATAACACCAAAGTAATTACATTTAAAATTTCTTCCAGATAGCTGTTCTGGGGTCATACTAAGGATGCAAAATTTGCCTTTAATTAAAGGAAATGGCCTTGACTTTGAAAATTCTAAGCTCCTTAATTTACCCTTCATTTCCTCCAAAGAGTATTTAAAAACCCCTACCAGGTTA
Source organism: Peromyscus leucopus (assembly GCF_004664715.2). Taxonomy (NCBI): domain Eukaryota; kingdom Metazoa; phylum Chordata; class Mammalia; order Rodentia; family Cricetidae; genus Peromyscus; species Peromyscus leucopus. Next base: position 67,180 of record NC_051064.1, on the reverse strand, counting down.
TTTTTTAAACTTATCTTTGGTTATTAAATAGAAAAACTCATTGAAAATATTTTTACAGCTTATTCCTTTTTGTATTTATATTCCTATTATGCTATATGTATTTATATTCTTATTACACTTTTTAAAATATAATACTCATTGAAAAAGTGGTCTGGATCAATAAAATTTTAATGGACACTGTCAAGTATTCCTCAAAGATTCTTTAAAAGTTTCTTTCATCCCATCAGTGCTTTCAAGCTCTGTAAACATAGTCTCCAGACAGCCAGAGACCACATGACACATTAGCCATGAATGAGTTTGAAACATTTGCCTTCCTTTGAGAATCAGTTCTTGCCCTCAGGTATTTGCAGTATGTGGTGAGACTGTCAATGCTTCGGCAGAGACTAGGGAGATCCATACAGAGAATGGCCAGGAGAAAACAGATTTAGCAAGTAATATGCTACTGTGCACATACATCCCACCCCACCCTCACATACTCCTATCAATACTCAGGACTCAACAGCTTGCCCTTCCCTGAGCGTAGGATGTTTCACATAGTAGAAAAGCCAAGACAGCTTGTTAGACAACCCATGTCCCAAGTATTGTGATCACTGTTACTAATGTTAAATCTTTGTGCTTTAGAATGGGCATAGATCTCAAAGCCATTTTTTAACTAGATTAGTAAAACTGCATTTGAAACCATGACTAGAATACATATTTTTTCTGCTGTGACACTGTCTCACTAAGGTCTTTGATACTTTCAGGAGGGAAAAGGTGATTCCCAATGATCACTTTTTTTGTATTAAGGGCAATATGGTTCATGGCCCAGAGTGTGTAGCTCACTGATGGAGCATTAGCCTAGTATGTATAAGGTCTTAGGTTCAATTTCCGGAGAAATGCGCACACCAGTGGTTTCTTTGCATGCCTACCACTCATAAAATTTTTAAATGAAAAACAGAAGTCTGGCTATCAGAAAAGTTTATACATCAAAGCCATTAAGAGTCAAAGTTACCGGGTAGACATTCACAGGCGGATGAAAAGTGTTTCCAGGGTTGCCCCAAGAAGTGTGTTGAATTTGACCCTGGCTCTTCCTGCCCAGGGTACATTCTCTCGGTGGCCAGATGCCCTCCTCCAAAACTCATATACTCTGCCGATCTGCTCTCTCGAAGGTACCTACCAGGGCCAGTGGGCTGGAGGCATGCGGCACGGCTACGGCGTGCGCCAGAGCGTGCCATATGGCATGGCCACGGTGATCCGCTCCCCGCTCCGCACCTCGCTGGCCTCACTGCGCAGTGAGCAGAGCAATGGTAGCATTCTGCACGATGCTGCTGCCGCTGCTGCAGACAACCCAGCTGGCACCAGAGGCGGCTTCGTGCTCAACTTCCACGCGGACACGGAGCTGGGCAAGAAGAAGGGCGGCCTCTTTCGACGGGGCTCCCTCCTTGGCAGCATGAAACTCCGCAAGTCCGAATCCAAGTCTTCCATCTCCAGCAAGCGCAGCTCGGTCCGCAGCGATGCAGCCATGAGCAGAATCAGTTCCAGTGATGCCAACTCCACCATCAGCTTCGGTGACGTCGACTGTGATTTTTGCCCTGTGGAAGATCATGTGGATGCCACCACCACGGAAACCTACATGGGCGAGTGGAAGAATGATAAGCGCAATGGCTTCGGTGTCAGCGAGCGCTCCAATGGCATGAAGTATGAAGGCGAGTGGGCCAATAACAAGAGGCATGGGTACGGCTGCACCGTGTTTCCCGATGGCTCCAAGGAAGAGGGAAAGTACAAAAATAATATCCTAGTCCGTGGAATAAGGAAGCAGCTTATACCAATAAGAAATACAAAAACTAGGGAGAAGGTGGATAGAGCGATTGAAGGCGCGCAAAGGGCTGCCGCCATGGCCAGAACCAAAGTGGAAATAGCAAACTCAAGGTATGTAAATACAGGGTGGGTGGTTTGGCTTAAGGCAGTGATGGAGGTTCTTCAGAACACTGCAGTTTTCTCTCTGTCTGCTGATGGTATCGCCAAATAGGTTCCCAGTACACTTGGGGGGGGGGGGAGACTAAAAATGATTGACTCCAACAAAATGGAAGTGAGAAACCATTTTCAAAACCTTTAGAAGGCACATGGGACAAGCTTTTTCTTCTAAATTATGCCTCTAGTATTTAACAACCTGATGGAATTCATTCAGACATCCTTCTAAGTCCAGAAAGTTAATATTTTTAAAAGTGCTTCTGAAATACTGTCACTACTTTGTGTGTTAAAAAGAAAATATCCCTTTGTGTAGAAACCTACAATATAAATTATAAACCTTTATTACAATATTAAGTTGAACATATTTACAACTTCCCAATACGTTATAGTATTCTAGCTTATGGAGTCAAAATTCTGTCCATTGAGGCTTTCTAGGTGAAATCAGCTTTGAGAAAGACACAGAGGTCTAGGCGAAGCAAAGGCAGTGATAGGATGAAATCTAGCGTGCATTGTTCAAAAAGCTAGAGATCCTCCACAGGAACAGACCAGGGTGCCAAGGCTGGGAAGGATCGCCCAGTCTGTGCAGGAGAGATTAGATCACTGGGGTATTAAAAGGAAGGGGTGGAGAGAACTTGAGGTGGACAGATGGGATTCTTACCATGCCAGGATTGGAAGAAAAGTGGAGCATTCGAGAGGAGGGCTGGCATAAGCAGGAGAAAATGGGTCCGTGAGAGATTGACAAAGGGATGCGTATGGGCACGGGGGAGTTCTGAGGTTTTACTCTAGAAACTAAGCTCCGTGGTCCAGCACGAGGGATGGAGACACCTGTTAGGGATAGAGTTTTATTAAGGATAGGCACCGTCTGTTAGACAGGGCTGGTTTTGCTTGGAGGTTTTAGTTTTAGAGGTTAAGGACTGACCATAGTTATGTGTGACTTCGGGCATAAATTTGGCATAGAATACTTAAACCCTGTGTCTGCTTCAGTAATACTCACCTGCCCGAGTAAACCTTCCTCCGAAACCACAAAATACTAGCACGCCTTCGGGTTTTTATTCTTAGTACTGAATCAGTGAGTAGCCCCACCCCTTTAGGTTGGTCCATAGGAAATTTACAGTACTTGAACATTTTTTTAAAGATTTATTATTTATGTGTAGGTGCCTGCGTGAGGTCATATTTCCACAGGCTGGGTCCCCTCAAGGTCAGAAGAGGATGTCTGGTTCCCTGGAGCTGGAGTGATAGGGTGGGTGCTAGGAACCAAACCCTGGTCCTCCCCAAGAGTAGCCAGTGCTCTCAACCACTGAGCCATTTCTCCAGCCCCAGTATTTGAACTTTCAATACACAAAAGGTGGTAACTTCATAACTGTCCGATTTAATGCTTCAAGAATTCTAGCTTCATTTTGTTTTGTTGAGTGCTCCTGTTTTAGTACTGTTGTATGTGAAGCAGGAATTGAAAAGTGAAAAGGGTCACTTTTTTGTATCTTAGCCTTCCGTTTTCCTCAACCCAAACTTCCATGCAGGATTTCTCCTGCCCTCTTTCCCAAGCAGCCTCTGGTATAACAGTTTTCTTTGCTAAGCGCTAGATCTGCATGCATTTCAGGGTACTTGGCTCATGTAGTCTCACTGGTTTTCCTGGCCCTCAGCTCCCTTTGAGAGCTGACACTGCATCCTTTGCTTGCTAGGCCCCAGTCTCTAATTTTAAATGCACTCCTGTAATCTTCCATTCCATGCTCTTCTTACAAGTTAGTGACACACTACAGGCAAGTTCAGAATTAGTGGGGAAATAAACCCGTGCAGGACACTCTTACAAGTGACATATTCTAATTATTTGTTTAAATGAGAGGAAACCACCTCACTGAAGGGCATACTTGTGGCTCGGAGACAATCTCTGGTTATACTAGCATCATCAAACGTTTTCCCAAATCAGAGCCATATTCTTTGGACAGAGTAGCATGTGGTTTGGGGACATTGTGTCATATGTGAATATACTGTGTCACAGTCAATCATAGTTAATAGTCCAGACATCTTCAGACCTTAGGCTTTCAGCAGCTGAGATTTCATTAAGCAACTGAAAAATACTCAATGCATTATGCTAAGTGAAATAAACTAATGACAGGACAGATACTATTCGGTCCTTCTTAAATGGGTCATCTAAAATGGCCAAACTAAAAAGCAGAGAGCAAAATGGCAGCTGCCGGGGAATAGGTGGCCTGAGTAGCCACTGCCTATGGGTTTGCAATCAAGAAAGTATGAAATGTGTAAGTCTGAGAGATCCGTGCAGCACCGTGCCTGTAGTTCACAGTATTGGACTGTGCGTTTCATTTGTTTTCAAGAGGGCTGGAGTTGTGTGAGGTGGTTTTGTTTTCCCACAACATGAAGGTAGTATTCAGATGACAAAACAGACAAAAAAATTAAAACTAAAAACACTCAACTAAACTGCCATGCCTTCTTTCCCGGTGCCCCTGACACAATAGATATTTTAATATAGTTTTGACTTGAGTTTTGCAGAAAGGAGCTGATGGACTGACATTGCCCATGAAACAGTTGAGTTTAGAGTTTGTGCTGTGAGTAGATATTAAACATCACAGGGTGAATATACAATGTGTAGATAGATGGCTTACCAGCAGATTAGTCCTTTAAAAAGTCAAAATTAAAGCCTGGGAGAACACTCAGTGGGTAAAGGAATTGACCACTAAGCCAGATGACCTGAGTATGATCCCTCAGACCTACACAGGGAAAGGAAAGAACCGACTTTTGCAGGCTGTCTTCTGATCAGACACATGCCTACATGTGCACACATAGGTAAATGAAATAAAACTATAAGGGATTCTGATAATTTGTTGACCCAGAGAACTTTTCCTTGGGTTTCTGCTCTGATTCAAAAAGTATTATAAAAATGTCTTTTTTTTTTTCTTCCCTTCTTGTCTTGACTGGCGTAAAATTCATCATCAGTGACTAACATGGGTCTCAGCTTTGTTGCTTAAGAAACCTTAGGAGAGCAGCTGTGGTTATTTCAAGAAGGAAGCATGCCTAGCCATCCCTAAGTTTCCATGCCAATGGCTGGCCTCAGCCTCCCTGCTATGTAGATGGCATACTCTCTGGGAGACTTTCAAACCAGGTAGAATATGCCAACACCTAAACCCAGGCCCCCTGTCTTTCCTTGACCCGTGTTTACCCTTTGATGGGACCTGACCAGCTGGGCTCACTTTTAGACTCACTGAAGTATTTAGAGCATTATACCTAAGAATGGATCCCTTATAACATTGTGCTTGCTTAATAGAAATCAGTTTTGGTAAAGAAGACTAAAGGGCACAGCTCCAGAACTTGAATAGCTGTGAGATATGATCTGATACACTCCCTTCATATTCAGAGGTAGAAATGAGGCTCTATCCAAGATTTCCTATTGACCATGTGATTGACCTGCCACCCACACTCAGTGACCATTATCTTACCTCTTTCTCCAGCAGTTCCTTCAGTCACCTTTGTCCTTTAAATACTGTTTCTCATTCAGTTACCATTTACTCCATTGTGGCTTCAATAATTCCTTAGGTAAGATGTTCAAGGAGACTCCTACTACTTGGCAAAAAATATTGTAAGGAAGAGAAAGCATTTGGTTGAAAGAGCAAGTGAGAAGTGATCCTTACATTTGGCTCCCCATGGCCAGCTCTTGGGTCCTCATTCAGATGTCAGTATATGTCCACAAGGAAGGTACATAGGACCCCATTTTGTCCACTCCATTCCACCCTCCTCAGTATAGATTAAGTTAATCTAGTTGCCATTTCATGGCAGGCGTATGCTGACTCTCTCTTCCCAGCTGGATTGGGAGGAGCTGACCCTCCTGGTGGCTCTGTTCCCTTTTGTGTCCCCAGCATGAGCTTCGATTGGGTGATAGTCAATGGATAGTGAATTAAATTCTCATCACTCGAGGTTTGAATACTGCCAGGGCTTCAGATGGTTTTGCACTGCATTTATGAACCATAGTTTGAAGGAAGAAAATGTAGTGCTAATAATTTGTTGTGGCATAATTTGATAGTCAAGGAAGTATAGAAAATGCAGAAGTGAGTATCACAGGTACCCCTCTTCCTCATGAAACCAACAGTGCTAGGGGTACAACTAGGGGACAGAACTGTAAGTTGACAAGGTGTCTCCATTCTCAGTGGGAATTGAACGTGTCCAATAATAAACAGTAATTCCTGTACAGATTAGGAACCTCCAGGAATTCATTCCATAATTATTATAATAACATTGATTCATTCTGTGCATTTGACAGCAGTGAAGTATGAGTGAGCCAGAGCAAGAGAGCCTATTGTCTCCTAAGACTCAAAGGTTCCTGAATATTCAGCTATCTTTATTTTATTTTTTCTGAAAGTTTCTCTTGTTCTGCCTCTTTCTCAGGGCCGTTTTCTTAAACTGAATCAATAACTGAACCTAACATAGGAAGTTGGCTAGGATAGATAGATCAGTCCTTTAAAAAAATACTTCATTTAATTCACACTTCATTTGTGGGTAATTAAAATCCAAAGTCCCCTGTGAGTCAATGCATGCTATGGATCCAAAACAAACTGATTACTACTGATTTTATCTGGGGGAGGAGATTGAGATGAGAGGATTCCTCATTCTATGCTGAGCTGTGGAAAGTCAAGTCATTGAAATTCTCAAATTCTATTAGAAGAAGAATATTCTTTCTCTTGAGAGTCAAAATGAAAAGTTTGTATTCTGCTTATTGGCTTTTTCTGCTGTTTTAGTGGCTTTTGTTTACTTAGTGTTTTTGAGACAGCCTTGCTTCTGTCTTGCCCACACAGGACTTAAACTAGTAATCCTCCTGTCTCAGCCTGCAGAATCTTGGCATGACAGGCTACACAGTCTCATGTCGTATTTTTAAGTAATTTTAAAAGCAATTTCATGTTACTTTTTATATGAGTTTTTGTTGTTGCTGTTATTCTACCACTCGGGGGATCTAGTCAGTTCTTAGGTATGAGCACAGTAGATTTTTGGGATTTTGTTTTGTGTTTTGTTTTTACTTTTATTTATTCTTTGTGAATTTCACATCATGCATTCCAATCCTGCTTATCTCCCTGTCCCCTCTGCCCTCTGCCCTTGTAACCTCCCCCCAAAACAAAACAAAGAAACAAAAAAGAAAGAAAGAAAAGAATCTTGTGGAAGCTGTAGTATGACCTGTTGAAACACAGTTTACCCTTTAGTTCATACATCTTTACTTGCAAGTGTTCATTGCTGTGAGTCTTTGGTCTGGCTCAAGGCCTCTAGTCTCTGCCACACTACCCATAATGGGCTCTCCCTGGGGCTCCTCCCAGGTATCTGTCATTGTCATGTGTCATTGGGATCCTGCTGTTTGGGATCTGTACATTTGTCCCCTTCACACGCTCCGACAGCTCATAAATGGGGTGGATGTTGGGGCGGTCCAACTCGTAGCCCTGGTTCAGCACAGTAGTTTTTGCGTGAAGATGAACTCTTTTTTGGCGCCTGTCCTGGATCTCGCTCTGTAGACTAGGCTGGCCTGGAACTCACAGAGATCCGCCTGGCTCTGCCTCCTGAGTGCTGGGATTAAAGGCGTGTGCCCACCACTGCCTGTGATGAAGTCTTTCTAATGCCTTAGAGACTAATTTACCGAGGAGCCTACTCAACAGATAACACACAGACATGTCCCACTGAGCAGAGCATGGATTATTATCCTTGCCTGGCTGCTGGTGTTCTTTACATCATCATACTGTGTGCTCTCCACCAAGCTGGACCCTCTGTGTGCAGTTATGAGTGCCACCCTGCTCCATGAAGCTGAGGATGTGGCTCAGTGTAGAGTACTTGTATAACATGCATGACGTTATGGGTTTGATCCTTAGCGTCACACACGTAGAAGGACCCCATTTCTGGCCTCTCATCTGTGTGGAGTCAGTGCAGGATCCATAGGCAATTATAATTTTAAGAGGCAAGGAAAATAAGCAATTTAAAAAGATATATTTCTCCTCTCCAGAGAAGGCCCCTTCCTGTGGGAGCAAACAGGGAGCCTGCCCAAACTTCTTTCCACTTAGTTGTCTATGAAGTATTTAATGACAGACTTGACTTCTCCATATCAGGGCCCTGAAGCTGTCCCTGGGATCCTCTGTGGGCATGCAGAGAGAACAGCTGGAGCTAGAAAGATGACCTCCCAGGGACAGTTCTGTCCTGCCCCCAAGCCAGGAGTGAGGCTTGGCTGCTAGAGAACTGGGAGGCCTAACTCAGGGACACAGAGAAACTACTGTGGCAGTCTGTCCCTCAGCCCTGATGTTCCATCACTCACCTACTATTTAACAGGCCATCGCACACAACTCAGGAACACATTGTTAGGAGAGCCTTCTCATACCTTCATTAGGCTGGCTGGCTTCCAAGGACCCTTCTTTCAAAACCTCTTTCTCAACCTCCCAAATCTGGGCTCATTAGGAAACTCAGACCATGAGGTGGGCATGTGTTTTGATGAAGCAGATGTAACCAAATACAAATTTAGTGAAAATTAATGTTAGGTTGCAGTCAGTGATGCACTGTTAGCCAGACTTTCAGAGTATCACAAACATTGTTTTTAAAGCCCAAGTCATACAGGCGTGGCTCTCAATCTGACTAAAGAAGGAAGGCAAGGAGAAGATGTTTTCTGTGGTATGGATGGGATTTGAGGCAACATTTAATCCTGCAGAGATTTGTGTGGTGAGAACTGGCTTTGAAAACAGGAGGGGAAATAAGCTGAAAGTCTGCATTCATTAGCTAGGTTTGAGGTCAAATGTTGACTGACTTTCAACTGTAGTAGTTAAAGTTCACTTTGTACAAATTTCAGCAAATTCCGTCTCACTTAGTGTGAAATAGAACACGTTCCTGATACTCTAAATATGAAGAAATGAAGCAACAATATCTTTTAAGTATAGCTGTATTTATAATGAAAGCCATAGGACTATTATGTTCCCTGGGAAGCCCCTCAGAATTGGGATGGCATTCACAACCCTGTCCTATATATACTCCGACCTCAGCTCTGAGGCAGAGATGCTCTGTCTTTGGGCAAGTGGCAGGATCCCATGTGCAAGTGAGTACAGCTGTGGACCCCTCCCGGCGGCAGCTGCCAGCAGCCCAAGCTCCCCCGCACAACTTTCCATTATGGATTAAGCTGACTCTGCCAATCTCCCTTTACTCAAGACACCAAACTGGACGCTTGCAAGACTAGTGCCTTGCAAATCTTTGAGATGCTTTTCTTATTATAGATGAAATATGAACATTGTGTTTAGGAACAGGATCCAGCAAATGCCAAAGGTATTTATGTAAGTCATTCAGCTTTAGTACAACAGCCTCCTGAGAATAAAATCAAATCAGCTTTTCAGAATTTTGACCTTCTGTTTTAGTTGGTGTTTCATATTTGTTGTATAATATGCTAAGTTCAAACTAAGCTGCTTTCTGAGAAATTTAATTAATATGTAAGGAGTCAAGATTGGCTTCCAAGTGTTGTACTCTTTTGAAGACAATCTCCTTAGGAGTTCCGTGGGGGCCAGGAGAAACGTATTAAAGGCAACTGAAATATATATTATGTATATATAAATATACATATTATATATCCAGTCACTTTCTAGCACTTTTTAAACAATACCAGAGAATAATAAACAATTTTCATTTGATTTCTGCTAATTTTTGCTGACTAAAGGTTAAAATTTTTACAAATTTAATTGTATCAAATGATCAAATTTGGTTTCAGTTGTTGGAAGTCTTTTTTATATATTTTTCTGCATTAGTATGAAATATTTCTTAATTTGGTTTTGTAATTTCAAGATTTCATACTTTAGTTTTCATGTATTAGGGGCTTATGTGATATATGTGAGGAGTTTTGTTGTCAGAATACATGGAAGAGATAGACCACTGAAGCCAGCAGTTCGGGGCTCAGGTGAGAATGAAAGCATGCCACGCAATGGGAGCTAGTCAAAGACTGACCAAAGCCAACTTGGGGAAGAAAGGGTTTATTTCATCTTACAACTCCCAGGTCCCTAGTCCTCTACTTGAGTGAAGTCAGGGCAGGAGCCTAGAGGCAGGAACTGAAGCAGAAGACCATGGAGGAGTATTGACTGTCTCCATCCCCAAGGCTTGCTCAGCCTGGTTTTTATACAACCTAGGACCACCTACCCAGTGGCCAGGGCCCTCCTATATCAATCATGAATCAAGAAAATGCCCACAAACATGCACATGGGCCAGTTTGAAGCTCTTCAGTTGAGGTTCCCTTTTCTCAGGTTACCCTAGTTTTGCTGTTGACAAAACTTAACCAGCCCAAAACACATATTAGCCAGTCCATTTTCTGACACTTGATTCTTAGTGAAATATGAATTTTAATCGTTCTTTGAATCCATCAGTTTTCAAGTAAATGTACTATTAATTCTGAGATTTTTTCCTAAGAGACTTTAGTTGGGGCAAATTTAAAATATATTACCTATGGAATAATTGATGTATTGCTGTAAGCTTAGGTACCATGTGGGAGGCACTTTGTTCTCTTATAAGACTAGAAGCAGGCCTCTACAGGTGGCATCTAGCCTGAGAGTCACAGGATGAGTGAGTATTTCCCAGATGGTGAGGTCATGGAGTAGGACACATGACATAACAATGCACTAATTGGGGGTGTGGTAAAAAGCTGAATGTGATAGGAGCTATGTGGGGAATGAGCTGAGACTTATTCTACAGCTAGGGGAGTACTCTTAATAGATGTTCAGCAGAAGACTTACACGATCGTCTTTAGAAAGCTTACTCTGGGGCAGGGGCAGTAGAACCAGGAGCGGATAACGTGGTTGCCTGCTAACTGCTACCCAAGACAAGGGCCCACCATTGGGCTACTCGGGGCAGTGGGGGATGGCAAGAAAAGCCCATTGCAGACCCACCAGGATCATCTTAAGTGATTGAGCAAGTGTGGGAAGAGTGAGCAGAGCTCTGGAGTTCCTGGTTAGGCTGGCTAGGTAGGGCACTGCTTACTCAGAATATTGGATTTCATCTTTTTCATTCATTCTTAAACAAAAACAAAAACAAAAAAAAAAAAAAAAAAAACAAGGCCTTTCCACCTGCCTCTATCACGTAAGTTGGCTAGGATTACAGTCATTCACCACCAGGCCTAGCTCAATTTGGAATTTGACTTCTCAGATTTCTAATCAATAATGGGGAAGAACCCACAAAAATTTACACAGTAATTCCACAGCTCAGATCCCAATTTTAAGTAACAAAGATATTTATAGGGCATGCAGAAAAGAGGAATTCTGTGCATGTGTTACTAGACACAGCTCTTTCTAAAAGGGACAAGTAGAACAATCTCACATTAGGTGACTAGAAATCTGTAGCCTTGTGACAAGCAATTCAGGTATTTGGATTTGTGAAATTATGCTTTCTAAGATTTGCGCCCAGACCTACCCAGTGAGCAAGATCTATGCTGTTGGACTATTTTTTTTTTCTTGGCAGCATCCTAGAACAAAATATCACTCTTGGAAATTATTATGCTACAGAAATGACATTGAGCAAACATTTATATAGTGCAAGCTCTGTCCAAATATGGCACTAAGCCCTCAAACTACAAAGATGAATAAGAAATAAAAGTCTGTCCATAAAAGCAAATACCCAGCCCAATGCAGAGTACTGCTGTGTATGTGGCAGGTGCCACAGAGCAGTAGGGTAGAGGAAGGCCCTCCAAGGAGGTGACGGACACAGCTTTAGCAAGCTTGTCACAGACGCTTGGCCATGGACTCTACACAGGCAGCTTTCTCTAGCCACAGTATCTTCACATCAGACCATCTTTCATCTCTTATATGTTTGCAGTTATATTCTATAGGGGTATAGCTAAGTGAAGAAACTGAATTAAAAACCTCACCCACACATACCTTCTCTCTCTTCATTCTTGTGGTTTTGGGGTGTGGTGGTGGTGGTGGTGGTGGTGGTGGTGTTGAGATAGGGTTTCACCATATAGCTATGGCTGTCCTAGAACTCACTATGTAAACCAGGTTGGCCTCACTCTCACAGAGATCCCCCTGCCTCTGCTTCCCGAGTGTTGCATTAAAAGTGTGTGCCTCTATGTCCAGCACTAAAAATGTCTCTTAAAATAAGTGAACTTGATCATTATAATCTTGATAATAGAATTTCATGTCATGTTTGGAAGAGAGTCCATTGGCTGCTGCCGGCACTCTGGTTCTCTGGCTCCCAGACTTTTCATACACACACCCCTCCAAGAGCTCCCCTGGGCCTTATGAAATTCTCAAAAAAAAAATATTTTTTAAAGTTTACTGAGTTAAATTATTTTTGAAATCTATTAGACAGAATTTTGAGAGATAGTGGGATCCTCTTAGCAATATTTGGATTCAGAGATTTCCAAGTCAGCTGTTTGATTTGTAAACTAATTTTGGGAACTGTTTCCAGATGAAGCAGTATGAACAACTCTAAACATATCCCCTAAGCTCATGATGCACTAATGCATATCTTCATCTTTGGTCTGAGGATAACAGCCTGGTTGATACCATTTGGCCATAGGAATAGCCAACGGGTCTTGAGCGGTTACCTGGTACCTGGACTGTGGCATGACCTTGACATTTGTCATCTCATCTAATCCTCATGGCAGCTATGTCTGTTGGACATGGAGAATTAGAAGGTCGCAAAACACATGTGTGATAGATCTAGGCTGAGGCCCCAAAAATGTAACACCAGAAGCTAGGTATTTCTCTTCTGCGTTTTGAAAATTGGGGGAGATATTTTTCTCTTAAAACCATGTCCACTCCTTGGGTTTATAAAGGCTGCTGGCCTGGCCAGGAGCAATAGTATTGCATTACAAAACAGAGATCTCACCTCAAAGAGAAGAAGAGATCGTTTATTCTGAGCCAAATATGAGTGGCCATAGCCCACGAACTCAGATTCAGATTGTCCTGCATGGCATGTTCCACTGTGGAAGTGGTTCCATGAACTACTAATTACAAGGGGCTGAGTCACAAAGCATTTACCAAATACATCAGTGGAAACTACAGATAAGAAGGTGGTGGCAAAACTGCCCCAGGTTTCAGATGCTGTCTGGTGGCATTCGTGGCTTCTGGGTTGGTGGAAACTAGTGGCCTGCTAAGAGTACTTTTCAAAGAGTTTACTGAACAGTTGTAAAGATGTTATGACAGACACAGAGGTGAGCAATGAATGGCTAATAAGGGAACTATGATAGCCTAAGATAATTTGATTCTGGATCTATACTGTTCCTAGAGTCTATAACCAGGAGATTCTAGTAATCACCCAGTCTGCATTGTAGACTCTTCAGCATGGATAGGACTTTTTCCCCCCTTTCCTTGGAACTTAGTTCTTGATATTTACTCATAGGTTGCTGTTGTAGAATATTATTTTAAGGTGTGCTACTTTTGTTTATGTTGCATTTGCTTAACTCTGTGAAGCCGGGCTAATGTGCCTGTGTAAAAACACCCGATGGTCTAATAAAGAACTGAATGGCCAATAGCAAGGCAGGAGAAAGGAAAGGCGGGGCTGGAAGGCAGAAAGAATATATAGAAGGAGAAATCTGGGAGGAGAGGAGAGAGCTAGAAGCCGGAGGAGGAGGGAGAGGACTCCGGGGCCAGCCATCCAGCTACACAGCAAGCCACGGAGTAAGAGTAAGATTTACAGAAGTAAGAGAATGGGAAAAGCCTAGAGGCAAAAGGTAAACGGGTTAATTTAAGGAAAGCTGGCAAGAAACAAGACAAGAAATCCCTCTGGATCTTTGTGATTTCAAGGCCACACTGGAAATACCCAGGTATGGTGACTCACGCCTTTAATCCCAGGAAGTAATGACAGAAAGCAGAAAGGTATATAAGTTGTGAGGACCAGGAACTAGGTTGGTTAAGCTTTAGGCTTTTGAGCAACAGTTCAGCTGAGATCCATTTGGAAGAGGACTCAGAGGTTTCCAGTCTGAGGAAACAGGATCAGCTGAGGAACTGTGATGTGAGGTGGCTGTGGCTTGTTCTGCTTCTCTGATCTTCTGGCATTCACCCCAATACCTGGCTTCAGGTTTGTTTTTATTAATAAGACCATTTAAGATTCATGCTACAGGTTTCCCTCTTCTCCTGGGTACACAATGAGCACTTCTTGAGATGGGGCATGGATAGAAATTTGCACTTTTTAAACTGCCTAGGGTATTTCAAGGCATCCTGAAGTTTGGGAAGTAGAGGTTGGGTTATGTTGAGAGATGTTATTTGGAAGGTTTGTGGACTATGGGAAGTCTTTGAAGGGCTTTAAGCAGAGCCTATGAGAAGGGTGGTCTTACTGACACAGGAAAGATGGAGAGATTCAAGTAGAGCCTTATCTGTGGAGGAGATTTGGGATATTTTTTCTTTTAAAAAATAGTATTTTGTGTTTATGTTTATATTTTTGGTGTTTTAGAGTACATTTTTTTTTGTTTTCACACACATCATTGTACCTTGAATATATCTCTTAATCACTAGCCCCCGATCTTTCTTCCCCCATAATACTATCCTATGCCGTGTGTGTGTGTGTGTGTGTGTGTGTGTGTGTCTGTGTGTGTGTGTGTGTGTGTGTGTGTGTGTGTGTGTGTGTGTGTGGAGAGAGAGAGAGAGAGAGAGAGAGAGAGAGAGGGAGAGGGAGAGAGATTGAGATTGAGACTGGGATTGGTTTTTGTCTTCAATCCTCATAACCCTCTCTTTTTGCTTTCTATTCCTTTGGAACTCTTCCTTCCCTATCATGTCCCCCTCCCACACACACACTTTTACTTCATGATATATGTATGTATTTGTGGAGATTTTGATAAACATTCTGGTCAAGGGGATGGATGGTAAAGATGCAGGATAAGATTAGCAAGACTTGGTAAGCCAGAAGTACTGAGCGAGAAACAGAAGTAACTCTTAAGATGTGTGTCCAATATTCTAATGCCTCTTTTGGGTTAGCAGAAAGATTTCTAGGGTATGTGTGGCTTATTTCAAGCAGCTCATCTTCCTGATTCTTTTTCCTATCAACATGAACAAGATTGCTAGAGAAAACTTAACTCTCTGCTGAAAAGTGGATCCCCTTCCTTTGTCTGATTTTGAACCAGACTTGACATTTCTTAGGGAGATTACTCAATAAGCAGAATAAAACAATATGGCATTCTGCTTTCTAACTCCAGACTTGTCTTCAGTCAAAGTTGGTGGGGTGAAAGTTGTTTAAACTTTTTTTTTTGAGAGAGAGATTATTGTGATTTTTATTCAGCTTGAAATCTTGACCAAAATAAAAGCAGTGAGAAAGAAGCAAGACAAATATTGCAAAATGACTGCATCATTAATATGGCTTTTACACTGATTGGGTATAGGAAAAAATTACATTAGATGTAAGACAGTAACAAAATGTGCAAACCAAGCATGTCACCCCTGACGCAGTCCTTAGTACAAAGCTACTCTGGTTAGATGTGATGTTTGATACTGCTGCATACAGGTCTCATTGCTTGGAAGAATAAGCTCTAAATAGCTCCATTCACTAAAGAAAAAAGAAATCCCTGTCACTGGCCAACAATGGCCAGAAGCAGCTTTCTGTAATCTCCATTCATGTCAGTTGGCATCCATTATGCTTAGGGTCTTCTGATACATCTGGGTGAACATCTGTTTATCTGAACCTGGTCACCCTGGCTTCAAGTATCTGCAGTTGAGACCAGGTAGAGTCCTCTGTACCAGCACCTTTCATGGACCAGTCGAGTCGCTCAGCAAAGAAGGCAGGGTGGTTTAGGGCGTGCAGCAAGATGGTCTTCAAACCACTTTCAACATATCCACAAAACTCTCGGCTCATACTCCTTAGGGAATCACGATTAGCCATCCTGGAATAGGCCTCTGTGGTAGCTTTTAGTTGAGGGAAGCTTCTTGTGCCAAGGACCATGTTGAAGCAGCACTCATCTGTGCGTAGCCTCCCCTCACCAGCCTGATAAAGGTGCTGAGTGTCTTCCTGAACCACTGTGTCTGCCTGGCTTGCACTGTGCTTCTCATCACGGTTTCCCGGGCACATGCACATGAAGAGACATTCAAAATGTTCTGAGGCTCCTGATCTAGTGTCCTTCCCCAGGTCTTATCCAAATTCTAATTGGTAGACTCTAACAAGGTCTCCGGTTTACAAAATCTCTGTGAGTACCTGTTCCTGAGTTCCTGCCCCCTGCATTGCTGTCTGAACTTCAGACACCATGATATGTAGAAGACATGAACAGGGCAAGGATTGATTCTTTCATATTTCCACTCAACTATGACGAGATCTTTAATTAAATCCTTGTCCTACATGGTCTTACAAGCTGACCCTGCTCATTGGAACACTTGGATACAACATCCACAATTGCTTGCTCGTCGGTCCTGAGCCCCTTCGTTGCTTTGAGGAGAGTTTCTGCATCTCTCATTGTATCAAAGTTAGAGGCTGGTTGGATTGTCCCTTGGGTCCCCTGAATCATCATAGCAGGCTGGCTAGAGTAAGGAGCTTGCCCTCCAGGGTCCTGAGACGGTATCTGTTCCCCCAGGAAAGCCACCTGGTATTGATTTCGGGGCTGATCCACCACTGTAAGACTGCAGGTGGCTCTGGATAGCCAGAAAAGCCTGCTGTACCAGGTGGGGCCCCAACGCCTTGGCCTCCAAGATAGACTGGAGCATTCCCTGGCTTTGGGGCTCCAGGATGGACCCAAGGGACTGGGTAACCTCCAGGTATAGGGTAGCCTCCAGCTCCTGGGTAGCCACCACTAGCTGGTGGGTAAGCACCTCCTCCCATTGGTAGAAAGCCATTAGGGAATGGATACTGAGGGAAAGATGACTCCTGACCTGAAGGAGTACATGGAGGGAAAGGTGGGTAGCCGGTGGAGGGATAGCCTGGGTAAGACATTCTGAACCAGGGAACAGCATCCCACATTTGTATAAACTCTTGGGATCAGGACTATAATTAGAGGTATCAAAACTAAAACCTGTTTTTGAAGTACAGAAGCATGAGTCCAAAACTAGTCATTTGTTCAAGTCAGAAATTATTATTAAGTACTTGCACATCCCCCGTTGTGTTAGACCTCAAGGAAAGCGGGGATGCCAGCATAACTCCCCACCACAAGCTTGGAGTTAGCACAGCTCAGCCGAAAGCAGTTCATCCAGCACAGGCTGATCACTGTTCTACCTCATTCTACAAAAGTCCCAAGACAGTTTGCATAAATGTCAAATCGATGGTTCTCACGGGAATTAAAAGTGAGTAGACTGATTTGTCTTTAAGGCCATTCCAGTGGCTCCTTTTACTCGGCTACATAGCCCAGTTATTTCACATTATAATATGAACTTGACAATAAAGCTTTTTTTCCTTGGAGTGCTAGGGATGAAATCTAGAGCCCAAGCATGCTAGACAAGTGCTCTACGACTGACTATATCCTTAGCCAGTCAACTCTTCAGGAGAGTACAGTAACTTTCAACCTGTTATTGACGTTACTAAAATCAGATTATCAAGTAAGGGAATAATCACTAATATTTAATTCTACAAGTAAACACAAAAGTAAACATCATACCTGGGAATTGGTGTAAGTGGGGTTTTTTGTGTGTGTTTGTGGTTTTGTTGGTTGGTTAGTTGTTTCAGCATCTTCAATGCTGTGTATGATTTTGGGTTTTCAAGTTCAGGTAGTAAGCTTTAATGTTGAAGAGTTTTGTTTAAATTGTAGCTTCTATGTTTGTCATACTTGTTGACATTTCAGTGCACATCGTAAACATGTTTCAAGGGAAACGGGATAAACCACCCAAGGGAAGATGAAGACAGACGCCCTCCTACACCACGGTGGGTAGACACTAACCCCAAAGAAATGACCAGTAAAGCGCTGGGAAGACTGGGAAATTTGGCACAATAACCTTATCTGGGGCCAAGTGATTGGTCATGATGTCATAAAGAATTTGGTCAGGACAGAGTGAATGGTACATGCCTTGTAATCCCAGTATTCAGAAGGCAGAAGGAGGATCCTAAGTTCAAGGCCAGCCTGGGCTATGTTATTAAGACCCAGACTCAGAGAAAAAAAGAAGTTGATCAGGGAGCAACATTTTAGAGGGAAGTTGAGGCATGAATTACCAGAACTGATGGAGGTTCTGCCAGGGAGGGAAGCAGTAGTGGACCTGATGGTTCATGGAGAGAAGGGGCACACTCAAAAGCCATGAGCTCTCCTGTGTGCCTTAGCTATGGAATAGCTCTGCATCTTAGCTTCACAAGTTCGTGCTTTCTTAGTGCTGTGTTAACACTTCTGAGTGGCTCTCGCTGCCAATAGCATCTGGAAACAAGGATTTTCTCCTAAATGCACACCTTCCTCCTGCCCTTATCCTACCTACCACCAGGAAACATGATCCAGTAAGTTCCCACATATTTGGAGACTAGCAGAACTACTTTGAAAACTTCTGAAAAATCTGTGCTGTTGGTGTGTAGTAAAGACTGTTTTGATTTGAAATAGAGAATTAGGCTAGAAATACTAGATACAGCCTTACTATAATATTTAGACTTTGTCCTCATTTGAAAAGGCTGAGTCACAATGTACAAACAAAAATGCACTTCCGGGGAGCTGGCAAGATGGCCCATAAGTTAAAGATGCTTGCTACCAAAGCCTGATGACATGAGTTCAGTCCCCAGAGCCCAGTGGTATAAAAGGAAAGAGCCAATTCCCACAAATTATTCTCTGACCTCCACATGTGTGCCCACATACACACAGGTCAATGTTTGAAAAACAAAAACTTCAGAATAAGGCACCAAACCCTTCTTGATTCTGCATCCTCATGAGCACATACAATCCAGTCCTCTGTTTGGCTTTGCTGTGGTGTAGAGCACACCCTCAGTGATGAGGGAGGCGGTTGGTTGTGTCCAGGGTGTCTGCTAGGTGTAAAGGTCATAAGGGCACCCATCAGGCCCCTTACGGCACACAGGCTTTCAAGAAGCTGGTGACATTAGCCAAGCAGTGTCTCAGGAGAATGCAGTTAGCTGCTGTGCACACACTGGGCTGAATCAGACAGGAATCAGTTCGAGCAAAAAGAAGTAGATCCTGAAACCCAAAGAGAGAAAGTCAGATAGAGCCAGTTGTAGACAATACTAAGGGTGTAAATAGAGTGCCCAGGAGTACGTGGCACTGTATGTGATGCTGGGACAGTAGGATGCAAACTCATCTTATAGTGCCTGGGCATTCACAATGGATAGGATGCAGACTCACCTTAGAATGCCTGGGCATTCACAATGGATAGGATGCAAACTCATCTTAGGAGGCCTGGGCATTCACAATGGATAGGATGCAAACTCATCTTAGGAGGCCTGGGCATTCACAATGGATAGGATGCAAACTCACCTTAGAATGCCTGGGCATTCACAATGGATAGGATGCAGACTCACCTTATAGTGCCTGGGCATTCACAATGGAGCATGACTGGGCAATCATGTGACAATGAAACTTTGAGGCCTGAACATTGAAGAGTTTCCTAAAGAAATGAAAACATCAAAATCAAAGAATCATGTTGACATAATAAACATTTGTTTGGAAAGTCTGTAGAGGGTTCTGCCTCAGAAGGGAAATTTCAGAGGCAGATAGAATGAAACAGGAAATTAATGTATACTAAAGCAAGTGTCAAAAAATTTCTAGTGGTAAATGTAATTTATTTACATAATTCCACCTAAAAGTTAATCAAATCTGCATTTCCTTTTCCTGTAAAGCATAAGTACAGTGGCCTTCTAAGCTTGAATCTTCATGTTGCCTGGTCTTTTGACCAAGAATCTATAGAAAGGAATAAAATTAACAACTGTGGTTTCCATGCAATAGGCCTTTCTTCAGAGAGTAGTTCCATGCTTACATACAGGAACTGTCTTACAGTTAAATGAAGAAGGAAATATTGATTAGCTAATGCAGACCCCTAACCCTACAGCCTAGGATTGAACCTCTGAAGAATGTCCTGACGTATGGTAACTGCATAGAGTAGGTGGGATGGACAATGAGTTAGGAGTTCTGCACAGAACACTTGGGTTCAGCTTGGGAGCCAAACCAAGGGGAGCCTAGCATCTTTCTAGAGTCCATATTGGCATCCCTTCTCTAGCCCGGTGAGAACTATCTTTCTTTGACCTCCCTCCCTAGCCAAAGATAGAGAAGCCTGCAGGCTCTGAGAGCCAGCCTGGCAGATACCTTCCCACAGCTCCTTGGTACTAGCAAGTCCCTGCTTGAGCAGCCTGACTGCTTCATGGAAGCAGGCAAGTGCTAGGAGAGGGCAGAGGCCTCCTTCAGGCATCCTAAATGGTTTTGTCAGGAGGACGGAGGACACTAATTGTAAAATGGTCTCTAGTCCAACAACAGTATTTTGAAAAGTTCACAAAACATGAACAAATAAGTCAGAATATTACTGTTTTTAATCAGACTCCCCAGATACGAGTTACTCTTGCAAAATCATGGATTGCATCAAGTCACATCTTGTACATTTCATTTATATGAGAACATTGAATCATCTGAAAAAGTAGAAATTTGTTTTTAATCCACGGGGGTTAAGAAGGGGTTTCTCAAATATATTTAATTTGGCTTAATCATTCTACAATTTGCACAGATAAGAAAATGCTTTACCTATAAATATACACAGTTTTCATTTGGAAATTATAGTTGAATAAAGTTCTAAGGGTGAGGGGGTATTTTTTTGTTGAGAATAAGTGAAACTTTGTGCTTGAGAATTGCTGTACCTGCAGGTTATATTCCAAACAGATAAGAACTGCAGAAATTTAAAGTGGGCTCTATAGAACTGGAATTTCTCTGGACGTTTCATATACTTTTTCTTTTCCTTCCGTCCATTGTTTTCAGATTCTGTTCATGTAAGTTCTGGGTAGTTTTTAGAAGTCTGGGTTAATACGGCGGTAATGTACCATTAAACCAGATAGAGATTCTGAAAGTTCCCTCCTAGTGCGCAGTGAGGACTGCCTACAGAATAACATATTTGCTTCTACAGTGCTGGAAAAGAAAGTGATAATCATGATAGACCATTGCTTCTTCGGGGGTCTACTTTGTGTTTATTAGTATGTACTATAAGCCAGCAAGAAGTCTTCTTTGTATCTTACATGGACCCTAACACAAACGGCAGGACATTTGGGGCCCTTTAAATACTTGGCTTTGATTGATTTAACTTCTTCAAGTGACTGGTCTTTAGAGGTATAGAATATTCAGCATGACGCTGAGATCTAATGAGCTTCTGACAGTTCACAGGGCATCAGTCCAGCA
This sequence comes from Peromyscus leucopus, assembly GCF_004664715.2. Taxonomy (NCBI): domain Eukaryota; kingdom Metazoa; phylum Chordata; class Mammalia; order Rodentia; family Cricetidae; genus Peromyscus; species Peromyscus leucopus. Next base: position 46,032 of record NC_051064.1, on the reverse strand, counting down.
CTACATGTGTTACAGGTATTTTTTAAATCTCCTTATTGGGGTTACTGCAGAAAAGGTGATCAGTTTGGTGGTAGAAACTATTCATCCATGGGTCCTTTAGTGGTCAGTGACACTGATTTCCCTGGACACTCAGCACATGTGACCCTTGAGTAACATGAGATGGGCAGGTGGGAGAGCTCTGACGCCAGAACTGTACCCACTCCCTTCACAGGTCTCAGGAACAGGAGCCCAGAGGCTCACTTGCAGGCAAACTACGTAAGAGCATCCTGATCTTCCCTGGAGTACTGGTCTTGTCTGGGGACAAGGGTGCCAGGGTGACTATACTTGACTGAGTTAACATGGGACCTATTCGGTCATAGTTTGTAGCTATGTGTCTTAGTTAGGGTTTCTATTGCTGTGAATCAAAATGATCAAGAAGCACCATGATCATGGCAACTCTTACAAGGAGAACATTTCATTTGAGGGGGGCTCACTTACAGGTTCAGTCCCTTATCATCATGGTGGGGAGCATGGCAGTTAGGAGATGGCAGCATGCAGGCAGACATGGTGCTGGAGAGGTAGCTGAGAGTTCTACATCTTGCAGCAACAGGAAGCAGATTGATAGTCACACTGAGGAAACCTTGAGCAAAAGAGACCTCAAAGCCTGCCCCCACATTGACATACTTCCTACAACAAGGCCACACCTATCCAACAAAGCCACACCTCCCAATAATGCCACTCTCTATGAGCTTTGGGGGCCAATTACATTCAAACTAACTACCACACCATGTAAGAAATAGAGCAAGCTGACCCATAGCTTGGGGGAGGTCAGGAGAATTCTATGATATTAAGTATATGTAAATGTCCTTACAGTGAGCAGAAGGAATCATTGCTCACCAAAGTACTAAGCAAACCGTTGTTGAGTGTGTCTAGGCTAAGTGTCATGGAAAGAAGGCCTTGATCCCCGGAGACTTCATGTTCTGAGTCAAGAGCTTGAGGAAAAAAGCTAGCAGGTGGTCTGTGATGATGAGAGCTGAGTTGGAACAAAAGTTGATATACCTAGGAGCCTAGCACATGGTCCCTAGCGAGAAGAGCCTGCGAGACTTTCAGGAGACAGTCTCAGGTATGGTCTTGAGGAAACAAGCTTTGCCAAAAGCAGAAAGGAGCAGAAGAGACTTCCAAGCAAAGGCACCCATGTTGGCAGAGTCTGAAAGATAAAGAGATTGTTTTTCCTGAAAAAGTAAAGGTGCCATTTGTTGTCACTCACCTCTCTGTAGAGTGCCCAGTTAGGAACACACACACACACCACAGACTGCAGTCTGGCAGTGAGCGCAAATCCTGGTCCTGCTAATGCCGTGAGGCTGAGCCTGGGGCATGGCTTAACCTTTGCATATTTCCCAGTGCATCATCTTCAGATTGGGAGGAGAGAGAGAGCTGCTTAGTGGAGCATTGTATAGGTCAAAAGAGCTAATAACTTAAAGCAGAAAGTGGATGCTAAATGTTTGCACTGGAGTGAATTTTAGAATCACTTCAGCCAACATTTCCCAAGTGCCTCTTCATGGAAAAGAAGAGCAGAGCAAGTGCCTCGGTAAGACTCCAAAAGAAAACTGTGAGGTCAGGTGGCAGCGACGGAGATGGAAACACATAGCAATGCAGCATGAAACGGAGCAACGTGGATGTCAGGCCAGTGTAGGACCATCCCCAGAGGGCTTCCTTCCACGGAAGAGGGATTCTGGGAGAAGGGAGTTGAGGGCAGAATTTTTGCTTGGTCTTCATTTTGGCTTCATTATGTGGGATTCAGGGAAGGTCCATCCAGACCTGCTCTTAGTCATCTTTCCATCCCTATGGCCAACTTAATCTTGGCTCCTGTCCAACCACCTGGATATGTTCACATGGCTCCTTTGGATCTGAGGCTGGGAGGAGAACAGGGTAAGTGTGCTGCTGTCTGTCTGTTTGCCTAGCAGCCAAAGACAGGAGCATAGCATGCAGGAGCCGATAGCAAAAGCTAGAGAACTTGATCTTCAGAGAGGTCCGTAGGCCCTGGGCTTGGGGGCGCATTCTTGGTATTTCCCTGCTAGCTTACCATGCTGTCTCTGCTTAGTTGCTGTGGGATTCAGTGGCTCTACCAACTTCCGGTCTGAGATGGGGCTCAGCATCCCCAGCAGTTCCTGGTCCCTTGGGTTTCAAGGAATAGTGGCACCTCCTCCAGGGACTTCAGAGCGAGTGTCTGCTAGTCACCAAGATCCTCAGGCCGTGGGGTCCAAACTGTCCTTGTTCTTTCAGAAATGCCTCTGGCACCATTCCACAGTCTCAACACTAATTAAGTCCTTGTTGTTTTTTGTCACTCTGGTCTCGGAAGAGATAGTCAACTCTAGGTTATTTATGGATGCTGAAATACAGGAGGATGTAAACTTGGGCCTCGTCACCAAGACATTGAGAAAGGCAGAAAAGGTGAAGTATCTTCAATGTGGCAACCTACATTCTGTTCAGAGAGACTTAGGGGGTTATTTTAATGTCTTCCTGTAATATGTAGCAGTGGGAAAGAGAAGACTCGGAAGCCAGAACAACTTCAGTTACTGGCACTGTCACCTATGAGCAGAGTGAGCTCAAGTAGTTGACTTCGCCAAGCTTTTTTTCCTTCCTCTGTACCATAGAGTACTAATTGGTAGAACCTCATGGAGCTAGGGAACAGTTCACTAGGTTGATGTGTGTGAGGTAGTTCGAATGTGGTTATTCTGTGTGAGCTCTTACTCCAGTCATGGACATATCAAGATATTCTGGGTCAAATTTGCCCCAATGCTGAACATGTCTTGGCATCTGATGATGCCTCTGAGATTTTACACAAGGCTTCTATAGTGTTTGGGTAAGACGTGTGTGTGTATTCAATGCCGGGGGCTAACAGGACTTTCTTAGCACTCATAGGTCTCTAGAAGGAAAACTGAGGATATTCCCACCCAAATCCTGTCTGGGGTAAATTATTTTCTCCTAATTCATTGCATGCAAGTATAAACAAAAGCCCTAGCCTGCTGTATGTGTGGCCACACCTCTGTTTGAAAGTTCCTAAAGGCTGCTCCAGGGTGTGTGCAAACTGTGGTTATATAGACATCTTCTTGTGATGCAGGTTTCTTTTTTAAAACTTGGGCCAGCCTGATTTGCCGCTGCAAGCCTTCTGCTATGGGTATTTAAACAGCTTTGAACGGAGCACACCTGTGTCTTTGTCCTAGCTCTTACCTGGCTCAGCAAGACTCGATTAGACCTTGCCCACTTACACATCTGCCTGTCTGTGTTCCTGCCTCATATATTGTTACTCATCCTGCTCAAGAAATAGACGAACTTTAAAATGTGAAGAAATTCTCCTTATACTACTTTTCTATTTTTTAAACGAACACAAATTATCTGTCTTCAGATTATTAAAACATCTTTTTTTCCCAAATGTATGAGCTTAGGCTTTGTAACCAGTAACTAAAACTATTTGACATGTCATTGGATAAGCTTGCAATCCACAAAATGACAGCAGAAATTTTCACTTAAAAATCAGGAGGTAGAGGTCAGTAGTAGAGTCCCTTCATTGTGTATTACAACAGTTCAGAGAAGCCCAAGACCCTGCACTGTTACTCAGTTTTTCTGGTGCTTCCATGAGTGAACACTGCTGGGTGTTCATGGGCTCCAGGTGAGCTCCATCATGCCGGTTGTGGGATGTTGTGCATCTCTGTGATGCTAGGGGAGGGGTACAGGACAGGGTAGAAGGTTGTGGCTTTCAGAATGTTTGAAGTGCTAAAGTTTAAATGAGCAAAGGGATGTGTCAGGGGTGGGAGATGGTGAGATCATGGAGGTCTCCTGGGGAAAGAACACAAGTGTCAGGTCTTGAGCCAGAGGAAGATTTGGACAAACACATGGAGGAGAACCTATTCCAAATAGAAAGGACACACAGCAGGTGTGGGGCATAAGGTAGTCCAAAGAGATCCTGGGGACTGTCTTGGAGCATCCTTACTTCTGTGGTACCACGGGAGGCTGAGATTACCATGCATTCATTTAGACCTTGGCTGCTGCTGGAGCGACATTTAGGTTAAACCACCAAAGTTGCTTCTTTTCAATCTTGAAAAAAATAAAATCAGATCAAATGATTCGTTCCATTTTCTCTGACAGAAAGATTCTGCAGGAAGAAATTCTCCTTTCCTTTTAGGGCAGGTCCATTATCAAACGGTCCGAAGCTTTACTGTAGATGCATGTTTCTTTGGCCTCATTTGCTGGAATCTGTCCATTTCCACTCTACATATGGTATGGGCTAGTCCATGTTTGCCCAGTAGTGAACTCTCATGGAAAGCTTTTTGTTTCATGCACAAAAGTAAATCGAACTAGGATGATGTCTCATTGGATAAATGGTCTTAGCATCCAACCATGAGGACCTGAGTTCAGATCCCTGGCACACAGATAAAAATTAAAATGTGGCAGGGCCCTTCTGTGACCCCCACTGTAACCACAGCATTGGTGGGAGCAGGTAGAGGCAGATGCATCCCTGGGGCTTGCTGATTGGCCAATCTAGCTGAAAGAGTGAACAGCAAGTTCAATAAACAGCAAGTTCAATGAGAGACTTTGTCTCATAACATAAGGAAGAACAGGAGAGTGATGGAAGAAGAGACCCAAAGTTGGCCTCCGGTCTCCATGTACTACTGGTGTGTACATGAACACACACACAGGCTCAAGCATGTGCACAAACTCACAGATAATAAAATTGTCAGTCTTTGGTGACCTACCCCATACTTACTTGGTATTCTCCAGTGATAGTGCACAGTTTCACCTGTCCTGACATTGTCCAAGTGAGAAACTTCCTTTCAGCTTCACCTTACACAAATGGCCTTGGCTGTTCACGTGATCCTCTTTTCCTTGGTCTCCTCCCACTCTACCTCCCTTGCCTCTATTTTCCATACTTTGTCTGATTTCCATCCACTGTTCTCTGTGCTCCAAATGTCCAGTTCTACTGTGACTATTTTTTATTATAAAGTCATTGCATCAATGGGCTCATGTAATAGGTGTTCAGTACCAACTTACAGATATTGTTTAAGAAATGGGCGTAAGTGGTGGTGCACCTGAAATTCTGCAGAGCCAGGGAGGTGGGACGTGGAACTAAGCAGTGCTCTGTCTGCTCCAGCACCCACATCTTCCTTCTCTAATATTTGGAATGGACTTTTGGTTTCCCAGTACTGAGTGTTGTTCTTTGAGTAAATCCTGCCAGTTCTTTTCATACTTGGACATCTCCCCAGCAGCACAGCCAATGAGTGGATTTCTCTGGTTTTCTCACCTGTAAAGTAAAAACAATGATTTAAAGTTGTTTCTACAAATTTTCTGGCTAAAAAACAAACAAACATAGCAGCTAAACCAACTACATCCATATATTGCAAGGTATATTGAAGTGTTATGTTTCTTTTGTTTTTACAAAGTCAGGGTTTTGGTTTTTTGGAGGGTTTTTTTTGTTTGTTTGTTTGTTTGTTTTTTGGTTTTTCGAGACAGGGTTTCTTTGTGTAGCTTTGCGCCTTTCCTGGAACTCGCTTTGGAGACCAGGCTGGCCTCGAACTCACAGAGATCCACCTGGCTCTGCCTCCCGAGTGCTGGGATTAAAGGCGTGCACCACCAACGCCAGGCTCAAAGTCAGGGTTTTAATGTGCAACTCTTGGGTGGAATTCATCTCTATGAGAAAATATAGCTTGTTTTTTGTTTATGTGGGGTGGTTTTGAATACAAAGGTTTTTTTGTTTGTTTTGTTGTTGTTGTTGTTGGACAAAAACCAAAACAGTGAACTAAAACGAAACATATAGTCAGGAAAATTTTACTGTGCCACATAGAATTTCATCCCGCTTCAAACGTCTCTGGTTCTTGCCTTAAACAAACACACTTGCTCAGAAATTTGTGAGCTTGAATATGTAGACTGAAGCATACATTGCACAAATATTAAATTTACACATGCATGCTGTTATAATTAGATTCTTAACTGTTAAGTTGCATATGCATACTAATGCAGCTTGGTGAGCTTTCTGAAATCATTTTGGGGGTGTGTTCAGGGATTCTAAGACAGGAAAGGTTCTAGGTTGTTTGTGAACAGCCTAGCTCAAGATTTTTGAAAGATTTGACTCTTAGTTTAAGTTCCTCTGGACTCTTGATAGCAATTATAGGATTATGGATTTTCTTCACTATTCCAGGGAACAAATTCAGTTTTTAAGTCATAGTAACTTAACTAGGCTTGTTCACGTGCTCAGGTGCTCCAGAATGTAATTGGATTTTCTTCACTGAAAGCACAGCTATTAGCACTTAGGCTTGTGGGCTCAAAGCAGCTCCCTCTCCACCTGGATTCATCTTCTATGTGTGCATTTGTAATAACAGGTGGCAGTTGAGTCTTCAAAAGGCTGGCTTGATTATTTTTTCCATTTTATTCTATTTTGAAGCTTTTGTGGGCAGTGGTTATGTTTTTATAAGCTTGATTCATTTTAGCAACTATCACTATTTGGGAGGGCTTATTATAGAAATCCAGATACACATGTAACATAATAAACTGGCAATGTAAGAAAAAAACTGTAACAAGTGAAAATCTTAAAGGCAAGCTATTCATCCCTGCTTCCAAAAAGATGGAACGAATGAATGAGCATGCATCTAATGGGCCACCATAAAGAGTTACAGCCAGAGTTGAAGTGACCTCAGGGAAGTTAGGGACCCAAAAGCCTCACTAAAGAAATGGACTGTGGGTGGTGCCTTACTTAACGGGAGGGAGGGTGGCTGACAGACTCTGGCTTAAAGGAAATCAAGAGACACTGGAGTCTGGTTGATTTGGAATGGCTGGCCAGAGCTGTCTCTAGCTGTGGAAGCTCAGCCTGGCCTATAGAAACTTCTAGCACAGTACATGATAAGTAGGTGAGGCTCTGGCCATATGTGTGGAAGTGGTGGCACTTGGAGCTTAACTTTTCCTTGTTTTTTGAAGATGAGTAATGTTCTTGATTCACAGTCTCATAGTTATCAGATGGCATAGATCAAGGGTGAATGTCCTCTGGGCTGCTGACTCCAGCTGACTGAGTGCTCTCCCCAAAACAGCAAATGTTGTTAGTAATCTTGTATCTTTTTTTCCTGGTATTCATACCTAACGTATGTATTTTTATCCCCCTTTAGACAAATAACAGCATACTTTAAGTCCACAATTACGATCCAGAACTTTTGGGGAGGTGCCAACCAGTCATCCTAGGCTGAGGCAGGAATATAGGGATTCCTCAGCCTACCTGGACTTGTATCCAAATTAAATACCTAGTACAATGTATATTTGTATGAACATTTTACACAATAATAAAAATGAAAAAGGAGGTCAGTTTAAAAGGAAAGAGCTGGGGATATAGCTCAGTGGTAGAGTGCTTGCTTACCTGGCAGTCACGGGGTCCTAGATTAAATCCCCATTACTGGGCCATAAATGAGCAAATCTTCTGAGTAACACTGTGTTTTAGGTACTGCACTTCCTGGCTTTTCAAAATACATTGTGGAGCATATAACATGAATTCCTGCTGTTGGGGGCTGGTGGTAATTATTGCCAGGAAATCACACATTCATTTATTCTCCATGGAAATTTAGAGTCACACTAAGTGGAATAAAAAAGAACCACAAACACCTTCATGCCAGTTGCATTCGGGTGTTGCTGTGAAATTTTGGCACTAAATGCCTATGGCAATTTGGTTTCTATAGTTTAGAACTACAGCTGAAGGATGGTAGTTCAGAGTAAACACCGTCTGCATTCTGGTTTTGTTGTTGTTTAACAGTCTATAATGCAGTTTGTCTAATATCAATACGTAAACAGTTTCACAAGTCTAGAAACAATTGAACCTGACTCACCAGGGGCTAGGGACACATGTCCGGCATGCACAAACCCTAGGTTCCATCCCCAGAACTGGTACCAAAAAAGAAACTGTTTAATATGTTAACTTGTTGGGGGAAGCCTTAAGAACTAGAGCTTAAATGGAATTACTGCTCATCGTGAGGATTCCAGTGCCAAGCAGCATACCCAGGTTGGTGGGAAAGCTGCCGCCAGAGAGGCGGTCGGCTGCTTGGACCGTGGAGACGCTCTTTCTAATTGGTGTGTCAGCAGATGGCTGGAAGGAGCAGGACTTGTCATAGCATGCGCAGTTGTCACCCTGCTCCTCCGGTGTTGGGCACAGCAGTCTGACTAAATAAGGCAATGCCCCAGTGAGCCTTATCAGCATTTGACCGGAATCCGGGGGAGCAGCTGATACACCGTGCCTGTCCACTGTCTCCGCGCTTCCTTCACGTCTCAACAGAGGTTTGTCACATCCCAACTGACTGCCTCCAACACTTCGGGTTGTTGCATCTGCATTTTATATAAAGTTGAATAAGAACGACACCTAAGTCCCTAGAGGGGATAAAGGAAAGAGTTCAGTTTAGTGTTCCAAAAATGTGTTCTGCATGTAAGCATACTTATTTTTAGTGATGTGTCAGTGGAGAGTTTGTTTAGGAGTTCATTCACCAGCCCTGGCTCATGAAGTCCTCCCTACCCCCACCACCATGCTCCCCAGCTGCCTTGAGGTTAAGGGAAGGAAATTTGCCATCACTGCCACCCACTGGAGTCACTGGGCATGGGGGGAAGAGGACATGGAACGAAGACAAAGAAAACACAAATGGTCACTCCCAGCCAGTCACTCATGCACTGCTCTTCATTTCCTCCACCTCTCTGCTGCACATCTGTATTTATGAAAAGAAAGTAGAGCAGTTTGTATAGGGTGAAACCCAAGGCTTTGGTTCTATTGTCAACCAGAACTATCTTCATGGCAATATGGGAGCTACAACCTGAACTTCCAGCCAGGCCTCAGGAGGGAGAAGAAGAGCTGTATGTTCCTGGGGATGCTGGGAAAGAAGTTTCTGGAAGTAAGGTTTCTATTGGACCACTCCTAAGTACAGATAGAGCTAACAATGAAAATGAATGTGGGGGTCCACGCTCAGGGCCAGCTTTGTAGCTTGTGTTCATCCTCCATTGTCCGTGTACATACATTGCGCCCCTCTCTGGCTTCCTCCCGCTTTCTCTTTTCTTAACCTTCCCTGTGGGAGGGTAAAGATTCACAGCCCTCAGTTCCTAACCTCTGTGTGCAGCCATCAATTTAGAGCCTATTCCTTTCCTCTCTGTAAGTGCTCCAAGCAGTAGTCGGTGTCTGTTATGGTTCCTTGGTATGTGTGAGCCGAAAATGATAGTGGCAGTCTCTATATTGTTTAATTTATAAAAATGCACAATGCCATGCTATCCAGTTCACTTTGATTGTAATGTAAAAATTATTTCAATAACTTTTTGTATGTGTGTGCCTGTACACATACATGTGTGTTCTCTACAATGTGTTTTAAGATTTATCCATCGTCCCATGTGTACTCCTGATCCTTCGATCTTGCCTGTCACATACTAAAATTGATATACAGCATGTTCATTTAACATGTTTACTTTCAGTGGACCCACAAGTTCCCAAATACTCCTCTAGCCCAAGAAGTACATAGTAACCACTGCATATATCTTTTAAAAATGAAGATGCTATTCATTAAAATGCCTTTTGTAAACTGTTTACAGCAAATATATACATTGCAAATTTCTTAATCTAAAAATTTTTTCCCCCAGTGGACTACTGGCACTCACAAATGTTCTTAAGGTTTCTGTCCCCAGGATACAAAGAGATATTTCAACATTCTAAGAGAGTATAAAATGTATTCTATGGTTGGACAGATGGTTCCTGAGTGTTCTGTTTTAGAATCAAATATTCACACTTCTTCCCTAATCATAGTTTGGGAAAACTTGGTGGAAGATTTCTAGGCTGATAGACAAGTAAGGAGAGATCTGAGGCGCACTCTGTGATTCAAGGTAGTAGGACAAAGAAGAATGTATGCTTTGAAATAAAAGTATTGATCCCACCTTGGGCAAGTGATTTAAACCTCCCTTGGCCTTGGTGTCTTCACCAGTAACATTAAGATACTTCTAAGAGCCCTCATGATAGGAAATGAGATGGATCTTGAGTAGTACCGGTCACTTCATGAGCCTTCAAAGGCAGCAACCGTAGAGTATTAGAGAAGTCCCCTAACCTTGGTTCAGTTGGATAGCCTCCCAAGCCTAGTTCTGAAGTCAGCTTGGTTGGCTCAGTGCTGCCTCTCCTAATAGTCCTGATGGTTAGTGCTAGTGGCTGGAAGGAGGAGGCTGGGAGTGGGTGGTACCAGTGGTGATCTGAAAAGGGCAGGGTGTGGGAAGGGGAAATCCAAGATTTATCCTATGACCTAAGAGCACAGAAGTGTGGATGAGAGGGGCTAAGTGTGGAATGAGCTGGGGCAGGGTTGGGATAGCTCCCACTACCGCAGAGGGCAGATGTGAACAAATCTGAACACGATGCTTTGATCCAGGGCTCAGTGCTTGATTCTCAGCAGTGACAACAGAACATTCTGAGCAAGCTTCAGTTAGAAAGTTGTCAGTAGACACTTCCAGAGTCTGTGGGCTTCACTTCATTGCGTTGGATGCTAAGGGCGGGTCTGTTTGACCGGAATAATCAGGCAAACACATCTGCCCACTTAGTATTTTCAGCTCTCTTAACCAAATTGGCCAACTGGGTGGTCAGTGGGGTTTTTGCTCCTACTATATTAAGGCAAGCCTTACATGCCCAAGTAGCTACTGGAGACATTCTTATCCAGGGAGGGTCTGGCAAGCAGAGTTTTAAAATGCTAGTCAATTTTCATCTAAGACTCTTAGAATTGATTCAAATCCTCTTTATCTGAGTAATCAGCATAATGGAAGCTCATTTTATTGGAATTGTAAGACCTAAAGACAAAAGCTCAAGATGTTTAAGACTTAAATACAAAAGCCTCTGTAAGCAAATGGGATTTGTCCCAGAACATTCTAATTCCCTCTAGCTGATAGGCTAATGTGGTGAGAAAAGGATGGGCCTTGTGTGAAGCATGTGAATTCAGTCCTGGTTCTTCTGTACACCACTGCCTACCGGAGCATGTTTCCACACACACGAAATGGAAAAATAACAGAGGTACCATTGTGAGTGTTTACCGCAATAATTTGTTCATAAGGTGTTAACAGAGACTTCAGAATTGATGCCTAAGATAGTGTAGTATTCTTATGTCCCTATCCTATTAGAATATTGTGACTTTGTGCATGTTATATTATTATATAAATATTAAATTTTTGATCTTCATGTGCTGTGGTCCCCAGACAGTTTTTCATTGTTAAGCCTAACCATGTTTTCCGAGGTTGGTGCCCTTATCCATGTTGCACTCACAGGAGACAAAATGTATCTCTGCCCCTCCCACTCCATTTCCCATCATCCTTTTTTTCCCCTGTAGACTGAGCCTTTCCTTCTTCCCATCTGCATATGTGCTATCAGTGACAAGAAAGGTGAATACATTATTAATAGAGTTGAAATACAAAAACAAATATTTGGAAAGCACTTGTGTGCTGAAGAGTAGCCCAGGTCTTGGTAGTCATATGCCTGGCTGTCCTTGGTGTGTGAGCTTGCGTAGGGAGAGCAGATCTCCCCAAGTTTTCACACCTGTGGCTGAGGAAGTGGTACCTTTTGCCCAGCCCACTGGGGATCTTTGTACTTTGTATCCCGTGTGGCTCTGTTGTAATGCTCCCACCATGCTGTCTATGGATGCTGAAGCTGCAATGCCTGTATGGAAGGACAGACCATCTATGTGGCATGAGGACACTACTGATGTACGCCAGGGAGACTGTAAACTTAGCTGTTCTAGGCCTCAGCTTCCTGGACTACATAATGAACTGGAACTAAAAATTTCTGAGCTCTTCCTTGGTCTCCAGATTTTATAGACTATGTTTATTAATAATACTGGTTTAATCAGGAGGTTGCAAGATAAAGACTTGGGCTACTATCAAAGACATACTTATTCAAATAATGGGCTGTGGTTTTTCTAATATAGTGTTCATATACAAAAACATCTGTTGTGAAGCTTTTGCTCTAGTTATAAAATTTATATAACTTCATTTTTATTTACCACATTATTTGGTTATTTGTTTGGGGGGCCCTTGTTGGCTTTTTATTCAGATAATAGGGACGTTTCAATTAGAATGTATATTTGCCTTTCACTACCTAAAATGCCTCTTACATTATTTACCAAAGTAAAATAACTCATCTCTTTAGTAGGAAGATAATCCCTTAAAGGGAGGTGTCTAGTTTGTGTTCATATAATAAATCATTTTCCCTAAAAATAAAGGAATTTCCAGTGCTTTTTCAATGTTCTGATGGTTTGGTTTTGGTGTGCATAAGTGTGCGTGCATATGTTTTAGAAATAGGGTCTAAAGTAGCTCAGGCTGGGCTTTAACTCCCTGGATAGCCAAAATCAACCTTGAACTTTTGGTCTCCTTCTTCCTCTTGCGGAGTCCACGATAATTCAAAAACATAAGCCACCTACCCCGTTTCTTCTGTTGGGTGACCCTTGTCCCATATTCTCTGCGGTTACGAGAACGGTTGGTTAAAAATTAAGACGAGACCCCATCTGTGTCAAGGGCTGTGTTAAGATAGCCACAGACGTGTGTAAACAAGCTTTTACAAACCCCCATTAAGCTTGTACAAACACCTTGTTATCACAAATTATACTACTAGGTGTAAAATGTTATCACAAGTTGTAAATTCCCCGAAGGTACCGTCACCCAAGACAACCTCAAATTGTAAAAATTCTTTCTTGTATCATCCCTGACGCCCCCTACTTGTGGTTAAAAAGGGGCTACTCCCTCTGTTTGGGGTCTCCCGTGGCCCTAACTAGTTAGAAGTCCTGGTATCCCACGGTGATGAAATAAAGTTGCCTCTGCTCGTCTAACTTGGGTGGCTTCATCCTCAATATTTGTGTGGCACTCCTTCCAAGTGCTATGGAGTAGTTTTCAAAGTGCCTTCCTGGAGCTTCCAGGTATATCGACAGTTGCCAGGAGGAAGCAGGGTGAAAGTGGAGGGGTAGAGAGGTATTCGTGAGCCACACTAGTGTCTGCTTTTACACTGAGGGCAGCTTCTATGTTAAATTCACAAGAAGGAAATTAGAATTGTTCTGATTCTTGACACTACATTTTTCAGTTGCAGAATAACACATCACAGGTGAAAGGTCTCCCATAGTAAATAGAAGGTATGAGTGACAGGAAGAACCCTCCTCTAAACCTCTCAAAGCCCCGAGCAGAGTTTCCCCTAGACTCTGACCAGGGCTGCCCGGAAGTCTTTGGTAAAATCTGCTTTACCATCTGCTCTTTACCTTTGGTTTATTCTCATACCTTAAGCTAAAGTCAGATAAAACCTAACAAGTTTCCAACGAAACTGAACCTACATTGAAATACTGAACACGGTTGACCTAGGCACAGAGAGAACAGTAGTCCAAGTCTTCGTTGCTCAAGGAAACGTAGACCCTGTGATGTTTGTATCCCAAAATATCTTTTAGGTAGCCAACTACTGAGTCACGAATCTGCAGTTCCCATCTAATATTGGTGTATCTTGAGGAGAAAGATGGTCTTGTGGGTTATATAACTTCTAACTGGTAGTGCCGTGTATATGCACAGGCACACATACTTTATTATATCCCCACAGACAATAGATTGGCAATACCAATTTCATACCTCTAAGACATAAATAACCTGCTCAGTGTTACCCAGCTCGCAAAGGGCGAGGGAGGATCCACATCCAGATTTCCTATTCAGTACCCCAACTTCATCACTTCCCTGTTGACCCTGTCAACTGTCATCCTTTGGAAAGGTGAATGGGTCATTTGTGTCATGATATATTACCTTAGCTTGTTCACCGTTTTCTGATTCCAACACTGATTAGCTGTGGCTAGGCAAGTAATAGTGAATATATCCATCCTGGGTTTGTTTGTTTTTTTAATACATTCTTGAACGATGCAGTAAGTAATTTGTTACTTATCTAGAAACTTTATTTTTATATTGGTTGATCAAGAGGTGCATCCTCTGTATGAGATATTGGGACTTATTCTCTACCTAGCTTTGTCTGTGTGGTCTGCTAGGGCTTTACACATAACATCTGTGATCCTTGTAAAAATTTGAAAGTCAGATTCTACTGCTGTTTACATCGCCAGATGAAGAATCTGAGACCCACTGAAGCTGAGGAATTAACCTTGGTTAAAGGCTAGTTAAATGGTGAGAACTAAACTCCCATCAGACAGAACTATAGGAATGGATCAGGCAAACTGTAAGAAGCTTGGCTCTGGATGTGTTCCAGTATAAGAGGTATTTTTAGCCTGTTTTTGAAGTCTGTGCATCCTAAATAATGTGTCTGCATCTACATAGCAAGCCCAGAAAGGCTGTGGAATTCCCACTGTGGGAATCTAGCCCAAGGATTATCTTTATGCTGTGGTTGTAACAATATGCTGTGGCTTTAAGTAGCTTAGGTTTTCAGTGCCGTATTTAACAAGTGCAGAGACACCTGAGGCTATGCCCAGGGCAGTCTGTGGGAGGGGACGGGAGGAGCCTCCAGATGGCCTGAGCACTTCAGGGACCAGGATGGCATGCAAGTGTGGCCTCAGGGTGGCCTGGCAGGCACAAGGCTGCATATACCACCCCAAGAGCATGGAGTATCTGCTGCAGACTCTTTGGCAAATGTCATCTGCTGACTCCAGTGGGAGAAAAGAAAGCCAAGCTGACAGCATCTCGTGAGGCCAAAGGGAGGGGCTTCAGCCACTGAGCTCCTCACCCCAACATAACGCCCTGTGAAGAAAAAATAGTCACTCATTTCTCGACACTGTCTATCTCTTGCAATTTTCACTTAAACTGAAAATTGCTTATCGCTGAAAGGTCATTATGTGAAAGAATCAACTCATACAGTAATAATCACGGCTATACTAGTTTAAGAAAAAAACTTAAATATTGTACCTAGAAGAGAATGTTCATCTCACAACTCAGATGATACAGAAACTCGAGTATCAACAGATAGAGTGGAAAGAAAGATGGACAGCCTGACCAAGATAGTGGGTGTGGGTATGAAGTGAAAATGGTTTCTTCACACCCACGCCTATCACCCATCAACTGAGGGAACAAGTAGATGGCAAGAGATACTGCATGTAAAATACAAGTGTTATTTAAAAAAAAAAAAGTTAACCGACATCATCATCACCAACACGTGTATGTGCGTTAGTGCATACAAGGATGGACATAAAGACAGTTGAACTAAGAAGTTATTAGAATCAATTGAGAGATGTCTACGCACATATATAAATATCTTCTAATGGTAATCATTCCAGGTTTTTTGTTCTAGACTAGAATTAGTCTCCATCTGTTTCATACTTGATTATGTCCCTTTTTTTTTTAAAGTCCCCGAGACCTTTTCTTAGAAAAGATTGAGGGAGTCTCTTACATCTTGCTTTCTGAAGAAAGCCTGATGCCTGTTGATGCTTTGAAGCATTCGAGGTCCCGTTAGGGCTGTTACACTCCTGTCCTCTGTTGTGACGTGGCCACGGTTATCTCCCGTTAGCACCTCCATGGCTAGTTCTGGGTCCAGACTTTAAATGTGTGACTTGATCTAGATACCAAATGCTACTTGCAGTTCCCTGGAAGAGTCCCACATGTTTTTCATTGTCATACTGCCTTAAATAATAAGCCTGGGGCTGGGTGTGTGGGTACGTGGCTCAGAAGTAGGCAGCTGCCTGGCGAGCACTGCGAGTCTGGGTTTTCTCACCAGCTCTCACCAGCGAGGAGAGCAAAGGCCCGCATAGTACCTTAGAGAAAGAAGAGCAAAATGAAAAGTGCTCATGCTCTTACTAGAAATGCACTCAGGAAGAAAATACAGCATCTTATCTGTTCACATTTGGAATTAGCTGTCTAAAAGCTCAGAGCACAGAGGATAGTATTGAGTTGTGTCTTGCTGATATTCAAATCTTAATTATATTTGGGGCACTTGCGTGCCTTCCAGTAAAAACAGATACCTCTGTTTTGATCCGTTCTCTTCGTCTCTGTTTTGCCACTGCAGAGATAAATATGAAAGTCTGTATCCCTGACTACGGGTAACCAAATAGTCTGCTAATGTCTCTTCCTTTGTTAAGGACAGTTAAAAGTGGTTTCAAGTTAATTGATGAGACTATGTGGATGAACACTGTTTTAACATACAACATTTCTAAAGTGGTTTTCCTGCTTATTCCAGGAGACTAATGTTCACTACCTGTTTGGGTAGTAGAGTGGTGTGTGTGTGTGTGTGTGTGTGTGTGTGTGTGTGTGTGTGTGTGTGTGTGTGTGTGTGTGTAGGCCATACTGAAGATTGTACCCAGGCATTGTCCATGCCAGACAAGAGCTCTGCCACCAAGCTCTATCCCAGTTTGATTGTAAAGTTTATTCGGCAAGGCTAACCAGGTAGGAACTTGATTTACAGTAGGGAAATTCTCATAGCCCAAGCAGTCCAAATAATTAGTGCCAAAGTAAATAGACATAAACCCTGGTCTCAGCTTAAGTGCCTCTAGACCTGTCAGGGAATCTGATGATATGCCTCACCTGGATTTCCACCTGCTGCCAAGCAAATGGATGTATCAGTGCCAGCATCCTTTATTTGAGGTCTGACAAAAACTCGAGATCTGTGAAATACTTCTGAAATATTAACTTGCCTTCTGATTCCCCGGGATGGAGTCTTGAGTCTGAATTTAGGCTAGCATGGAATGAAACTGAAGGTCTGCTCCACACAAAGGTGTTCTATTTTACATGTTCTTTCATTTTTCATTATTTGAGGACATTCCCAAAGTGTTTTCCCTCTGTAAAGCCACTGTGTGACTCCAGATGAGACCTCCCAGCTCCTGTCTAGCATGGAAGTCTGACCTCTAGTCTGACCAAATGTGAAGGGACAGGCGCAGAGGACCAGGCTAGAAACCATGCTCCTTATTATGGCCACTTCTCAAGGCTCGGGTACTTGAGAAAGCTGCCTTTGCATATGTGTGCTGTGTCCTTGAAGGTACTCCCAATGGACACATCGTATTTCATGAAATCCGTGTCTGGAACAGGGTCCTTGGAAAAGAATTCTGCTGACGTTCCAGCCACTCAGCCTGGAGCCAGTGGGTCTTTGCTTTCCCGTTCATTATTACCCGTGTTTCTCTGTTTACTCTTGGAAGCATCTGGTGACTGCTCTGTGGGTACCTGCTCGTCTTTCCAGGAGACTCTCACGGCCCCCATTTGAGGGGCAAATGCCTGGGGAGCCAGGAGTGGGAGTGGAGGTGGTTTGTAGGATAGTGGGGTATAAGATACAGAATCTCACAGTTTGATTTGCAGCCAAAGCACAATTGGATTATGTCAAAAAGGGAAAAGGTGCCACGTGCATTAGCTGTTTCTTCACGGTGCAGGCCAATTTAAATATAGCCTACTACCACAACTTG
Source organism: Peromyscus leucopus (assembly GCF_004664715.2). Lineage (NCBI taxonomy): Eukaryota > Metazoa > Chordata > Mammalia > Rodentia > Cricetidae > Peromyscus > Peromyscus leucopus. The sequence goes on along the minus strand of NC_051064.1, from coordinate 28,684 downwards.
TCCAGAGTTAAAATAGCTCAGAACAAGTGGCAAGTGGCATGGAACGAGGCTCTTTGCCAGGAGATGGCGAAGGGATGGGAAAACAGGCTTTGAGCTAGATCGTAGGGCTCGAAGGCGGCAGGCTGGGATCCTGCTTATGGCTTCCATTTCTGGTCAGCGTGGATTCCCAGAGCATGTCAGAACTTTGCTTACATGCTTCAACACCCACAAGGCTGCTTTCAAAGCTGAGCAAAATGGGGCTATATTATTTTAAAAGTAAGATCTCATGACTGGATTCCAGTTTAATGATTTCACATCAGCAGTCAGGGGCACATCAGCAGTCGCTGCCATTAGGTTTCCAGGCAGGGAAGGCATTTTTTAACCGTGAATTGGATTACATAGTAGCCCTGTAATGAAGACTTATTTCACTAAAGAGCCTGCTGTTGCAACTAATGAAATCATAATTTAAAAGTTAGAGCAGCCCTGACTTAACTAGTTACCAGAACAGTGCAAGTAGTCATCTCGGAATCAGATATGTTGGTTAAACCCTTAAACCCTTTATCCCTAAAATGTTTGTGTTTGGTTGGTAGATTTTTAGTTATTCTTAATTTCAATTCTGTCCTACTCTGTTGGCACTCAGCAAAAACAAAAAAAAATTATGAGAGGAGAATGTGTACAGCTCAGTATTTCCCGAATGAAGACAGACAGCCTTCAAATGCCCATAGCAGTGGCTTCCAGCTGTTGGTGTCTAGTAATAACAAAGAATTTATCATCTTACATCATTTAATTGATAGTTACTTAATATACTTAAACCTGACAGTTATGATTACAAAGCAGATTTTTTTAATAATTTCTTTTGGGTATTTTTTTTTGAGATTATAATTACATCATTCTCCCTTCCCTCCCTACAAACTCTCCTATATATCCTTCTTCAAATTCATGACCTCTTTTTTCATTAATTATTGTTATATACATATATGCATATATATTCCTAAATACATGAATATCACCGTCTCAGTGTATAGAATATTACTCGTAGATAGGTTTTCAGGGCTGACCATTTTGTATAGGATAACCAGTTGGTGTGTTCTTCTCTGGGGAAGACTGTTTCTCCTGCTCTTGGTGTTCTGTGGTGGCCTGTAGTTCTTAGTCTAGGGTTGAAGCCTTTACTCTGTCCACTTTGGAATGTCTGTTGTTGTCTTTGTTCGGCTCATGTTTAAGCAGTCATGTTGGCGAGGCTGTGGGTTTCCTTTCTGACACTATTAGGAGGACCCAGTCTCAGCAAACTTCCTGATCCTCTGGCTCTTCGGATCTTTCCACCCCTCTTCTGCAGGGCTTCCTGAGACCCGGCTGCAGGAGCTGTGGTGTATGTGTTACAGGTATGTCAGTCGGACTGCACTTCCCAACTGTGTTTGGACTAGTTGTCGTTCGGTTTTTTTGTTGTTGTTGTTGTTTTGTTTTATTTTTTTATATAGTGGTCTCCATCTATTGCAGAAGAAGTTTCCTTGTTTAGGGGCAAGGACTACGCTTATCTGGAGTTTAAGGACACATATTTAGAATGTAGTTAGAGACTGTTCTTATTTAGTAAAGGGAAGGTTGTGAATTTTCCTCCGAAATCCATGACTTCACTAGCCCTGGGTAGTTGGCTTGTTTCCAGTACCAGGCATGGTTTCCCTCCAGTTGAAGAGTTCATAGGTCCAATTAGAGAACTGTTGGGTAAGGCCAAGGTATTGCCTGCCACTACTACACTACACCCTTAGGGTTATCGTGTCGTGTTGGTTATTCTTGTGGTTCGTAGGCATCATGGCTGAATAGAGCTGTTGGTTTCTTGCTCCTTTTGAAGTTTGCATGCACTCTCTGGCACCCTGAAAGCTAATCCTTGGGGAGGAGGCTTTCAGGTCAGTTATAACTCAGGAGCCTCTGGGCCATGTGTTTGAAATGCATGGTGTCTTCAGGATAGGGACTCATGTTCCACCTCTTGGGAGTGACCAAGTGCCATAGCAGGAGCCTGTAATGTTTGGGGGTCCCTTGGACAACCCTGAACAACAACTCAGAAGAGGGCTTCTCATGTCTGATATTGGGGACTTCTTATGGGGTCTTTAGCTCTTGGAGGGAGCATCGTCAGCCTAGATGAGAACATTTCATTTAAACTATATGTGTATATTTATACACAGACTTAACTTATATTGTAGTTTTTTTTAAGTAAATAGTTAATAGCATGGCTCCCTGTGAGGACATCCTTGCTGTTATATTGCCCTCCGTCTTCTGTTCTTGTCTCCCTCCCCTTCCATAATTAGCGCCCCCGCTCCTTTCCTCCCATTTCTCTGATCAGATCATTTGTTCCCTGCTACTCCTTTATCGACTGCTCCCCTACTCCCCCACCCTGGCATTGGTCCTTCTTTACGTTCCTGGTTTCTGCAGTTCCTCCAGGATATGTACTCACGTCGGGAGATTTGGAGCCAGGAGTCTCTGATGAGAGAGAACGTGTGGGTCTGGATTACCTCGCTCAGTAAGATCTTTTCTAGTTCCATCCGTTTATCTGCATGGTTCATGATCTCATTTTTCTTCATAGCTGAATAGCATTCCATAACCTATTTGAATTTTCACCATCCATCCATTGGTTGGAGGACATCGAGGTTGTTTCCCTTTCCTAGCTATTGCAAGCAGAGCAGCCGAGAGCATGGCCGAGCAAGTGTCTGTGGAGGAGGATGGAGTGGTCTAGCTGGGTCCTATGGTAGATTTAGGTTTGGCTTTTTGCTTTGCACAGACGCCAGTGAGCAATCCCGTCAGCAATGAGTGAGAGTCCCCTTTCCTCCAGTGCCTGAGCAGCATTTGTTGCCAGTTGTTTTGCGGATCTTTGCCACTCTTACTGGGGTGAGACGAAATCTCCTGGTTGTTTTGATTTGCATTCCCTAATTGCTAGGGAAAATGAACTTTTTTTTTTTTTTACATATTTCTCAGCCTTTTTTTTTTTTTTTTCTTTTAAAAACTCTCTGTTCAGGTCCCGGGCTCACGTTTTGAATGGTTCATTTGGTCTCTTGACTCTTACAACACAGTTTTTTTTTTTAAAGTAATAGTCCTTATAATTTTTGCCTTTGACCCTCTTCTGACTCCACGGGTACCAAGCATGCATGGGCTGCACTTACATACATACAAACAAAATATTTGCACACAAAATAAGTAAATCTAAGCCGGGCAGTGGTGGCGCACGCCTTTAATCCTAGCACTTGGGAGGCAGAGCCAGGCGGATCTCTGTGAGTTCGAGGCCAGCCTGGGCTGCCAAGTGAGTTCCAGGAAAGGCGCAAAGCTACACAGAGAAACCCTGTCTCGAAAAAAAAAAAAAAAAAACAAAAAAAAAAATAAGTAAATCTAATATTTTTTATTTTTTATTTTTTTTATTTTTATTTTTATTTTATTTTATTTTATTTTATTTTTTTTATTTTTTATTTTTTTTTTTTTGGTTTTTCGAGACAGGGTTTCTCTGTGTAGCTTTGCGCCTTTCCTGGAACTCACTTGGTAGCCCAGGCTGGCCTCTTTTTTAAAAGCTTATAAATAATTAAATTTCAGGGACAGAGAGATGACTTAGCAGGAAAGGGTACTTGGTACCAATCCTGACAAGCTGAGTTCAGTCCCTAGGACCCACATTTTGAAAGGAGAAAACAAATGCCCTCAGTTGTCCTCTGCCCTCCATTCACATGTTACATTAGCACAGCCCCCCACGACCACACCCTGACACACACATAAATAAATAAAAATTAAATTTCAGAGTTTGGAAAACAAAGCTTTTTTTTTTAAGAAATATACTAATTCCCTGGAAAAGATCCTTTAGTGAATAACTTGCTTGCAAGAAGAGTTTATGATGTTACAATCTGTCCCTCATGGTGACTGTAGTGTCCAGGAACCCAGGCCATGGCCAAGGCACCTGTCTCAGACCAAGATCCAACCTTTGTCATCTAGTCCTGCAGTACAGGGCATCTCTTTGACAGCTGTTAGCTGTGGCATCTAAGAAAATCAGTGCATAGAGATGTCCTGTCTGCAATCAACTCTTGCCCGCAATTGTCATCTGTCAGAGAAAGTCGAGGGACTAACACTTTCCTGTCACTCCTAGAACTTCAGAAGGGGCAGAGCACAAGGCCAGTGTGTGCAATGCAGGAAACTCTTCTTGCCCATCAATTCACGTCTTGTGACCTCAGTCACCTATAGGCAATCTCAGTTCAAAAGCATTACATGGAAAACTCCAGAAATCAACATTCCAAGAGCCACTAAAGTTTTATTATGGTGCTTTCTTATGATTGTTCCATTTTATTATTATTAATTTGTTACTGTGCCTTATTTACAGGTCAAACTAGATCACTGATTTGTACATTAGAAAAACATCACACATAGGATTGGGTCCTACTGAGGTTCTAGACATACAGTGAAATCTGAGCAGAGCAGAAAGGGAGTGTGATTTGAAATTAGGCTGAATTACCTGTGTACCTCAAGTAGAAAATAGTGTCAAAGCATTGGTAGGTGTTTGCAGATTGTTCATTGTGTCAGGATTTTGTTTGAGGCTGAAAATACCAGTAGCAGATGATAACATGAGTATGTAAAAAGCATGAGGTGAGGCTGGCTAGAATGACTATTTGAGGAAACACCAACTCAGAAGCACCTGTGGCCCAGAGGCCTGTCAGCAGCAGGACTATAACAGTGGGCACCCCAGGTGGCAGTAAGAACTGGGACGTACTGGCCAGCTCACAGCCTCCTGTTTCTACGCATGTCTTCTGCTCCTCGGTTCATACGACACTTCTTCACTCTCCTTGTTCTGCAGAAAACCTGCTATTCCCAGAGCTCCTGCGCCTCTGTGGAAAAAGTACTGCCCACCTGAGCTGTGGGATTCACACCTCCCACTCCAGGCGTGGATTCCCCTCCAGTCTCCAGACCTCTTCCAGACTTCATTGGCATTTGATTATTACTCCCCTTTACCTGCTGTCCCATTTCTTTGCAGGGTAACTGGTCAACCCCAGAGGATTTCACATGAAATGTGTTCATACTAGAATAAAGCATATATGAAGTCCTGTCTTCTATCATAAACATTGCAGTGTCTGGGGTCCAGATTATGAGTGGATTGTACAGGTTTCTACCAGAATCTTTAAAAAGCTGTCATGGGTGCACTTTAAGTACAAGGGTATTCTTTGTGTTTATGCTTCAGATAAGACAGAATCAATTGGTAAGGCTAGGGCACATTCTTTTGTCATCCAAGTCTGCTGTTATTTCAGAAACATAGACTACTGCCAGTGGTTGAGGCTGACGATAATTTAGTACAATGAGAAATTCTAACATGGAAGTAAAATTAGATGGTCTATAGCAAATAAGAGACCTGGCCTGAGAAAAGCTGTCAGATGCCCCATGAAGCAGCAGGCTGGCACTGGACCTTGATGCCAGGTAACTAACTCTCCCTACCTCTTCAGGGTTCAGTCTGTCTTTTGCCATCATTGCAGGATAACAAACAGGTTCTGAATCCTTGCCTCAGTGAAAATGACATTGTCTGTTCCCCTTTGTTCTTGAGGATAGCATTGTCCTGTGCCTGGAATTCTTCATGAGCACTATACCGTCTTTTAAGAGGCAGCATGTATTTTTCTTTTGATGTCCATGAATTCATCTTCAAAACTACCTCTGCCCCCACATTACAACCAAATGTCATTTTTACTTAAAAGACTGAAGAGCAAACCAGTCATCATTATTCATGTATTCATTTCCACCCTTCTTTTCTCATTATCTTGGGACAAACTTAGTTTTACCTGTTGATTGTTAGGATAAAGATTGTCCTCAGGGTAATGATATCACAGATGATGAAAGCAAGTAGACACAGAAACAACAGAAAGTTGTTGATTTCCATGAGAAAAATCAGGAAACTTTTTAAGGATCTGGGAGAAATTAGACAATCTTCCCATGGTTCCTTTAAAAGTTAGAGACATTAATTACTAATTTGGTGATCTGGGGACGGCAACTGTAAGTTGGCTGAATCGGTAGTATTTTTAACGCCACCTAAAAATGTTCCTGCTGAAGAATAACCTTGCTGAAAACCAGGCCCTTCCTGTCATCTTCAGTACGATGGTTTTAAGCTGTATTATTTTACTTGAAAATCAGCCAGAGTTGCTCTAAAAATACGTGTAGAAGAAGAAACCTCACAATTTGCCATAAATCTATCAAAGATTGATAAGGTGTAGGGGTAGTAACATATTGGAAAAGAAAGGATGAATGTAAGATGTTATGGAAATGAAATCTTAAAGCAGAAAGAAAAAACACATAACTGATGGGAAGGTAAAATCTAAAGTTTGTTGGAATATTACAGAAATGGGCTTCACAGAATCCTCACTAGTCTTTGTTCTAGAGGTAAAGAGACCTGGGTTTAACCCATTCCCTAGACTGGATATCTGGGTGAATTTTTCATTACATTTCTTTATTTTGGAGGAGGGTGCATCGCTCCTTCAACCACATGAGTCCCAGGGATTGGACCCAGGTCAGCAGTCCTGTGGTAACCAACTGAGCAATCTCACTGGCCCCAGCTGGGTGAATGAGTGTGTGTTTTAGCCCCCTCAGTCTCCGATTCCAACAGAAGGAAAAATAATTACCTGGTCTTTGGGGTGGAGCCACAGGATTCTCTGATGCCCTTCCAATTTCCAAGTGTGTTTCTCAGTATGTGTAGTAAAACAAGTTTTGAGCATTGTTTCAAAATCAGAGTTAATATATCTGAATAATACCTCTATGTTGTTTTATTATTTTCCATAACGCCTATTGTATCAAAAGACTAGAGTTTTAAAGCAAATATTGTCAGGGACTTCTTGGTTAAACTGCTGAATGATCCCTTTTCAGGGACCAGGTGTGAAATAGAAGTAACAGAACCACAGTGCCTACCAGGAAATGTAAAGTGAAAAATCCCGTTCATGAGAGAATAACCATACCCCTCATGTTTGGGATTTCTCACAAAGCAACCCTTCCTTAAACTCTGCAACTGCAAAATGCTTGCCTTGAAAACACTGAGAGCTAAAATGCCTAAGAAAGGTTTTATGTAACTAATTCCAGTAGCTCATGTTCATGCTCAGAGTGCCGTGTGCTGAGTAGAACAGATCCCTTTACTGTTCCTATCTCAGTGGAGCCAAGTAAGCTTGGAAACTGGCCCTTGTATTTTCTTCACTAAGAGAATGTCTGAACTGTCTCAACTGAAACATGTCTAAACTGAGCTCAAGATGCTCTCAATCATTTGTATCATTTTTAAATTAGTAAAGGGGGGTTGCTTACCTTTACCTCCCAAGTGACAGGTATTTTTGTTATTTTAAAGTGCTGGGAGGGGCGAGTGTGTGTGTGTGTGTGTGTGTGTGTGTGTGTGTGTGTGTGTGTACACCTTTACCTCCCAAGTGACAGGTATTTTTGTTATTTTAAAGTGCTGGGAGGGGCGAGTGTGTGTGTGTGTGTGTGTGTGTGTGTGTGTGTGTGTGTGTGTGTGTGAGAGAGAGAGAGAGAGAGAGAGAGAGAGAGAGAGAGAGAGAGAGAATGTAAGAATGCATGCAAGCAAGTGCTCACTTGTACCCTTGAACGTCAGAGGCCTTGGGTCCTTCTAGAGCTGGAGTTACAGGAAGTTGTGAGCTACTTGATGTGGGTTCTGGGAATCGAACTCAGGGCTTCTGGAAGAGGAGCAAATGCTCTTAACTGTTGAGCCATCTCTCCAGACCCCAGATATATTTCCTGATTGGTCTTCACCTTATAAATTAAGGCAGGGTCTTTCACTTGAACCCAGAGCTCACTGATCTGGCTAGTCTGCCTAGCTAGACTATACCCCCAGGTTCAACCCCCTCTTGAAGCTAGGGTTGCAGGTGTGCCATCGACTGCTCCCCACATTTACAGGAGTGCTGGGAATATCACCTCTGGTTCTCGTGCTTATACTTTACCCACCGAGTCACTTCCCAGCCCAGTAATATTTTAATGTATAAATATTTATAAGATGGCCTCATTTCAGCACTACAGAGTGTGCATGTAGAAGCATTAACAGGAATAAGCAGGGACTAGGTCAGCTGTGAACTGCTCACTTGGTCAGTTTGTCGTTGACTGAATATCTCAGATACCAGCCTATATTCCTGACCTATATAGTCTTCAGTTGCTCCCATTCTTTAACATGGACCCACAGTGGACCATCAGCAAAGGGTGAGAAACAGAACACTGACATAGAAATACAGTGTGGACATTTTTAATCCCCAACTGTTACCTGTATTCTGAAGGTTGCCAGGCTTTTACCATAGATATCCAGATGTTCATATAAAGTGCCAAAGAGAAATCAATTTTGATGATTCTGTATAGTTTGATTTTTATAGAATATGCACTCATTTTAAAAATAATTTACTTCACTTGTTTCTAAAGGCCTTCTGTCTAACAATTTGAACTTACAACATAAAGCCTTCAAAAGAAAGCCACATTCAGAATAAGACTGTTTCTACAAAATCTACCATAGGAAAGGACAGAAGCTGTATTATAATCAACTGAAGCCACCCTGACCTCTCTGCATTTATATGACTTTGACATTCATCAAGTTGTCTTCTGTAGCCCTTGCTGCCTCTGGTTTAGAGGCTGCTGCGGTTGGCTGTGGATGGATTCTCCTGCAGGACTCCAGGATGAGTTCCACCCCGTTCCCTAGTCTCTGCTTCAAAGACCACATTTGCCTTCTCTGCTTCTGATTCCAAATCCTCACCTTTTTAAGTGTCCCCAATTTCCCATGTTGTCCCTTAATTTCTGCAGAATGGAATAATGGGCACTTACATTCTAAGTACACTGGATTCATTCTGAGAGTTCAGATAGCTCAGTTCCACAGCAACTATGAGATAATATTCCCCACCTGTAAAAACAGGTGAGGAAATGGAGGCACAGCTAACATGAGATAAACTGGGCTGAGAGACGACATCTAGTTCCAAAGCCCATGATACAAGCTCTCTTTAAACCTTAAAGCCCGTTAAAAAACTTGTTTCCTGCATTCTTCTACCTCTTCCATGACATGACTCCACCTGTCAACTTTTCAGAGTTTCTTCATTTTCTCATATTCATTAAACATCTTTCTGCCCACCTTCCAATGGCTCTCATTTTGTAAAATGTGAGTAAATCATCTTTCCCCTTGACCCAGCTAATTCCACTGGTTACTGTCCAAATTTCTTCCTTCCTTTCTGGGTCAGAAGTCTCTAGTATGTGGCCCACACCTGCTTCCTCTACTTCCTTTGCCCAGTTCCTCAGCAGTAGTCCCCTTCCATCTGTCCTCAGCAGTGGCCTCCTTATTCAGACTGCCCTCTCGAAAGGGTCTTATCAAGCCCAGCTGCCTTTGCTTGGCCCTCCCTCTTCCCAGGACATGCCAGGATTAACAGGCCATTCCTCCCTGTGAGTCTATCCACACTTTTTCCAGAGCATGCACATTTACCACTCAGCCTGAGAAATATACAGCTGCCCCAGAGAAAACCTAGATTTGCCTCTGGCCCAGTTAATTCCTGAAAGATATATAGGGTTTGCCAAGGACCTTGAGGGGGCTTCCTTGGAAATTCACCATCTAATTATATGCATCCACCTGTCAGTGATACTATTCTTTACTCCACCAGGTCCCTAGGTGCCTTTGGATTCAGTCTCAGCTTTTTGATTCACTTTTTATTGGGTTCATCCACCTTTCATTGAACCCCTCATAGTCTTCGTACTTCTCTTTTAACTTAGACCTTGAGTTTGCGTCATGACCCTATATTTGTAACTATAAATGCCTATGTCATGTAAACATCTGCTTGTCTAAAACAGCTTTTCATCACCTTCAACCATTAGTAGGGCCTGCACAGTGTCTCTCTGTAGTGAAGTCATTCATCTGGACACCTAGTTGCAAATCTCAGGGTTATTGTTGGTACTTCTGACCTCACCCATCTGTTTGTTTATTCCACTAATACGTTTGAAGGCAACCTCTATGTCAGGCTTTCTGTTCAAAGCTAGCTAAATGGACGTGTTTCAAAGCTCTGACATACCTTTCCTACCTACGCTGTCCACTCAAGATTTCTCCTGATCAGAGTTGTTTCCCTCTTGGAATTTTAATTGTGGCTGGAATAAGCACAGTGACATCCCAAATAAGAGCAAAACCTTCTTGGGCTTTCCTCTTCAGCTTCCTGGACATAGAGATTCTCTGTAGATACTTACCCAACCACTGACTTTCCCCTTAATTATGAAGCGTTTATAACGTAAACCCTATTAAGTATAGTGTCCATTAGTACTTAAGTCATCTTGTTGTACAACCAATTCCCACATGTTTTTCCATCTTGAAAATTTAAAACACTGCCCTGATGCTCCTTTCCTCATTATCTCCCCCTCCCTTCCCCCCCCCCCCAGCCATCTTCCATTTTCTCTCTATGGATTTGTCTACTCTATGTACCTCATATAAAACTTGTCTCTTTGTGACTTATTCCATTTAGTTTAAGATCCTCAGGCTTTATCCATACAGTAGCACAGATCCACATTTCTTTCCTAAAGGCTGATAATACGCTTGTATTATTTACTACTTTTTTTTATTCATCTCTTGATACATGGGTGGCTCCTATTAAAAGGATGCTCTGATCATGGATCTAACAACAACAACAAATTGTTGAGACACTGCCCTTAATGGGGCGTGACAGTAGAATTGGAGTATCATATAAAATAAACACATGCTAAGAGCATGGCATTTTCCCCATATTTAATTATTCTCAGGATCTTTATGTGTTTGCTGGCCATTGTACATTTTTGTTGTTGTGGTTGGAGAAATGTCTCTTTAAGTCCTTTATCAGTTTTTAAATTTTCTTTTGTTGAATTGAGGGACATTTTATATAGTCTATAGACCAGCACCAGGTTTTGATTTGCTGTAGTTTCTTTCATCTAATGAATTGTGGGTAGTTACATTTTAAAGAGGTGGTTTTGTTGTTGTTGTTGTTTTGTTGTTTTTTGATTTTTCGAGACAGGGTTTCTCTGTGTAGCTTTGTGCTTTTTACTTGGTAGCCCAGGCTGGCCTCGAACTCACAGAGATCTGCCTGGCTCTGCCTCCCGAGTGCTGGGATTAAAGGCGTGCACCACCACCACCGCCCGGCTTAAAGAGGTGTTTTAATCTTGCTTTATGACAGTGTTTTTTGAACTTGAGTGGTCCTCACTAAAAGGATTTTTCTTCAAAAACACTCCTTGTATTAATACATAATCCTGTATGTATTAAGAATAAAACATCCTAATTTCTTGTATTGGATTTCTAGTAATAAATCTTAGGTAAATGTCACCAAGAAAAAAAAAATTTAAGTGAACCAGACATGGTAAAGCTATAATTCTAGCACTTGTGAAGCTGAGGCAGGAGGATTGGTAGAGCCCAGCCTAGGTCATATAAGCAAGACTCTGCATGAATGAATGAATGAATGAGTGAGTGAGTGAATGAATGAATGAATGAATGAATAACTTAGTGGTGAGGCACTTGCCTAGCACGTGCAAGGCCCTGGTTCAGTCTCTAGCAACAGAAACAAAGGAGAAAGATTCGACATAGTCCAGAGAAGAATCAGAAAGGTGCTTTTGATCTGGCTCTCAAAACCATAGAGTCTTCTATGGTGCTGACGAGATGGCTCAGCAGTTAAAGATGCCTGCTGCCAAGCCCTATGACCTGAGTTTCCTCTCTGGTGTGAGCATGGCAGGAGAAGAGAAACAGTGAGCTGTCCTCTGCCTTTGCAAGGAGTGGACAAAAAAAATAATATAGCTTTTCAACTCATTGAATTTTTAAGAAAATTAGAGGAGAAAGTTTTTAAAGTACTTAATAATGAGGGCTTATTTTTCTAAGCTTTGAAGTGTTCTAGATAGAGATTTTAAAAAAAAAAAATCCTATAAATGAAGACTGAACTCTGAGCCCCCCAAATTATCATATCTGTCCCCAGGGCATTAGCACACTGTGGGTCCAAAGTTGAGAAACCTGAGTAAGAACAGCAGCTTATTGATCGAGGAATTGACTGTCTTGATTAAATATCCTGCCAGTTTACAGAAAGCATCTACAGAGCATGGTGACAAGTCATGTACATAGCAGCATCCCTGGCCTGGAGAGTCTGGTTAGAACCCTGAAACTACAGAAGGTACCTGTGTGTGTAGACTGAGGATCATTGTGCTCTGAGTTTCCTGGTAGCTTTAACAAAAAGAGAGACAACAGGTTATGTTGTTGGGGTTGTATGATACTAGGAAGCAAACCAGTTTATTATCAGAAACCAGATTGTTCCTGCTACTACACAATAAGAGTATTGTATCCCCTGACTCTTTATAAAACTGGCAGTGATAACATCATGGACAGCATTTTGTCAAAGGTGTGTAAACATTTTTCAGATGAATCTTAGCTCCTTTTTCCTCTTGACCAGAAGCCAAGGGAATGGTACTAATTACTGCAGTGTGTAAGCATTTTCTTTGATAAGAAATGTGGTTTAACTTGTGATCTCATTGGCAAGGATCACTTGAGGCTCAGAGGAGATTTGGCCTAATCATTGACTCTAAATGCTTTCAAAGCCGGATTTCTAACACGTGTGCAAAGATTTGAGCTCTGGGGGTGTCCAACACCAACCTTCACTGGCTGTATCATGCCCCTTCATGTCCATGTTGTATCTGAATAGCTCGATAGCATGCCCCTTCATGTCCATGTTGTATCTGAATAGCTTGCTATCACTTTTAGACCAAAGGAAGATGTGATTAATGAGTCACTGTTAATATTACATGTTTAAAATAAGAGTCCTGAAGTTACCAGAGCTAGGTCTTGTTTTGTTTTATTTGTTTGTTTTTAAGGCAGTTTATGAAGAACATTCTAGAACGGATAGGTGGAAGATGCCTAGGATGTGGTCTTCTGACCCAGGTCACTGAGGGTGGAATGGTAGCGGAGTCTTGTCTCTTCTAGGTGGAGATCCTCATCAGCAGTGTCAGTTAGCATGTGGAGAAGAGATCGAAAGTAGCTCTTCTGAGTAAGGGTGTGCTGAGCCTTGCTGGGCCAGTCTCACTGGAGAGCCAAATCAAGACTGAAGCATGGCCTTCTTACTCGCTGCTAGTGCCTGAGAATCAAGCCTCCGCTGTTAACCGAGTCTGCAGCATCAGTTGCCTTTTGTCCCCATCCAGAGCGTTCCTTGCTCCACAGACTGACTTCTTCTTTAAAAGGCCTGCAACTGTCTGCATGAGATAATTGCTTTTCTCAAATCTAGGTCTCACATAAATGAATAATGTCACAGTCCAAAAGAAAGGCCAACAGGTCATTTTTTTTTTTTTTGCATTTTATTACCCATAATGCCATAACCCAAAAAAATAATTTCTTGTTATTGCCAGACATTTTCCAGAGAACCAGAAGAGAATAGAATTTGCTGGGGTGTTGGTGGTGGAGAACTGGAGGGTTCTGGACCTACCAAATCAGCACCCCAAGGGAGGCAAGCACTTTTGGCATCTGGCAGAGCACTGTGGTCCTGAACCAAGACTTTGGTCTCGACCAGCCAATTGCTCCAGTTTTTTAATTACCTGAATAATAATTTTCTTTAACTATTTGGATGTCCTAGCAAATCTTCCCAAGGACAGACCCCTGAACCTGTTATATGGTGGCCTCTGCCACCAAGTTTTAAGAGTCTGCTCATAAACTAACTGTGATATCATACGTAATAAAAGTAAAAGGATACCCAAAGCAGCGTATTTTCAAAGAGCTTTATTGTTGGGAAGGAAATGGGTAAGATGTAGAAGCAGCAAACTCAGTAAGTGTCAGATTTGGTTTTACCTTTCACAGAGTCCTGCTGCCTTCTGGATCCAAATGTTCATCAGCTCTGTCCATGAAAGCCTGAGGTGGGGTAGACGTCCAAAGGGCCATGTGCATTCCGTAGAGGGGTGTACCCTGAACCCGTCTAGGGTACAGTTAAATGTATTTTTTATAAAAGCTTTGTTAAATTTAAGGAACCTCACATGAATAAAAAATTTTAAAACATTCAAGAAAATTGAGAAATGATGATTTTCTTCCGAATAAAGTGACTTAAGAACTAGTAAAATATTTCAGTCATTAAAGGGGGAAAAGAACTTCAAGTTGTTGATGAGAAAAAATAATTTGTGATTAGTTTAACTATAGTAATGTTAGCATCCAGATGGTCTGGCTACTTGAGGCTGTGGCCAAGAGAGGAGCCAAGACAGCTTCAGATCTCTGCATCTGAGAATTGTAGCTTAACCCTTTCACCCTAAAGTTAAATTACAGTATACAGCAAAAGTAAAGTCCTAAAAGGTCAATGGCTGCTGCCTCACTAATTGGCATGACTTCTCAGTTACTTATAATTACATCATTCGAGAAAATATGTGATAATGATGTGTGGAGAATGAAACTGTGAGGAGCCAAAGACTTGAATATAAAAAAGGTCTTAAATGAAAGAGGTGGTGTAGAGAAAGAGAGAGAGAAAGTTAGTTAGTTAGCTAGTTAGTTAACTAACTAGCTAATTAGTTTCCATACAACCAGCTGCATCGGGAACCTATGCTATGTGGCCTCCACTGATATCCTCAGACTATGTGTTCTTAGTCCCAACCCCAAGAACAGTGTCAGGTCTGACCAGCCATTTGTAGGTTTGGAACTGGCCATGGGATTTAAAAAATGAGTTCACACATAAGCCCAGGCAACCTCCAAAGTCTAGCCATGCCAGTGACCTTGACCCCATGAAGCATGTGGTAACATAATGCAGAGAAAATTCCTTTCTCCATTTCTCGGGATCAGATCCACCAGAAGTTCTCAAGCATTCAGGGGTGGGTGTGGTCTTGCTCATCTGGTCAACTCTAAGTAGTCCTGGTAGCTGGGTTAGATGTCTGGACCTTCAGAAAAGAGCAAGTAAGAAAGTAAGTTACATACAAGGGTGGTGAATGAGCCTTTACTGACTCTGCGCTTCCATAATCTGTTCACAGGAAGGGGATGCTGTACTGTCTACTCTCCAGTTAGCTGGATTATAGTATGGGATAGAGATAGTATTTCCATTTTGTTTGGCTTGACAGAAATGTGTTGCAGTTGTATCAGAATACATTGTTTAGTTTTGTAGATTTATTGAAGAGCTAGGAAATCACATTACAAGGCAGCATGACTGTAGTCTTACAACTTCATTAATTATGGTACCTAGACATAATTAGGCTCTAGCTAAGAATAGCAGATAAAGTGGAAAATCATTCTGGGGAGGAAAGAAAGGAGCTGAGAGGCTGAAAGAATGTGAACAGAGGGTGCCCACTGATTCTTGGGCATAGAATTAGAGTCAACCTGCCTCCTCAAATTGCCAAGGATGATGATGTCTTACAAGGTCACTACAGCCAGGCACTTAGGAATATGTTCTTTTAAACTCTTGTTTTATTTTCACTTCAAATTTCTAATGCTCCATAGACAAAAGCAATCAGGAATATCCCACATGGTGAAGAAAAAACTATTTGGATACATGGAAGATTATCCATTCATTTTTAATACATTTTTGGCTTTGGAAGTTATAATTATATCATTTTCCTCTATCTTTGTTGTTACAAATATGTATGTGTGGAGAGAGAAAAAGGGAGGGTAGATAGATAGACAGACAGACTGATAGATACACATATATATAGTTTCCCTAAGTATATAAATACAACCTGCTCAGTCAGTAGAATGTTATACTTGTAACTGATTTTTTTTTTTTCGAAGCAGTCTTTAAGTTGACCAGACTGCAGTGTTCTCATACACATCTTCTCCCCACCTCGGGCCCACACGCAGCTTCCTTCTCTGGCATCTTGAGTAAATTTGATGGAACTGCTGAAGGAATATTGATTCATTTGCGCTAAAATCCATTGTTCACCTCAGCACTCAACCCTGATTATGTAAAATCCATTGTTCATATAGACCCACCCCGATGATGTGTATTCTACGAATTTTGACGCATGTGTTCCATCCACTACAGTGTGACATGGAGTTGTTTCTCTCCCTTAGACATGTGCTCTGTTCTCCCTGTTCCCCTCCTTACTGAACCTTGGCAGCCACGTTGCCTTTACCATTTCTGTAGTTCTGTGGTTCACTAATTTTTTATTGAAAATAGATTTTTTTTCCTTACCACATATCCTTTAGTTCACTTGTTACTAAGGGGCAGCGCAGCTATTCCTAAAGAATCATCATTTATATAAGGTAGGTTCTCCGTAAATACTCTGGGCCAGGTACAGCAAAGAATAGAAGGGAAAAGATCCTAGTCTTTGCAAAGCTTACAAGTCTCTAGACCCACCTAGGTTCTACATGGGAGTGAGGTGAACCCACAAGAGTCCAGGAGAAAGATGAGAATGGGGTGTCTTGCTAGCTAGTACCCCGGCCTCAGGTCAGATCCTGCCTTTCCATTTTAATTCTAGTGATCAAGCCTGGGGAACAGTTTCCTGGTCATCTCCAGCTGCCTCTTGTAATGCCATTTCCTGGATCACCCTCTCCTGTTGTCTGAGATTAGTGTGTGCATTGCTTTCAGACTTTCATACTAGTTATCCATAGTCCTGCCTGGTGCTAATGAACTATGACAGGATGTCTACAAAGGCATAAGAGTAGATAGATATCCATGTCATTTATACACTAACTGAACAAGTCTTTTGCATTCAGGAAATGGATACACACACACACACACACACACACACACACACACCAATTGTCTCTCTGTGATCCCCAGATTCTCTTTGGCCTGGCCTTAAGGAGCCTAATTTTTTTTCCTTCGGGTGTGTGTGTGTGTGTGTGTGTGTGTGTGTGTGTGTGTGTGTTCTTGTGTGTGTGCGCACATGTCTGTGCATACAGGTAAACGTGTGTTCAAGTGTACTTGTACACATGGAGACAAGAGGACGGTCTTCTGTTGTTCCTCAGGCACTGTCCACCTCATTTTTTAAATTGAAAAGATTTTTTTCAGGCAGTGTATTCTGATCATGGTTTTTCCTCCCCAATCCTCCCAGATCCTCCTCACCTCCCTACCCATTCAACTCCATACCTTTTTATTCTCTCTCTCTCTTTAAAAAAAACAGGCAAAGAAAATGCACTGGTAACACACACACACACACACACACACACACACACACACACCTCACTTTTGAGATAGGGTCTCTCACTGACCTGGGACTTGGCAGGGAGGCGAGGCTAGCTGCCAGGTGAATCCCAGGGATCTGCTTGTTTCCATATCCCGAGCATTAGGATCACAACTGTGGGCCACTGTATCTGGCTTTTCTTTCCTTTTTTAATGTGCATCTTGGGGGATTGAACTCAGGTCTTCATGTTAGCAGGGCAGGCACATTAGCAACTGAGCTGTCAGCCCAGGAAGCCCAATACTTGTTCCCCCCTCTAAAGGTGAGGTCTTTACTGTGTGAGGATAGACCAGGGAGGGGTTAGAAGACCACAAGACCTGTTCCATCCTCACCTGCTCTGCTCCACTGGGTCCTTTTTGCTTCATATAAAATCCCTGTGGGAAAAAAACAAGTAAACGCAGGCCAGTGAGATGGTTCAGCAGGTAAGAGCACTTGCTGGTAAACATCATGATCTGAGGACAGTCTTCAGAACCCACGATTTGGAGAGAGAACCAGTTCCCACAAGTTATCCTCTGACCTCTTCACGCTCTTAGTGGTACCCACAAATACACACACAGATAACTTTCTGAAAATTTTCAAGAAAAAGCAATTTTAAATTAATCCGGTAAGTAGACAGCTCACTAGCCCTCCTTAGCATACCGGTAAGAACCTGTGGTGTGCGTCTCTTCCCAGTAACACATCTAATAGCATCATGCTGATGGCCTGAAATTGGCCACAGCAAGGGTGTCCACATATGGGGTCAGCAAGCACTGATGGTAGCAACCCTGCTCATTTCTTCCACTGGGCAGCCTTTCCTTAGTCGGATTCTTACCTGATTCTCCCGATAGGGTTTGGTCAGTGAACACTAAGCTAATTCGTATGGTCAAATCCTACTCTCCATGGTTGGCTGCCTTTTGGAGTTGGGGGAGTATGATACAAAATCACCGGAGGAGTTGGTCCAGTGAGTTCTAACAGCCAGACACAACGTCCAATGCTAGAGACCTTGCTCACAATTTCCTTCCCCCACCCCCAAAGAAGGACTGCAGTGATTCACAGATAGATTCATCCGGTTGTGGCTGTCACTGAGGTCTCAGAGCATTGTGACATTAAAAGTTGCTATTGCAGGTGTTGGGCCAGGATCACAGTTAACGTTTTTCTCCCTAGATCAAGGTTGGCTTGTCCATGGGTAATTAATACAGTGCTTTCTTACTCACCAGCCTCTTTATGCCCATGTAGGACCGCACATGCCAGAGCAAAGGCTGACGCTGCTGACCAGGCTGCACTGGCTGCCCGCCAGGAGTGTGATATCGCGAGAGCCGTGGCCAGAGAGCTGTCGCCTGATTTCTACCAACCAGGTAAATCGTGTTTCCTTCCTTTGCTGGGAAAAGTCGAAGATGAGCTTTTCATTTCCTTTGCCTTGTTTGTTGTTTGTGTTTATTTTATTTTGAGAACATCATACATGAGCAAGACATCACCTTCACTCCAGTCCCCCCACACACACTCCTCCTGTTTCTCCCTCCCAGATTCATGACCTCTTGGATTATTATTATTGTACATGTGTAAATGTGTCTTACACAGATGCACACATGGGTATATGTAACTAATGGGTCTGTTTGGCTTTGCTTGTTTGTCCAGGGCTTACCACTTGGGCTTAGACAACCCACAGGGGAGCTCATCATGGAGGAAACTGGTTCTCCCCACTCTCAGCAGCCAGTGACCTCCTCTAATTCTTCATCTAGGTGTGGGACCACATGGAATGTCCCCTGTCCCTGTTAGCATGTCAACTGGTGGTGTCATCAGGATGGTCTTGTTCAGACAATCACACTGAGAGTTCATGGGTGCGCTCCCCTTTTTAGGATGTAGGAGCCACTGACAGCAGACGTCCTGGGCCTCTGGCTCTTACAACCTTTCCACGGTCTCTCTTTTGAGATTTTGTTGTTGTTTGTTCGTTTGCATCAGCTGTAGTTGGGCACCCCGGTCACTGACTAGTTGTGGATCTCTGTAACAGTCTCCACCTGTTGCAAACAGAAGCTTCTTTGATGAGGAATGAGAGCCACATTTATCTTTGGGGGTACTGATAAGTATTCAGAATGCAGCTGGAAACTGAACTAGTTTCGTGCATTCTCTGCTAGAGTCCGTGGCCTCCCCACCTGTGTGTGGACCCAGTGTTACAGTATCAGACATGAATTCCATCCCGTGAAATGGACGTGAAGTCCACTTAGGGAGCTTTTCGTTACCCCCCAGATGAGAATGCCCCTGTTGCCCCTTCGTGGCTTTCTTCCCAGTTCAATCATTGTTCTGGTGCACGGGCTTTACAGCTAGGTCAGAATTCTCCACGCTGATTGACAGATCGGCTGTGCCAGTTTACAATCCCATCAGGAGTGAATGAGGGGTCCCCTTTCCCCACATCCCCTCCAGCATTTTTTATCAGTCATTGCACTTTTCTTTCTGGAAAGATTTTGTTGTTATTATTTTAAATTATGTGGAGATGGGGCATGATATATGGACATAACTGCAGGCGCCTGAGGCCGCCAGAGGGGTCAGAGCCCCCTTAAACTGGCATTACAGTCAGTTGTGAGCCACCCCACACCGGGGCTGGGGAACTCAGGGACCTCTAAAGCTGTATGCACATTCTTACCTGCTGAGCCATCTCTCCAGCACCACAAATATTTTTTGTTTTTCATTTAAAGAGAATTACATCACTTTCCTTCCTACCTCTCCCATTCCCCAACCCACATACACACACTCAAGTTGATAGCCTCTTCTTTTTTTTATTATTATTCTTTTTTTTTTAAAGATTTGTTTATTTATTATGTATACAGTGTTCTGTCTGCACACACCCCTGCAGGCCAGAAGAGGGCACCAGATCTCACTACAGATGGTTGTGAGCCACCATGTGGTTGCTGGGAATTGAACTCAGGACCTTTGGAATAACAAGCAGTGCTCTTAACCTCTGAGCCATCTCTCCAGCCCCGCCCCCCCCCTTTTTTTTAATTATATCTGTGATAGTCTCCACTGCCTGTAAAAAGACGCTTCTTTGATGAGGCAGAGTAGCTGCACTTATCCAGGCAAAGGCGGCTCGCACACAAAGAATTCAGTTGTTTTCTCGATCTTAGCCAATCTGACTGGGTAAGACAAAATCGCAAGTTCATTTGAACTTGTATTCCTCTAATTGCTAAGGATATTGAACATGTTTTGAGATTCTTTTAGTCATTTTTATTTCTTCCCTGGAGAACACTGTTCAGATCCATAGCCCGTGTTTTGACTGGGTTGTTTATTTTCTGGAGTTCTGGAGCCATTGAGTTCTTTATATATTCTGGATACGAATCTTCTCTTGGATATGTAGTTGGCAAAAATTCTCTCCCACTCTGTGGGCTTCTTTCCTTGGTGGTTTCCTTTGCTGTACAAAAGCTTTCTAGTTTCCTGAGGTCCCATTTGTCAATTGTTAGCCTTAACACCTGAGCAAATGCAGTCCTGTTCAGAAAGCCTTCCTCCACCTCTATCTGTGGACGATACCTGTTTTCATCTAGCGGTTTCAGTGTTTCAGGTTTCACACTGAGGCCTTTGATCTATTCAGAGCTGGTTTTTCTGCAGGTTAGTAATAGATGGGCCTAAAGGCATTCTTCTACATATGGACACCGGTTTCCCCTGCACCATTTTTGAAGATTCTGGGGATTTGGTTTTGGTTGTTTGTTGTTTTGTTTGTTCGATTTTTCGCCATTGTCAAGTATCAGATGACTGTGGTGTACTCACTTGGGTCTTCCCTTTTGTCCCATTGGCCGCCATGTCTGTTTCTGTGGCATTACCATGCTGCTTTTATTACCACAGTTCTGGAAAATACCTTGAAACGTGGAATGATAATCCTAGCATTGTCCCTTTTGTTCTGGATTGCTTTTCTATATAAATATTAGGATGATATTTCTCTATTTCTGTGAAGAATGTTGTAGAGATTTTGATTAGAAATCCATTGGATCTATAAAACGCTTTTGGTAGAAAGAACCTTTTCACAATATTAATTGTACCAATCTATGAGCATGACAAGTTTGTCCATTTTCTAGTATCTCTTTTTTGAGAGCTTTAAAGTTTTTTGTTGTAGAGGTCTTTACTATCTTGATTAGGTTTATTCTTTTTTTTTTTCTTATTGTGAATGAGAGTGTCTCCAAGATCATCTCTTCAGTATGTTTGTTGTTAGTATATAATTTTTTAAGTTGATTTTGTATTCTGCCACTTTACTGAAATTGTCAATCATATCTAAAGTCTTTGGAATGTCTATGTATAAGACATAATCTATAAGTAGGGTTAATTTGACTTCTTTTCCTGTTTGTATCCCTTTAGTTGGCTTCTCTTACCTTATTGCTTCTGCTAGTGTTTTAGGTACTGCATTGAAAAGGAGTGGAAAGAATGGACAACTGTCTTATTCCTCATTTTAGTGGGATTGCTGCAGATTTTTCTCCATTTGGGAGGACACTGGGTGTGGTTTGTCATTGATAGCATTTATTGAGGTATGGTCTCTTGAGTTCTACTCTCTGGCACTCACATCATGAAGGCATGTTCAGTTTAGTCAGGCTTTTTTGATTTTTTTGCATCTATTGAGATAATCATATGAAGTGAGAGTTTTTTTTTGTTTGTTTTGTTTTTCATTTTGTTTTGTTTTTGTCTTTATTGACTTATATGCTGAAGCATCTCTGGGATAAAGCCAACTTAGTCATGGAATATAATTTTTTTGATGTATGTCCATATTCTGTTTCCAGGTATCCTATTGAGTAATTTTGAGTCTGTTTATTAGGGATATTGGCCTGTAATTTTCTTGTTGTTGTGTCTTTACTTGGTTTGGGTATCAGAGCAATACTGTTTTTGTAGAAGGAGTTTGGGAATGCTCTTTCCGTTTCCAAGTTGATTTTGTTCTTTGAAAGTCTGGTAGAATCTGCTGTGAATCCATCTGGGCCTGGGCTTTTTTAGACCAAAGGCTTTTTATCTCTTTTGAGCTCCATCTTTGTAACAGGTCTGTTTAAATTGATGATCTCCTTTTGGTGTAACTTTGGTAGTTCAGGTGAATCTATAAATCTGTTTCTTTTAGGTTTGCAAACTTAATAGAATATAGGTCCATAAAATATTCTTGGTTTCTTTGGTGTCTGCTATAATATTTCCCTGTTCATCTCTGATTCTGTTAATTTAATGGGGGATTTAGTGGATTTTTTTTTTGTTTTTTGTTTTGTTTTATTGGGTTTTTTTGTTTTTGTTTTTGTTTTTTTTTTTGGCTAATTGGATTAAAGATCTGTCGATCTTGTTTCATCTTTTCAAAGGACCAGCTCTTGGATTTGATTTTTTTTGTATTGTTTTTCATTGATTCTTTTTCATTTCTGCTCTGATTTTTGTTATTTTTTTTCCTGTCTACTGGGTTTGAGTTATTTTTTTTCTTATTCTTCCTGACTCTTGAGTTACATTATTAAGTTATTTACTTGTTCTTTTCTTTTCTTGGGTTGGTGGAGGGAATGGGGGTGAGACAGGATCTCCCTACATAGCTCTGGCTGACCTGAAACTTTCTATGTAGACCAGGCTGACCTCAAACTCAGGAAGATCTACCTGTCTCCAGAGAGCTTGGGCTAAAGGCATGTGCCACTCCTCCCAGCTTGGGCATGTTCTGATATTTTAATGTGGGCACTTAGAGGTATAAATTTTCCTTTGCAGAACTGCGTTTAATGTGTCCTGGAGTTGGACTGTGGTTTCATTTTCATTTAATCTCCATGAGTCTGTGTACAGATTCTTTTGCTAAATTTTATTATATTACAGTTCAGAAAGATACATGGAATTTTCCTGAACGTTTTTTAAGATTTGTGTCCCAGGCTGGGTGATACATTTTAGAAACATTTGCATGGGCTGTTGAGTAGAGTGTTTTGATTCTTGGACAGAATATTCTGTAGATATGTTTGATGTATAGTGACATTCAATTCTGATGTTTTCTGTTTATTTAGCTAACCTGTCTGTTGATAAAAGTGGGGTTTTGAAACCACCTGTTACTCTACTGACTTAGAGTTAGTCTGTGTCTTTAGCTCCAGTGGTACGCTTTGTATGAAATTGGATGCATATATGTTCAGGGTTGTAATGCCTTCTTGGTTAATTGTTCCCTTGATTAGAAGAGACAAGGAAGGACACTACATTCTAGTTAGTTTTTATTTGAAGGCATTTGTCAGACATAAGGATAGTGACACCCGCTTGCTTCCCGGTTCCATGTGCTTGGGATGCCTTTTCCCAAGCTTTCACTTTGAGATGCTTCCTGTCTTCAAAACTGAGTTTCTTGTAGACAGTAGAAAGATGGATTTTGTCTCGTAATCCCAGCTGGCCTGTCTTTTGATTGGGTGGCTGAGGGCATTAATATTTAAAGTGTGTTGCTTGCGGTAATTTTGCTCATTTGCTGGTTTGGTTTGTGTTCTTAGCCCTGGCTTGTGTTTCTTTTGTGCTTCAGTAGTTACTAGTTCACGTGTTTTCTTTCTTTAGTCTCTTAGCTACGCTTATTCCTCTCTTCAATCGAAAACATTGCTTCCAGTATTCTCTGTACGGCTGGTTTGGTGGACATGGATTCCTTTAGTCTGTTTATATCATGATTTTTTTCTCTCTCAGCTCTGCCCGATAGCGCCACTCAGTAGAGTAGTCTAGGTTGGCATCTGTGTTCTTGTAGAACTTGGAGTCGTTGCTCTATGCTCAACGTCTCCATTGAGAAGCCAGCTATTGCTCTGAAGGATTTCCCTCCCTGTGTGACTCCTTCTTCTCTTGCAGCCTTCAGCGCTCATCCTTCCTTCTGTTTGTCTAGTGTTTCGACCACGGTATGCTGTGGGGAGTTTCTTTCCTGGTCCTGCCAGGTTGGTGTTCTGTGGGCTTTTTGAAAGGAATGGCATCATCTCAGGACCCCCAGACCAAGTTCTCAGCACCAAGATTTGTTTGCCCCTGAGGGATGAAGGGCAGGGAATAGGAGACAAAGACAAGAGATAGCAGAGGAGGAGAAGGGAATGAGGGAGAGGGGGCAGGGATGTTTGTCTCAGAGGGACAAAGGACTGTCTCTGAATACAGAGGAGGCAGATGTGGCCCATAGAGAAATAGCGGTTTGTAAAGGTAAAATGGGAAACCCCATGTTAGGATGAGGTGTTTAATTTTAATTAGACATGTTCATTGGGTGAGCCAAAGGGGCCTTCTGATTGCTAGACTTCTACACTTTGATAGCTGGACCTTGGTAGTCAGCCTCAGGAGGAGGAAGTGGCCAAATAAGGGAATAGACCTTGGTGGCTAGCTTCAGGAATGTAATCTAATGGTTTTTAGCAAGGCAGAGGGAATAGGGGAGAAGGGCACAGCCTGCCACAGCCATGCTTGCCATGCTCAAGCTGGCCAGAGTCTCTCCACTTCTTACATCTAACTGGGTTTGTCTTTCCTTGATTTGGGGACACTCTCGTCTGTGATTTTGTTGAAAAGCTGGTCTATGCCACTGACCTGAGATTCTTTTCTTTCATCTATGCCTATAATTAGAAACTTTGGCCTTTTCATGGTGTCCCACAGTCTCTGCACGTTTCTTTCATGTGATTTATTTTTATTTTTCATATTGCTTGCCTGTTTGTTCTAAATCTTCTTCTTTATCCTCCCGTCCCAATACTTGAGCTGTTCCTCTTGGGAGTCTTTGCCTCTGAGTTTTCTAATTGAGCTGTTGAGTTTTTCAATTCCATCTTCCTTTCATCTGTGTCCTCATCAATATTTCTATTTCTTTATTGAATTAATTTTAAATCCTGGATTGTCTTGATCATTTCATTTGGCTATATGTTGTGTTTTCTTGGGCTTCACTCGGCAATTATTGTTACTCTCATTCGGTTCATTGAACTGTTTGTGTGTCTTTAAACTCCTTGACTGACTCAATGAAGTTTAAGATTGTTCTTTTAGAATTCTGTGTCTTGGGCATCAGCTCAGTAATTCCCATTGGAGAACATTCCCAACAGATTGGTAGATTTGGGGGCAGATATCCACTGCAGGTCTTTGACATTGTTTGCATTTTTGCAGTGTGACCTGGGCATGTGGGCTTCTTTTGTTGCTTGTGAGCCTGAAGTGGTGCATCATGCTAGGCTGTACAGGCTATGCAGCTAAGCAAGGCCTGGGGGTTGGGGATGGCGCAGGCTGGTCAGGTTCCAGAGACTTAACATGCTTGATCCATGAACAGATGCGTGACCCAGGCTTGGAGGCTGGATATGGTGCAGGCAGACTAGTGTCTGGGGGCCTCAGCAGCCTAGATCAGCACACAGGATGTGTAACTGGGCCAAGCCTGGGGGTTGAGATGGCTCAGGTGGGAGTGATCAGAATGGGCCAGCACACAGTCTGGGTATTAGAGAGGGTGTGGGCAGAGAACTCACCAGACTGGACCTGGGCACAGGGTGCGGGACCTGAGTAAGGCCTGGAGGTTGGGTATAACCTCCAACTGGAGACAGCTGGAGGGGAAGAGGGAAGAGAGGCACGGGTAACCTACCTCCAGGTGTCAGCACAGCACCCAGCACGGTATGTGTGGCCAGGGGTTCCCTGGAGCAGTCAGGACTGGGATCAGTGAGTCTCAAAAGAAGGAAGATGCCGCCATACCAGAACAGCTGGAATGGAAGAGGAAGGGAAGAGGAGAGGTCTGCTAGCTACCTAGGTCTGTGCCATACCTAGGTGGTTAGTGCCTAACAAGTGCAGGGCCCCTGGGAGCACTCGGGGCTGGATCTTTTCCTTCAAAGATCTATGTGTGTTTGTTTGTTTTTTTAATCTCAGCAATACTACAGGATAAGTGGAGAAGTCAGGAGGCTCCCTGAGGCTTGCTGGCCAGCCAGTCCAGCTGAATTAGTATGCTCCAGGTTCAATGAGAGACCCTGTCTCAAAAACTAAGGTGTGAGAATCAATTGAAGAAGATACCAAAATATCAGTGTCTAGGCTCAACACACATGAGCACAAATGTGCATGTACACACCCCCTGGTCCCCACAGAGAGGAAGGGGGGACAGTGAGGAGGGTGGGAGAAAAGAAGGAAGACAGTAAACTGCCAGGTTTAGCAGACTGTTCTGGAGAGGTGTCCCACTAGGTTGCTGAGATGTAAGCGTCTTGGCAGGGTGACTTCTTCAAGAGTGATAATGGGTGTCTTCTTTTATGTGAGTCTGATTTAAGACAGTAATACACATGTATGTTTTACTATGAAAGGGACCGTTTGCATATTTTGAAGTGACCTCTGATGAATAAACTTCCTCTTTCCTCGTATCTAAGAACCTTGGTGGACTAGCGATTCCGGGGTGTGAAACCCACAGGAAGAGCTCAGCTAGCAGAGGGAGGTCTGTCCTGTGCTCCCAGCCATGCCACCATCTGGAGAAGCCAGACACTCTGGAGACCATGGGCTTGAACTGCTTTGCAAGCACACAGACTTGCCATTGTTGTCTGCAGATGCTAATTCTCAGCCCTGCTGTGACTCCTGCTGCAGAGCGGGGTCCCTCTAGACTTCTCTTAGGTGTTACCAAGAGGTAAATGATACTGAAGGCCATCTCGGTTTCCGAGACTGAATGCCTTTATAAAGCCTTTGTATGGTGGAAAAGCATTTGAGGGAAAAGAAATATTGTGGGAAAATGTAATTCCACCCTTCCTTAGTTCAGACAGATTCCTATAGGCAAGTTGTTCGTCAGTAATGAATGCATCCTAGGAGTGTGAGAGGACAGTGAGCCTCTTGGAGACCAGAGCTAAGCGGGAAACCACAGTCCCCTTTGACCCACAGTCAACACTTCCTTCAGCAGCTGCACAGAAGGCCTGTTCTGTGCTGGGTGCTATGGATCTTCTCAAGGGAACAAGCTCATGCTTCCTGATCTGCATTTACAGGGTGATCAAATCAGATAGGCATCTGCAGAGAGACTTTTAATACCACTTCTCAGCCTGCCCACTTAATTTACACATCTCAGATACACATACCACCATTGTTTGAAAGGCATATGCTGCAGCCCTTGGGTGAATAGTGTCTGGTAGTTTACATTTTGAACGTTTTCATGGCAAATTACCTACTTTGAGGAGCCGGCAGTACTTACATCATGGTTAAATCTCACAGCTTCAGTTCAGAAATCTAGTATTATATGGATCAATTAAACTGCAAGATAAAGACAGACCTGTGTAGGGATATTAAGTTCTCAAAGGGCTAAATTCTAACCACCACATCACCCTATTAGATGTGTGTTGCATACACATGAAGTAACCTAAACTGGAATCAATGTGAAAGAAGAGTAATTTACCCGTGGAGAATTTGGGAAGACCTTTGCCCTCTGAAGGCTTAACTTGAAAATGAGCCACAGTATTACAGAGATCAGTCAAGAGACCTCAGTACAGTTTTAAGGAGCTCCTTGTAGCATGGCTGGGTACATGAAAACATCGAAAGAATCGGTCAGCATAGGAAGTATAGAAGGAAATTGAGTCACAGAGGTAAACCCTGGCATAGTTCATCCTGATCCTGTCTAGAGAAGCCTGGGTCAGAGCTTGAACTATTGCAGCTACATTGATAAGGATATTTCTGATCATGGGACAGAAGGTAAGGAACCATAGCGAAGAGGCAGGTGTATGCTCTGCTGGCATCATTGTCCTGACAGAGGAAATGGATGCATCAGGCTAGCTCATCTGATGCTGTTACATAGTTAATTCTCATATTTCATATTGGTGAGATTCTGTCATCTCATATTATTCATCCTGATTTCACAATGACCAGGAAGTCATGAAGCTCTGCCCTTAGGAGTGACATGTACTGGGTGATAGCAATAAAAGTCATGTACCTTGTGTGACCTTCACATTGCCCATGGTAAATGAATGAGCTGGCCTTACAGTACGGTATTGATGTATCCAACCGTCTTATTAAATAAGAAACACAGAAACAATGTAAAAGAGAAAGCCGAGAGGTCAGAGCTCAGAGCTAAAATCTCACCCTTCCTCCTGCTGTCCCAGCTTCGCGAAAAGAGAGCTACTTCCTGTCGGTTCGTTTTTTTATAGTATGTTGTTCTGCCTTCTCATTGGTTGTAAACCCAAACACATGACTGCCTCGTCACTGTCTGAATGTACAGCCCCCTAGGTCTTAAAGGCATATGTCTCCAATGCTGGCTATATCCCTGAACACACAGAGATCTTATGGGATTAAAGGCGTGTGCCACCACCGCCACACTCTTGCTATGGCTCTAATAGCTCTGACCCTGAACACACAGATATCTATGGGATTAAAGGTGTGTGCCACCACCGCCACACTCTTGCTATGGCTCTAATAGCTCTGACCCCCGGACAACTTTATTTATTAACATACAATCAAAATAATAATTCAGTACAATTAGATTACCACCACATTTCCCCTTTTCTATTTTAATAAAAAGAAAAAAAAGCAAAAGGTTATAACTAACAAAAGAAAAACTATATACAAAAGTACAATAACTATATACAATATATACAAGTAATAAATACCTAAACAGGTATTTGACAAATCAGAGAAAACAATTCCATTATCTATCCTATTTTGGTAAATCCAAGATGTATCTAATGCACTTTCTATCCTAATTAATTTTCAACTATAACTAACTAATCTTCAACCATAACTAACTAATCTTCAACTCCCTCAGAGACCCAAGAAGGGAATAATATTAGCT